>NC_047086.1:115168669-116368669 GCF_902459505.1 Geotrypetes seraphini
ATCACACAACTACACTTGAGGAATTTGCGTTTTGTTAATCCCCTGTCACAGTGAATACGGAGGGAAAAGTGTACTTCTTCTGTCTGTGGAGGAGGCCTGAATATAACACCAATTTAAATTTATTTAGATTCCCTCTTTCCAAATTGATCTACAGAGCTTCTTTCTTGCCCTGCAGATCCTGCAATTGTGTGGCTTTAATATGATCTTTAACATATAACGCTACTCCTTCTTTTCTTCTTACCCTGTCTTTCCTGAACAGATTAAAGCCCGGTATAACTACATCCCAGTCATAGTTCTTTGTGAACCATGTCTCTGTGATTGCTACTATACCCTACTCTTCTTCTTTCATCACAGCTTCTAGATCCATTATAGTCTATGGACGTGTTAGCGTTTAGCACACGCTAAAACGGTTAGCATGCCTTAGTAAAAGAACCCCTTAATGCAAGCCACTTTATGTCAATGGGTACGTTTTGTCTTCTTTCTGTTCTTACCCTACTTAATTTTTGGTTTAAAAAAAAAAAATTTACAGTGGTACCTCAGTTTACGAGTGCACCGGTTTGCGAGTGTTTTGCAAGACGAGCAAAACATTTGCAAAATCGGCGCCTCGGAAACTGAGCTTGCCTCGATTTGCGAGCGGCGCCCCCCACGATCCAGCACCCTCCCCCCCGCCATCCGGCACCTCCCCCACTCGCGTCGCACCCCCTCCCCGCCGCAAACTGAAATCCCCCAGACCCACCCGAACACGCTTCTTACCCCCCATCTGGCCACCGGCACCGGCATGTCCTGTGCGTTGGTGCCGGTGCCTGAAGATCTGTGTCCTCTTCTTTGCTGGGCCTTGAGCATCTGCGCATGCTCAAGGCCTGCGAGTTCACGCTCTCTCCGAGAATCTCGCTTTGATATACGAGTATTTTGGTTTACGAGCATGCTTCTGGAGCGAATTATGCTCGTAAACCAATGTACCACTGTAATTGTAAACTGCTTAGATTTGCCTTCTGGTTTTATTTTTGCGGTATATTAAATACATTGAACTTGAACGTACTATTTACTAATGAGTTAATCACACTAATACATGTTGAATGTAAATTAACATGCAGGAAGACTAACAGATTATATGCCCTCATAGTGCAAGAAAATACATACTGTATCAGATTATAACTTGCCTCAAACTACCAATAAAAATGAATGAGCTAAATCTAAATCAATGGGAATGATATTTATTAAAATGATGGCACTGTGAAGAATTCTGCATCCACAATGTATAATCCACCAATGTCCTTCAAATATATTTACACAGTAAGAAATATGTACTATAACCGCACAAGGGTCTCTAATTAGAAAAGGCAGTAAATACATGTGGGGAGAGATGCAGAGAACCATTTGTATGCAAGAGATGGCAAATTTTAGACAAGGTGTAATTTTGTAGAGGCTTCTGTAATAGGCTTCAGAATACGAGAAATTAAACACTTCAATTCCAGAGGATATCTAAGGTGAAAAGATGTTTGTTTAATGCTAAACATAACTAAAGAAACTGTGGTTTTAGCAAAGGTACCATTGCTTGTTTTTATCAAGTGCCAGATGCTGGATAATGAAAGTCTTTCAGTTTGGGGGGAAAAATATAATTTAAAATAAAAAAAAAAAAACCCAAAAATGCCACCCAGCTGGTCAAGATCTTCCTAATTTTTACCTGATTGTGTTTAAGAAATATGGCAGGGGCCTCGTAAATTTTCAACATGAATTGCATTTTTGTTGCCAATTTCTATATCCTTTTAAAAGTGCTGAAGCGTGCATTTGCTATTTATGTTTGCAGTAGACTGAGTACACTTTTACTATTTGTGGTTTTAGAAATTGGAAACAACCAAACAGTGTTGCTATGGTCTAAAAAAATAAATTTTAAACAGCTGTGGGACAGTATTTATAGAATGGTAGGAGTCCTTCTGAAGACAACTTTTTGTCTAACTAGTTCTTTCCTGAAAAAGTGATATAAGTGGTAAAATAAGTAGATTATTTGGGAGGGTTATTTACGGCCATGTCTTCCATTCCAGCACATATTTGAGTATATTTTTAAATTGTTCAATAAGAAATATGATCACAGATGAAGCTAGATATTATTGAGCATATATGTACTTATTCATGTAATCTTATTTTGTAATCTAATTTTATAATTGCTTGCCTTTTTATTTTAAGGCACATGTGTAAGTTGTTTATTGTATGCTGTTATTTTAATATTCTGCTATATTTTGTTTGATTATGTATGTAATGTTTTGTTTTAATTATGTATTTAATTTCTTATGTCCTTCCCTCATTTATTGAATTAACTGTAAACCGTGTCGAGCTCTATCTTTATGGAGATGATGCGGTATACAAACTTAAGGTTTAGTTTAAATCAAGTTAAATTTAATTCAATATTCTGTCGGTCTTCTCAAATGAACTTTTAATATGACAAACTTTTTTATTGCTTAATTTGGAATCAAATTTAAATGAGAAAAAAAAAATATTTTCTACTCCCATAGTGGGAATTGAACTTGTTAAAAGTCTATTTGTTTATAAGAGCCGAGTGTTCAGCAACAAAGAAGTTAAAATGTTGTTGTAAGATTTTTACATCAGTGAGTTTTTTTAAAGATCATTTTGTTGGTATCAACATCCAATTAGCTCAACAGCTGAGAAATTGAATGGACAGCCTGAATGACACTGTGACATTTTTATTTAGGAATGAAGTGAGTTGAGTAATGAAGGTGTTCTTTAGTGGAACAAGCACATTATCTCACAATATACATGGGTGGGGAAATGCAAAGAATCTGTCTTTTTTTGCGGTTTGATTTTTATTTGTACACATACAAGTCTTTATCAAACCTGAACAGCTATTAAGTGTTTCTAAAGCCACAATGATTTTTTTCCTAAGGGAATTTAGAAGTGTAGAAATTTAGAAGCTCATCTCAAATGCTCTGATTCACTCTTTTTTGGTTTGAAAGTGATCCGATACAAAAAGTACTGCACCTAGGGAGATTGACTTTTGACTTGGCATAAGGTTACAGAGCTTTCCACCTCTAGGTCACTAGTTAAAATCTGAGTCAGGCCAGGCATGACCAAAACCTTATGATCTGAAACCAATTCTGTGGCTGCTGTGGAATGGATTGTTTGCTTGTGTTTAGCTCCAAGTAGAATATAACTAAAATAAAAAAAAAAATCACAATTTTGTAATAATAGACATCAGTAATGACATTCTTATCAGATAAGTCATACTCTTAGTTAAAGCTCTTTGAGTGGTAGATTAAGGTATGGCAGTATGAGACAACTTATCCTGTCATTGCCTGTCTTATATTTTTTGTACTGTATTTATTTTTAAAAAATGTATACACCGCTTACAGTTCTAAGCAGTTTACAATCAACATACAAAGTATTTGACTGGATGGACCATTCGGGTCTTTATCTGCCGTCATCTACTATGTTACTATGTTAAAACAATACATCTTATATCTAATAAAAGCTGCTGCCCTCATTGCTGACCATATTCCTACTAATTCACAAAATCGCATAGATAAAAAAAAAGTCTAAAAAGTGTCCTAAATGGCTACTTGGACGATCAAAAAGCCTGATCGTCCAAGTACCCATAACCAAAGCTGGTTTTTAAACGTATCTAAAAACAGCTTAGGCCTTTCCCCTGCCTCTAAATGCACAGAGAGAAAAGAGGCGTGTTTAGAGGAGGGGAAAAGGCAGGCGGTGGGCGGGAGTTGGGCCGACCTACACCTAGGCGTGCAGCAGGTATAACCAAAACCGTAGGCAGGTTGCCTAGTCGGCACTTAAACCTTTTTGATTTAGACAAAGTCAAACCAGGTCTAAGTGCTGAAAAAGGGGCCGCTGAGCTGATTGTGGCTGCTGCGATCAGCTCAGTGGCCCCAGCAACCTGCCTACCCCTCCACTGCAAGCATCGTGGCAGGAGAGATGCCTCATCTCCCCTACCGCGATGCCATCACTCCTCTACCAAACTGCCGCGGGTCACGGCAGTTCGGGTAGAGGAGTGATGGCATCATGGTAGGGGAGATGAGGCATCTCTTCTGCCGCGATACATCACCCCTCCACACACACACACAACATCGGGGCAAGAGGAAACCCAAGCCCTCTTGCCCCTTCGAACCGTGTCCTCCCCCGATGACATCGGGGCAAGAGGGAGCTCAAGCCCTCTTGCCCCGTCAAACCGCGACCCCCCCCCCCCCAATGACATCGGGGCAAGAGGGAGTTCAAGCCCTCTTGCCCCGGTGATCGTGCCCTCCCCCCGCCAAGTACGAGCAGGCCAGGAGGGAGCCCAAGCCCTCCTGGCCCCGACGACCCCCCTCCGACACGAACGGGCCAGGAGAGAGCCCAAGCCCTCCTGGCCCCGGTGACCCCCCCCTCCGACACGAACGAGCCAGGAGAGAGCCCAAGCTCTCCTGGCCCCGGCGACACCCCCCACCCTGACTGGATTGGGCTAGGAGGGAGCCCAAGCTCTCCTGGCCCTGGCGACCCCCTATCCCCCACCCCCCACTACAATATGGGCAGGAGGGATCCCAGGCCCTCCTGCCTTCGACACAACCCCCCTCCCCCCAATGACTGCCCCCCCAGAACCCCCAATCGGCCCCCTTGCATGCACTATATTCCTCTCTTTATCAGTAGATAATTTCATGGCATTTTCTTTTTAAAAAAAAAAATTTATTAATTTTTAAAACTGAAAAAAGTGCATATTATGTAGTGACAACATCCTAGTTGGAAATTCATTGAAATTTAAAACTACTGATGCCATCGCTACATAGTAGGATTATCGGCATAGCGGACTCGCCACGAGCTAACAAATGTGAAAATAGTAGGCATTAGCGTCAAACATTAACAGAAATTATTCTCCTGAAGAAGCTCTATACAGACTGAAACGGAGATGCTCCGTTGAGCATTTAAATACTTTACAGAGCACTTTCAAGCCACCATTTGAGCATTCTAAAATCACACTATCAGAGGCTTGCATACGGTGGTTGAAGAAGATAAGTTAAGTACAAAAGCTAAATTACATTATACATCTTTTAAATAGTATTGGCTAACGCTATTAATTTGGAAATTTGATATTTAGAAGTAAAATTATAGATAATAGAAAGAAATATGAAAGGAGAATTCAAAGGGGACCAATGATAGCTTGCATTAAGGCTGCATTGACAAGACTAGTTCTAATGTCATTAATAGCTACAGACTCTTGAGGTATCCCTTCTCCACCAGAATGACTGTTGAATAAAAAGTTGTAAGATCAATAACTAAAGTAAGGAACACTTTCAAGCATAGTTCATCTATTTTTTGATAGAGTAAGTAGTCGAAGACATTTTGAATTGAGTGTTGAATTTCCTTAATCCATCAGAAACACTATCCCGAGTCAGAAAAACTATCCCAAGTAACCAAATGTCCCAATGGGAGTACCCCATTTCGCAAAGCTTCGTCAGGGGCTATATACTTCAGTGGCTGCTATTGAAAGCTAAGTATTTCCCTAGCTGTAGTTTGTGGATTCGTTCAAGTTCAATGTATTTGATATATCGCAAATGTAAAATGAGATTAAAATCTAAGCGGTTTACAATATAAAAATGTAAATAAAAATAAAAATGGGGGTGGAGGGGAACATGCACAAACAAATTAACAAAGTTTAACTTATAGGACATATCTAGAGACATGAAGGTAAGGAAATAAATGGGTTGGGTATAATTAAAGCGGGGGAAGGTGGAAGGGATAGAACATATAAGGTGAGGGTGAAAATATGGTCATGTTTGATTACTGCCCGTGCAGTAGGGTCAGAGAATAATAACATGTCTTTAATTTGCGTCTTAAATGTCAAAAAATGGACTGTCAATGTGTAGATAGAATGGTGAGGAATTCAGTCTTTACTACAGTTCATATTAAGAATACACATTGAAGCAAACCACAATTTCCATAGAAGAGTATTAAAAAATAATGTGAATTACTGTATATTCTAAAGCTCGCTCAAATCACTATTCTTGCTTACTAACATACGTGCATCAGAGATAGGTATGCTGTGATTCTGTAATCAGAGATAGTGATCTATTGAGATTTTGAAAGTTTTAATCTTAAAAAAAAAAAAGAAATTATTATTCTGGTGCTACTAATCCTCCTTTGCCTGTGTCTGGAAGCAATTGTCGTTATTTACCAGTGTCACTCACTTCTTTCACTAGCAGTTTATCCTTTTCCTTTTGGTAGCTCAGTATGGATTTTAGTTTAGTACTGCTTGTGATTCTTTGCAGTTTCCAGGTATATCAAACTCTATGCTCCAAATCAACTTTGTGTTTGAAAGAGAATTGTATTTCCCACCTATAACTGATTATTATTGGTTGAGCTGATATTTGGCGGATTTAAATCATGGTTTTCTATAGACTCATTCCTGCTGGTATAATTTTAATATTTATAACCAGATGTCATCAGAAAAGGTCAGTTCTTAATATATTGCTCAAAACGCTCCACTACAGAATTCCATCCAGCTTGGTTTCCCCATTCTTTTCAGAACTGGTGCTGCAAAATGATTGTTACAGAAGTATTTAGCAATTTCAATGACATTAGTCTTTAGTTCTGGGACACAAGTCTTTGGCTAGGAGGTGCAGTAAATGAGCACTGCAACCATATGTTATTAGCTTGGTGTTCTCGTCATGCTCTTCTAAATTTCTTCTCATTTTGGATACATTTGCAGCATTGTCTGTGACTAAACTGCGTACGAGATATTTAAATTTTTGTTCACATTTTATTATAGCTTTTGCTGTTACTTCTTGTAAGTATTCTGCTATAGGTATCAATTGTTTCTGCAAGAAAGATATTATTTTTTTCTGTTTTAATGTTTAAATTTTTTTATATACTACCTCTCACAAAAATCATAGCGGTTTACAATCTGAAATAGGAAATGGAAAAGAACTACAAATTTATAATGATAAGAGTTGAAAATTTGGAAACGAGAACAGAAAAACAGTAAAAAGAGGGAAAGGAAACCACCAAAAGAACAATTGGCGCTAAAGCGTTTCAAGCCTAAAAATCACTCAAAAAGAGTCAATCCTCCTGGTCAAACTCAAGTTTAAACAGGTGAATGTTCAAGATGGTATGGAATATTGGATAAGAAAGTTTTGAGCAAAGTAAAAGTGGGAGAGACTTCAGAGTGAGGGGACTTTTGCAAAGAAAGCAGAGTGGTGCGTGGATTGTAATTTAGTCGAACTGATGGAACAGACTATTGATGATCAGTGGCAGAACACAGGGCACATTCAGCTCAGGTTTCCTAAGTAAGGATGCTAAGTAACCAGGATGAGCAGAATGCAAGGTCTTAAAAGCTAGTGAAAAGTTTAAATTGAATCTGAAATGGAACAGGAAGCCAATGGTGTTCCTTGAGAAGAGTTATAATGTGGTCTGAATGGTGAGCATGTGTAAGTTATCTAACTGAGGTATTCTGTTTATTAAAAGCTTCTATACTGCTATTAATGCCTGGGGAGTCAATTCAGAGTAGTTTACATGAGCTTCAGTAATGGTGTTACACTATATGAGCTTTAATATGTGAGCTATCATATTAGTGTTACAATACATACAACACATGAGCTATATGAGCTCATGTAATTCTGAAATATCTGAATGGCTGCCGCAAGTTCTCACGAGTTCTGCTAGAACTCGGGGCAGTCATTCAGCAAGTGGCTCAGCGCCGGCAGGAATGCCAAATGCTTGCTCTTGCCCGGTACATCGCTGGACCACCAGGGATTCAAAAAGGTACACTGGGGGAGGCAGGCGGGAGATAAAAAAAATTGGCAGAATCTGTTGGTACAAGAGACGGGAGGGATCTCTCCTGTCTCAGCCAACTCCACCAGGCCATACGGCAGGCCCAGCAACAAGTTCAGGAGGGGGCGGGTGGGCGATGACCCAACTATAAGTCATTTTATGACCCCAAAATCTTGGTTTATATTTGAGTATATACGGTTTATGGTGTAGATAATGAAAAAAACCCTAACCCTTTTTATCAAACTGCACTAGAGGTTTTTAGTAAGGCTGGCGAGGTAAGTGCTCAGATGCTCATAGGAATTCTGTGAGAATTGAAGAATTTTCCATGCCGACCCGTACTAAAATCCTCTAGTGCAGCTTGATAAAAGGGGCTATAAGTTAATACTGGTTTTATCTTGTAGATAGCAGAATGCCATGTATATGAGTGTGAAGACTTTTACAAAGCAATGTACAGTATATTCATAGTGTAGCCAGTGCAGTTCAGTAAATTGCTGGCCCAGTTTACTGATGTTAATCATAGACTTCAGTCATATTTTATGTTATAGCAAATAAAACATTGTGAAAAACAATGTCCCATGTAAAGATAACAAATCTTATGCTTATTTTATAGTGGGAAAGCTGTCATTTTTCATGAACATCAGTTAATCAAAGATCATTCACATAATACAAAGGTCCCCACACAAGTTGTGCTTTGCCTCATTAACCCTGAGCTGCTGGGGTAGGTGGGGTGAGGGGGAAACCACATGTTCAAAAGCGCCACCAGTTTCACTTCATTTCAGAATAAAAAGTATCATCTAACAGGTATCCTGCTGGAAAAAGGAAATAATGAAAGAGGGGAAACAGCAAATATTTAACACAGTTTATTTGAGGAGGGGAACCTAACCAGATACGTGCAGAGAACTGTAAGGAAAAACTTTGTGCTTGGTGCAATGCAATAAATTTTCTGTTTCTTCCAATTTTCCCAGCTTCAGAGCAAAGAATACCATCAGTATGATTACTTTCTTCCTCATACCACTGACATTCAGATTGTTTAAGCACTGTTGTTCCCTGCCCTCTTCCACATATGTTCTCCTTCTGCCAAGCCAGAAGAATATAATATGCCTTTGTAATAGGCGATATAGTTTTATTTGTGAATTTAAGATCTTCCTCAGTATTTGCGGTTTCCCTATTTGCAAATTCCATTATTCTCAATTTTTTTTTTTTTTCTTTTTCTTCTATTTGCAGGCTGCCCGAACCTCCCTGGACCTTACCTGGTGGTCTAGCGGTGACGCGGGGCATACCGATCTTCCTATGCTCCCGCCCTGTGCAGAGCCATCATCAAAATGGCTGCCGTGAATTCCACATTCTCCCCTCCATGGAACCTGATAGTTCCTCACCCTTCTCCTTCTCGGCAACTGCTCTTGCACTCTTTGGGCTGCTGGCAGCATGAGTGAGGCAAACACGATACCTTTAGTGACCTGTAAGCTTCCCTTCTGTTACAGGAAGCGGTAGCAGAGGGAAATCTTCCAGGCTGCCAAATGCAGCATGTTTACCTCACTCATGCTGCCGGCGGCCTGAAGAGTGACAGAGCAGCTGTCGAGAAGCATTGGATCCTGCAGGTGGGGGCATGGAAATACCGGTCTGCATCGTGGGCCTTGCAGAATGTCTTTGTGGGCTGCCATTTGCTCAGGGGCTTTGCATTGAAGATCACTGTCCTATATGAATGATCAATTATATTCTATCAGATTGATATTGAACATATATTATGCATTCACCAGTGAATACATAGTTGCCCATTTATTTTGAAACAATACATGGATATCATTGAGCTATTTCAGTTGCATAGTGGCTAGATATCTGTATATTAATGGGCTGGTGGATTGTGGAGATACTGCCGCTATTTAGATAAGTTAAGCAGACCTAAATGAATGCTGTCACAATCATCGCACTGTCCATATAGTGCAATGGTCTCAAACTCAAATCCTTTGCAGGGTCACATTTTGGATTTTGTAGGTACTTTGAGGGCTGCAGAAAAAATAGTTAATGTCTTATTAAAGAAATGACAACTTTGCATGAGGTAAAACTCGTTATGGTTTATAAATCTTTCCTTAATTGCTTCTGATAATTTCAGCTATATACTAGTGCTGCTCGATTCAGGAAAAAAATTTTGATTCGATTCAGCCTATTGAATTGGTTTTTCGATTTGATTCGATTTTCCTGCCCAACTGGGTGTTTTTTTCAAACATCCTGGTGGGTTTATTTTATAGCCTCTTTACCCCCTTTGCCTTCTCCTAACCACACTGGCGCTGTGGTGTAAACAAAATAAACTAACAAAAAATACTTTTCCTCTCTCTGTTAAATCCTAGCTCACGTTTGCAGTCTAACACCAGCTCTGGCAGGATATACATTTCAAATCTGACATATTGTAATCACAATACAGAAAATAAAATTAGTTTTTCTACCTTTTGTTGTCTGGTCATTATTCAAATCTTTTTGGTACCAGGTTCTGGTTGTCTTCTGATAACTTGTTGCCAGGGTCTCCTTCTTTCTTCATTCTAACCATCAATCTGCCATCTCTGTCCTCCCCTTCCGTTTCCCTTGCTTCCCCCGAAAGTCTGGCATCTTTCCTTTTTTTCGTCTCCCTCCCCAGATCCACCTTTTCTTAAGTACCCTTTATCCAGTATCTCTCCCTGCTTCACCACCACCCCAGGGTCCACCATCTCTCCCTTTCTTTTCCCAACTACCCTCCTATCCAGTATCTCTATCCCCCCTCCACACCATCCCTTGTGTCCAACTTCTCTCCCTTTTTGTTCCTTCCCTCCCTAAATCCCATTGTCCATCATCTCTCTCCCTCTCCTCTATTTTTAGATCCATTATTTCTTCCTCCCCAAAGTCCGGCATATGCATGTCTCTTTGAACCCCCCTTTCCCTCCCTCCCTCCATGTACTTCTACACCAGGGCCTCCCTTCCCTGAAGGCCTACACCTCACCCTAAAAGCCTGCCCCCCCACCCCTGAAGGCCTGCCTGCCCCCCACCCCTGAAGGCCTGCCTGCCTATCCCCCCTGAAGGCCTGTCCCCCCTTGGTGCCTGCCTGTCCCCCCTGAAGGCCTGCCCCCCATTCTTGAAGGCCTGTCCCCCCTTGAAGGCCTGTTCCCCCTTTGAAGTCCTGTTCCCCCCTTTAAGGCTTGTCCCCCCCTCCTTAAAGGCCTGCCCCACCCTGAAGGACTGCTAACCCCCCCCAGAAGGCCTGCGTGTTCCCCCTGGCCTCCGGTTTCCCCTCCTAGCCTCCCTGCACCGTTTACCTTAAAGAAGCAGCCTGCAGACAAGATCGCAATGCTAGCGATCTTTGCAAACTGCTTCGGAGTTGTTTCCTCTGCCGCGGTCCCTGATATCAGAGGCAGGATCGCGGCAGAGGGAACAGCTCAGAAACAGCTTGCAAAGATCGCTAGCATCGCAATCTTGTCTGCAGGCTGCTTCTTTAAGGTAAACGGTGCAGGGAGGCCAGGAGGGGAAACCGGATGCCAGGGGGGGGGAAGCCAGACGCCAGCACTAACCGGCTGACCCTCCCCCATGCCCTCTAAAGCAGGTGCGGCAACGGCCGTCCAGCAAGAGCAGCGCTGCTGCTCCTGCGAGGGGGGAGGGTCAGCCAAATCGGGAAGCCAATATTTTTTGTTTTAAATCAATTCGAATCGATTCACCCGAAGTGAATCGGTGAACCGATTTGAATCGTGAATCGGGCAGCATTACTATACACAGCTGAATGCAGAGCAACATACAGAAAGTGAAATTTAGATAGTTTTTCACTTTCTGCATGTTGCGCTGCTTTCAGCTGTGTATAGCTGAAATTATCAGAAGCAATTAAGGAAAGATTTATAAACAAGTTTTACCTCATGCAAAATTGTGATTTCGATTCTAATCTAAAGTATCAACTGCAATAGACAAGATTTTGGTGTAGTCCTCTAGGCTTTTTTGTAGAGGGGAGAATCAATATCCGACTTGTGCCTGGAAAACTTGTGCCTTAAGCGTCCGGTAGTCGCGTCCGCAACCATCTTCAGCTCTTACCTCCAGTACCGGACACAACTGCCATCTTACATCAAGTAGTCACCGCCAAGAAAGGTGCCAAATTTTGCAAGAGTTCACAAGATTACATACACACGCACAAGCTACACTGCGTCCAATGGTTACCTTACATTCTGGAACGTTGCCCGCCTCACTGCTGTAACCTCACACAAGCGCTTTCCTGCATCTGTATGCAATTGTCCTCTCTACTCCATCTCACAATTGCGTACAGACGTAGGAAAGCGCATGTGTGAGGTTACAGCAGAGTAGTGGGAACCATATATTATAAGACCTTGCATGGTTATGCACCCAATTATTTGGTGGAACAATTTACATTTGTCAATTGAAATCATTCTCTGTATGACAACTCTGCTTGTTTTTCACTCTAATCAGGGTTCTGTATACAAGAGGTTTCTGCAACAGATAATTGTCTTTATCAAGCTGCTAGCTGGGATGCCGATCTTCATAGATTATTATCTTTCTCTAAATCTTACGTGCATTTCAGGAAATTGCTGAAATCAACTTTGTAAAATTTTTTTTGGGGGGATTGATTTGTACATCACTGTGATTGTTTAGTCTCTTTAGTTTGTCAAACTGCATAGAACTGAGGGTTTTTTTGGTATAGAAATGTGATTTTGTTATGTTACAGAAACTCTACTGGTTTCAATGCTGGATGAGGTTAAAACAGGTTTTGACAAAGGAACCTTTTTTTTCTGGTCATTCTCAATATCTCTTCAGTATTTGATACAGTGAATCATAAAATACTGCTTAATCGTTTACAGGCCTTAGGTATTAGCAGGATGGTGTTGCAATGATTTGGCTCACTTTTGAGTGAAAGACAATTTCAGATCTCATTTGGAGGGCAAAAATGTGAATTAATTAATTGTAATACAGAGGTACCTCAGGGATCGTGCTTATCACTTATATTCAATATCTTTTTTTTTTTTTTTTTTTTACCACTATGTAGGTTATTAAATTGTTTGGGAGTACAATATTGTCTATATGCAGATTACATTAGTGATTTTTATTCCGCCATTACCTTGCAGTTCAAGGCAGATTACAGAAGTGGATTTCTGGACATATCCAGAGGTGTTACAGAGTAGAGTAGGTTGCTTCAGAGGATTGAAATGTTTCATACAGTATTAGTTAGTCTTCATGGATTTCTTGAATAGCAGGGTTTTAATTTCTTTTCTGAAAGTTTTGTAGTCTGGGATCGCAATTAGTAGATTGGAGAGTTGGTGGTCTAGTTTTGCTGCCTGTGTGGCTAGAAGGCCATCATACAGTTTTTTTACATTTGATGTCTGTGATTGGAGGGTATGTGAATGGTGTCTGGGTTCTCCTGTGTCTGATTGTGGTAGTTTGGATTAGGCGGTTGTTCAAGTAGGCTGGGCTGTCACCATTTATGTATTAAAATAATAGATTGTAGAATTTAAATAGTATTCTTGCTTGAATTGGGAGCCAGTGTGAGTCGAGGTATGCCTCGGTGATGCAGTTGTGTTTTCTTAGTGAATAGATTAGTCTCAGGGCTGTGTTTTGTACTGTTTGTACATGTCTCCCTCCCTATTTGCGATTTCGTTGTTCGCGGTATCGATTATTCGCGGGAGGTTTCCCCAGGCTGTTCCCCCTGGAGAGATGCTCGTTGGCAGCCTGCACTAAAAAATGGCCCTGGGACTTGGATCGGGGCAAGGAGGAAGGTGGAGGGTGGCCATCGGAGGCAGAAGGGGGCCATCGGAGGCAGAGGGTGGCCATCGGAGGCAGAGGGTGGCCATCGGAGGCAGAGACAGAGGAGGCCAGCTGCCCCAGGAGCACGGACCTTACCTGGTGGTCTAGCGGTGACGCTGGGCAGGAGCGATCTTCCTACACTCCTACCCCGTGCAGAGCCATGCTGTGAGTTCCCTTGGTCTCACGAGACTACAACAGACTGTTGTAGTCTCGTGAGACCAAGGGAACTCACAGCATGGCTCTGCACGGGGCAGGAGTGTAGGAAGATCGCTCCTGCCCAGCGTCACCGCTAGACCACCAGGTAAGTCCTGTGGTGGGTCAGAGCTGGCCCAAAAGTTATTTGTGAATTTTCCATATTCGTGGGCTGGCTCTGCCCTTAACCCCCGCGAATAGGGAGGAAGAAGTGTAGTTGTTTTATCATTGTTGCAGGACAGGGGAGATAGAGGATATTGCAGTAGTTGAGGAGACCTAGGACTAGGGATTTTGATACCTATTGTGGATTTGGTTGGGTAGTGTATAAAATGTCTAGGGTTATGCCAGCAAATAATAGGTAACTGGATGAAGAGAAGTAATTTAAAATTAAATGTGATGAAAACTCAAGTCTTATATTTTGGAAATTTTTGAATTTCTGATGTTCCAACTGAAATTAAAATTGGAGAAACAAGTTCCGATAGTGAACATATTATGGGCCAGATTCTTGAAACAGCGCCTTTTGTGGTACCCACTTAAAAAAGTGGCACTGATCATGTGTCAATCACGCAATGGCAGCATTTCGAGAATCACGGCCAGGGCAAAAAATCGGCGCCGGAAATATAGGCCTGAGTTTTGAAGGTCTACATGTCCATCGCTTATCTTAGATGGAAATCACAACTCTGGAGGCACCTAAGGGTGTTTAAGGTCACTTCTGGAGTTAACCTGTCTTCAGTGACCTTAGGCATTCTTATGTGCCTCCATAGTCAAAAGAACAATGCTGTTGCTGGAGGCACCTCCATTTTTTAATGAGAAAATAATTGATTTGAAACAACACAATTGCTGCACTAATTAAAATCAATTAAGCTAATTAAGTTAGGTGGTAGTAAGGTGCCTACCGTCACCTAGTTTAGTGCATTATTTGTAGAATCCGGGCTTATTTAACCTAGGAGTACACTTAGATTCCAAATTAACAATGAAAGGCCAGGTTTTTACAGATTGAAACTAAATAGAAGATCGAGGGATTTCCTTTCTGAAGAGAGTTTTAGAACAATTATTCAGTTTGGGCATTCTGTGTTTTGACTATTGTAATAGTCTCTTGCAGGAATTCCAAAGAATATTTTGAAAGCAATGCAAATAGAATAGGATTCGGCCACTAGAATAGTGGGAGGATTTTCTCATTGGAAGTATATCTTGCCATGACACTATGCAACTCACCTTGGAAATTCTTAGACTCCTATGTTAGATCTGTTTCATAGACACTCCTGTCCTTCTCTCTTTCTCTTTCTCTCCTTCTCTTTCTTTTATCTTTTTTCTCCTTCTTTCTTTCTTTCTGTTTTCTTATAAGCAGTCCAAGTATTTTGGATCTCTTAGAAGGTTTCAAACCCAATTACAATTGATTGTAGTTACTGCTGTGTTACACTAAATGTTATTAGTTTCGAGATCCCGGTATCGTACATGTATCTGAATGCATTTTTGGACTGTATCTTTTCATAAAGCTTAATAAAAATATTGAACTAGGAAGTATATCTTGCCAATTCTTAACTATACTGGTTGCCGATTGAATATAGAGTCTGTTTAAGATACTTTTGATGGTGTTTAAGGTACTTAACAAACAGACTTCAGCAGTTTTGGCTACTAATTTATATCTTTACCAGTCAGTAGGATCTTTAAGGTCTGCAGAGGTTATGCTATTGGATGTACCTTCATTTAAATCAGTTAGGCTATCTTTTACATTTTGGGCCCTAAATTGTGGAACATGCTACCTTTAACTTTGAGAACGGAGCAGGGTGTTAAAACCTTTAAAAATAATTTTTAAACTCTGTTGTTCCTTAATGCCTATCCTTCAGAAACATGAGCAGCAAACTCTGGGTATGCTGGGTTTAGGAAGAGCATTATGATGACTGTGATAATTCTATGTGTCATAGTCTGTTTTTGTAATTATTTTAATTATGTATGTAATTTTTGTAAACCACTGATAATGTTAAGAGTGGTGTTATATAAATGTATTAAAATCTTTAAGTCTTAAATGGTGCTGGCTGTAATTGTTTAGAGACAGCTAAGGTTCTGCACTGAATGGATAGCAGAGACCTCTGGCGGCTCTACTAAAGTATTATATCTTGACTTGTAATTATTCACCTCAGCTTATGGAACAAGGGGAGGGCTCTCTTAACCAGTGAAGTAATAATGGGAGTCAACTTCTTTTAGAGGAAAACTGTGACTGCCCTAGCCTTATCTGAATTTTTGTCTATAGGAGAAGACAACAGTGAAAGACTTCATTAGTAGCCTCTAAGGAAAATAGAGTCCTGAAGAAGCAGATAAGAAACTATTGAATGATTGATGATTTTTTTTATTTCCGTTACATCCAGAAAGTGCAGTCCATCACCAGTGAATTGTACCCCTTCCTCACCAGCAGATAGAGGTAGAGAGACTGAACTGTTCCAGTGACATCATTGGTATTTGGGCAGATGTCTTTGGCAGTCTTTCAGTATTTATTTACATCAAGCAGATGGCAAGATTAGGTTGGTGCCATAGTCAGGTTAGGAAGCCTGATCTCCTGGATAGCTGTCCACAGCCTGCATCACTAGGACTGGTCCATGGTCTATATGTTTTTAGGTTTTGGTTCAAGGTCCTTACCCCAGTAGCCTCCTACCCTGAGCTTTGGCCAATAGGCTCTAGTTCCCAGGGCTTACTAACAAATATCACTACAAGGTCCCTGACAGAAGAGAATGGGTCAAGGGAGGGGGGATTCACTTAAAGGCACTGCAGAACTCTATAAGAAAGAAAAAAAATATATTTTGGACTAGCTAGAGGAATAAAGTTAAATGAAAGCAAAATTACAAGAAAGGGCTTCCAGAAGAGCCTTTTTTAAAAAAAATATCTGTTGGAAGCCAGGGGATGGGGGTGGGGGGCAAACTGCCCATTCTTTGCATCAAGGGTTGTGGTGAGTTCATATTCAGAAGGAATGGTGCCACAGGCTCGCTGCTATGGGAGCTGGCAACCAATAGTACTTCCATCTCCTTTTGTCTGGAATATAATGCTTTAAGTCAATAGTTGTACTGATTCTCAGTGAGGCATGTACTGCAGAAACTGGTGTTTGGGTGCACCTCACGGTAGCTGCATGGTGATCTTGACCTCAGTTGCCCAGCCTGCCAAGAAGACGGAACCAGTGCAGGAACCAGTGCACCTATGGGAAGCAACATGAAGTACCTATCTCAGCTGGTTGGGGAACAGAGTCAGACAAGAGAACTTGTGGCTTGAGTGAGGCCAGGTGATAGCAGATAGCAGACCCTTATGGTAGAAAGGGGGTAAGGGTTCACCCATACTTTGAGCTTACACAGATCAGCCTGTCATCTAAGTGAGAGACCAGGAAGTCCACATCTATAGTGATCATCTTCTTTGAAAGCTTTGGGTGGTGAGCTACTCCGAGTCAGTTGTTGCCCTCTCAGGTGATGGGAGTATGTTTCAACATGAATCAGGGTATGGTATTCCTGCTGTAGGAGAAGATCTTCAAGCTTCAGATCCAAAAGAGATTTAATGTGCAGAGGATATTCAAGGTTTGGGATTACATCCAGCTTTTAGGGTCCATGGTGACAACTATCAAGGTGATTCCATGGGCAAGAACTGACATGAGAACTCTGCAGAGAAGGATTCCTATCAAGATGAGCACTTCAGTATTGGGACTTTGAAATTTATTTCCCATTTCTTAGCTCCTTGCAGAAGGTGTTGCCCTGGAGGGAGCATCTGAACCAGAAGGTTTCTGAAGAACAGCAATGTGGTTGTTGCCACACTTGTCAAACATTACAAGTTGGCTAGGGATGAAACAGCCTTTGGTTGGGTGATCACTCAGGGGGACCTCATCTTCCTCCTCCCTTTAAGGGACTGCTCTAGTACATCCCACTGGTAATGGACTGATTTAGCTGCTGAAAAGGAGGGTGTAATTTATTCATATCTGTTTGATTTTTTTCCCTTGAATCCTGCTAGACCAGTCCAAGACTAGCCCTGGAAGGCAGCAATGTTTATAAGGTGTGGAATCTTCCTTGAAGAAATTGATAAATAGGGTCCTATTATATTTTGCAGATTTACATAGAAACTAATGGCAAATAAAGGCGACATGGCCCATCTAATCTTCCCATTCATATAATCTGCTATCTCTTTCTTCTCCTAAGAGATCCCACATGCCTGACCCTTGCTTTCTTGAATTCAGTTACAGTTCTCATCTCTACCACCTCCACCAGGAGGCCATTCTATGCATCCACCACCCTTTCCATAAATATATATTTCCTTAGATTGCTTTTAAGTCTCTCCCTCTTCAACTTCATCTTATGCCCTCTTGGCCCAGAGTTTCCTCTCAGTTGAAAGAGACTGGCCTCCTGTGCATTTATGCCTTGAAGAGTATTATCCCTTTGTGGTATTAATTATGTCTGGGTCCTATATTGCTTGGGCAGTAGTAATACAGAAGGATTCCAGCAGGCACCAGTCCATATACTAGTGATGTCACTGAAATAGTTTGGTAACTCCATCTCCACATGATGGGCAGGAAGGGACATAGACCAGTAGTAGTGGATTGGTTTAGCAGGATTCAAGGAAAGAATATTAACAGTTATAAATACATTTTCTTTTTGTTTCTGACTAACCGGAAAACGTGATAGTAATTGTCCATTTTTGCTTAAATTGCTGTCCCTTTTGGATCAGACTGGAATGAATTACTTTGTGTCAGAGGAATGTGGAGTGAGTAGATACATTTTGCCAGTGACCCCCCCTCCCCCTAGTTAATGCTGGTCGTAACTTGAATCTACCAATAACCTTAATATCAGTGGTTACCAACCCTGTCCTGGAGGACCACTAAGCCAGTTGGGTTTTCAGGATAGCCCTAATGAATATGCATGGAACAGATTTGCATGCCTGACACCTCCATTATATGCAGATCTCTCTCATGCATATTCATTAGGGCTATCCTGAAAACCCGACTGGCCTGGTGGTCCTCCAGGACGGGGTTGGGAAACACTGCTTTATATAATTTAATTAACCCACTTAAGATGTATCTGGATGAAGAAAAGGGTTACACTTCCAAACCTGGACTTTTGTAATTCAGTTTGTTGACAGATGGTTAAATTACAAATAATTCAAAATGCTATGATAAAGATGATAAACCATGCTAAAAAATGAGACAGAACATTCCCATTGTATATCAGTTACACTGGTTGCCAATCTCTTAGAGAATTTGATTCAGGTTGTTGGCTACTGTACACAAGACTGCTTGGGAACAAAGACATAGCTATTTAAATAAGTAGGTGAAAGTATTCCCTTGTATTCAGTATGGATTTATTGGTGGCCATTGGATTTGACAAGAATTTGAACCTTGGGGGTTCAGGAGCTGCTTTGCTTTCTTGGTGAGATCTCAAAGAATTTCCTAGAAAACTCTGGGACATATATCTCTGTTATGCCATTGGTTGACATCACCCACTTGTGTGACTGCTAAAGTGCCATCTTCAAAAAACATCTGGTAAGCAATGCCACTTACAGAGGTGCTGACGCATTGTAGCTATTGTAATACAACTGCAAAACAGGACGTAAATTCAACGGACAGTTGTCCTGTAACAGTGGAAAATTATGGAGAAGACCTTAAATTCAATCTGCGCGCTAACCAGCAGCCAGTGAAAATCATGAAGAATTGGTGTAATATGATCAAATTTAGAGGCATTAGCAATGAGAGGTGCAGCAGTATTCTGCACCAATTGCATCGCTCACAGCACACATTTGGGTAACTCTAAATAAAGTGAATTGCAGTAATCAAACAATGGTGTTATTAATATCACAATAATCATTTTAAAATGATCACTTGATAATCTTGCAGTCTACTTAACTGGCCACAGGCCAGAGAGGACACAAAGACGTGCACTATTAAATTCAATCAGAAATCACATCAAGTTGGCAAGATCTTACATAAACATTGGCCCCTAATACAAATGTTGCCACCATTTAAGGATCACACTTTAAGGTTGGCTTATAGAAGGGGGACAAATTTAAAGGAAGAACTAAGCCCTGCGGTATTAAGAAGTGAGAACAGCAGAATGAGAATACAGTCAAGGGGACACTCAGCGTGTGGCATTTGTAAGAACTGTGCTATTATGGTCACCTCCACTGAGTTTATCAATCATTTAAATCAGAGAAAGTATACATTGTGATTTGAGACAACTTGTGCAACTGATTTTGTAGTATATTGCCTAGTGTGCCCGTGCTTTAGGGTTTATGTGGGCCAAACGAGTAGACAGTTGAAGCTCCGGTTAAATGAACACAGAAGTGCCATCAATAGACATGTTATACAAGCTCCGATAGTACAGCATTGCCTGGATTACCATCATGATTTCTTTCAACTCCAGTGTTATGTTATTGATCATGTGAAGAATGACAAACGGGGAGGGAACAGATGGTTGTTTCTTCAACGGAAGGAGCAACGCTGGATTTACGAGTTGGATTCTGTAATGCCTAAAGGCTTGAATACATGTATAGATTGGTATTATTTCTACTAAAATTGTTATTTTTTAACATTTTGTTTCAAGATTGTGATTAAATGCACCGTGTTTCTGGATGACCAATCCACATGAGCCAGTGTCGGGTTGACCAATCAGAAAAGAGCAGCCAATGTCCCCCATGTAAGCGACGTGGAGTAGATTGATTGGCATAGCTCACGTTAAAATGTACTAAGGCACCACTACTGTGACAGGACATCGGTAAGAGCTAAGAAGCAATTTACGCGGGCCTTTTTCTGTAGACTGTTCTAGATTTTAGAATGAGACACAAGATTATTATTTATGCTTGTATTGACAGATGAATGCGAATGGAGGAGTGAATAAGCCCTGAAGAAATGACTACACACTGTGAAACGTTAGTCTATACACAGCATCACTCACCATCTTCACAATTTTTGAAGGCAGCTTACACATTTCGTCCTGCATAAGGTAGTGGACATTGCACATTCCCCTCGGAAGTTTTTGATGATGATGTGGGTGGAGGAGGTTTGAGCATTTTCATGCTCTGCCATAATATTACCTGAGGCTTTTTCTTCCGTTGGGGATAGTGCTCTTACATTGCACAAGCTGAATAGCTTTATTTATTAACACTTATTTAATCCGCTTCCACCCTTCTAGTGGTCTACGTAACTGTTGCAGTTTGAAAAAACACATGAGAAATGGCAGTCTTAATCTGTGGTTTGAAGGATAATGAGGAGTCTAGCAGAACCCCCAAATACCTGCATTGCTGTAGGACTGGAACAGCCATACAGTCAAGCATGACCACAGAAGGGCACAGATTCTTCTCACGGCTAATATACTACACTTCAGTTTTAGCCACATTTAGTTTCAGTTAATTTTGACACATCCAATTCTGGATGACACTAAAACAGTTATTAAGAACTAACAACGCTTTATCCTTCGATTTGTCAACCAGAATAAAGAACTGGATATCATCAGCTTAAATGAAAATTAACACCCAACTTTTGCAACTCCTTACACAGCGGCGCCGTATAGATATTAAACAAAACCGCTGATAAGGTGGACCTCTGTGGAATACCACAAGTCAGTGTAGACCAATCAGATTTCTCCTGTTCAACTTCAACATAAAAAGATCTATTTGCCAAAAATGACCAAAACCAGTCCAAAACAGTTCTCGCATTGCCCATAGCCTGCAGTCTTGCCAACAGAATTTGATGATTAATAGTATCAAAGGCTGCAGAAACATCCAGAAATACCATAGTACGATACTCTGTGGTCCAGCCCTTTATGCACAGTATCAAGTACAGATAACAAAAGAAGCTCAGTTGAATGTTCTGGCCTAAACCCAAACTGAAAGTCATCTAGGAGAAATTTTGATCTAAAAAGACTTGCAATTACCATAAAACCACCTTTTTCAAGATCTTAGCTAGAAAATTCAACAATAAGATCGGGCGAAAATGCTCCAAGGCAGTCCCAGACATATGATTTTTCAACAATGGGCGAACAATGGCTTTCTTGAGTTTAGATGGAACAGACCCAGCTAACAGTCATTTTGACCTGCAAAATAAAAGGTGACAATGCATCCAACATGGACACAAAAATGCCAAGAGGGCAAGGATCAAGCGAACAGGTAGTATTATTCAGGCCCTGAATGATCGATTTGTATTGTAAAATTATTAACAATAGAAGGTATTATGGCATAGTAAGCTACACTGCAATATCAACACAATCTGCAATTAAATATTCTAATAGACAGTATAAGCAAAGATAGAACATATAGATAGATAACAGAGTAACAGGAGTTAGAGAATAAGGGGACTAATATAAAGAAAGTTGCATATGAAGTCAGAAAGGTGCATGAATATTATCTCAGGGTAAGAGTGAATAATCATGTTCTGTTATAGTATGGGCAGCCAGTATTACTCCTTTTGTTTGTGCAACTAGGAAGTTAGTTACTTTTTCCATTAAAGGCCTGGGTGAAGGGTCAAGCTTTCACCTGCTTCTTGAAGTAGAGTGTCTTGTATTAAGGGCTAGATTCATTAAAGTCAGCGATCGTCGCTAAACCTGTTTTCACAGGCTTAGCAACGATTGCTGCTAATTGACCTGATTCACAAAATGGCCCACTACATGTTTTTCCCCTCAATTGCCCATTTTCCGATCCGGCCATCCAAATTAGTAAAAACCCATGCAAAATAGCCAAGCAATTGATTCACTTAACATCGCTTGGCTATTTAGCATCGGGTTTTACTGATCCTAAAACCCGATTGCTGTAGACCTGTCTGTAACTTTGTTACCAAAGAAAAACAGGGGTTAATGGATAAATAGACCATCCCACTTACTTTATATTTTTTTAAAATAATTATTATTTATTGATTTTCAGACTTAAACATCAATTATTACACTTGTACAGAAAGCAACAATAATATACAAATTAAATTCCTAGTAAAATATAGATCTTTAACATTCATTAATGAAAGAAGTCTTTAACATTCATTATTTAAAGAAACTTACTAATTATTTATGCTCAAGTCCTCAATAGAAATCCAAGATCAAATAAGCGAATAAAGGAAAAAGAAATATATATTAAAGAATGCTATTGGCTATAGAGCTGAGAGCAAGGGTTCCATATTTAAATCCAAATCTATAGGGCTCAAGATTTTTCTACATCCAGATGAGATAATGCCAAGAAAGTTGCCAACTGATTCGATTTAAAAAAAAACAAAACATATTTAACAGTACGATAACACACAATACACTTACAAGGATGTCTCAAATAAAATGTAGCTCCCAGGATAGCCCCAGGTTTCAAAAGAAGAAATTCATGGCGACGCTTTTGCGTCTCTCGTGAAAGATCAGGAAACATCTGTATTTTATGGCCTAAAAATTATTTCTGTCTATTTTTAAAGAAAATTTTTAAGAACCATGGTTTGTCTATCAATAAGGGTAATGTTATAATCAATGTTGCTGGCACTGCTGCCTCTTTGTCTTACGTCTCTAATAATTCAGAAACATTCATTAGTTCTTGAGCTGGAGACTCTTTTTGTTAAGTTTCTTTCAGGCAGGTAATATACATGTGAGAATGGAGGTAATGTTTCTTCTAAAACCTCTAAGATTTCTAATAAATATCTCTTAAGCATTTCCCTAGGGGTTACCATCACCAGCCTAGGAAAATTAATCAGCCTTAAGTTATTACTTCGAGAATTGTTCTCAAGCATCTCAACTTTTCTTCTCAAGTTAATGTCATCTTTTATTAATGTCTCTTGCAATTGTTTAGATGTTGTTTCCTGTTCAAGTTTCTGGATAGAAGATTTAGGAACAGCCATTTCACTTTTCAAATCTTTTAGCTCTTTAGTGTGTTCCGTTAATTTTGTTTCAATGAATTGAATATTAGGACTTACGGTTTTTGAGAAGCTAGCCATAAGATCCCAACAAAGAGTCTAGAGTTACTTCTGCGGGTTTGCCCAAGGAGATTAGCGAATGTCTAGTGAAAAAGTGCTCACCATTCTGAAGAATTTGATGGCGTCCATCTCTCTGGCTTAATCCATCCTCCGAAGCTGGAATTGCCCCAGATTCTTCCACTAGAGCTCCTTGAACAGGAGCCCCAGCTTCCAATCCCTCTGTTGAAAAAAACACTTTCCTCATGGGAAGGGAACTCCACTAGCTCCGGGGTTCCCCACCCCTTGGAGATCTGGTAATCCGAGGCTGCGGGGGTGGTGCCCTAACATCGGGGCTGAGGGTTGTATCCAGTCCTGGAGGAATCGCTGCGGGCTCGCAGATTCCCTGCGTCCTCAGCAGACCACTTTCCAATGATATTGCATTTGCTGCAAAAGTTCTTTGATATTGCCGAGACTGGGCACTGCAAGGCAGAAGAGCGCTCCAGCCTCTCCTCTTTGGCATTGTAGGTAAATAACTTTACCGTTAAGAAAACTTTTTATTATCCACAGCGCTACTCTTGTGTGAAGCGCTCAGCTCGTCTAGCCTGCCACCATCTTGGATTCCAACTCCTACTTTCTTTATATTTTATATTGCAAATTAATGCTGCAAAATTATTTGAACTTTTCAAATCACAGCTGGCTATTAGTAATTATATGTAAGCTGTTAGCAAACCCACTCTTCAATCTATCCCAAGAATTTCATCAACAGGGAGGTTGATATATCATATAGACCAAAGGATTCAGTTCATAGGACCTCCTATAACTTATATGTTATTTCAAGTCCACATCCTGTGTGATCATTGTTATATAATCATTTATATCAAAACCCTCCTTCCCATCCCTTAAGTAAATGTGATTTCTTAATTAGTTTGGCATGTAGCTTTTAGTCATCTACAAAACTTATCTTTTATTGCTGAACTGCCATATCCAACGCTGGTTTTCAATGAAACACCCGACGCTCAATCTTCCTCAGAGCATTTTAGTCTGCATAGACCTTCATCGGGGGATTTATAATTTATTGCTGAACCCTATGTTCAAAGATATGCTTCCGCTGCATTGAGAAATAATGTGGTCGGGCGGGGGGAGGAGAGTATCAACATCTGGTGGCAGGAGGGAGTGGGTATCCCTCCTGCCATTTTTTTTGTTTGGGGTGGGGTGGGGGCGTTGGTGACTTAGGGGGGCATGGCACTGCACAGGGGGGGGGGGCACATCCTAACAGCAGTGACAGGTGACTGCTTTCCCTGTCACTGCTGTTAGGGCTGTGCACATGTTTCAATCACGTTTGCATGCAAATCATTTGCATGCAAACTTGATAGTAAATCAGTCGCTATTGGAGAATCAGACAGAGAATCGGCCAGCAGCGATTGGCTCACTATCTTTAGTGAATCTAGCCCTAAGTGAGGACTTTAAGGGAGCGCATTGCAGTTTGTGCACACACTGAAAAAGGCTCTTTTGTGAGTATCACATTGCATGATGTCCTTTGGAGAGGGTGTGATTAGGGGTACTTCTTGGGAGTACTTGAGGGATATCCTGTTCTTCAAGCACTCTGAGCCATTTGCTTTAAGGGCTTTGAAGATCAGACGGAGTTTTATATTTACTCCGGAATTGTACTTGCTAGCCAGTGAAGTTTTCTAAAAAATATGGTATGATATGGTCGCATCTCATACTTTGGCCCATTTCAGAAAATGTCTAAAAGTTCACCTATTTTGAGAGGCATTTGAAGTAGACCTGTTGGATTAATGCTATGTAAATACTCTGTGAAGTTTAGGTAAAGTTGACTGAGAATTGAGGGTTGTATTTGTGTCTCATGTTTTTTGCAGTCTTTTTTTGTGTGTGTTATAGATATGTGTTTTCTGTGTAGTAATTCTATAAGAAGAGGCTAGGTACATCCCCAACAGCTACTTCACAAGCTTTGCAGTTACCACACATTAAAATTTTGCAATTAAATTGTAATACAATTCCAATGACTGTTCAGGGATCGGCTCAGTCTAGATTTTCTGGATTCTCAGGCAATATTTCTAAAATTCAAAGGAGGAGCCCCACCACCAACGCTCTGACACCTCTTCCTTCATGCCCTGCCTTGGCCATTGCTCCCCCTGTACATCTTCCCCCTTCTGCACCCTCCCCTCCCCCATTGTATAGTATTATACTTTTCCAGCGTAAAGAAACTTCTGCGGTGTAGTGCTAGTGGCAGCCTTATAAACAGGCTGTCTCAGGCCTGCACTGCGCCTTTCCCTCTGACCCACCCCACCCCTTTTGATGTAGCTTCCTATTTTCAGAAGGATGGGCAAGTCAGAGAGAAAGATGCAGTTCAAGCCAGAGGTAACCTGTATGTAAGACTGCCACTAGTGCTACTCCTTGGAAGGGTTCCTTATGCTGAAAAGGTACAGTCCTTTATATTTGGGGGGGGGGGGGTTGCCTGTGGGATGGAGGGAGAGCTGTGGGCAGGGTGTGGAGGAAGAGATGCTGGATTGTGCAAGGGAAGAGACACTTGTCCAGATTCTCATGCAGTCCGGATGGTGCAATTTGTAGGGATCCAGATCCTTGGGTGATCCGGATTTCTGCCATCTAGATTTTTGAACTGCAAATTTTTACTACACTGTAGTTAAAAGGCTCCCTAAGAAATGCCCTAAAGTCTTCTGCTACATTAGATTATGTATTCTGAGAAAGACAGATATCATTTACGCTTTTGTTTTACCAGCAGCTGCCCAGAGAAATCTGGGTTGCATAAATGCGTCCATTTTGAATACCTGGAACTGTCATCTGATTCAGGGAAAACATAAATTTGTTTTCAGACAACTGCTCTATTTGCAAGAGGATAAACAGTTCTTTTCTTAGCATGAGTTTACTTATGGAGCTGACTCAGTCCCTCTTTCGAGGTGGTTTGCTCAGACAACAAGGTGTGGCTTTAAACAAAAAATCTTGGATGGGCATTAACCAATCAGCCTGTAACTTGAGGTTATGAAGTGTAAATATGTACAGTTATGATAGATCCATATGTGGACTGTGGGATAGTCATTAAGACTGAATATTTTTTTTTAAAATAAAAATAAAATTTGTGCTGCAGGATAGAGTGATATGTGATATTCTTAGGATGAAGGCATTCTGCTAGAATCTATTAGGATTCTAAAGAATATACATTTTTTAGCCTCAATGCAGCCAAATGCAAAGGATAGTAAATTTGCAAAACTGATTTTTTGAAGATTTTTCCAGCTATTTCTGCAGTCTTGTGTGGACTTATATTCTTCAGTGGTGCATTTTATACAGTTTATTATACATTTTGTAAAATGGCAGTGGTTAGAAGTAAAAAAAAAAAAAAGGGAAGGATCTAATAGGTAGGGCTGTACTGACTATCCATATTCCAACCAACTCGATCCTGAATAGTTCCCCAAATACATTTATTTGTATCTCGTATTCAGCCTAAAAGCATTTTCAATTTGATTATGAATAAGCTGGGGCTCCGCTTTGCACACTTTCCCTCCTATTTTACCTTGTGAAACCTTTTCTAGTTTCTCCTCATTTACCTGCTCAACCACAGCCAGTGGCTGCCTGTTCAGCCCAGCCTCTTTGTTGAAAAAAGTCCAGCAGAATCAATGATAACCAGGGAAGCCTACCCCTAAGAACCAGAAGCACTGCAGGCAGCAGAACCAGTCAATGGTATAGCGAGGGAGGTTAGCACCCCCATTACCGTGTTGTGCGCCCATTCCCCCTGATATGCTCTTCCTCGTTGGCCCAACATCGCTGACCTCCCCCGTACCTCTTTAAATCTTTACCAGCAGTGAGCAGGCTGACCTACACCTTCTCGCACTGGCTGTGCCTTCTTTCTGTCATCACTTTTGGTCCCATGAACAGGAAGTGACATCAGAGGGAGGGATGAGGCCGGCATAAGCAGTGCATAGGACAGCTTGCTCATTGCTGGTGAAGATTTGAAGAGGTGTGTGGGGGGTGGGGGAAGTTCTCATAGACCCCTCCCTTCGCTGAGAGGCGAGGTGCCAGTGCCCATGCCACGTTTACACTCGGGGTGCTCCACCCTCCTTACTATGCCACTGGAGCCAGCTCCATGCAGTGATGTCAACGACAATTCTGCTGTATGATTGGGCACAGGTGGTGGAGAGTTGGAACTGGAGGAGTGCAGCTAGGTAAGGCCAGCTTCCTGCCAGTTGAAATCATTTTGGAGGCTGGAGCAGATTTAAACTCTGAGTTCAGAGAGAGCAGACAGTGAGAGCCAGTGGAGAAGTTTTAATGTAAAAAAAAAAACCCAAACAAAAAAAATCCCCATCATGTGCAGGTGAGGCGGAGGTCAGGGAACAGGGGAACTGCATCTGTTTGGGAGGGAGGGTGGAGGTTAGCGAGGCGCAATGACATCTACATTATGACATGCAAGCATTTGGTTTCAATTCTGAATAGTGCTATTGTTTTAAAAATACTACTGCTTATATAGACTATATACATCAAATTATCAAATCCACTACTACACGCTAGTCTCCGCTCAAGCTTTCTTGGTGGGGTGGTTTGGACTCTTTAGAGATGGTTCTGGTACCACAAATCAACTATATTTTGTCATTGATCCCCTTCTTATTACCAGCCTCAGCTTATCGAAAATTTGAATCACTGATGGTTCACTTTTTGTGAAATGCCAAAGTCTCTCGTATAGCATTGAAAAAGCTGAAATGTTCCAAGGAAAATGGAGGGGTTAATTTTCCAAGCATATACGATTACCGTCTAGCATTTTTATGTAGACAAGGTACAAAATGGCTACAAGAATCAAATTGATCATTCATTCCTACTTGGTTGCAATTGGAACATAAATTATTTGACGAATATCATTTGAAATATCTTTCCTTCGTACCTGCTGATGACATGGTTAAACATAACGCTATCCTTTCTTCCACCAAATTAGCATTACTGAAATTGACAACATTGCTACTATTCAATGGAATACCACCACGATGTCTTCCATATGGCACAACCCGAAATTAAAAATTCAAGGGCAATACATTGAATGGCAATCTTGGAGAAAACAGGGCATTTGGTCTATTCATCAATTGTTGTCAGAACATACGTTTCTAGACTAATACACTCTCTAAAATATATGAACTGGACCCTAAGCAATATTTCAAATAGTTACAGTTATGCCACTGTTGCTGATTATTTAAAACAAACCACACTATTGGATGATGCTCCTATTATAATGAAGTGGGGTAATGTTATCGCAGCCAAACCTGGAGAAGCATCTTTATGGTATAAAATTTTACATCAGAAGAAATTCTCTCACTAAACAGCATTATATGATGTTTGGTCGAATGATACTTCCACAAGTTTTGCCTCACAGACATGGTCAGAAAACTGGTTAACCTCCTTTTCAAGGCCCTTAAATCCACAGCCATCATGCAAACTGTTATTTTCCTTTTTCACAGGGCATATTGCACACCCTATAAGTTATCAAAACTTAACTCATCATTCTCTAATATATGTTGGTCTTGTCTTCAACACATTGGCACTTTAGACCACACGATTTATCATTGTCCACATTTACAGGGCTAATGGGTAGAGATCTGGTTGACGATATGTAAGATCTTACCGATTTGTGACGACCTGTCCTATTCAGTGATTATCTTTGGAGCACAGGCTATAACGTTATACCTAAATAAATATGATTCCAAATTGCTCAAATGCTTACTGCTAATTGCTTTATAATCTATATTGGCCTGTTGGAAGTATTTTTCAGCACTCAGTTTTAATTCTTGGTGGAATACTATTTGTCTATATTCTAAATTTGAAAAGTTGCTGCTGAAAAGACTAACACATGGAAATCTCAACTGATAACTCTGCTCCCAAGGATATAACTGCCTTCGATAATTTAGAAATGTCTTCCTCCGAATCCTCATCCATCTTGAGACATCAGGAAATAGGAGATTTGCTTAACTTTGTAATATAATTTCAGTAATATTTCTTTATCTTGGTAAAACACAAAAGCAACCAACATTGTTGCTCATCTAGAAGTTCTATATTAGATGATTCTAATAATGCAGACACATCTAAAGCTTTCTTATCCTCTATGGCAGTGGTCTCAAACTCAAACCCTTTGCAGGGCCACATATTGGATTTGGCCTCAGAAAAAATAGTTAATTTCTTATTAAAGAAATGACAATTTTGCATGAGGTAAAACTCTTTATAGTTTATAAATCTTTTCTTTTGGCTAAGTTTTTTTTTTAATAATTCTTTATTCATTTTCATATTTGACAATAAGTGCACAAAATATTATATTACAACGAGTTCTTACACAACATCACTTTGATATCTACTACATAAAATCTAATAATATGTTTAACCCCTCCCCCACCACCCACCCTTCATCTACTTTCCAACCAAAATATACACATATTGCAAAACATATTATGTAACATTATTACCAATACCCTCCCCCTTTGGTGTGCCAAAAAGAAGAGAAAGAAAAGAAGAAAAGAAGAAGTGATGACTATTCACTGCAATATTTTGTCAATGGCCCCCATATTTTTATAAATATAGTATATGTCCCTCTTTGTATTGCTATTACTCTTTCCATTTTGAATATATGACATATTGTATTCCACCAAAATGTATAACTAAGGTTACTATGATTCTTCCAATTGTTGGTTATATGTTGAATGGCAACCCCTGTCATGACTAATAAAAGCTTGTTATTCTCTGGTGAAATTTGACTTTTGGCTGTCTTAATAATAATATTGTAATTTATAGCTAAAGAGACATATGATCAAGAAACTGTTTCATTTTACTTTTGTGATTATGATAAAGATACCGAGGGCCTCAAAATAGTACCTGGAGGGCCACGAGTTTGAGATTACTGCTCTATGGGGTCTTTCTCCACATTTTGAATTGGAGGGAGATTTGACTCCGAAATTTAAGATGGTAACCATAATTTTTTTTTTTTTAAGTTCTTGAGGAATCAAAAATCTGGACAATTCAAAATTCTGAAGTTTAAACTCTTATACTGATTTTCCAGATTTTCAATTTTCCTTACAATTAAAACTTTATCTGTCACTTATTGAGAAATAACATTTTTCATCTCCATAGAAGATTTTTCTCTAAAGTAATTGACTGTTGTTGAGTCAAACTCTTGAGGTGATACAGTTTGATGGAGGAATTTAAAGAAACTGAAACAAAATTAACATATACTGAGTGTAAATTCTTAATAGCAGTCCAAAGGGAGTCACTGTCCGAGGTCTTTCCAACGGCTTGAGGGGGAATAGAGATGTCAGATTTCCAGCAGTTGTAACTACAAGTACAGCTGAACCTTGCCTTCCCTCACCTTGCCACCGTTTGGCGCCAATAATGATGTTCCTCCATGAAACACTGACACATTATTCAACGTCGGGATAGGTGGAACATTCTTTTATAGTTTAGACATAGGACTTTGGTGCGTTTCTCCAAGCAAACTCCCAGCACCTCCCCCCCATTTGTAACAGGACAGTGAATTTTAATAACAGAACTGATATTCAAAGCTTTAAACTTTAAATCCATGATTTTAATCTAATTCTCCAGGCAACTGGCAACCAGCAAAGCTAAAAAAGAACAAGAATAGTATGGTTAGTCCTAAGTGCACCAGTCAAAACATGTGCTGCAGTGATCTGGACAAGTTGGAGGTCTTGCAGTGATGAAAAAGGCAGCCCTAAATACAAACCATTGTAATAGTCAAGAATGCCAAATACTAGTGATTTGGAAAACAGCAAACATTTTTCATAGGTTAGAAAAGGCTTTAGAATAGAACAGTGTTTTTCAACCGCTGTTCCGCGGCACACTAGTGTGCCGCGAGATGTTGCCTGGTGTGCCGTAAGGTCAGGGCCGCCATCAGGGCAGTACCACCAGTCTAGGGAGAGGGGCGGTCCGCCCCACGTGGACAGGAGAGAGCTGGACGGGGGACCCACGGAGTTCAATACATCTCCAGCCGCGAGGCTCGTCTTCTGTTCCTGCCTGCCCTGCAGCTAACATATAGCCGATCGCAAGCGTTCCCCGATGTCAGCGCTGACGTCAGAGGGAGGGCTTAAGCAAAGCCTGCCCTCCGATGTCAGCGCTGACGTCGGAGAATACTTCCGTTCGGCTATTTGTGCGCGGCAGGGCAGGCAGGAAGCAGAAGACAAGCCTTGCGGCTTAAGCTTCGTTTTGCTGAGAAAGTTGCAAAGATGGGCTGGGAGGCAAACACGGAACACAAAAGGGGGGAGGGAGTGCGTTTTGGACACAAGGCATGAACTTGGGAGAGAGGAAGGGAGGGAAAGAGATGCTGAGGTGGGGGAGGGAATGGGTTTTTGGACACAGAAGGCATTGGCTTGGGAGAGAGGAAGGGAGGGAAAGAGATGCTGAGGTGGGGGAGGGAATGCGTTTTTGGACACAGAAGAAATGGACTTGGGAGAGAGGAAGGGAGGGAAAGAGATGCTGAGGTGGGGGAGGGAATGCATTTTTGGACACAGAAGAAATGGACTTGGGAGAGAGGAAGGGAGGGAAAGAGATGCTGAGGTGGGGGAGGGAATGCGTTTTTGGACACAGAAGAAATGGACTTGGGAGAGAGGAAGGGAGGGAATGAGTGTTTGGACACAGAAGGCATGGACTTTGGAGAGAGGAAGGGAGGGAAAGAGATGGTTGTGTACACGGGGAATAGAAGAAAGGAGAATTTTTGGTCATAGGGAGGGAGTGAGGTATAGATAGTGGCATACCAGGGTGGGGGGGGCGGTCTGCCCCACCCCGGGTTTACGTCCCAAGGGGGTGCACAGCTGGCCACCCTCCAGTGTTGTCCCTAGGCCGGCAAACTGCGGCTCTTTAGCCACTTGAGTGCCACCGCCGCCAACGGTGTTGTTGGCGGTGGCAGCATTATAAAATACTTTCTTTGTGTTTATTTGATTCCTATTCAAGAGAATTACTTTATATATAGTCAATATAGGCACAGAGTTAAATTTTTTAACATTTTCTAATGGTGGTGTGCCTCGTGATTTTTTTCATGAAACAAGTGTGCCTTTGCCCAAAAACGGTTGAAAAACACTGCTTTAGATGACAGATCAAAAAAGTAGTTGTCCTGCTCCCTTTGCCTGTGCTAACTCACATTTTCTGGTACATGTCAGAACATCAAAAAATCAGAACCAGTGAATCTCTTTCTATTTCTTTCCCCTTACCTTTCCCCTTACCTTTCCCCTTACCTGGTGATTTTTTTTAAATAAATTTGTACCAGAATGCAACAGTGTTTGAATCTTACCTCCAACCACCTGTCTTTCTTTATCGAGTGCAAATAAGTCCAGAAATTATAAACTTTTCTTGGCTACTGTATTTGGGAGCTGAAATTTTACACCATATCTACTCGGTATGCAAACTGAAATGTCCATTTCAACCATAAAGGGCTCCCATAGATTTTAAAAGAGAAAAGCAAAGTGTTAAGACAGCAGATGCAATGCAGGGTTTGCAGAACAGGTGCTGTTCTTTTTCTTTTTGAGAGACTGACAGCTCTTTCATTCCAGGCTGCCAAAAGGGAAATGAGGTGGATATCAAGGATTAATTGGTGGTTTTCCTTATAGAGAATGAAGCTTACTGCCAGTAGGTTCTGTGAATGTCTGCCAAAAAAATACACTCCACCTTATTTATTTATTTATATTTGATGAAAACTAAGGGTATATTTGAAATTTTATGGTAGGGCACCAATGTCGCCTAGTGGTTAGGGCTACAGTCTCAGTACCCTGAGGTTGTAGGTTCAAGCCCAGCGCTGTTCCTTGTGATCCTGGGCAAGTCACTAACACTCCATTGCCCCATGTACATTAGTCAGATTGTGAGCCCACTGGGACAGATAGGGAGAAATACTTGAGTACCTGAATGTAAACCACTTAGGCTATAAGTGGTCTATAAATGCTTAAATAAATAAATAAATCTATCTGGTTATTTTAAAAAAGGAATTAACTAAATAAAGGGTTTATTGTAAATTTAATGGGTTAAAAGCACGTGCAGACCTGTGATGCTGTGTACTGTGCTAAAACAGGAGCCTGTCTGGTAAAGACACCATGTTAGCTTCCTGATATGGGAGTAGGCAGGATCTGACTGTGATAGAGGTGGAAAGATGTGAGGCTGCTCTGAAAGCTAGCTCATGAGTCATTTACCTTGTGCTAACTGTTCAAACTGCTGATAGCACAGCCAAATTTAAGGGAACTGCTTTGCCACCAGCAGTCCAGTATTGCGGCATGCTGTCAAGAAGTGTGGCAGCACTAGTACCTGATTCCCTACTGCAGCCTCCAATTCTCTCCCTCCTCCCCTCAACCAAAATCAAGCCTCACTTCCATTTATTTATTTAGAGCCCCTTTTATCAAGCTATGTTAGAGGTTTTTAGCGTGAGCTGGCACGGTAAATACTCCAATGCTCTCAGAATTCCTATGAGTGTCAGTGCACTTATCTCGCTGGCCTGCACTAAAAATCTCTAGCGCAGCTTAATAAAAGGAGAGGCTATTAGGATTCATTTACCACCTTTTTGAAGGAATTCACTCAAGGCAGTGTACAGCAAGAATAAGTCAAACATAAGCAATAGACAATTACAGCAGTAAAAATATTCAAATTATAATCAAAGTATGGCAGACTATACTACATTACAATATCGACATAATGCTCATTAAACATTATAATAGACAGCATAGAGTGTTAGCATAGATAGATAGTGCCCACAAACTGGAAGTCGGTGGTCATCAGACCATTTTGAAAAAAAACGACGCTCGACCCTAACATGCCCGGCAACTTTTGACCTGTCTCCAACCTACCCTTTGTCACCAAGATCTTGGAAAAAAACAGTGTTAATCCAATTACACTCCTTCATCAACAAAAAAGGTGCCCTATCACGCCTTCCAATCGGGATTCAGGAAATTCCACAATACTGAAACCGTCCTTCTCGACATCATCGACGACTGCTGGAAACTCATGAACAAGGGTAATGATGTCCTCCTGGTGCTGCTTGATCTCAACGCGGCCTTTGACACTATTGACCAGCCTCTTCTCATTGAACGGCTCTCTGAAATCAGAATCCAAGACATTTTGCTACGATGGTTCTTCTTTTTCCTGAATAACAGATCCTAAAGCGTTTTGCTCAGTGACGTGCTATCGAAAATGATCAAATAAGGTATTCTGCAAGGGGCTCTGCTATCCCCCTATTATTCAGTCTCTACGTTAGACCTGTCTTAGACATAGCCCACAAATATCAAATACAGATTCACTCCTTCGTGGATGACATCCAACTGTACCTACTGCTAGGAGAAGCCCATAACACCCAGATTGTGAAACTCCTAGCCTGTCTATCGGAAATCAAAAACTGAATGTCCGTGAACAAATTACAAATAAATGCCTCCAAGATGAAACTCTTTTGGATCCACAAAGAACGCTGGGTCCTTGCCCATCCCTCGCTACTCTGGGACTCGACTAACTTCAAAAGACCAAGTGCGCAGCCTGGAAATACTCCTTGATTGAAAGAACGCTGGGTCCTTGCCCGTCCCTCGCTACTCTGGGACTCGACTAACTTCAAAAGACCAAGTGTGCAGCCTGGAAATACTCCTTGATTGCAACCTGTTGCTTTCCGACCATATCTCTCAGGTGGTATCTTTCTCATTTTACTACCTGCGACAATTCCAAAAAATAAGGAACTACTTTTCAGAGTCTGACTTTGCCCAACTATTCTGTCTTAGTACTCTCCCGCATTGATTACTGCAATGTGCTATTCAGTGGTCTCATAGCGAAGAATTTACATCTTCAGCATGTTCAAAACGCTGCGATCAGGCTTCTAAAAAACCTCAGTTTCCGCAACTCTGTCTCCCAGGCCCTATTGTCACTTCACTGGCTTCCCATAGCCAAACGTGTCTTCAAGGGCCTAATGCTAGCATTCAAATCCTTACATGAAATGGCTTCCTCCTTTATGCCGAACCGGTCCCTCTGCTCCCAGGATGAAATACGCCTCAAAACGCCCCCTGGTTGTGCCCTTCAGCTGCAAACTGCCAACTGATGGTCCTACTCCCACTTCATACTGAGCTATTGAAATCGACTGCCCCCACAGATCAGATCCCTTGAAAGAATCCTTAGGTTTAGAAAAGCAATAAAAACATAATTCTTCACCTAAACCATGGACTACAAATAAATGTATATTGGTACCAGAACCAGTATGTGTCACATAAGGATAACTTGAATTGTAAAATCTTGCAATGTAACTATGGCAAAACTAACATGTAAACTATCAAATTAGGATAAAACTTGTACTGAAATCTTGCACTGTGACTGTAAGGAAAACTATGGCAAATTGTAACCAGTAAACTGTATATTATGTATACAGTCAAACCTTGGTTTGCGAGTAACCCGGTTTGCAAGTGTTTTGCAAGACGAGCAAAACATTCTCCCAAAACTTGTCTCGCAAACCGAGTGTTGACTCGATTTCCGAACCCCCCCCCCCGAGAACTGGCATCGCTCCCCCCTGCTCGAACCGGCACCCCCCCCCCGAACAACTTGAAACTTACCCCCCCGTCTGGCACCAGCATGCAGCCCACAGGACGTGCTGGTGCCGCTTGAAGAACTTCCTTCCTCTGCTGGGCCTTGAGCATGCATCTGCGCATGCTCAAGGCCTTCTAATTCTCACTCTTGCTGAGAATCTCGGAGATCTCCGAGAATCTCAGCGAGAGGGAGAATTAGAAGGCCTTGAGCATGCGTAGATGCATGTAGGAAGTTCTTCAAGCGGCACCGGCACATCCTGTGGGCTACGTGCCGGTGCCAGACTGGGGTAAGTTTGAAGTTGTTCGGGCGGGGGGTGCCAGTTCACACAGGGAGGGAGGGGATTTGCCTGTTCGCGTGGGGGGCCTTTGCGAGCAGGGGGGAGCAGCGCCGTTGGCCTCGGGGGGGGGGGAATGTATCAAGCGAGTTTCCATTATTTCCTATGGGGAAACTCGCTTTGATATACGAGTATTTTGGTTTACGAGCATGCTTCTGGAACGAATTATGCTCGTAAACCAAGGTTCTACTGTATTAATATAGTATACTGTATTAATATAGTTCTACTGTATTAATTAATAGTATACTGTGTCAGATTAGGATAAAAATTTGTGAACTTGTACTGAAGTTATGTATGTGTAACCTGTTTTGAGCTCTTTGGGGACAACGGGATAGAAAATAAATCAAATAAATAAATAAATGAATTAAATAAATACTTTGCAATATTTAGCAGTACCAAGTTAACTAGTTATGTGGCTGAAAAAGATTAACCAGATACTGTATATACTCAAATATAAACTGAGATTTTTGAGCCCAAAAATGGGGGTATCAGTTTATGTTCGGGTTCTCAGGTCTCTGTGCCCACACCCGGACCTGTTGCAGGCCTCCTTCAGGCCTGCCTTAAGCCCTGGAGGTCCAGCGGTGAGCCAGGACAGAAGCACTGCTGGACCTCCCCACTTCTCCCCACTTGACTTTCCTTTCTGCCTGCCTCATGCAGAGCCACGATCCGAAATGGCTGCCGCAAGTTCCTGGGGTAGTCTCATGAGACCGTAAGAATTTGCGAGACTTCTACAGGGACTCCCAGCAGCCATTTCTGATTGCAACTGCACGAGGCAGGAATGAAGGAAGATCACTCTTGCCCCTCTTCACCGCTAGATCACCAGGGTTCAAAGGTATGTTGTAGGAGGTGAGAGGGATGTGGAGTAGTTAACAGTTGACCAGGACAGGATGCAGTAAAATTGCTCCTGTCCCGTCTCACCGCTGTACCGCCAGGGCTTAAGGCAGGCCCGCAAGAGAACTGCAACAGGTCCTTGAGGCGAGAGGGAAGTGGGTGATTAACAGTTGGCCGGGACAGGACATGGGAAGAAACACTCATGTCCCGTTCACCGTTGGATCACCAGGGCTTAAGGCAGGCCCGCAAGAGAACTGCAAAAGGTCCTTGAGGCGGGAGGGAAGCGGGGTGGTTAACAGTTGGCCGGGACAGGACATGGGAAGAAACACTCATGTCCTGGCTCACTGTTGGACCACCAGGGCTTAAGGGAGGCATGCAGTGGGCAGCAGAGGCTGGGCACAGAGCTGGAAAGGAAGAAGGGCTGGGTGCAAGGAAGGACAATTGAATATAACCCACCCTCCCTGTTTATATTTGAGTGAACCTTTTTCCCCCTTTTTTTTTGGGGGGGGGGGAGGTTACCTCGGTTTATAATTGGGTCGGTTGATATTCAAGTATATTTGGAAGGATGCTGTTGTGTATTGATCTCCTAGCATATAAACTCAGTGTGTGTGTATATGTCTGTGCAAACAGTATGCATAAGAGGGGAGAGTGATTGGAGGGAAGGAAGCTTTAAAAAAAGAATAACTATAGAAAAAATGAGCTTTGCCGAATAGTCTTTTATTTTATTTATTTTGGATATGAACAGATGCTCAGAAGCAAGAGAGTGGTTTATTTGTCCACCAATTATTGTGAATGCTATTTTTATGAACTTCTGCATTGTTACTTGGTAATTGAGGTGGGTTTGGGGTTAGCTATTTTTGCACAGTCTTTGATTCACTCTCTATTTTTAGCTGCAAAAACCACTCTGCCAATTATTAGTCAGTGATTGATACCATTTTTCTGGATGCTGATTGTGTCATATCCCATGTTTTTATGAGCTGTGGTTCTCCATGTGGAGCACATCAGACTTTGTGTAGGATAACAAAACATCCGTATGTCAGGAAGTGATAGTTTTGGAAACTTTCAAGATGATCTGCGGGGAAGCTGGCTCTTAATGGAAAGAGAAATAGGGGGAAAAATCCTTTCCAGAAACAAATGAGCTTGTCACTAAAGCCTCACCTCCCTTCATGTTTAAGCTAACTGCATTTCCTTTAAGTAGAAATTTTGTCTAACTAGAACTATTATAAGTGGTTGAGTTGCTAAAGGGAAGGCAGAGTTAATAGAATATTCTCTGCCTATGTTTTATAATACAATTGATTTTGCATAGGAAATATGTTCACATTCTGTAACCTTTCATTAATGAAAGTCTCATTCATTTGAAAAATCCAGTGCATACCTAAAAAGAGAAGTGTGATGATATACTCTGTTATATAGATTTTAATAAGAGACACAATCGGAATGTTGCCTCCATTTTTTTTTTAAAGATTACTGAAATGCTTAATTGACGTAGATAGTTATTTTAGAAGCCCTATTTGTGATTTACTTGTGTGAATAAAGGCGTTTAAACATACACCCAAGACAAATATGGATACCTAATTTTCAACAGCAGGGTTTACACATGGAAGTCTACATGGTACCACAGTAAATGATGGCGAATAAAGACCTATATAGTCCACCTAGGACTCCTTTTACGAAGCCACGTTAGCGGCTTTATCGCATCCAATTTTTTAATCACCCTAGCCAAAAAATTACCGCCTGCTCAAGAGGAGGCGGTAGCGGCTAGTGCGGCCAGCAGTTTAGCGCACGCTATTACGTGCATTAAAACGCTAACGTGGCTTCGTAAAAGGAGCCCCCTAGTCTGCCTAACAAGGAGGCCAGAGCTGTACTTCATGCATGTTACACTCTGATTAAATACAGGGATCATAAACACAAAAGTTGACAATATTCCATCATGCTAACCATATATGGGCAGTTATATATGATGAAATTTTGGAACAGATTACCACAGCACGTTTTCAATAGTCTGAAGAGTAGTTTTAGTATGGCTGCATCATAATCACATTAATTGCCATGTTTCCCCAAAAATAAAATATTGTCTTATAATAATTTTAGGCCGAAAAATCACACTAGGTCTTATTTTCAGGATAGGTCTTATGTTTTTCATGTACAATGATCATCTCTCCCTTCCTCTCCTCCATCCCAATTCTTCCTCTTTCCTTTCTCTCCCCACATGTACAGCATCTTTCCTCCCCTCTCACCCATCCCCTTGTGCCTTCCCTCTGCAGAATCTTTCTATCCGTCCGTCCCTCCTTCCCATTCCACTATGCAATAGAACCCTTGCACTGTGCACAGCATCATTCTATACCTCCCTCCCTCCCATCCCTCATGCAGCAGAACCCTTGCCCAGCTTCTATCCTTCTCTTCCAAGCAGCTGCAGCAGAACTCTTGATCAGCCCCCCCACCGCGCAGCCGAACCTCCGCTGACCATCCCATCCTTCAATCTCTCCCTCCCATCTGAACCCCGCCAACTGCGAGACCTACATACCTCCATCCACAGAGCAGCGTCAGCAGCACTCTAAACAGGCTGCTTCCCGGCCTTCTCCCGCCGGAGCCTTCGTGCGCCGCTTTACTGATGGCATCATCAGTGATGTGGCAGAGGGAATGCCCTGGCGGGAGAAGGCCACGAAGCAGCCTGTTTAGAATGCTGTCAATATTGCTCTGTGGAGGGAGGTATGTAGGTCTCGCGATCGGAGAGTCGGTGGGGTTCAGATGGGAGGGAGAGATGGAAAGATGGGCGAGTCAGCGGGGGTTTGGCTGCGCAGCAGGGGCAGAGGGAAGTACTGCTGCCGGCGAATCCAGGGACTAGGGCTTATTTTTGGGGTAGGTCTTATTTTCGGGGAAACACTATCAATACGTGATTAATCCAACAGTTCAACAATATTGTTAACTAACTATTTTACTTGCTAATCTTAACCGTAAGAAGCCTTCCATTTCCCAGCACTCATACTTATAGCATCTGATTTGAATGAAATATTAAGCACACATACATAATTCTGTTCTGTATTTTGTCATTTTGGGGACATAGTCTTTACAAGTCTAGCTAGCATTGGCTAGTTCCTAATTACGGAAGTTGCTGTTGAAGCATCAAAGAGTGGAACCATCTCTACTTCATTTTAAAGCAAAGCTGAAAACATTCTTATTCCAAGATGCCTTTGATACTTAACTGCCCTTGTAAGGGCCAAACATTTGCTGACTGCCGTTGGCAACCCCCCCCCCCCATTGTTTTCCCCCCCCCCCTTATTTGTTCTCTTTTCTCAAAATATTGTAGTTCTCCCCTTTTCCCATTTGTTCCTGTCCTTTTTTGTCTAAGTTTTTTGGTCCTCTAACTTCCACTGTTATTTTGTTAATTGTCAAGTACTAACCTTGTTTTATTATTTGTAAGCTGTATTTTTTATTTTACATTGCTCAGAAGTCTGATTTAACGGTGTAAGAAATTTTAAATAAATTGGTAAACTTTTGGAAAAATACATGTGTATTCTCCATTTCAGTAGGGATATCTGCACTGTAATTTTATTTATTTATTTAAAAACTTGTACCCAACTTACACCTAAGTGGTCCACATAATGCATTCATAATTATAGGACAATGCAGCAATAAATAAGTCATACATAAAAATCCACTCTTCATGATTAGAACAAATCATCTTCGTGAAAAGCCTCTACAAATAAAATTGTCTTCAGAACCTTTTTAAATTTCCAAATGTCAGAAATTACTGTAAGTGATCCTATCAGATTGTTCCACAAAACACCCCGGCCACTGAAATTACGGAAGATCTTGTTCCTCATTCATTAATCGCAGTGTTCCTTCTGATCTCAGTGAGTGATTCGGTTGGTATATTTTCAACACCTGACTCAAATACCAGGGGACACCATAATGTAATGAAAGATTAGAGAGGAGATTTACAGCTGCTCCTAGGTATGCATAGGTTTTGTAAAAGTTCTCATTTTGTGTAGTAGTAGGACAGATTACAGGAGGTTGTTCCCTTTTGTTACTGATCAATTTTACAAGATTATTTAGATAAGCACTCTTTATTGGATAAAATGCAGTCTGGTTTTAGGAAATCTAATAGTACTGAAACCTGTTTATTAGCATTAGTTACTGATTTAAAAACCTCTATCTTCTATCTTAATGCAGTTAGACATTTTGGCAGCTTTCAGATCAATTGATCATGAGCAGCTTCTGTTTAGACTGGAATCCTTTGCAATAACAGGAAGTTCCTGAATAAGCTGAGTAGGCTGAAGTTAGTAGTACCCGCTGGGATTCCAGGATTCTGCTTTCTCCTGGTTTTCTTCCTATCTCTCTCGTCGTATCTTCAGCATATGTTACCGCCATCCAGCTGTCTATTAGCATACCCCAAGGCTCTGTCCTGGGCCCTCTCCTCTTTTCCATATATACCCGCTGTCTTGGTACACTGATCTCCTCTCATGATTTTCAATATCACCTCTATGCTGACGACTCCCAGATCTACCTCTCCACGCCGGATATCTCTACAGGAGTTCAGGCCTGAATTTCAGCCTGCCTGTCCAACATTGCTGCTTGGATATTTCACTGCCATCTCAAACTGAATATGGCTAAAACTGAACTCCTTATCTTTCCACCTAAACTCACCTCCCCTCCCTCTCGCCATTCTCTGTTTCTGTGAATAACACTATCCTCCTCCCTGCCTCGTCGGCTCGCAACCTTGGGGTGATCTTTGACTCTTCTCTCCTCTGCTCAGATCCAACAAACTGCTCAGATCCAAATCCTGTTGCTTCCTCCTCTGTAATATTTCCAAAATCTGCCCTCTTCTCTCTGAACACACTACCAAAACTATTGTCTATGCTCTCATTACCTCGTGCTTAGACTACTGCAATGTACTTCTCTTGGGCCTCCCGCGCACCTGTCTCTCGCCTCTTCAATCCGTTGAAAATTCTGCTGCATAACTCATATTCCGTGAGAGCCGCTATTTTCACATTACCCCTCTCCTCAAGTCACTTTATTGGCACCCCGTCCATTTCTGAATACAGTTTAAACTCCTCTTGCTGACTTACAAGTACATTCATTCTGAAGCCCCCCGATATCTCTCCTCACTTATCTCCCACTATGTACCCCCCCCACCATGATCTCTGCTCATCGGGCAAGCCCCTCTTATCTGTACCCTTCTCTTCCAACTCCAGACTTCGTCCTTTCTTTCTTGTGGCACCGTATGCCTGGAACAGGCTGCCTGAATCAATATGTCATGCTCCATCCCTGGCAGTGTGCAAATCCAAGCTAAAAGCCCACTTTTTTGAAACTGTTTTCAACTCTTAACTCTCACTCACTGCTGTCAGATACTTATACCTACTGTATCATTTCCTTTACCATATTCTCTCCAACCCTGTATTGTCCTGTCTAAATTTGATTGTAAACTCTTCTGAGCAGGGACTGTCTATTGTATGCTAAAATGTACAGCACTGCGTACGTCTTTTCAGCACTATAGAAATAATAAATAGTAGTAGTAGTAGTACCCAAAGTGGTATATTGAATTTGGAAACTGGTTGACTGATAGATGACAGAGAATGGTGAAGAATAGAGTTTATTTGGGAGGAAAGATGGTGAATAGTGGAGTGCCTCAGGGATCAGTACTAGGACTGTTTCTATTAAAATAGTTGAGTGACATTGCTGAAGCATTAGAAGGAAAGATTTGTCCTTTTTACATACGACACAGAATACATCCAACAGAGTGGATGTTACAGAGGGAGTAGAAAATAGAAAATGACATGCAGACAAACTTCATCCCTACCCTGTCCCCGCGACCTTTGTCACCATCCCTGCTCCATTCCCGTGAACTTGTTCCCTGTCCTGCTAACTCTGATCCCATCACACAAGCTTTGAATAGTTATGATTTTATATTAAAATCATTTTATTAACATATAAAAAGAAACAATATTCTGTAAAATTTTCATAAATCACAAATAATGCAGAACAAAGGATCAAAAAAACCCTGTCTCACCTACCCTCCTCCTCACAAATATGCCCTCTACTATATAGCCAAATTACTACAGAATGCTACTTAGAAAAATCCTGCTAACAGAATATCTCAGTCACACATGACAGGAGCAGTGTTAGGTGAGTGCAGCTAGGACAACTGCCCCCTGGCTAGTGAGAGCCCTAAGCCTGCACAATCTGGTAGTGGGCTTTGTGGTTCCCAGTTATATCTAACACCAGCTCTGGCAGGATACACATTTCAAATCTCATATATTCAAATCACAAAATAGAAAATAAAATTATTTTTCTACCTTTTGTTATTTGGTCATTTTATTCTTCAAGTCACATTGATCTCAGACTCTGGTTTTGATTTCCTTCTGTCTTTTAACTCGCCAGGGTCTCCTGACCATTTGACATTTCTTCTTTCCCCATTCTCACCATACATTCTCAATCTCTGTGTATGTTTTCCCCCATGTTCAGCATCTCCCTTTTCTGTTTTCTATACTTCCCTTTCTAGTATTTCCCCTGTGCCCATCTCCCTGCCTTTATCATCATCACTATTCTATGTTCCTATCCCCTCCCCCCCTGTGTCTAGTATTACTCCCCTGTGCCCCTATACCCCTCTAAGTCCAGCATCTCTCTTTTATGTTCCTATTTTCTCTCATGTCTAGCCATTTTTCCTCTGTTTCCATATACCCTCCCTTGTCTGGCATTGATCCATTTACTATGTCCACTTGGGTCTAAAAAGCTAACAACGGTTTCTGCCTATGCTAAGGCTTGCAAAACTTTCCAGCACTAGTGTGTCCAGGAAAATAAGGAGCTATTTTCTGCTTTTGCCTCTATGGTATTTGCTTTCTTCCAGGCTGGCCTTGACAAGGGACTTACGGTAGTGTCCAAGTTATGGGACTCTCTTGTTTTAGGACTCAAGACTACAGATCTATTTGCATCTCATCCGGACATAGCTAGATTTCTAAAGAGAACACGGTGTATCAGACCCCCAGTAAGACCTCTTGGGATCTTAATGTGGGTTCGCAGGGCCTCAACCAGTCTTTATTCAAGCTGCTAAGGGAGGCGTCCTTGATGTACCTGATGCTCAGAACATTTTTTTCCGATGGCCATTACTTCAATGAGCCAGGTCTTGGAGTTACAGGTTCTTTCTTGCAGAGAGCCTTTCCTTAAATTCACTGAAGCTGGAGTCTCTTTGTGCACCGTACCTTCCTTTCTACTGAAGGTGGTTTTGGCGTTCCATTTCAATCTGGAAATCAGATTACCAGCATTCCAGTCCATAGGTTCCTAGAAAAAGGACCGGATTCTGAAGAAGTTGGATCTTAAGAGGGTACTTCTCCAATATCTTGATATCACCAACGAGTTTAGGATGACCATCTTTTTGTACGAAGTGCTGGCTTCTAAGGCCACAATTTCCAGATGGATCCATAGGGCCATTTCGTCAGCATACATTGTTTGTGGGAAGCAATCCCATGTTTCTGTAAAGGTGCATTAGACTAGAAGTGTGGGTTTGTCATGGGCTGAAACTAGGGCAATTTCCCCCAAGGAGATTTGTAGTGTGGCAACTTGGTCAACTCTACATACATTTGTCAAGTTTTATAGAGTGCATGTGGTGGCAAGGGACAACTCTGTTTTTGGGTCCTCAGTGTTATGAGCCAGCACAGTGTTCCCGTCCTAGATTTCTGAGACTGCTTTTATACATCCCACTTGTCCAGAATGACGTACCTATTACACTAGAAAAATAGATTAGGTTTTTACCTTGCTAATATATTTTTTAGTAGATAGGTGTATTATTCTGGATTCTTGCCCTGTCATTTGTTTTCCTGCACCTGCCTACTTTCATACTCAGGATGTTCTTATCCAACCCTGCAATTTGAATGCCAGTCAGATCTTAAGGGTATGAAGAGTAGTCTATTACTAGAATACTTTGGGGTATTATTTGAGCTCCATTAATGTTTCTGTTTGGCATGATTGTTTCACTGTTTAATTGCTCAATGTAACATGTTTGTTAAAATTTCAGAGCCGAAGAAACTTGTTCTTCGAGGAATTTCCCTGTACCCCTGCTTTACATCTGTTCTAGATAGGACACTTGCCTGCTTTGGAACTAACTGTAGGGGGCAGCAGAGCCCTCTGTGAAGTAGGAGGGATTCAGAAAAAAATCTGGAGTGGATTCCTTCTGCAAGGCTTATGAGCACTGGGATATAACCTGCTCATCTAGAATGATACACCTGTCTGCTAGAAAAAGATATTAGCAAGGTAAGACCCTAATCACTTCAGACCCTAATCACTTTTTATTATGAAAAGGAATGATGTTTTGAACCATTTTTGATTTCCCCCCAAAAATAGTTCCTTTCTTACCAGCCATACTTCTCCAGCATTTCAAATTTTACTTTTATTTTTCTGTCTTTGCTTGCTTTACTTCTTTCTCCTCCTCTTACATTGTCATTCTGGTTCCTTTTCCACTCTCTTTGCCTAAAAGACACTAGACAGATTGTTTTCATGCCCATTTCAGCACAGAGCCTAAATTACAAGCAGTGGGAAAACCCATGATAATTCACTTACATATGCAAAAAGCTGTTCTCAAAAGCTAAAACAATATTTTTAGTTTTCGGTTTTGCTGTGCTTGCAGAAACTTTTGAAGTCACAAATGTTTAGCTCATTCATTTTTATGGCAGATCTTAAGATCTAAACTTCAGAGCCATACTTCAGTACTTTTATATAATCTAATTTATAGTTTTATTTTTGAATAGACATTTTGTTTGATATAGCTTAAAAAATTTACAGCTCAAAAAATACCTCTGTGGTATTCATATATTTCTCATGATTAGAAACAAGGTACCTCAAACATAAGAGTAACTAATATTTTTTTAATGTAGCAAACAAACAAAAAGAAACAATGAAGGAAGGGATGGAAAACAAAATAAGCAAAATCAAATTCAGCGTATCGTGCATAGCAGTAATCATAATGCTGTCAAATCTAACAATCATAAGAACATCAGATTTGCCATACCAGATCAGACCAAAGGTCCATCAAACCTATCATCATTTTTCCAACAGTGGCTAATCCAGATCAAAAGTACCTGGCAGGAGCCCAAAAAGTAGATAAGGGATAAGTTATTTTGTCTTCAAAATATATTAAAACAAAGAAGCTCTTTTAAAAGAAAAAACAATGCATCTGCACAATCAAATAAGTAATTTAGAAAACTACAAAAATGGACAGTGAAGATGCATTGCAACTAGCCCATATAGGACAGAATCAAAGGGAAGATTATTTATTTAAAAAGCCTGATATTGTTTTCTTCTTAATCAGACTTAAGAGGAAGCTGGAATAAAATAGAAAATATGAAACAAAAATAAAGAGCAGCTAGGCTGACTGGAATTATTAAAGCCCAGTTTTAAATCTGAAAGCAAGATTATGACACAAAAGGTTCATAAAAGATATAGGAGTGATTCTCAAACACTAGTACACATTTACATGGATATTGTAAATTAAATTCAACTGCACTGAATGAAGATAGATATAATAGGCAACCTGGTGGAAGGAAGATAACCAATGGGACACTGTCATACTGAGGTAGAAATTTCATGTGTAAAGCAGAAAAGGATAATGATAAGTGTACTAACATCTGCCTGACCAGGAAGAATGAACAGATGCTGAAAAGTTATCAAAAATTAAGCCAGCTAACAAACTGGGTAACACAATAATAATGGAGGACCATCAGCCACTCAGGTTTTCAGAATAGCCCTAATGAATATGCATGGAGCAGATTTGCGTGCCTGTCACTTCCATTATATGTAAATCTCTCTCATGCAAATTCATTAGGGCTAGCCTGAAAACCCAATTGGCTGATGGTCCTCCTGGACAGGGTTGAGAACCACTGATTTAAACTATCTTACTTCAATCATAAAAATAATTCATAGGATAGAGTAGTAATCATTCACATATACCAAAACAGCTGTGAGAGGAACAGTTCAATGGTACCAGCATCCAAAAGTGGAGAAAAAAAGACCTCAGTAACTTCTATTAGCTCTGTTATGAGCTAGTACTCTATTGAACAGCAGGTTATCCTTAATTCACTGGTCAAAAGATCCCCTCCATTTCTCAAAAGCTGTAGTCATATAAGCAGTTTCTCCCAATCAGCAGGAAAAGAGAAATAAAGAACTAAAAAAAATTTAATAGTGAACTATCTCATTAATAGTATCACGGTTATTATGAACTGCTTCATTTGAAATAGTCTCAGTCCTTTCTCCTAATTCTTCTCAACCACATTAAAACTAATAGGTACGCAGATGGTATTCTCATCCATCCTCCCTATTGAGGGTAAAGGTAAAGGCAAAGGCAGAGAAGCTCGCATCCTGAAGATGAATGTGTGGCTACGTGAATGATGTTGTTGAGAGCGTTTTGGCTTCCTCTACCATGGGATGGTTTTCCAAGGGCTGTTGACCAGGGATGGTATGCATCTATCCAAGAAGGGAAGTGGCTTCAGCAGAAGGCTGGCTAATCTACTGCAGAGGGCTTTAAACTAGAAGTGATGGGTCAGGGTGATCAAAGCTCCCGGGTGAATATAAGCCCTCAGGTAAGTAAATCACTGAATACCTCTACAGAGATGGGGAAAGGGGACAATGTCTGGAAAACAGTATATACTAATGCTCGAAGTATGGGAAGCAGGATTCTGGATCTAGAAGCTATGAGGAAGATGAGTTGGATATAGTGGCGATCATGGAGAACCATGACTGGGATGTAGTTATACTGAGCCATAATCTATTCAGGAAAGGAAGGGGAGTACCATTATATGTTAAAGATCATATTAAAGCCACACAATTGCAGGATTTGCTTGCCAAGGAAGAGGCACTGTGGATCAATTTCAAAAGAGGGAATGGTAAATATGTTTACAATTGTGTGATATACAGGCCTCCTTCACAGACAGAAGAAGTGGACAGAGATGTAATAGTAGACATTTAGAATAAATCTAAAAAGGGAAAGTTTCACTAATAGGTGATTTCATCAAGCCGGATATTGATTGGAGTATCCCTTTGTGGGGTCTTCTAGAAGTAGGGAGATCTTGGATTCTCTACAAGGCGAACTATTCCAGCAGTTGGTAATGGAAAAATCATGACCCTTATTCACACAGTGTTCAATTAAGGGTTCCTTCATCTTCTTCGATGATATACAATACCTATGTTTTATTGACCGTATCTTCAATAATCTTGACGTTTGACCTTCATATAATTTCTCACAGGGGCATAACAAAACATAGATTACATTCTTGGATTCGTCCACAATTTAATCTTCTATAATAATATATAATTTGTGCAAGAATTGAATCAGTTTCATTCCACTATTAAATTTGAAGCACATTGGGATGTTTCTGGACATGCAAGTGGGATGGACTCAGAATAAATTTGAGAATTCTGTGTATATGAAGCCTACAGACTGAAATACACTTTTGCATTTTTCAAGCATGCATCTGATTCATTCAAGAAGGAGCATTCCCTTTTCACAATTTCTCTGATACTGAATTTGTTTTTCAAAATAGGAATATTATAATAAAGCTGTTATTTTTACAATCATCTTGTGAAGAATGCAGTAAAAAGAGCAGGATCTAATTTTACGAGAGATATTATTGCATGTATATTGAAATACAATGTATTTACCCCGAAGATAGTAAAGATTATGAATAAACATTTGGAGTTACTGTCATACCCAGTATTTAATTCTCCCAATATAATTTTTTCCCTGTTAAGGAATAGAAATTTGAAAGATATTTTATATTCAGCAATGGTATGGACCCAAGAGTGGCAGAGGAGGGTGGCTTAAAGTAGACATATGAAGTTTAGCCATTGTTCAACATGATCAATAATGTTAAAATGGACTTCTTTTGTGGACCCAAATACTCAACTGAAGATTAAATTATGACCAGTCACTTCATGTGAATCCAAAAATGTAATCTATGATTTATTATTCCACTGTGAGAAATTACCATACACTGTATTCTCGAATATAAGCCAAGATTTTTAGGCCCCAAAAATGGCTGAAAAATGGAGGTCTCAGCTTATATTCGGGTCAGCAACCACTTGCCCTCCTCCCAGACATGTTGCAGACCTCCGCTGGGCCTGCCGTAAGATCTGGTGGACCAGTGGTGGGCCGGGACAGGAGGGATTCCTCTCATTTTCTGTCCCAGCCGTCTCTAAAAATGTTCAATTCCATCCCACCTCCCCCACTTGCCTTTCAATTCCCTGGTGGTCCAGCGGTTGGATGGGATGGGATCTCTCCCACCTCCTGTCCTGGCAACTATTACAACTTTTACCTCCCCCCTGTCTCCCCTGCATACCTTTAAAATCCTTGGTGATCCAGCAGTGAGCAGGAGCAGTCGTCCCACACTCCTGCCTTATGGAGAGCCACTAGAGAATGGTAGCCACAAGTTCTCACAGCAGCCATTCACTAACAGTTCTCCATGGAGCATGAGCGTGGGAAGACTGCTTCTGCTCTGGTTCACCACTGGACCACCAGGGATTTTTGAAGTACACGAGGGAGGCTGGAGGGGGGTAAAAGTTGTAATAGTTGGCCAGGACAAGAGAGGGGAGGGATCCCTCCTGTCCCAGCCTATCGCTGGACCACCAGGGAATTGAAAGGCAAGTGGGGGAGGTGAAAGGGAATTGAATGTTTTTAGAGGCAGCCAGGACAGGAGACGGAAAGGATTCCTCCTGTCCTGATGCATCACTAGATCACCAGGTCTTATGGCAGGCCCAATGGAGGCCTACAAGGCATCGGGAGGGAAGGAGGGAGAGGGGACAGAGTACTGGGGGTAGGATACAGAGCCTGGCAGGACAGAGAGAGAGGGTAGACAGAGTGCAGAGCCAGGGAGGGAGGAGGTATGGGTGCAGAGCCTGGTAGGGTAGGTGAGGGAGAGGAGCTGGATGCAGAGCCTGGCAGGGCACTTGAATATTAACCCCTTGGTTTATATTTGAGTCAACCTTTTTTTCTCCTTTTTGGGAGGAAAAGGTTACCTCAGTTTCTATTTGGGTTGGCCCTCAGGTAAGTAAACACTGAATATTCTACATGGATGGGAAAAGGGGGCAATGTCTGGAAAGCAGTATAAACTAATGCTTGAAGTATGGGAAAAAATTCTGGATCTAGAAGCTGTGATAGAATAAGCTTGAAAAATGGTCTGAAATTTGGCAGTTAAAATTTAATGCTAAGAAATGCAAGGTCATGCATTTGGACTGCAAAAACATGACGGAACAGTACAGTTTAGGGGGTGAAGAACTTATGTGGAGTGTGATTGTATGTGACGATCTTCAGGTGGCCAAACAGGTTAAAAAGGTGACGGCGAAAGCTAGAAGGATGCTAGGTTGCATAGGAAGAGGTATGGCCAGTAGGAAAAAAAAGTATTGATGCCCCTGACTTTGGTGAGACCTCATTTAGAATATTGTGTACAATTCTGGAAGCCGCATCTTCAAAAAGATATAAAAAGGATGGAGTCTGTCCAGAAGAAGGCTACTAAAATGGTGCATAGTCTTCATCATAAGGAATATGGGGACAGACTTAAAGATCTCAATCTGTATTCTTTGGAGGAAAGGCAGGAGAGGGAAGATATGATAAAGATATTTAAATACCTACATGGCATATATGTGCATGAATTGAGTCTCTTTCATTTGAAAGGAACCTCTGGAATGAGAGGGCATAGGATGAAGTTAAGAGGTGATATTCTCAGGAGCAATCTAAGGAAATACTTTTTTACAGGAAGGGTGGTATATGTGTGGAACAATCTCCTGGAAGAGGTGGTGGAGTCAGAGACCGTGTCTGAATTCAAGCAAGCATGGGATAGGCACGTGAGATCTCTAGACTTAGAGAGAGGAAGAGATAATGGTTACTGTGGATTGGCAGACTGGATTGGCCACTTGGCCTTTATCTGCTATCATGTTTCTATGGTATGTGTGGGGCAAATGTTAAGATTATTGAAGATATGCTTAATAAAACATAGGCATTATATATCATTGAAGAAGATGATGGAACCCTTAGTGGAACACTGTGGATAAAGGTCATGAATTTTCTTAAATGTATGGTGATAGTGCAGGTGTCCTAGTGAATTTCGGGGAGACATTCACTGATAGCTAAGGTAGCCTGAACAATGATGGATATTTAAATTAGAATCCATAGCCCTGAATGGGTTAAACATGGCCACGGAGTGGAAGGTAATCTTTGGACAGATGCATGAATGGATGATGTCATGACGCTAAAATTTAAATTGCAGTGTTGTTGTGTATTGTTGCCATATTTGATTGCTTCTTTCCTGTTTGATTCTGGATATTTGCTTCCCTGAAGATGCCTATGTAAGACAGGGTATGTCTGTAGGGATGTGTATGAAACATTTAAATCCTAAAACTAAAAACTAAAACTAAACCTTAGGTTTGTATACCGCATCATCTCAACATATGCAGAGCTCGACACGGTTAACAAGAATTAGGGTGGAAAGGAACTCCAGTGGAGGGAAAGATGAAGAGGAAATTTAGAGGACTAGAGTAAACAGAGAGGGAGGAAGAGTTACATTTTTGAGAATAACCAGGTTTTCAGATGTTTACGGAAGAGTTGGAGGGAGATCAGATTCCTAAGAGGGGAGGTAAGGTTGTTCCAGAGCTCAGTGATTCTAAAAGAGAGGGAAGAACTTAGTTTTCCTACAAACTTTTAGAGAGGGAAAGGAAAGTTTCAGTTTTTGGATGGATCTGGTGGAATTGGGGTGAGAGGAGTTTCAAGAAAGAGGAATAAAGGGGGGGAGGATGCCGTTTAGGATCTTGAAAGTAAGGCAGGCACATTTGAAGTGGACTCTGGAGATTATCGGAAGCCAGTGGAGCTTGGAAAAAAGCGGTGAGACGTGGTCAAATTTGCTTTTTGCGAAGATAAGCTTAGCAACGGCATTCTGAATCCGCTGGAGTCTTTGAAGGTTTTTATTTGTTAGGCTTAGGTAGATAGAGTTGCAATAGTCCAGTCTGGAAATGATGGTGGATTGGACAAGGACGGCAAAGTGTTTTTGATGGAAACAGGTTATCACTTTCCTCAGCATGTAAGGCTGAAGAAACATTTTTTTAATAGGGGGTTGAGGTGATCATTGAAGGAAAGTGTAGAGTCAATGATGACTCCCAGAATTTTACTTGAGTATTCAAGATGCAGAGTGGAACCAGAGGACAGAGGGATGGAGGTGGGCAGTTGGTCCAATTTTGGGCCGAGCCAGAGAAGTTTTGTTTTGGATTCGTTCAGTTTTATCTGCACAGAGTGGGCCCAGGATTGAAGGTTCAGTATACATGAGGATATGTTCGCAGAGAGGTTGGTGAGGTTCCGGTCAGTCTCAAGAAGGACAAAGATGTCATCTGCGTGTGTAAAGTGTTTCAAGGGGGGAGAGATGGAGGAGTTTGAGGGAGGACATATAAATGTTGAAAAGGATAGGAGAGAGAGGTGAGCCTTGTGGGACTCCACAGATCGGGTTCCAGGGGGAGGAAGAAATGCCCTTCATGTTGACTGTGTAGAAGCGGGATGGTAGATGGATGGTGTAGAGTGGTCTAGATCAGGTTTTTTCAGTAGTGGGGTTAAGGAGATATGGCCCATTTCTGGGGAGAATAGGCCCGAGTGGAGGGAGAAGTTTATGAGAATGGTAAGAGATGAGATGGCCTTAGGGGGAGTGTTCTCGTAAAGGTAGGCGGGGAATGGATCTAATTGCAGGATTTCAGTTTGAGGCAGAGATTATGGACCAGGGATTCAGAGACAAGTTCGAAGGAAGACCAGTATCTGGAAAGAGCACAAGAAGTATCAAAAAGAATGTCACCGTGAGGTTCGGAAAGCTAAAAGAGAGTATGAAGAAAGGCTAGCGAGGGAAGCAAGAAATTTCAAACCATTCTTCAGATATGTTAAAGGGAAGCAGCCAGCTAGAGAGGAAGTGGGACCGCTAGACGATGGAGACAGGAAGGGAGTGGTGAAGGAGGAGAAGGTAGTGGCAGAAAGGCTTAACATGTTCTTCTCGTCTGTATTTACTAACGAAAACACGTCCAACATGCCGGAACCTGAGCAATTCTTCAACGGAAGTCAAGCAGAAGAATTAACATTCATAGAAATGAGCATTGAGGACATTCGCAGGCAGATAGAAAAACTAAAAACTGACAAATCCCCGGGTCCGGATGGCATACATCCAAGGGTTCTGAAGGAATTAAAGGAGGAGATAGCGGAACTACTGCAGCAAATTTGCAACTTATCCCTAAAAACAGGCGAGATCCCAGAGGATTGGAAGATAGCCAACGTTACGCCCATCTTTAAAAAGGGATCAAGAGGTGATCCGGGAAACTACAAGCCAGTGAGCCTGACTTCAGTTCCTGGGAAAATGGCAGAAGCACTGATAAAAGAAAGCATTGATCAACATTTTGAAAAGCACGAACTTCTGATAGCCAGCCAGCATGGTTTCTGCAAGGGACGATCATGCCAAACAAACTTATTGCACTTCTTCGAAGAGATTAACAAACAGATGGACAAAGGAGACCCCATTGACATTATATATCTAGATTTCCAAAAAGCCTTTGACAAGGTGCCCCATGAACGTCTACTCCGGAAACTAAAGAACCATGGGGTGGAAGGAGACGTACATAGATGGATCAGAAACTGGTTGGAGGGTAGAAAACAAAGGGTAGGAGTGAAGGGCCACTACTCCGACTGGAGGAGTGTCACGAGTGGTGTCCCGCAGGGCTCGGTGCTTGGGCCGCTACTATTTAATATCTTCATAAATGATCTAGAAACAGGGACGAAGTGCGAGATAATAAAATTTGCGGACGACACTAAACTATTTAATGGAGCTCGGACTACAGAGGAATGTGAAGAATTGCAAAGGGACTTGAACAAACTAGAAGATTGGGCGATGAGATGGCAGATGAAGTTCAACGTTGAGAAATGTAAGGTATTACATGTGTTGAGCAGAAACTCGAGGTACAACTATACAATGGGAGGGATATTATTGAATAAGAGTACCCAGGAAAGGGACTTGGGGGTATTGGTGGACATGACAATGAAGCCGACGGCACAGTGTGCAGCGGCCGCTAAGAGAGCGAATAGAATGCTTGGTATAATCAAAAAAGGTATTACAGCCAGAACGAAAGAGGTTATCCTGCCGTTGTATCGGGCAATGGTGCGCCCGCATTTGGAGTACTGCGTCCAATATTGGTCGCCGTACCTTAAGGATATGGCGTTAGTCGAGGGGGTTCAGAGGAGAGCGACGCGTCTGATAAAAGGGATGGAAAACCTGTCATATGCTGAGAGATTGGAGAAGCTGGGTCTCTTTTCCCTGGAGAAGAGGAGACTTAGAGGGGATATGATAGAGACTTACAAGATCATGAAGGGCATAGAGAGAGTAGAGAGGGACAGATTCTTCAAACTTTCGAATAATAAAAGAACAAGAGGGCACTCAGAAAAGTTGATAGGAGACAGATTCAAAACAAATACTAGGAAGTTCTTTTTTACCCAACGTGTGGTGGACACCTGGAATGCACTTCCAGAGGATGTGATTGGGCAGAGTACGGTACTGGGGTTCAAGAAAGGATTGGACAAATTCCTACTGGAAAAGAGGATAGAGGGGTATAGATAGAAGATTACTGCACAGGTCCTGGACCTGCTGGGCCACCGCGTGAGCGGACTGCTGGGCACGATGGACCTCGGGTTTGACCCAGCAGAGGCATTTCTTATGTTCTTATGTTCTTATGTCAGCTGGGATAAGGTAGGAGTCTGTAAGGATAGGGTTGGGATCGATTGGAATCAGAGATTTGTAGGAGATTGCAGGAGGGAAGGAGCGCCTCAAGGTGGAGACCTTATCGCTGAAGAATTTTGCCAGAGACTTGGGTGAGGGAGAGGAGGGAAGGATGGAGGCATTTTTGGAGGTTAAGGAACGCCAGATGTTAAATAATGTGCTACTCTGGTTGTTGGATTTGGAGATTTTGTCACCGTAGAAGTTTTTCCTTGCTTTTTTTAGAACAGTATTGTAGAATTTAATATTGACCCTCCAGGAGTGTCTGTCTGTAGGGGATTTAGATTTTTTCCATTTTCGTTCCAGAGTTCGGCATTTCTGTTTCAGTTCTCTGTGGTATGGGAGGTACCAAGGGGCCTTGCGGGAATAGGAGATGGTTTTAGTGGAGAGAGGGGCGAGGGAATGGAATCCTTTGAAGCAACCCGCTCTACTCTGTAGCACCTCTGGACATATCCAGAAATCCTTTTCTGTAATCCACTTTGAACCACAAGGTAATGGCGGAATAAAAATCACTAATGTAATGTAATAATTGGACTATATTTTTGGGATAATTAAATGGCCGATCATCTTCTTTTGACAGTTCTTTGACTGTATTTGGAGTGGGACCGGCGAAAGAGTTATACTCTTTGGATGTAAACTGATAAGTGAAGGTGTTTTCTTCTTATTTATTTATTTAAAACATTTCTAATTTGCCTTTGTCCAAGGCGGCTCACAGTATCAAATACACAATTCAGGTTTGAACATATTAAAAAGTCACATACATCAGTAAAAATCATAAGATTATATTATCTGAACCTATAGATTACATCTCAGCCATTCATCTACTTATACTACCATTACTTCACAATAAAGCAAAACAGATCAAATTACCTGCAAAAGAAGATGACATTCAGAAGATAAAATATTAACTTAAAAAAGCAGGATATTAGCTTAGAAAAGCCTGCACAAACAGATGGGTTTTAAGCAGCTTTCTAAATTGCATTAGATTTTTACAAAACCATAAAGTACCAGTCAACGCATTCCACATAAATGGTCCAGCTACAGAAAAACATGAATTTTTGGTCCGTATATATCGTAAAATATACCCCGTTGTCGTATCTAACAACCAACAATTCTGTGACCTCAGCATCCTTGGCAGAGTATGTAGAATTAGGAATTTTGCCAAATAATTTGGCAGAATGTCATAAACACCTTGTTTTAAGACTTTGAATTGGATACAAAACAATATCGGCAACCAATGCAATCTTTTTAAAATAGGTGTAATGTGTTCGTATCAAGATATTCCAACCAGTAGTTGAACAGCAGAATTTTGTATCAATTGTAAGAACATAAGAACATAATAATTGCCTCTGCCGGGTCAGACCAGGGGTCCATCGCGCCCAGCAGTCCGCTCCTGCGGCGGCCCTCCAGGTCCTTGACCTGTAAGTTCCCTCCACCTGAATTGTTTATGATCTAATCCTGAAGTACCATGTAAAGTACCCCTCTATCTATACCCTGTCATCCCTTTCTCCTTCAGGAAGTCATCCAAGCCCTTTTGGAAACCCATTATTGTACTTTGTCCTATCACCTCACCTGGAAGCGCATTCCAGGTGTCCACCACCCTCTGAGGGGCAGAAAATTTCATGGCGACACCAGAAAGTATTTCTTCACAGAGAGAGTGGTTGATCATTGGAACAAGCTTCCAGTGCAGGTGATCGAGGCAGACAGCGTGCCAGACTTTAAGAATAAATGGGATACCCATGTGGGATCCCTACGAGGGTCAAGATAAGGACATTGGGTCATTAGGGCATAGACAGGGGGTGGGTAAGCAGAGTGGGCAGACTTGATGGGCTGTAGCCCTTTTCTGCCGTCATCTTCAATGTTTCTATATACTTCCGAGCATTCGTTTTGAATCTGTCTCCTCTCAGTTTCAAAACGAATGCTCGGAAGTACTTCTTCACTCAGAGGGTGGTGGACACCTGGAATGCGCTTCCAGATGAGGTGATAGGACAAAGTACAATAATGGGTTTCAAAAAGGGCTTGGATGACTTCTTGAAGGAGAAAGGGATGACAGGGTATAGATAGAGGGGTACTTTACATGGTTCTTCAGGATTAGAGCATAAACAATTCAGGTGGAGGGAACTTACATTTTAATACATACTTGAGGCAAACCTAGATAGATACCATTACAGTAATCTATCTGTGATAGTACTAGTGCCTGAAGTACTTGTCTCAAATCCCAATTTGACAAGATATTCTTCAAATGAGACAATTTTCACATGGTGAAGTAAGCTGACTTCACTGCTTTTGAGACCTCTTCATTAAAAGATAGATGCACATCTACTATCATGCCAAGTACTCTAATTTCTTCAGTGATCTTAATTAAATGATCACAAGCATTCATCTCTTTAGGCCACAGAGGTTTTCCTGCATGTATATACAGATTAAGGGCTCCTTTTACAAAGGCGCGCTAGAGCCTTAACGTGCGGAATAGCGCGCACTAAATTGCCGCGTGCACCAGCCGCTTCACCCCCTTTTGAGCAGGCGGTAGATTTTCAGCTAGCCCGCGCGCTATAGCTCAGGCTAATCTGGTAAATGCGTTAAAAACGCTAGCGCACTTTTGTAAAAGGAGCCCTAAGTGTGAATTTTACTCAGTAAAAAATCTTTTTTGAATATTTAAGTGGCTGAACATCTTTTTTGAACAGCTTTTGGATTATCATTTTGAACGGGAGAGTTACATTTTTCAGCTGCACACAGAAGTGACGGCGTTCACTGAGTTTTATTTCTTTTTATAGAGAAGTTTTTTGCATGGATATATAAGTGAACTTTACTCAGTTAAAATTTTTCTTCAATAGGATATTTAATTGCTACTATTAATTTTAATGCAATCGAGAAGAATTAGGAGAAATGATTGAGACTATATCGAATGAAGCAGTTTATAAGAACTGTGATACTATTATATTAAACAGTTCATTATTAACTTTTGGGGAATCCTTTATTTTTTTCCTGCTGATTTGGAGTAGAGAATGACAGGGGTCACATTTATCCTCATCCCTGTGTGAACTCATTTTCCCATCCCAGTGAATTCTTGCCTGTCCCTGTCCTGATCCTGCAAGGTCTGCCCTCACCTGCCCTTTAACATCATAAGTATTCGAGGCTTATGCAGTTAAAGCAGAGCTTACAGGAATGGGGCAAATATCATGGGGACGGGATGGGGAAATTGAGTTCCTGCGGGGATGGGGAAAATTTTGTCCCTATGTCATTCTCTAATTGGGAGGAACTGTTTATATGTCTACAGGTTTTGAGAAATGGTGGAGGGTTGGTTTTTTGTTGTTTTTTTTCCAGTGAATGAAGACTAGCCTTCTGTTTAATAGAGTGTGAGCTCATAATAGCATTCAAGAAGAATTAGGAGAAGCTGATAATTTGGTTATCTATGTAGAAGATTATCCACTGCTTCTATTTAAGTAGAATTGGATCACTACATATATTTTGACTTGTGAGGCAGGTGGGCTTCTGCCGAAACATGGCTCCGTGTTGAGTCCAAGAGATTGAATAAAAGTTTATTGGTTGGAAAAACTATCTATCTGACCCTTACTTTTCTTTGATTTTAATTTGAAAAGGTACAAAGAAGTGTGACCAAAATAATTAAGGAAAGACTAAAGAATTTAGGGCTTCTCAACTTGGAGAAGAGAAATCTGATGGGAGATAACGATAAAGGTTTATGAAATTATAAATGGAGTGGTACAGGCAGATTTGAATTACTTGTTTACTCTTTCCAAAAGTATAAAGACTAGAGGGCACACAGTGAAGTTACTAAATTTAGAACAAAAATTGGAGAAAATATTTCTTCATGGAAGGTGTAGTTAAGGTCTGGAATTTGTTGCCAGAGAATGTGGTAAAAATGATTAGCACAGTAGAGTTTGGACAAGTTCCTAAAAGAAAGGTCCATAAACCATTATTAAATTGGACTTGGGGAAAATCCACTTTTTATTCCTGTGATGAGCAGCACAAAATCTATTTTACATTTTGTGATCCTGCCAGGTAGTTGTGTCATTGGGTCATGGGATTTGATATACCACCTTTCTGTGATTTATATTTATTATATGCAGGTTCTTTCTCTTCCCCTAGTGGGCTCACAATCTTAAGTTTTTGTTCCTGGGGTAATGGATGATGAAGGGGAGAATTCATGAAAGGGTGTTAAGCTCATTAGTGCACTCTAACCACTAAAGACACCCATTATGTTTCTGTGGGCATCTGAGTGCTTAATGCCCTTTCATGAATTTCCCCTTAAGTGACTTGCTCAGAGTCTCAAGGAGCTGCAGTGGGAATGAAACCTAATTCACTAGTGCACTAACCATTAGGTTTATTCCTCTCTTTTGTCTTGGTTTGGTCATTATTGGAAATGGGATAGAAATGATAAACGATATCACATTTCCCTGCACAGCAGTGTTTATGAACTTAGGTTTGTTATATTTTATTAAACTTGATATACCACTTAACTAATACAAGTACAAAGCAGTTTACAAATTAAATACAGTAAAACCTTGGTTTGCGAGCATAATTCGTTCCGGAAGCATGCTTGTAATCCAAAGCACTCGTATATCAAAGCAAATTTCCCCATAGGAAATAATGGAAACTCAGATGATTTGTTCCACAACCCCAAAACTTTAATACAAAATATTGTACTGTATAAAGTAAAAATGTATACAGTAAAACAAAAAGCCTGAACTTTACTTTTGAATAGAATCGTGGCTGGTGTGAGGGAGATGAGAGAGAGGAGAGGATAAGGTTTATTGTGTAGGACGACTTTTCACTATAACTAACAAAATCATTGCTCACTGGAATCTGTTTCTTTCTGTGTGACTTTAACAAGCAATCTATCCAATGACAGTTGCTTCTGCCTCCTTTTGAGGATTTTGTGGAAATGTGACATTGCATTGTCATTAAAAAGATTCATTGCTCGCATGGCTGTAGCCTTATTTGAGTGGTGCTTTTCTACAAAATTTTGCACTCTTTCCCACATTTTAAACACCTCCCTAATCTCATTTGGAGTGAGAGATTCCTCCATCTTTTTCTCCTCCTCCTCGGATGAGATCTCCATTACCTCTTGCTGTTGCACGTGATGCAGATCCATCAGTTCATCGGTGGTCAGCTCCTGACCATGTTCCTCCACCAGCTATTGTATGTCATCCTCATTCATCTCCAGTCCCATAGTCGTCCCCAAGGACACAATTTCATTGACAATTGGTGGCTCCTGTTCTTGAACAAACCCCTCCAAGACATAGTCAAGACGCAATCAGGCAAGAGTTTTCTCCAAGCAGAATTGAGGGTTTTCTTGGTGACTCCATCCTAGGCTTTATTGATGATCTTGAGGCAGTGAACGATGTGGAAATGATTTTTCCAAATCTCTCGGAGGGTATGGGTTTGTTCATTGCTGAAATAGTGCTTTTGTGTAAAGCTTTTTAAAGTTTGAAATGACATGCTGGTCCATGGGCTTGAGTAGTGGAGTCATGTTGGGAGGAAGGAACTTGACTTTATTGAACTCATATTCCTCCAGTAAGTAGTCCTTAAGGCCTGGAGGATGAGCAGGAGCATTATCCAAAATCAGCAAGACTTTGCATGGCAGATTCTTTTCTAAAAGGTATTTCTTCACTGCGGGAGCAAAGACCTTGTTGATCCATTCAATGAACAAGATACGAGTGACCCAAGCCTTGCTGTTGGACCTCCACATAACGTTTAACTGGCTTTTCTGCACTTTGCATTTCTTGAACGCTCGTGGATTCTCAGAATGATACACAAGAAGGGGCTTGACTTTGAAATCCCCACTTTCATTAGCACAGAACAAGAGAATGAGACGGTCTTTCATGGGCTTGTGACCGGGCAATGCATTCTCTTCTGCTGTAATGTAGGTCCTCTTAGTCATCATTTTCCAAAAAAGCCCCATCTCATCACACTTAAAAACTTGCTGTGGCAGGTAACACTTGGAAACTTGAACTGAGCAATGAACGTCTCAGCTGCCTGAGAATCCAAATTTGCAGCCTCTCCGTGCCTCACAACACTATGGATGCCACTTCTCCTCTTAAAGTTATCAAACAATCCCCTGCTCACCTTGAAGTTTTCTTCATTTTCTGTTGATGTACCTGGCAGTTTGCTTACGAGGTCGGTGTACAAGGTTTTTGCCTTCTCACAGATAATGTTCTCAGTCACAGTATCACCTGCGAGTTGCTTCTCATTTATCCAGATCCAGATCTCATGGCCATTGCTTTGATACTCTTGTAACTTCTTTCGCTGCATCTAGCCGCCTTATTTTTTCTTTCTTTTTTAATATTGTACAAATTGTCGAGGTAGATTTGTTATAACATCTTGCAATGTCAGCCACTCGCATACATCATTCATGCTTCTGGATGATTTCCTTCTTAACTTCCATCATAATCATCTCCTTCATCCTACCACCTTCCTTTTCATCCTTCTTCGTAGGTGCCATTGTTGCAGTACAGTCACAGAACTGTACAAACAGCTTAAGATGCGCGCAGTTGTACTGCGCGTAAGATATGCATGCCTGTACTGCGCTTAAGATGTGCATTCTTGTAACTGTGCAGTGGTTCGGCTCCTCCTCAAAGCTGCCCAGGTCTACAAAATCTCTTGCAGCTGTGGCTGCTCAAATCTAGCTGAAACTGGCCACACTGTAGAAGAAGCTACAAGGCAGTGCATGCTTGATATGTGCACTTTTACAGTGTATGCTGTGTATGCTGTGAGTGTACTTGCACAGCCCATATGTTGTGAGCGCGTGAGCAACGGGTATGACACTTCTATTACATTCAGTGCATGCTTGAACTGTGGGTAAATTGAGCGTGACGTTCAGCCAAGCACCGTATAAGATGTGTGCACTTGAACTGCGGGTTCTGGATGTGATCAGCGATGCAATGACGTGATGTGCTTATACATGCTCGTACTGAGTTAAGCTCTTGCACACCACATTACTCGCTATCCTAGGTTTGACTGTACTTATTCTACCTGAATCCCCAATGTGGTGTATTTAGATTTTAGCAGCGCCTCTGATAGTGTTCCACAAAGGCGTCTAATAAATAATTCAGTGCCCTTGGTATGGGCTCCAAAGTGACAGACTGGGTCAGGAATTGATTTTATGATAGGCGACAGTGGGTAGTGGTCAATGGAGATCGCTCTGAGGAAAAGGATGTTATTGGTAGTATACCTCAAAGATTAAGTTCTTGGACCTGTTCTTTTTAACATTTTTGTAAGCAAGATGGCTGAAGGGCTGTCTGGATTCACCTCTTTGTGGATGATACCAAAGTCTAAAATAGAGTACACACCTCTGGTGTGGATAATGTGAGTTAAGGACCTAGTGAAGCTTTTTAAAGATGGTAAACTATTAACGTATTAATCGTATTAATTGTTCCATCCTACAGATAATAGATGTGTATTCCCTTTTACAAATGTAGATATCTGGTAAAGCCCAAGCTACCTTTTGTCTTACTGGAGGCTCAAAACTCAATGGTGAGTAACTTATTTTGATAACAGGAAGAACATTTTTGACTTTTAATTGCCTAGACTGCACTATTTTTGCATTTAGCTGCCGATGACCTGAACTCAGGAAGGATTTAACAGTTTAATTTTGTTAGGTAAAAATCTTCTAAACAAATGTTTAGAATGCATACATGTTGTGAGTTAAAAGTCCTTTGTGTCTTTCTGTGTTAGCCATAAGCCCAGGTGCTTGTAGTCTGTGGCTTAGGATGTGGGTTTTTTGGGCCTGCTAGTTCCAGATAGAGGGGAAGCAAGCTGAGTATGCAAAACAAGCAGTATTTTCTGTGCTCTCACTAGCTTAGCTCTAAGTTCATGCAGGTTTGCATCATGTGATCTGTATCTGTATGATCTTTCATTTTTTAGTGACAGGGCAGCACCGACTTCTTTCTGGTGTCTCAGCAGATGACAGTGTTGACTGATAATGAACTTTTTTTTTCTGAAAAAGAAACTCTAGTTTTATTTATTTTGGATTTTAAATACTGTGCAAGCATATGACTAGCTTTATCTTTTATTGCTACATCCATTAGCCCTTCAAATATTTTGTGCATACATCTGGAACCAGAGTTCTATTCCCCACCAACAGATACAAGGACATCTGAAAAGAACACAGGAAGAGGTTTACTGTGTTCAAACAGAGAAGAAAATGCATTTCATAATTATTGGGAAAAAAAATTCATAGTGCTGATAATATTCATATATATACAGTCAAAAAACATGTTTCTATAACACAACTAGAGTGCTGCATAATGAGAGGAAAAGGACTCAAAGCTCCTGTGCTTTCAATGAATAATCATTTAAATAGCTTATGCAGGTCAGGTTATCATTCCACCAGATCTCCCTCCAAGAGAGTTTCCTTCCAACACGTCGCAACTTCCCCTTCTTCTTCAGGAGGCTCAGGCTCTTCGCCTCCCAACTGTCGAGGAGGTTCCCTTGACCCAACGGGACACGGGCTTTTATTCCTGTTATTTTCTAGTCCCAAAGAAGACGGGGAATTTGCGACCTATCCTGGATCTCAGAGCTCTCAACAAATTTCTTGTCAAAGAAAAGTTTTGGATGCTCTCTCTTCCAACACTGATGGATCAAGGAGATTGGTTATGCTCCCTAGATCTCAATGAGGCTTTTACTGGATTGGCCTCTGTGTGTGCGGGTCGCCGGACTAGATGGACCTAGGGTCTGATCTGGTGAAGGCATTTCTTATGTTCTTATGTACTCATATCCCAATTCATCCAGCCTCTCACAGATACCTCAGGTTTTGGGTAGGGAATCTTCATCTTCAGTACTGGGTCCTTCCTTTCAGACTTGCCTCATCTCCCAGAATCTTCACCAAATGCCTGGTGGTGGTGGCTGCAGCCCTGCGGACGCAGTGTCTTCAAGTCTTTCCATATCTGGACGACTGGCTCATCAAAGCCTCGTCGCCTCAGGAGGTTATTGTAGCGACCCAATGGACTATAGCGTTCTCCAAAGTCTTGGGTTTGAAATCAATTTTCCAAAGTCCCAGTTACATCCCTCCCAAACTCTTCAGTTTATTGGAGCCATCCTGGACACTCTTCAACTCAGAGCATTCCTGCCTCAACCAGGTCAAGATGCTCTCATTCACCTTTGTCAGCAGGTGTCTTCCCTCACGTGAATTTCAGCAAGACAAAAATGATGGTTCTTCTAGGTCACATGGCCTCTATAGTTCCCATGACTCCATTTGCCAGACTTCACTTCAGAATTCCTCAATGGACCCTGGTGTCTCAGTGGCAGCAATCTTGCAACCAACTCTCTCAACACATTACAGTGATGGGTATGCAAATCTCTCTCATGCATATTCATTAGAGATATATTGAAAACCTTACTTGCTGGGGGGGGTCCCTCAGGACAGGGTTGGGAACCACTGATTTATATTATAGTGTACCTGTGTATCAGGGCCCCAGGTATTGGCCCAAAGTATTCTTTACTACTAGGAAGCCACACAATAGCAACCAGTAGCAAATTACATGATTCAATTACTAGGTGTCATACTGTGTATAACACTCATTCTGAATAGAATTTACAATAAGGAAAATGAGATACACATTTAAATCACTGCACCTGCCCAGCAGAGGTGGCAAAGGAAATGGCAGTAGGAGGGTGTATTGTTGAAAAAGAATGCTTCATGGAATGATTTCTAAATCCTCTGCATGTGTGTAGTAGATTTTTGTTATATTGCCTTTCTGTACTACAACCAAAGTGGTTTATATACTACATACAAATACTTCCTCTGTCCCAAGTGAGCTTACAAACTTAAGTTTTGTTCCAGGGGTGATGGAGGGTTAAATGGCTTATTCAGGGTCACAAAGAGCCATTTTGCTTAACTTTATTCAAAGCATTACACGGCTCTTCCCCCTCCTATCTAAACAACCGCTTAAACCAAATCTCCACCTCAAGACACAGAAGAACCTCGAACCCTTTCGCCTTCCCCCCACTCAAAGGCACACAATGCAAGAAAATGTTTGACAACCTTCTGGCAACACAAGCAGCAAAAATCAACCATTCCATCTCCAATCTTATGACAATATCAGACAACTTCAAAACATTCAGAAAAGAAATCAAAACCCTGCTTTTCAAAAAATTCATCCAAATATCTTAACCCCTCCTCTTTTACCTCCAGAAGATTCACCTACCTTCAGATAACCTTCCCCCAAATTACCCACCTTAACACCTTCCAATTAAACAAATACCATAAATAGATTGTAACCTACCCTCTCTAACTGCATTCCATATGTATTTTTCATACAGTTCTTCACTGTCAGTTTAATTTCCATCCTATAAGTTCACATAGAATTTTTCTTTTTTCAACCATCTTTATTTTCTCTTCTTTATTAATTTCCAGGTACTTTAGTTAGATTGTGAGCCTTCGGGACAGTAAGGGAATTTTTTAAGTACCTTCTTACTTCTCATTTATAATCTTAATGTATATTTTCTTCAAACCGCTTAGAACCTAACGGATGTAGCGGTATATAAGAAATAAATTACATTACATTACATTTATTATTTGCTAAGCAGTGCACAATATGAATGCATATCCAGTGTACAAAATTGGTTGTATTTGAAAGAAGAGACACTGAAACATATAATGTTTGATGTTTCACTATATAAACTAAAGTTATGTGAAAAAAAAATTGCACATTGAAGCATCAAAACAGCATTAAGAGCTGCTTATTCCAGATTTGTGCACACAAACATAAGGTAATAGTTCAGGGTTGTACAGCATGGAACTAAAGACTAAATGGCACTGAGTGAAGACAGAATGGCCCTGAGAACTCAAAGATAAAACCTGTATCCTCTTCATGTAGGGATAATGAAGACAATATCTCCAGTCATTTTGGTGTAAATAGTAATACTATTCTTTTGTTGGAGGCTCAGCAATTTCTTCTTGCCAGTCCGGGAATGGCACAATGAGGCTTCATTTGGAAATATCTAGGGATTCCACCACCACCATTCCATTTCCCCTCTAAACTAATTATTTTTTTCTGAAGGCCATACATAAGATCTTTGAGGACCCTATAATCATGGGTCCTGGATATGGCCATTGGGTGTTGCTATTGCATAATGAGTGGAATATCTTTTCTCTTCTGTGTAGCGTCTCCCAGCCCTGGCATTCCTGGAGTGTGAAAAACTTGACTTAGATTCTCTGCATGGCAGGGAGGCTGGCTGCTCCCAGTAATATACAGGGCTGTGGAATCGGAGTCGGAGGAAATTTCGGGTACCTGGAGTCGGAGTTGGAGTCAGAAGAACAAAAAACTGAGGAGTCGGAGTCGGTGTCAGAACATTTATCTACCGACTCCATTTTTGAACTTGACATACCAATCACGAGCGATTCTTTCAGCTATAGCACCCACTATATACACAGCACAAATGTTGCGAGCAGTTTCTGTGGCCTTAGAACCTTGATTAAAAGCAAAAAGAAGGTGGTGTCGAAAATGCTCATTTCTCTCAACTTGACATTCCATTTTAACGATCTGAAAATTAACCAGTGCTGTGGAGTCGAGGAGTTGGAGTCGGAGGAAATTTCGGGTACCTGGAGTCGGAGTCTGAAGTACAAAAAACTGAGGAGTCGGAGTCGGAACATTTATCTACCGACTCTACAGCCCTGGTAATATATATATATATATATATATATATATATATTTTAATCATTAAAATACAACTGATTGTTTTAATTACCAATGAGCTTTCCTCAGGTCTAAAATCTGCAAAAATATGATTTTAAATATCTTTCTAAGCTTTGTCTCTCACCTTAATATCAGAAGCCCTGTGAAGCTATGGAGTTGGCTAAAGGTAGGACAGATGCAGAGTGAAATGACCAATGGTGCGATACTGTGGAAAAAGAGGTCTGTGAGGTTTTGAAAGTTCATCCATTGTAACTTAGATGAACTCACTACCTGCCAGAAATCCAGTTTTCCTTAGTTCCAGTACAGCTGTAAAAACTTATGCTAAAATCAAGAATTTGCAGTTGCTGTACTACATTACAAAGCCAACATATTTTGACAATGGTGACTTTTGTCAAGGGATTCCAGTACTGTAGCAGACTTATAGTTTCTAGTTAACACTGGTAACTAGAAAGTAGGGCTGTACATTGATTTAAAAATTTAGTTGCATGATTAATCGTGATTAAAATATTTAATCAAGCGATTAATCACATAAAGCACTCCTCACATTTGCTCCTGTATAGTACAATATATACATAGCAGATGTAAATTCTCAAAACTGACACAATTCAATTCAATTGTCCCACAGAAAGATGATATATCAAATCCCATTACCCTCCTTACTAAACTAAAAATAAATCATTTTTCTTACTTTTATCTGGTGATTTTAACTTTCTAATCATATCATATTCCATCTCTGGTTTTGCTTCCCTGCTCTGTCTATTCACTCATTCTTTTTTCTGTCTTCTTTACTTCCTGCCCTATATCCATCTTTCACGATCAACTTTACTTCTATTTTTCTTCCTCCTTTTCAAATCTGTCTAGTTTTTTATCTTTCTTCTTTTCTTCCCTTCCCTGCCATTCATGGACACCATCATCTCCCTCTTCTTTTCCCTTCACTTCCCTTCCATGGATACCCTCTCTTCCCTTCTCTTTTCCCTGTCTTCAATCTCCCTTGTTTTTCCCATCCCTGTTTCCAAAATCTGGTCATCTCAAAGATCACCCTCCCCCCCGTACCCTCCCCCCAATATGCACCTCTTTTTCCCATCAAATCTTCCTTTCTCCATGGTTGGGTATCTCTTGCTCCTCCCTCCCACCCTTTCTGGTTGTGTGTATCTTTATTTCTCTCTCTCTCCTTCTTCCCTCTCTCTCCATAGTTGGGTATCTTTCTTCTTCTTCCCTCTTTCTATGGGTATCTCTTTCTCTCGCCTTTCTTCTTCCCATGGTTGAGTATCTTTCTCCTTCCTATCTTTCTCTCTCCATGGTTGGGTATCTTTCTCCTCCCTCTCTGGTTGGGTATCTCTTTCTCCTTCCCTTTCTCCATCATTGGGTATCTTTTTCCTCCCTCCTCTTTCTGATTGGGTATCTTTCTCTCTCTTTCCCTCTCTCTGTGATTGGGTATCTTTCTCTTACTCTCCTTCCTCCCTCTTCTTTCTCTCTCTCTCTCTCTCTCTCTCTCCCCCACCTTCCCTCTGTGGTCGGGTTGGTCGCTCTCTTTCCTTCATACCCTCTAACTAACCTTTTTATAGCCTACTGACAGTGCTAGTGATTGAAATATCGGCAGGCTTACTGGCTCCACAGCTTTTTGTGTTCTCTTCAGTACCTGCTACATTGGAACAGCTGATGTAACTTCCTGTGCCATTGTATCAGGGCCTAAAGAGGCCACAAGTAGCTGGAACTGACAAGTCTGCTGGCAGTGCTCTACTTTAAACTTTCACACTTCTCAACTCCTCAGCGCTGAGTAGACAAAGGGCCTTAACATGCATTACTATTTTTAATGCTACTTGAATCTTTATCACTGCCAGCAGTCTATAAAAGGTTAGTTGGAGGAGGGAGGAGATATAATGGACCATGGCAGGCTGTGGCAACAGTAGGTGGTGGGCGGTGGCAGGTGGCTGTATTCTGCTACATCGGAACGGCTGATGTAACTTCTGTTCCAGTGTAGCAGGGACTGAAAAATCCACAAGATACTGGAGCTGGCAAGCCTGTTGGCAGTGCTCTGCTTTAATCACTAGCACTGCCAACAGGCTATAACAGGAAGGGAGAGGGATTATAGTGGACCATGATGAGTAGTGGCAGTGAACAGCAGGTGACGGGGCAGAGCTGAGGAGGCAAAGGGTGTTAACATACATCAGGGGTGTCCAATGTCGGTCCTCGAGGGCCGCAATCCAGTCGGGTTTTCAGGATTTCCCCAATGAATATGCATGAGATCTATTTGCATGCACTGCTTTCAATGCATATTCATTGGGGAAATCCTGAAAACCCGACTGGATTGCGGCCCTCGAGGACCGACATTGGACACCCCTGACATACATGAATATTTTTTAATGCATATTAAATGTTTAACGCATTAATCACATTATTAATGCGTTAAATGTGCAGCCATACTAGAAAGTCAAGCTTAATGAGTTACTCTGATACCAGCACTACAGCAGAAGCAGATGCAGAGTTCATAGGGCAGAAAGCATTTCATTCAAGTGCTACTGCTCCTACCTCTTCGTTCACCTTACTTTGCTGATGGTGCCTACATGCTAGGAACATACATTGTTGCCTTCAGATCAGTTTGTCATATCATATTCAAAAACAGCTTAAATTTCCTTATTCATCTCCCTGCTCATGACTAATCTCAGGGTGATCAAGTCTGGTGCGTTCACATTTTATTTGGTTAGTGTAATTGGATCTGAGATTTTATTGCCTTCCTTGAAGATATTTTCTCTACACCCTGAGAAAAGGATGTGGACTATTTTTCAAATAACACAAGATTTTATTTTCCTGCTTTGGCTGCTGTTATTATATCATCTTGTCCATAGTGAAGGCCAGGTGATAAAATGTTAATCTCTCCTCTCCCCCCCCCCCCACACACGCATACACCTTTGTGGTTTTCTATATCAATCAGAAAATTAAGAAGCCTGGATCTTCCTTAGATCAGACCTTGTGGATTCTAGCCAGAACGCTGAAGAGTTATGGGACAGTCAAATGAAATGAGTGTGACTGTGTGGTAGAAGTGTAAGGAAAGATAAAAATTATGATGGTAACCCGTCAATCAATATCCCATGTTTTATGACTTAGAAATGTTGATTAGCTGGATTAAAATTAATTTGCTCTGGATATAAATTTATGTTTTTGTTTGTTTCTGTAGCTACAAAAAATATAATAAAATTCTAATCTAGAAAAGAATTGAATAACCAAATAGCCAAATACTATATGTGTGTAAATATTTATCTATAATCTAAAATTACAGTATATACAAATGCCGCTCCAAGACACTGGAAATATTTGGTTTGACTATGAATAGACTTGTGCTTTTTAACAGAAGCTAGGTGTCTGGTGGATGAGCATCTATTGTCGTGGGAAATAACTCAACAGAGGAAGAAAGTATTGTCTAGTATTAATTTTGTGCAATATTTCATGTCTTATGAATAACTAATATAGTTTTTAACAAAACAGTAAATGACTCAGCCAGACTAGACAACTTCAGTTTTGTTTTTTTTCCCATAGACACAAAATAGGAACAATCTGTTAGTACTTCAGGCTTTTTGTTGTTTTCACTTCCCTGTTCATTTGAAAACAGCATTTTTTTGTTCTGGGTTTTATATTTATTGCTATCGGGCACTGCTTTTTTGCATGTTGGGTTTTTTTTGGGTGCCACTACTCACTTTCAATTGTTTTGCCATAGAATTAGGAGGCTATAAGTTTGTTCTCCAGGTCGCAAATTTTCAGGTCTCCCAACAATCATGATAACCCCAACACGACTCCTCCCCACTGGTGAGAGTACCCTATTTTGTTTCTTTTACTTTGTGTGGTTGTCAGGACCTACTATTTTGTTTTGATTGCAGCTGCTCTTTGGCACCCCTCCCCCCGGGCAACTGCTTTGTCGTATTTAGTGGTCGGGCCAACCCTAATGTTCACCCTGAAAACTAATATATTGGTTGTTAATGAGTAATATACCTCAAAATGCATTATAGTTCATATGTATGATGAGAAGGGGTGAAACTCTAAATCTGAATGTTTTACTTTTACAGATATGAAGAGATTTTTTTTGCATTTTCCTGCTAATCACTGCTGAAGGCTACAGATTGCATAACTCAAGGGTTTAAGGGCCAGCTACGCTTTGAAGTTTTCACAGTGTTAACATATATCAGATGAACTAAATTGCTTAAGATAGGTGCAGTTGTCATCACGTTTTTTGTAAGCTCTTTCACTTTCCAAACATTTGCAGGTCAAGAGAATGAGTTAAGTTCTTAAAATTAACCACCAGCCACTGCTGGCTTCTCTGCACTGCCAGGTTTAAGTGTTGCTGAGATTGATTGAATTAGCTACAGAATGTCTTTGGTATGTCTCTACAGATTTCTTGTTGGATCACCACTGGAATCATGTTATTCAGTCTAATCAGGAATGCTACCTGATATGCAAAGTTTTTCTGGCTAATCCAATTTTTAAGTTGTTAAATTTCTTTGCTGGTAATCTGAGTAAAGGAGAATAAAAACTGTAGAATGTTCTAAAATAAATTTCCCCTTATGATGTGTCCTCTAGCTATAGACTTGAGTACATAAAATCCTATATAACCTTTGTCATAGGATGCTAGTAGCAAGCTTATAAATTTCTAGTCAGTGGATGCTATTAGTAGATTGTTCTGTTCTTAAGGGCCATGCCATGTTCTTGTACAATCCCACTTTATTCTGGGACCAGTGTTTTTTTATGCATCTCTGACCGCCAGGCACTGTAGAAAGCTTCAAATGATTGAAGCCATTACCCCTCTCTACCATATCCTGGAGCAGCATGCTCAGTAGAATCCAGTCTTGCTTTCTACATGCGATGCCTGTAGGAGCTTATTTCTTTTGCTTGTGTTTTCTTTGGATAGTTTCAGTAATGCAGATGTTCTTCAACCATCCGCGATCTCCCGCCGCAAGGATGTCCCCGCAGGGAACCTCCATAACACAATGGCCAACCCGTGAGGGAAATACCGATTCCTGTTCCTTTCTCGCATGATTTTATTGCAAAATTGGCACCCGACAGCCATCTTGGATTTTCCTAATTTGAATAAATCAATATTTTTAAGTTAGGAGCTTCATTTTTGCTCCAAACTTCATATATGGCCTTCCTAGGTTAGGATGAGTTCATGCCTCATTTGTGGATAGCTGTAAGTTGTGCAGCCATGTCCCGCGTGTGTTGTGGCCTGTGAGGGGAGATAAATTTGCATGGAAGTGGTGCCTTTCATCTCACAGGAGATCCTCTTTGAGCCTTTTGCCCCAATTTCCACAAAAATCATGTTTGGGAGCTCTCAGGTGAGTACCGTCGGCGTTTTGGCGTAATGCAATTGCATTTCAGGAGAAAAACTTTACAAGTCCTCCAAGTCTGAGGAGCACAGGACGGCTTTTGCCGCAGGAATCCTCCTTTTTCCTGGGAATTGTACATATGCTCTTTCAGGCATAATTTTTAAAGCAGTCCATGCCTGTGATCGTCCCACTGATGCCTAGCTGTCAGTGGGGACGTCACCGCTTCTCGGCCTGAATCTTTTGCTTTGTTCCCCAGCAGGAACTGCAGAACACAAAAAGGGTGATGCCTGTTACCCTCGGCCCCTCACTCAGGGGCCGATCGCTTTGCAGGACCTGGGCCTCTTTGGTCTTGCATCTGGCTATTGAGAGCATGGCCTTGTCAGCCCGGGGCTGTTCTATTGCGGTGCTAGCTGTGCTTATTCACAGCATGTGGAAGTCCTCGGTGGTTTGGTACACTAGCTGTCAGGAGGATTATTATTCTCCCTCGGTTCTTCGGGTGCTGGAATTTTGGCAGGATGGCCTCAAAAAGGGCCTTGCAGTGGCTTTCCTAAAAGTTCAGTTTACAGATATCACCTTTCTGGTCCCTAATGCCTTAAGAATATCTTTGGCGGTTCTTCGGACGTGGTCCATTTTCTATGGGATGTGGTTCGTCTGAGACTCTCTTTGCGCCTCCCTTGTCTGAGGTGCAATCTGCATCTGATCTCCACTTCCTGGCTTGCTGCCTTGTGAGCCTCTGGAGAAGGCATCCATGATGGATTTCTCTCTCAAGACAGTATTCCTTGTGCATGTCATGTCAGCATGGACATTTTTGGAGTTTCAGCTCTTTCTTGTCGGGATCCTTATTGCAGATACTGGGGTACCCTTGTGTGTACGGTTCTTTCCTTCCTCTAAAAGTGGTTTCTGTTTTATATGTGAATCCGACAGTTTGCCTTCTGCGTTTGTTCCTTCCGGTGCAGGTCTGGAACTAGGTTCTGCGATCCCTGGTTGAGCGCAAGCTTTTACAGCAGGCTTTGAAGATAACCAAACGAGTTTTGGGTCTCTGACCAGCTGTTTATATGGTGGGTCCTAACTTCTTTCTTTGGGGCTTCCATTCTGAGATGAATTTGAGCAACTGTTTCTGTAGCTTAAGTAGCGGCAGGAGAGAAGCCCCCCCCTCATGGTGCAGGCTCATTCTATCAGGGGGTTTTCTTCCTCCGGTGTTTACTACATGGTCCTCTCTGCAGGTTTTTCAGGGTTGGTGTGATGGCCAAGCGGGATGCCGCTTTTGGTACTTTGGTGTTGGCAGCGAGCTCATTAGTCCCATCCTGAATTTTCGGGACTACTCTGTTACGTCCCACTAGTCCCGAAATAAAGTGGGATTGTACAAGAACGAAATATTAGGTTCTTACCTCTTCTAATCTTCTTTCTTGTAAATTTACAATTTATTCCGGGAACCCGCCCTATGTATGGCTGATTCACTGTTCACCTGCCTGGAAGTACTGGTAAGGTGGATTTATGTTTTGGACCAGCCTTTATATGAGTACCATCTGACTATATGTAGAACTGTGTTTGCGGGGTCCCTGGGTTTATGTCCTCTTTCTGTCAGTGCCAGATGTGTTTCCATATAGCACTGTTTTGTGGTTCAGGTTCTAATGTTTGTTCACCTGTTTTGCATATGTTAAAATGAGCAGAATTAATCTATTTGGCGGGGAATTCCTCGTTTCCCTCTCTCTGTCTTGTTTATTATTTCTGTAGATGTTTCTAGCTGCTTGAAGACTGACTGGATTCTACTGAGCATGATCCAGGATATGCTAGCAGAGGGGAGGGGTTATGGCTTCAATCATTTGAAGCTTTCTGCAGTGCCTGGCGGTCAGAGATACAATGTTATCCAGTTAAATAGAACCTTTTTAAATTCTGGTACTGCAACTTTCATGATCTTAGAAGGGCATTCGTCTAGTAAACAATTCGATTTGGCGTATTTGTTATACAAAGTGAAGAATTGGTTCCAATTGGGGGGCTCAAAATGATCCCAGAGCATGTCAACACTGGGCACCCTTTCCTGCGGTCTGAATTGGAGTTTGAAATCGGGTGAGGGTGTTTGTATTGTAGCTCTTAAGTCTAAAATTTTTTTGTTTAAGTAGCTGACCAGGGTATCGACCGATGGTATCTGTTCGTTGTTATTTTTCAGGACCCGTGTAGTGTCTTTTAGTCTGTTCATTAGTTTAAACAGTTCTCTGCTATTTGTTTTGACTGCTCCTATCTTTTGTGCATAGTGTTTAGAACGTTTTTCTTTTATCAGGGTTTTGTATATTTTCATTTTTTGTTTCCAGTTTCTTTTATCTTCCTCTTTGTCTGTTTTGAGCCATATTCTTTCTAGTTTTCTGAGTTCCTGTTTAAGAGCTAGTAGTTCAGCATCGAACCACTCTTTTGATACCCTTTCTTTCTTTATGTATGTTTGAACTGGTGCTATTTTGTTTAATACTTCTTTGGTGAACTTTCCCCATCTGGTAGGGAAATCCTGTTCATCATCCATATTCTCAAGAGAGTCCAGAGAAGAGCAACAAAGATGATTAAGGGCATGGAAAACCTTGCATATACCAAAAGGCTAGAGAATCTGGGGCTCTTTACCCTGGAAAAGCGGAGACTTAGAGGGGACATGATAGAGACTTATAAAATCATGAAAGGCATAGAGAAGGTGGAGAGGGACAGATTCTTCAGGCTAGCGGGGACATCAAAAACAAGAGGGCATTCAGAAAAACTGAAAGGAGACAGATTCAAGACGAATGCTAGGAAGTTTTTCTTCACTCAGAGGGTGGTGGACACCTGGAATGTGCTTCCAGGAGAGGTGATAGGACAGAGTACAATATTGGGTTTCAAAAAGGGATTGGATGACTTCCTAAAGGAGAAAGGGATTACAGGGTATAGATTGAGAGTTACTATACAGGGTACTTCAGGATTAGGGCATAAACAGTTTAGGTGGTGGAGAACTTACAGGTCATGGACCTGGGGGGCCGCCGCGGGAGCGGACTGCTGGGCACGATGGACCCCTGGTCTGACCTGGCAGAGGCAATGCTTATGTTCTTATGTTAGACGTCCTTTGCAGAATCGCCTTTTAGGCATTTCATAGACATCCTAATTACGTCTATAATATTATCATGTGTTAGTGTTATAATGTCCTTTGAATAGTGATTTTATACTGGGTTTTTTTTACATTAAAATTGTATGCAGTAAAATGCTGGCACCGCTATTAAATTTCATTTATTTATCTCTTAATTATTTATATACCACTTATATCATACATGGTATTTAAATTTGGCTCCTTTATCATATTTCTCTTCTGTTCTAGTTGCCCAGGGTCACAAGGAACAACAGGGGATTTGAACCAACAACGCCAGGGTGCTAAGTCTGTAGCTCTAACCACTACACCATACACTCAGCCATTAAACCACATATCAATTCCAAAGCAAAGCTTATATCCTCTTGATTCACAAGTAGTCATATCTCTAGGATAAATATCAAACATGTACTTTCAACATTTGTCCAGTTGCTCTGCTGTTTTCTAAAAAAATTCCAACAAAACGCTTTTGGCTTCTGTGTTCCTCAATCAAAGCCCATGAAAAAAAAAAAATATATATATATATAAATAGGAATATGAGCTGTGTTCCTCAATCAAAGCAAATGAATGAATATATATATATATTTGTTTGCTTTGATATATAGTGGAACCTTGATTTACGAGCATAATTCGTTCCAGAAGCATGCTCGTAAATCAAGTTACTCGTATATCAAAGCGAGTTTCTCCATAGGAATGAATGGGAACTCGCTTTGATTCATTCTACCTCCTCATCCCCCCCCCCCCGAGGCTACCGGCGCTGCTCCATCACTCCCTCCCCCTCGCTCTAACCGGCATCGCACCCTCCCCCCCCGCGAACGCCTCCCCGTGAGAACCGCATCGCACCCCTGTGCTGAAAGCGGCATCCGCCCGTCCTTCCTCCCAAACATGCTCCTTACCCCATCTGCCGGTTGTGCCACTGAAAGAAATCTCCTGCCTCTTGCCTGGGCTGGGCCTTGAGCATCTGCGCATGCTCAAGGCCTTCTGGCTCCCTGATATCATCAGAGTGTTACTATTTTCATAACTATTGACACTGCCCGAATAAAGCAGGTCTGACCCATTGGTGCTTATTGCTATTTTCCTCTTTTGTGGAATTTGTACCTTGCCCTGATGCTATTTTCTTTTCTTTTTTTTAAATAAATCTTTATTCATTTGTCATCTTACAATAAGTGCATAAAAATTAAACATTTGACACTGAATACATCACTTGAAATTCTATCATTTATAATATTAATAGATAAAATTTAAACCCTTCCCTCCCACCCTTTCAATCTCATATTCAGTCAAATATATCACATAAGTATTCTTTTCTTTTGAACTAAACATGTAGTAAAATTCAAAACTATTCCTTTTTTTTTTTTTAGCTGTCACCAGAGACAGCTAGTTTCAATTGACTGAGAAAGAACAAGCCAAAGGGAACTTGCCTTTAGTGAGCTCCTTAGGGAAGACCACCCAGTTGAATGCATCAGATATTTCATAGCAGGTGTTTTTTTTTTTTTTTTGAACCCCTTTACCTTTCTGCTATTCCAACAAACTATGAATATTAAGGAAGAATTTATATTTAAATCTATCCCAGTTATAAATGGACCATGATAGATGTGTACATAAGGGGCTCCTTTTACTAAGCTGCGTTAGGGCGTTAAGGCACGGAGTAGCGCGCACTACAAATGCTGCGCGCACTAGACGCTAGCGCCAGCATTGAGCTGGCATTAGTTCTAGCTGTGTAGTGAGGGGTTAGCGTAAGCTAATCTGCTGCGTGCACTAAAAATGCTACCGCACCTTAGTATAAAGAGCCCTAGATCTTTTGTCTTTGGTATGAAATCAAAATTAAACATAGAGAAACATAGAAACATAGATAGTGTATGACGGCAGAAAAGAGCCGGCGGCTCAACAAGTCTGCCCACTCCAGAACCCTCCCTCCCGCAAGTCTGCCCACTTAATCAATACGAACCCTCCTCCCTGGGGTATCCATCTTTTGGGCATTGCTCTGTGGTGCCCCCACCTGTTTGTCCTATCGACTCTTGAAGTCGAGCACGCTACTGGCCTCGACAACCTGGTGTGGAAGATCATTCCATCGATCAATAACCCGTTCGGTGAAGAAGTATTTCCTGGTGTCACCATGAAATCTTCCCCCCCTTAAGTTTCAGCGGATGTCCTCTTGTCGCCGTGGGACCCTTTAGAAAGAAGATTTCTTCCTCCACTTTAATGTGACCCGTTATGTATTTGAATGTTTCTATCATGTCCCCCCTTTCTCTGCGCTCTTCGAGAGAATAGAAGCGCAGTCTGGTCAGACGTTCTCCATAAGGGATGCCTTTCAGTCCTGAGACCATCCTAGTGGCCATTCTCTGGATTGACTCCATTCTCTTAGTGACACTGTTTCTTGATTATGAATTCTTTTTTAAAATAGTTAAAAAAAAAATCTTTCAAACTTAGGTTTGGCTTCCAACAGAGAACTTTCAATTTCCTTTTTACCAATCTTGATGTTTGTTAACACTTTTTGGTGGCATTTTGCCATCTTAAAGCTGACTTCATACGTCTTTGATGCAGTCTTTCTGCTGTCCTCCTGCTTTTTGTTGCGTGTGTAATAATCTTCATTGTATCATAGATAATTACCCTGTGTGCTAATAGACCCACTGTTTTGGATGCAGCTTGTTCTTGCTTCTGCAGTTCTTCTGTATGAAAATTGTATGCATCTATACCTGTTTACAGTAAATTATTGACTTCTGAAGCAGGTTCTTTTGCCCTGAAACACAGATCTACATTTGATCTTTAAAATAAAATCAAATCCTTGTGCTGGAATTTGACCGGTCCACCCTTTTTTCTTTATGGTTGTCATACGTAGAGGATTGCTATCTTTTTTTTTTTCCCTTACATAGAGCACATAATGGATAGGCAGTTTTCCAAATGGGTTTAAAAAAAAAATAAATGTGTGGTGAATAGAGATAAATGGTACATTTCAATCTAATGATTAGCTAAATACTTTTGATCTGTGATGCTTTATAAGCATAGAGACCATTACTCATCTTTACTACAGTTGACATTAACAAAGAAATTAAACTGCTCTGCTACTTCTGTAAAATTAAACAAATACAATATATATGCAACTTTAATGTAATATCAACCTCAGTGCAGGTTTATTTTACTGTCCTACTTGACAGCCTCTTTGGGCATTGTTTTGTCATGACTTAGAAATCTATCATATGCCTTTTAAATGGATTTAAGTTGAAGCCTGTTTTGGGTGACCTTTTACAACAGTGTGTGGGAGTGCTCCAAAATTTTTTTCCAACCTAGATATTTGGCTTTTGAAATGCTGCACTGATAAGAACATAAGAACATAAGAAGTTGCCTCCACTGGGTCAGACCAGAGGTCCATTGCGCCCAGCGGCGGCCCATCAGGTCCATGACCTGTGAAGTGGTTCCTGACCATTTCTTTAATCTACCTCTACTTCTATCTGTACCTTTATTATTCTGTTGTATATGTTCAAGAAAGACATAAAAAGGGACCTGTGATGCTCAATTCCTTTATTGACACGTATGTATGCCTTTTTGTTTGGCACTATTTTGAGGATGTTTAATTTAAATGGATAGTGTAGTAACATGCTCTAAGAAGCAGCTTGATAATAATAATTTATTTTTATAGAAACATAGAAAGCTGGAAAACATATGGCCTATTTAGTCTACCCAACCATGCCTTTCACCATCCTCTCCTCTTCCTTAAAGATCCAATGTACTTGTTTCAAGCTGTCTTGAATTAAGATACTCTTCATCTCCACCACCTCCGCCAGGAAGTTGTTCCATGCATTTAGTACCCTTTCTGTGAAAAAGTATTTTCTGAGATTACTTCTATCTGCTTTCACATACATCTAAGCCCACTCATTTCAAAGCTTCCTCTCAGTTGAAAGAGACTCACCTCATGCACATACATATTTATGCTTCATAGGTATTTAAACAGCTCTATATTATCTCCCCCTCCTACTGTTCCTCCAAAGTATACATATTGAGATCCTTAAGTCTGTCCCCATACACTGTATGCTGAAAAACACCGACCATTTTAGTAGCCTTCGTCTGGACTGACTCCATCCTGCTTATGACTTTTTGAAGGTACAGTCTCCAGAATTTATGAAGTATAGATGATGTAGCCAACACTGATTATAAACTTTCTTTGTTTTGTTCATAAAATCAAATATGGTCTGATGATAGCAAAGAGGATGCTAGGAATTATTAGGAAAGAGATGGTAAATAAGACCAAGAATATTATAATGCCTCTGTATTGCTCCATGATGCATCCTCACCTTGAGAAATGCACAGTTTTGGTTGCCATATGGCAAAAAAGATACTGTATAGTGGAATTAGAAAAGGTTCAAAGAAGAGTGACTAAGCGGGCTAATGCTTCTTGTTTGGAGAAAAGTGGATTCAATCTTGGAAAGATCAGCCGAGAAGATGGTCATTAGTAGAAAAATTGTGCAGATGCAATGCCAATTATTCCATCTCTGAGTTTGGTTCTTAAAATGGTAGGGCAAAGGAGGCTTATAAAACCCCCTTGCCTTAACTCGTATCCAAAACCCAAGGATAGTTTAGTTTTGCAAGCTTTGGGCTCTGATTGACAACTGCTTGCTTTTCCCTGTTGCCCCTTACCCACCTTGTACTTTCATCCCCAACTTATTGGCCAAGCATGCAACTGTATTCAAGCTGCAGAGAAAGAATAGTAAGCAGTGAGGAGTGAGCTGACAAACAGGCTAGCACAATGATCTTGTTATAGTGCTGTCTTTTGCCCCAACACTCAGAGCAGGATTTCGTTTTTATATGCTTCCCTGTTAGGCTCAAAGCAACACCATAATGTTAATGCTTTCAAACCACTAAGCAATAAAGTTGCATGTGTTGTCATTCATCACAATTGAAAAGTTCAAAGCAGTGACTCTATAAAAGCTATAGTTTGGATAAAAGAAATTTGAGACTGAGGTGCGGCTTCACTGTTAAGTGGTGAATTTGAAGTCTGTTCTTTGGCTGCTCTCCATTCAATCCATAGACAGTCAAGCATCCTTCATTCTGTGGATCATTCCAAGGTTAGTCCTCTCTTCTATTAAACTGCGCTAGCAGTTTTTAGCGCAGAGCGCCGCGCTGAATGATCCGTGCTGCTCCCAATGCTCATAGGAATTCATATGAGCAACGGGAGCAGCACGGTTCCTCACACTAAAAAACTGCTAGCGCAGTTTAATAGAAGAGGTGACAGTGCATAGAGTCATCTGCTTTGACCTCTTTGAAAAAACCCCGGAATAGGAATGATAATTAACAATTCTATGCGTATAGTGTGCGTTGTGTTTTTTTTAAATTTTATTGTTGGTAGATCATTTTGACTTGGTCATTTTAAAAGTATCTCGCGAGTCAAAAAAGTGAGAAAGTTATAGAAATATGTTCTGTCCTGATTTTGCTAGAGAACGGAGAATAAAGAAAATACAGCTTTGAGTGTGATAAAGAATGGCTAATATGCAAAATTAACTGTGATCAACTAGCATATAATGAAAGTTGTAATTTGTCTTCTCTGTTTTCTAATGACATTTCCAACCATTTGACCTTTGGCCTTGTGGTTTCTGATGGGAAGATCATAAACAATTATAGTCTTCTGTTTGACTTTTGGTGGTTACTTTTGCACCCTGGAGGGCTGGTTTTTGATGCTTCCCCTGCCAGTCTCTGTGGTGTTAAAAAGGATTTTCCTAGTCTGTAGCCATTGTTATTATAGAGTAGCCAAAGATAGCTTTATTTATTTATTTTAACTTCCAATATTACACACAAGAATCCTCTTGTACAAGAAAAACAGATAGTAAATAGAAAAGTTGAAAATTCAGCATTATTGCTTAACATCAGAATAGAAGAAATTAAATCATCTTCCTCTGACCACCACATGTGAGGGGAAGGTACAGCAGAGCTAAAGGAGACAAAAAAAAAGGAATGCAAAGTTATTTACCAGGAAACAGTCTTAGCAGCAAATTCCTTAATTTTAATAACTGTTCACTGATCTTTTCCTATTGTCAGGGTCTTCAAATCCAAACAAGACCGTAATTGATCTGGTACAAAGAAAACATATTTAACTCCTAGGAACTTTACTAAATACTTACAAGGATAAGCGAGTAGAAAAGTTGCTCCCAGGGTTAATGTTTCATTTTGCATAGCAAGGAATAATTTCCTCTGCTCCTGTGTAGTTCTGGTGACGTCAGGGAACAACCAGACTCTTTTTTTTTTTTTACCATAGAACAAGGATTGAGAGTTACAAAAAAATAGTTTCATGACTGCATTCAAGTCCTTTTCAAATATGAAATACAGTGGAACCTTGGTTTACGAGCATAATTTGTTCCAGAAGTATGCTCGTAAACCAAATTAATCGTATATGCATAGGAAGTAAGGGAAACTTGCTTGATTGGTTCCACCTCCCCTCCTCCCCCCACGGCCACCGGCACTGCTCCACTCCATCACATCCCCAAAAGACCCCCCACCCCCGAGGCTACTGGTATGTTTCCACATTCCTCTCCCCCCGAACCGGCATCCTCCACCTGCCCAAACTGAAGGCTTATCCCCAGTGTGGCACCGGCATGCAGCACCATCCCACAGGAGGTGCCGGTGCCGGTTCCTGAAGATCGTGCTGGTTGCCGGATTGGGCCTTGAGCATCTGCGCATGCTCAAGGCCTACTGGCTCTCGTTCTCTCCGAGAATCTCAGAGAGAGGCGGGAGCCAGAAGGCCTTGAGCATGCGCAGATGCTCAAGGCCCAGTCCTGGAAGAGGCAGGATCTTCGGTCACCAGCACCTCCTGTGGGTTGGTGCTGCGTGCCGGTGTCATATTGGTGTAAGCCTTCAGTTTGGGCAGGCGGGAGATGCCAGTTCGCTGGGGGGGGGGGGGTGTTTGCGGGCGAGGGGGGGGTGATGCCAATTTGCGGGCGGGGGACTCACAAATCAAGTCAGTGCTCAGTTTGCGAGTCACGATTTGTGAAAATGTTTTGCTTGTCTTGCAAAACACTCGCAAACCGCGGTACTCATAAACGGAGGTTTGACTGTACAGTGTTCTTCCATGACTTCATGGTTCGCGAATCACAGACTCAGTCTTTTGCGGTATTTTCCGACTGCCTCTTCCTGTTACTAAAGTCAGTACCTTTAGTACCAGGAAGAGGTGGTCGGAAAATACTAAGCATGATCCTGTACCCAATTTTCAGCACCCGCTGGTGCCCCAGCTGCCCTCTCCCGCCTTCGATCCGCTACTAAACCGCATTTGTGGGTGTTTCTAGAACGGAACCCCCATGAATTTTGGGGGAGTACTGTATAATAATAAAGTGGCTTTTTCTATGTTTTCAGAGACTGTGGATTTGAGCAATTCAGTAACATTTAAAGGTGTCTCTTCTTTCCCCACTGTATCTCAGGCTTAGTTCCCACAACTTTTTTAACTAGCAGATAATATATACGATTTATTAGAGGTATATGTTCTGAAGAAACTTTCAATATTTCTATCAACTATTTTTTCAAATTATCCATTAGAGCTACACCATAACATTTAGGAAAATTCAGAATATGGATATTTAATCTTCGGTAATAGTTTTCTAATTGTTCCATTTTCTTAAACAAAACTGTTCTGTTTTTAACCAAATTACTGCTTGAACCTCTACAACACTCTCTTTAACTTATTTAATTTCCTTAGCAATTTCAAGTTTCAAGTTTATTCATGATATACTGCTTTTAAAAACAAAGCGGTTTACAATATTACAAATATAAAAAGTACATTAAAATATAAAAATGGGGAAAAACAGACAACATGAACATTACAGAGAAAAAACATGCTGCATTAGGGATGTGGGTAAGATACATTGCATGAAATTAAAAAGCAAAGGAGATGGAAAGAACGAAAGTGATTTCCCAAGTTTGTCCACAGTACTTACAAAGTTGGCAACTTGTGAAGACCCGGACACAGAGGAATTCAATCTCTCGAGTGCATCCCAAATCGCCTCAAGAGTAATCACCGCTAGTCTTGCTGTTCCCGGGCCAGCATTCAAGTAGGCTCTCAAATCTCTCTGCCGTGCTCAAAATGTAAGTCCTGCCCCTTGTTCTGGGGTTTTCGCTGACTCCGTCTCCATGCAGGGCTCCTCCAGCAGGAGCAACTCCGGCAGGATGTGGCGGCGAAACAGTGGCTGGAGGGGAGAGCAAATTGTGCCAGTCATGGCTCCAATGCCTGTACCACTGCGGAGGTAAAGGCAGCAATATGTTCCAGAGCTATAGGAAGCGTGGGATGCTCCGAGGCAGCCGCCATCTTAGGATCAGGCTTCTATTGTTTTTCTTTTTTTTTCTCCTTATGGATAATCTTGCTGCTCGTTGCCAAATCCGAACGCAAGACAAATCTGTCCATATACAAACACAAGATGGAAAGTCTTTGCTCAATATAATGAAAAGCCCGATGGGGGCAGATGAAGCTCAGGGCCCAGGAGCTCGGCAGAAACAAGTCCTGTCTTGATCAACATATCACATGACCTCAGGGACCTTTTTACAAAAGCTTAGTTTACACTAATGGACATGATCATGCACTATTTGACTCATGGACTATTGCAGTGTATCGCAAACTGTGTGCCTCCTGAGATTTCAGGTGTATCGTGACACACTGGTGAGGAGGAGAATCGTCTGCAGGACGTGCCTGTCGTGGTGAAAGACACATCCTGTAGGAAGTCAGCTGGTGCAGATGACTCTCCTCCTGGCCAGCATCTCTTCTCCTCTCGCCGCACCTCCCAGATCCCTCCACCAAAGTGGGTTGCGGCCAGATGGGCCTCCAGACATGCGCAGATGTTGACGCGATGTGTAGTATTAGCTTGTGCAAAGCTTTAATAAAAGGACTTCATAAACAGTTATGCATTATTAAACAGTTTTGATAGGTGGTTTATGCATTTGTCTTTCAAAATAAGCACAGGACTTTCTTTTTATTCCAAATGCCAGTCTATGATATCATTTTATATCTCATGGGATATAGGGTATGTGGGTCACAGCAAACTCCCTGTTCTCGTTATATTCATATACTTAGAACCAAAGAGACTTAGAACCAAAGAGGGGCATAATCAAAAAAAGGTCTAAGTCACCTTTTGGCCTAAGGTCTTAAACGTTGAAAGAAGAAGCAGGGAAAATGTCCATTATCAAAAAAAAGTCCAAAAGGAGGTTTATTTGATAATGGCCTGCCTCTACGTTCAGCTGTTTAAACGCCCAGACCACCTCTACATCTAAACTTATACCCTATAATCAACCAAAAAAAGCCTAAGCCCCAAACGTCCAAAACAAGAGCTTTTAGGCGAAGGAGGAGCCAGTCCTTTGCCTAAAAGCTGGATTCTGTAACTGGTGTCTGTCAAAAACAACACTGGTTACAGAATCCACCCCCCCCCCCCAACATCGGGGCAAGAGGGAGCCCAAGCCCTCTTGCTCCACGATCCCCAAACCCCCCCACCGAGTCCGATGGGGCCAGGAGGGAACCCAAGCCTTCCTGCACCGCGGCCCATCCCCGAACCCCCTATTACATTTGGGGCATGAGGGAGCCCAAGCCCTCCTGCCTCGCAATCTCCAATCCCCCCCCCGAGTCTGATGGGGCCAGGAGGGAGCCCAAGCGACCCCCACCCCATACAAGATCGTACAGGAGGGAGCCCAACTCCTCCTGCCCAGGTGGACCCCCTACCCTCACTAAAATACAGGCTGGAGGGATCCCAGGCCCTCCTGCCCTCTAATCGGCCCCCCCATGACCGCCCCTGAATCCCCATCGCCCCCCCTCCGCTGACCCGCGACCCTCCCCACCCCCAATCCCACCCTCCATATCTTGTCAATGTTGGCCAGACGGACGGGTGCCAAGCCCGTCCGTCCAGCAGGCCAGCCGGCTCCGGATTGGGGCCGGATTGGCCCAGGCGGCTTAAACCCCGCCCACAGGTAGGGCCTGAGAAGCTTGGGCCACAGTTTGCGATAGACTGGCGTAAAGAATGAAGTTGTAGACAAACATTCTTTAAAAGTTGTATGAATACTTATCAGTGACATGTAACTTGGAACATCCTGATGGTGAAGCTAGTCTCTGCTCCCTTGGGATTGAGGTATAGGTCAGAAGGTGGTCACATTGGCCAGGCATGCTCTGAAGTGTTCCAGTGATGAAGAGGTGAGTAGAGGAGTTTAGTGCAGTATATGAGCTGTTAAGACTACGAGACAATTTTGGCTTGGGATACGATGATAGCACCAAATAACTCTTGACTCCCGGAGGTGCTTTTATATTCTAATAGAGGCACTGTTTCTTAAGATAAGATGGAAAATGTACAGTGCTGCGTATGCCTTTCAGCACTATAGAAATAATAAATAGTAGTAGTAATTATTGGTTCTTAACTGGATTTTTTGATTTGGAGAACCAGAAGAATGTCTTTTGATGTCACCAGAAGGTGCAGTTCTTGGAATTCAGGGCTCCAGTCTTATGACATTATTTCTGAGTAATTTCCCTAGAACCCATGCTCCAAAGCAACTGGAATTGACTATACCAGACGTTCTTGTCTCTGAACAAAAGGTTCATTTCACAGTGATTGCTCACTTCTTGTATCAACTAAAGTGGGCCACAGACACCTTCCTGTTGAAGTGCAAGCTTTGACAAATACTGGCACAAAATTTCATGTTGCATTGAAGCATTATCCATGCACATTTGTAGTATGGAGTGTAGGAGGTTGTTAACAAGCTCTGTATTTTAGTCATGTAGGCAGGGGTCTAGCCCTTAACAAGAAGCCAAGTGCTATGCAATTTCTCAATATCAGTAAACCCTGGATGCTGTTGGCAATGTTGAATCACAGTTCCGTGTATCAAGAAACGACCTCAAATGCAAGCAGTAATTATCTGGTATGAGACAGAGTAGGCTGACTAACTTAGGGCTAGATTCACTAAGGACATCGACCACTTTCCTCTGACCCGATTCACTAACCTCATGGCTGATCATCCTCCAATCCAATCCGATCCATGCATGCAAATGAGGGGAAACGGCATATAAAGTAGGCAGGCAGCTATTCACTAACAAAAACTGGAACACCAACTGGACTGGCCGATCAAGAAACAAGCAACTGCTGGGGACCAGTCGCGTACGTCCTTTCCGACAGCATCTCCTGTTCTCTATCCTGATTTTTCTGCTCTCTGTCCCAACTGTTCTGCTCTCTACCCCGACTTTCCTGCTCTCTGCCCCGACTCCTTGCCTTCCCCGCAGTGCGAGCCAGTGGTTCTAACCCACAGGTTTTAGCAGGTTAAAACCACGGGCTCGCAAAGTATAAGTAAAAAAAAGTAAAAAAAAAAAAAAAGGTTGTTGCTCTGTAAGCATCCGCAGACCATCTACAGATGGTGTGCGCATGCGTCAGGTTCACTATCCGTGCAGTCGGTTGGGAGTGTGATTCCGATCATCCCCATTTGCATGAGGACGCATCGTGAATCAACCCCTGGTCACGGATCGGATCGGATCGGATCGGTAGGGGAGTTTAGTGAATCTGGTCCTTGGACTACTGCTGTTGAAAAGATCCTCCCCAAGAGAAACAAAGTCTGTGACAAGCATAGAGCTTTTAATCTGATTAAAATCTAGAGTGCTCACTGTGAACTGAAACTCATTATGATGTACTGATAATGTATGTAAATTAAAATCTCTTAAAAATCAAAGTAGATTTTATTTAAAGGAAAGCCTGAGAGTCTTCATCTCGATGGGCGGCTGTAACGCGGGGATGGAGGGCCCACTTTGCCTTCCATGGAGACCATAGTGCCACGCGAGAGGGTGGGTGTAAGAGGGCAGGAGGCAGCTTAGCGGTGGGTGAGTTTTTCCCACCGCGGGGCGGCCTCCTGATAGGAGAGGTGCAGGGCAATGGTCGGGGCGGAGCCTATAAAGCCGGGACCTCGGAGGACCCGGCATCTTCCTGGGTCCTCTGAGGCGACTTCTCCTGCCCACCCTCCCACCCCCTTTTTATCTGGTTCGGTAGGTTGCTGGGTTTGGGTTGGTGATTATCCCGAGCTACTGTATGGTGGAGCTCATCAGGAGATGAGCGGGGGGCCGGCAGGGAGCCGTGCCCGAGTTCTGGTGTCTTTGGTTAAAGGGGCATGTAGGGACATGCCACCCTCCAGACCCTTGCTGGCATGGCAGGGTCGGGGGCTGAATATTATTGGTAATGGTTTAAGGTGTAGCTCGGGAAACTATTTTGTTATGTGCTCTTCAACATCTTTATAAACGATCTGGACATAAGTACAACGAGCGAGGTGATTACATTTGCAGACAATATAAAGTTATTCAGAGTAGGGAAGACGCAGGGGGACTGCGAAGATCTGCAATGTGACATAATCAGGCTCGAGGAATAGGCATCGACATGGCAGATGAGGTTCAACGTGGATAAGTGTAAAGTGATGCATGTCGGTAACAAAAATCTCAGGCATGAATACAGGATGTCCGGGGCAGTACTTGGAGAGACCTCCCAGGAAAGGGACCTGGGAGTTCTGATCGACAAGTCGATGAAGCCGTCTGCACAATGTGCGGCGGCGGCAAAAAGGGCAAACAGAATGCCAGGAATGATAAAGAAGGGGATCACAAACAGATCGGAGAAGGTTATCATGCCGCTGTACCGGGCCATGGTGCGCCCTCATCTGGAGTACTGCGTACAGCACTGGTCACCGTACATGAAGAAGGACATGGTACTAATCGAGAGGGTCCAGAGAAGAGCAACCAAGATGGTTAAGGGGTTGGAGGAGCTGCCGTACAATGAAAGATTGGAGAAACTGGGCCTCTTCTCCCTTGAACAGAGGAGATTGAGAGGGGACATGATCGAAACATTCAAGGTACTTAAGGGGATAGACTTAGTAGATAAAGATAGGTTGTTCACCCTCTCCAAGGTAGGAAGAACGAGAGGGCACTCTCTAAAGTTGAAAGGGGATAGATTCCGGACGAACGTAATGAAGTTCTTCACCCAGAGAGTGGTGGAATACTGGAACGCTCTTCCAGAATCTGTCGTGGGGGAAAACACCCTCCAGGGATTCAAGACAGGGTTGGACAGGATCCTGCTTAATAAGAAGTGCGCTGGTAGGGCTAGTCTCAGTTAGGGTACTGGTCTTTGACCTGGGGGCTGCCGCGTGTGCGGACTGCTGGGCATGATGGACCACTGGTCTGACCCAGCAGTGGCAATTCTTATGTTCTTATGAGTGTGTTAAATTAATTGTTTGTTAATAAACAGAGTTGCGGCTATTTATCCATAAGCAGAGTGTGGTTTGGTTATTGGTGGGGGGTTGGTGTGGGGATGGGGGTGATAGAGGGTAAGCTGGCCAATACATATCCCGCTGTTATGGTAATAGTACATCCATAATTTGAAAGCAATCAAAAGGGCAAAGTCTGTGGGGGCAGTGGATGGAACAGTTGGACCAAGTAGAATCAGTCAGCAAAATAGTCCCAAACTGCTTGTTAGCATAGAGAGATACTAGAGAGGTATACAGAATAACATCATTGATTTCTTCCAAATTATTATGACTCCACGCTCCCTAACCCATTTATTTACACAAAAATGTACCGTCCAAGTATAAGAGGGAGGACAACATTGCTTCAAGATTACTTCTGAATCTAACAGCCATGATTCTGTGATAAAGATCAAATCTGACAGTTGCTCTTCATTTCGATCTTACAATTACTAAAACAGAAAAGGGAACAAACATTCTTTGTATCATACAATAGACATCCTTGGGCAAAGGAAAACCTAGAGTGAAGTAGGTAGGTCTATAGTGCTTCTTCCTACCTTGATGAGCCAGGTCCCCATGCTGACTTTGTCTTATGATTACTGGAATGCTCAAAGACTCCATAAAATCTAAATATAATTCTATAATAATCTGAAACAACAGTACCCAAATAGTCAAGACATACATGTGTATCACTGAAACAACCTGAAACTAAAATGCAATAGATCATCTAAAGTGCTAGCATTCATAACTAGCTTAAAAATATTGCTTGGTCATAAGCAAATTACCATATGAGACCACACTTGATCTGTATTAAGGAGCATAAAAGTGGTCTGAGGCACTTTTAGTAAAAGACTGAGCCCTTCGGGAAAAGCAGGAGCTGGGAAGTACTAAAGTTGGAGCAGATAACAGTACTTAAAGCAGCAGGGGAATTTGGGATGAAAAGTAAGTTCTGTGTAAAGTGGCTTCTTGTCAAGGCAGACTCTCTGAGCAATGGTCTCACATGATGTTACTGGGTCCTCATGATGGATGGGTCAATTTCAGGCTTTGGTTCCTGTTCTTTTATTTGGAATAGAGGATGATGATCTGGTTTGGCTGGAATTTTTGCTTTTATGGTCTGGACCTAGAGTCTTTATAAATAAGTATACTTATTATTACAGAGTTCGTTATTTTTCAGCATAGTAAGCACTAATATTTTTAGAGTAGGCTTTCTCTGTTATTATTACAAGGTTAACTTTTTAAAGCTCCACTGAATGTGAATCATACTGCATGGTTATATTGTCCCTATGATTAAAATTGTACATCTGAAAAGATGTGATGCACTGCTGTAGCAATGATATCACATAGAAGCAGACAAAAAAAAATCTTTCAAGCTTGAGCAGTTTAGTGTCATATTTTTTGGAACATATAGCAATAAATAAAATAGACAGATCAGTATAAAGTTAACTTAGAATAACCTTACCAGTTCTGCAGGAAAGATCTGATTGATGTTTTCATGCATAATCCTTCAGTCTGAGAGTATTTCATAGGTTTTGGGTAAGTTTGTTGTGACATTTTTTTCTTGTAGTATCAGAAAATAATTAGGTAATTATACTTCCCCAACTTTTTTGTCTGCAATTAGGACACGCAATGAAATATTCAGTTCTTTTTTAAGAAATGTTCACATATCTGTCAAATCTTTTTTTTTTATTTATCTATGGCAAAGAAAGTGATTTAATTGCAGGTAATCAACAACAATTTTCCTTAATTTACTCATGATACAAAAGATATCCACAAAAATGTGTATTCCAATTGAGGAATAAATCCTCCCACTTAAAGTGGCTCAAATTACACATAGGTATATCACATCAGGTGCACATGATTAGAACATCGTTACTCAGCATTTTGAGGGAGGTTTGCACACATTGAATGTCATTTGGATGCCTAGTCTCCAAGGCTCATTAGGTCCCATTACAGTTTTTTACAATCCTCTTGCGTCTGTAGAATCAGGACCAGAGTTATTAAATCATATCGAACTCCTATGCGCCATTCGGTATGGTTGTCAATCAACCACTAAACGCCTAGCAATGTCTTAGCGATCTTCAAGTTTCAACTTTATTTAAATTTTTTTATATTTCTCAATCAGACTTCTGAGCGGTGTACAATAAAAATATAGTTTTCAACAAAAGTAAGGTTTGCAATTGACAATTAAAATCTATGTGACATACTCAAACAAAGATGGACGGGAACAAATGGAAAAAGGGGTAGGAACTACAATATTTTGAGAAAAGAGAACAATTAAGGCACCAGTAAGCATTAAATCCTATGGTGCACTGCCATTTAGGCCAGGGTTCTTGGCCTAAATGAGTGTGCCTAAGGGTAGGTGCCTACCAACGTCTAACTCAATCCATGTCCAAACTCTACCCCAAATCCGCCTCTAACCATGCTTACTTGCTATGTAGGTGCTTCGGTGTAGACACCTATCTTGAAGTGTTAGGTGCCTATCAAGTTAGGTACCTATCAGCTAATTACTTTTTAAAAACATTTTAAAATTAGTTTTTAATGGCAATTTCAATTATCAGTGCATATTAAGCAATTTAAAAAAAATTGTTAGGTACCTAGATTGGCTAGATGCGCTGATCTTGGCGCCTCACTGTAGGCATCTTTTTTTTAGAATCAGGTCATTTGTATCATCAGCAAATGTAAACACTTCACTCATTATTCCCGTTTCCAAATCATTTACAAATATGTTAAAAAGCAGCTATCCCAGAACAGATCCCTGGGCAACCCCACTACAAAGCCATGGAATAGAGAAGGATATACAAAGATGGATAGGCAAATGGCTGGAGAATAGAAAGCAGAGAGTGGGCATAAATGGGAAGTTCTCAGACTGGGAGAAAGTGACTAGCTCAGTACTTGGGCCCATCTTATTTAATATTTTCATCAATGACCTAGAGGATCCAGTAAGATCATCATCAAGTTTGCAGATGACAGAAAGCTATGCCGGGCAATCAGATTGCAGAAGGATAGCGAGGAACTCCAGAGTGACTTTTGTCAGTTCGAGAAATGGGCTGAGAAATGGCAGATGAAGTTTAATGTGGAAAAGTGCAAAGTATTGCATTTAGGCAGAAAGAACAAGGAACACGAGCATAGAATGTCAGGTGCAACTCTGGGTAAGAGCGAACAAGAAAAGGACCTGGGTGTACTGATAGATAGGACCCTGAAACCGTCAGCACAATGCGCGGCAGCGGCAAAGAAAGCAAATAGAATGTTAGGCTTGATAAAAAATGGAATCACAAGTAGATCGGAGAAAGTTATAATGCCGCTTTATAGAGCGATGGTCAGACCACATTTGGAATACTGTGTCCAACATTGGTCTCCCAACCTTAAGAAGGATATAAAACTGCTGGAGAGAGTGCAGAGATGAGCAATGAAGCTAGTAAAAGGTATGGAGAAACTGAAATACGAGGAACAACTTAAGAGACTGGGATTGTTCTCCCTTGAGAAAAGGAGACTGCGAGGGGATATGATCGAGACCTTCAAAATACTGAAAGGAATTAACAAAATAGAGCAGGAAGAAAAATTATTTACAATGTCCAATGTGACACGGACAAGAGGACATGGACTGAAGCTGAGGGGGGACAAGTCCAGGACAAATATTGGGAAGTTCTGCTTCACGCAACGAGTGGTGGACACCTGGAATGCTCTCCCAGAGGGAGGCTATTGCAGAATTGACCGTTCTAGGATTTAAAAGCAAATTAGACGCACATCTCCTTATGAGAGGCATAGAGGGATATGGGTGACTAAAATTACGCCAGGTGTACACCTGGCTGGGCTTCCGCGTGTGCGGATCGCCGGACTTGATGGACCGAAGGTCTGATCCGGAGATGGCAGTTCTTATGTTCTTTTACCCTTCTCTGTTGAGAATATTGACACCCTACTCTGTTTGGGTTTTTTTAACCACTTCTTAATCCACAATAGAATATTGCCTTTTATTCTATGATTTTCTGATTTACTCAGGAGTCATTAATTAGGTACTTTCCTTTTAAAATGCTAATATATGTACATATGGTTGAGTAATCTTCTAATCTGAGTCTTTTTTCAGCACCATGAAATTGTGAAAGTGTGGTTATGTGTTTGTGTGAGCTCTGTAATATTGGATATATGGTTTGGTTTATGTATGGTTGATTGATATCCAATTATCCTCTTGAGTGTATATACTTTATTAAATGCCTTCTGAAAATCGAAAATCTAGATACACAATTTTCAAAAGGACGTCTAAGTCGAACTTTGGACATTTCCTGCAAAACATTCAAAGTCAGACACACAGAAACAGCCATTTTCGACATCCCAAAATTTTTTTTTTTTTAAATTGTCTGCTTAGACAAGAATTGCCGCTGCTAAGTCAGACCAGAGCTCCATCGTGCACAGCAGTCTGCTCATGCAGCGGCCCTTAGGTCAAAGACCAGTGCCCTAACTGAGACTAGCCTTACCTATGTATGTTCTGGTTCAGGCATGAGGGAATGAGAGGGGATATGATAGACATGTTTAAATATCTCTGTGGAGTTAATGTACAGGAAGTGAATCATATTCAAATGAAGGAAAACACCAGAAGGAGAGGGCATAGGATGAAGTTAAGAGGTGATAGGTTCAAGAGTAATGTAAGAAAATACTTCTTTATAGAAAGGGTGGTAGATGCATGGAATAGTCTTCTAGTGGAGGTAATAAAGATGAAGACACTATCTGAATTTAAGATTGCTTGGAACAGGCACGTGGGATCTCTTAGGGAGAGGAGGATAAATTGGATGCCCTGGAGGGGCAAACTGGATGGGCCATTCGGCCTTTGTTTACCATCATGTTTCTATATATCTGCATCTGAACTTTCAGCTTCATTTAATTTTAAAATCACTAGAAATGTTGTCCCTATGTCATTCTCTAATTCAGCCCAACCAGATTACTTCAGTGGAAACAGTAGAAGGCAAAAACAACGGCATATCCCTACTGATATTTGCCAATATTTCTACTACTTCAGATGCTCCAAGCACTCTTCCCTCTAACAGATTGAACTACTAGGTGAACTACTAGGTCTTCCCAAGACAGCTGCATGCCATTTGTCTGGAGTACTGTTCTCCACACTCAATGTAATATTCTGAAATTGTCTCATGATATTTGCAGCTTCTGTTTCTTGAAATGAGAATTTGTTCACAGTGCAATTTGCATCCAAACAGGCAGTCAGGTTTTCAGCCACTGGCTTAGGTATTAAGATGGATGACAGGAGCCTATGGGAGACTTTTACAGGTTGTGAGACCTATTCCTACATTTTGCTGAAGTTGTTAGTCACGGACTTGTGCAAACTAGTTTCAGTTCAGATGTGTGGCATGTGAGTGTGTAGATTTCTTGCTGTGAAGAGTTTCTCAAGGACACTAACCACTGCTGGAAAAGACAATGAACAGTGCTGAAAGGAAAATGCAAGTCAGCAAAAACACTCCATCCGGGAACCTAAGAACTGATATCGTGATGCTGTACCTGTGTGAAGAATGGAAACTTCAAGAAGAAGAAAGTTCTAGACGCTATGCCTGTCCGGGGCCCCCCAGGAAAGAATAGATGCGTGGACTAGGAGAGGAAGTTAGATAGGCATTTGGTTTATCCAATAGGGTGGTACATTAATAGCCAGGGGAAGGTCTTACTAGAAAGAGATACTTTCTGTATAAAACCCCTTGTTCTGGCAGTCTCTTTAGAGAAACTATGCCATGCTTACAGAAAGATGCCGGCACTGTTGGTATGAGGTCTTTTCTCTCCATTGTATATGTCCAAACTGATTTATTTCTGATTTGACAAATGCTGCTATAATACTAATTACTAGAATAAAAAGTTATATGTTTTGGAATATACAATGTAATTTTTTTTTTTTTATCATCACATCGGGCCTGAGGTAAAGTAGCAGCCTTTCACTTCAGTATGTTATGTTCATTTGGATTTAATATATCAAGTTTCAAGTTTGATATACCGCCTTGTCAGATTTCAAGGCGGTTTTACACAGATAAAATTGCATTAATCTCCTTTAAAACTATGAACACCAAAGAACCTGCTTTTATTCATAAGTACAGTATCTTATTCCCTACAAACCTTTGAGAACTTTAAGATCTGCATCACCGCACCTTCTTAGCCCCTACAATATGGAATTCATTACCATCATACTTAAGAGCGGAGCAAAATCTAGATAAATTTAAGGGCAACCTTAAAAGCTTCTTATTTAAAGACGCTTATGATTGCTAATCGATCTCTGTCTCTTTTCTTACCACATTCTGTTTTTACTCATATTCAACATCAATATGATTTTTCCTATTTCCTTTTTGTTTTAAACCTTAATTGTACTCTCTCCTTTTAAAATTGTATTTCTCCCCACTTTCCTGTTGTTTTCATGTAAGTAAAGTTATGTCTTAAGTCCGTTGATTGTTCCCCATTTTAATTTTTATTGTCAAACGCTTAATATTTATGCTTAGCATTTTATCAAATTTTAATAAACTTGAACTTGAAATGATAAAAAAAAGAAGTTTAAAAATAATACAGTATCAATAGACAAAACACAATGAACCACAGACATAACTGAAAACAAAGGGGAGGCATAGGGGAGAACTATAATATTTAAGGGATAGGAAGAAACAGAAGGGAGGGAAAGCATAACAGTCAGCAGTATTGCTGGATTAAAATGGTACTAAAATGTCCTTAAAAGGACGGTTATAGTCCAAAGACATCCTTGAACAAGAATGTTTTAAAGTTACTTTTGAAAATGTCTAGTGAAGTGTTCTTTCGCAGGTAGTTGGGAGCTGAGTTCCAAAGCGTAGGAATTGTTACTGAAAAAATATTAGTCCGTATTATATTAATATGTTTCAATGAGGTGAAAGAAAGTAGGTTTTAGGTAACCGAATGAAGGTATCTTTGAGGAGTGTAAGGAATTAAAAGCTTACTGATGAAGTCTGGTTGGCCACTGGATCTAGTTTTGAAAACAAATAACATTATCTTGTATGCTATACGATGTTTTATGGGCAACAGGTGGGCATTGATCATCAGGGGAGTTACATGATCATATTTTTATTTGTGGGTAATAATTTTTATTGAAGTGTTCTGAATAATTTGTAATTTTTACAGTTCTTTTTTGTTTATTCCTTTATATAAGGCATTACTGTAATGAATGCAAGAAATTACAAGAGTCGAAGAGAATATTTAATGCTGAAGAGTTTAATAATTTAGCCAGTGATCATATTAGGTGTAGACAATGAAAACATTTTTGGGTAACTGCACTGACTTGATCACAAAAGGATACTTTTCCATCAAAGATAACCCCCAGTAACTTTAGTTAAAACTGTTTGTATTGGTTTAGATTCCAGTTCAATGGAATATATCACCCTTCTTTCAACAAATCAGGGAGGTGTAAAAAGCTACAATAAAGCAGGAGAACAGAAAGTAACTCCATTCATAAAAGGAATGAGAAACGAAGTCAAAGAAGAGGTAGAAGGGCAGGCAGCAGACAAGTGTGCAGTATCAAATACCCTCTCAGGCAGACCTCCCCCCCCAATACGCTTGGGAGAAAAGATGGGCTTTCAGAGCTGTCCTGATCTTGGAATAGGAGACTTCTAATTGCAGCTGCACAGGAAAGGAGCTCTTAATGATGCTCCTAAATAGAAAAAAAGTAGTTTTTCTGGTTTGATACAAGGTGCAAAGCAGAAATTGAGGGAAGAATCAGCTGAGGGCCACAATAAGAATGTAGAAAGTGGGGAGTTGATTGACAAAACAGAAGTGCAATTAAATATGGTGGGCAGTCAAACAACAGTCCTACTCACTTCATACCGAGCCACTGGAATCGACTGCCATCACAGATCAGATCTCTTGAAGGTCTCCTCAACTTTAGAAAAGCAATACAAACATATCTCTTCATCTGACCCCCTGCCCTTAATCCATGCATGTACTACAAAGAATTATATATTGATAACCAAACCAGTTTGTATGACGCAAGGATAACTACACCTAATATGTGCCAACTAGGATGAGAACTTGCATTGTAATTTTGTACTGATATTATGTATGTTTAACCTGTAACTCATTTTTGCGCTCTTTGGGAACAACGAGATAGAAATGAAATAAATAAATAGCTCAAATAACAGTGCTTTCTGAATCAAGATGCACATTCAACTGACTTTGGTAAAGGGTCAGTGATGTTTAGTGAACAGATTGAATTTGCCGGTGCAAGAGAGAAGTCAGACAGTTGTGTTTTGAAAGACCTTCAATCACCTGAGATGATATTTAGGGAGGTCAGCATATACCACATTAGAGTACTCCAAATAAGAAATAACAGTAGCAAATAGAAGAGTATAGCGAAAGGAAGGATCTAAAGAACTGTGTGTGGGGGGGAGGGAAATGACTGGCCAGACCAGGGGTCCCCAAAGTCCCTCCTTGAGGGCCGAATCCAATCGGGTTTTCAGGATTTCCCCAATGAATATGCATCGAAAGCAGTGCATACACATAGATCTCATGCATATTCATTGGGGAAATCCTGAAAACCTGACTGGATTCGGCCCTCAAGGAGGGACTTTGGGGACCCCTGGGCCAGACTATCAGAACAGTGTAACCAAGCTCCTCTCTGTGTTGCCATTTTGGCCTCCTCTACTTCTGAACTATAGAATTTTAAGTGATTGCTGCCAGCTTTAGGAATCTGTGATGTATTTGCTCCAAAGAGCATGCAATTTTAAATTTAGACACAGTGAGGCTAAGTAACATGCTTCTGACCACACAGTGAGTGGTGACTAGAGGAACAGAAGTAGGATCTCGCAACTCTATCCTAACCACTTCATGATATTGCCAGGTCTGGCATTGGATAACACAGAAACATTTCAATTAACAATTTGCAGATGGAGGGGGTTCTATTTTAAACGAAGCAGGATTGCTTACCATTCCAAATCCTGGATGGTTTTCTTACATAGTATGGTAATTATAAACTTAACATGGTACCATGGGAGTCTTGAGTCCTAGAAGTTTGTTTTGACATGTGGGACCAAGCCCATTCTCAGTTTGGTTCCTGCTAATTGCAAAAGAATTATACGGATCTTTGTGGCATCTATTCTGTAGAACCCAGAGGTGTGGAAAATATTCTGCACAGGAGTAAATTTCGGCAGACTAGTGCTGCCTATCTCCTATCCACTCAAACAGTGCTTGGAATTTTTTTTTTTTTTTTGCAAAAATATATGTCTCCTCTTTGCAAATATTTCTATTCAGCTTAGAAAGAGGGTAATTATATACAGGGCAGATAGGGAATGCTGTACACTGAAAAAGGGCCTTCCAAGTATTTTGTAAATTATGTGGCAGGAAACACACAGTTTATAAAATAGGCTTATCTTCATCCCCCAAATGTGCATACTTCCTGAAAGCAGATGCATAATAGATTTCTGCATGTATATTTTTGCATGAACCATGTGCTGATGCATAGGTACAATTACACTTGTACATCTTGAGAGGGGGATACATTCCTGCTGCCTAGCTGATGAAAGACTAGGAAGAAAACATTTTCCTAGTCCCAGGCCAAAGAAGCAGCTAAGCTAGAATGTCCTGTTTCCAGTTGTACTTCCAGAATTGCTTTAATTGACATATATCTAGCTCAAGATCTGATTCCACTTAAGATCAGCACCCTTTTTGATCAGTGCAAAGCCATGGTTGACATTTCAAGCACTGTTCTTCTTATGCTTTTTAGACTGTAAATCATTTTGTTCCAGTTATCACAAAAGGTGGGATAGTAAATCTCAAAAAACATATTGTATGTAGATAATCACTGTAAGTAAATGTACACTTATCAACTAAAAATGGCTGTGAATGAGGTTCAGTTCTAGATTACTAAGCAGTAAGATGTTAGTTATTTGTTCCTCTGTCTTCCGATTGCTCTGTTTAACTGAGACTTGGCGAGGAAACATTCCTTTTCTGCTGTTTACTCCTGTCTGTACCACCTTCTCTACTTCAATCTTCTAGGACGGGAGGTGGTGTTGCAGCCATCTTCTCTGCCACTCTCCCACTTATTGAAATTCCTTTCACTCCTCTTCCTATGCTGACCTGCTTATTCTGTGGGTTAATCTTACTCTTCTTGTTTTATTACTCTCCTCCTGTTTTCAATGCTTGGCATTCCCTAGCTGATTACTCTTTCAGAGGCTTTGATTTTACATTCAAATTGATTTTTGGTAACTTCATTCATGCTGACTGCTCAATTTGACCTATAGATACTTGTTTTTTTGTTTTTTTTTAACTTGCTGTCTGAACTGGGTCATCTTCAGTATGTTTCATTTTCAACTCATGCAATGGAACACACTAGATTTCATTATAACTCTACCTGAAGGCCCCCCCCCCCTCGTCAGTTCTTTTCTTGCTGAGACTCGATTGATTTATTTTAATCTGACCATACATCCTTCCCTGTCCTATACTTCCTCCTCTTCTCTCAAGGTTTACATTGTTATTATTCTTCTGCACTAGATGCTTTTCACTCTTTTTTTCTGCTGAATTCTAAGATATGTCGCTAACCCAGGTTGCCTTCTGCACAAGATTTGCATGTGCCTCTGAAATCAATTACCACCCATCCCTGTCACTCTCAATGTTGGTATCACAGAGGCCTGCGTTTGTTGAAATGTCAGGCAAGACAGACTGAAAAAAGATGGGAACATTCTTTCTTGTCATGATCTTGCTTGCTTGTTAGAAGGCAGCCTATCTATTTTAACATAAGAAACTAAATTAACACAGAAAATCGACCACTCTGTTGATTACTTTGGTTGCTAACCATTCAAAAAATCTTATCTACCTTGTATGCTTCCTTAACTACTGAATAGACCATGGCCATTGAGTATTCTTAAGTCTGAAATTTTTAACAAGTTTTAACAATCTGTATATTGTAATTCCCTTCGTATAAGTCTGAAATTTTTAACAATCTGTATATTGTAATTCACTGCTTTTTAAGATTCTGCATACTGTAATTCACTGATTATCTCCATGTTGTAACTCGCTGACTGTCCAGCTCTCTTCAGTGTGAACCGCCTAGAAGTCACACAACTATAGCAGTATAAAGAATAAAGTTATTATTATTATTACTCGTTTAATTATAAGATGTTAGAACTGTGGCACTCCTCCACTTTTAATTCACAACTTGTTCCTTCTTTTGACCCTAGATCCAAAACTTGCTCCTTCCCTAGACCATAACTCAATATCTTTAACTCTGTCTGTAACTACCTCGGTGTCTTTTTGTCCTTGGTCATCTTTGAACACTTTAAATAACTCTGCTTTTTCTAAATTTCTGGCATGCTCTATAACTACATTGTGCTCACCTGACCCCTTCTAACCTTTCTTTATTCACATCCCCCCCCTCTGGCCATTAACTTTATCCTTCTTTCCATCCTTAATTATAGCCTATTGAGTGGAGAAATCCCTTTTCGAAGCTTGCTGTTATCTACCCACTTATTAAGAAGGCAACTTTAGATAGGTCCATTCAGGTGAGTGGCATATCAGTTTCAGATCTGTCCTCAAAACATTTAGAAAATACAGTTTACTCTCAACTTTTATTGCATATAGAACACTCCAACGTTCTCCACCAAGACAATTGGATTTCTTTCTGGGCTACAATAAAGAGATACTTATTGCAGGCTTTCTCAGTGAGCGCCATACTAGAGAATGACATGGGGAAAAATTTGTCTCCGTCCCCACAGAAACTCAATTTCTCCATACCGTCCCCATGGGTTTTGCAACTGTCGCTGTCCCTACCCCATTCCTGTGAGCTCTGCCTTAACCACACAAGCCTCGGACACTTATGATTTTAAAGTGTTTGAGGCTTGTGTGGATGAGGGCAGAGCTTGTAGGAATGGGGCGGGGTTGGGGAAAAATTTGTCCCCATGTCATTCTCTACTCCATACTATTCTTGGTAGCCCTGGTTTGGTAGAATGGAATTTTGCTACTCCTTGGGTTTTGACCAGGTACTAAGGGCCTGGATGGCCACCGTGAGACCGGGCTATTGGACTTGACGGACCATTGGTCTGACCCAGTGAGGTTATTTTATGTTCTTATGGATCACTCTCTTCCTCTTACCTGTTGTTCTCATTTGGATCTTGGGCACACTGGCATGCAATGATTTATATCCTTTTTCCAGAATCGCTCCTTCTTGGTAATTTTACCATCTTCCCAGTCATTACTCAAGCCTCTAATCTAGGGTGTTCCCCAGGGTTTCTGTTTTAGTCCCACTGCTTTATATGCATCTTAGTTCTCTTACTGTACTCATACAGGATGTCTTAACATATTTTTCTGTGGATGATATCCTTATGTTTCTTCCTTTCTATTCAGCATCCTTGGACAACTCGCTTTTACAGGTGCACCTAGATAATGCTATGGAATGGCTTAAGTCAAATTGCCTTGCTCTTAATCCATCTAAATCATTTGCTTGCTTGATTACAGACTATCAGATTAGGTTATCTATTACTTTGTCACTGTTCTACCTGTTGTAGACTCCTTCAAGTACCCTGAAGTTGTTATTGTCCAGTGCCTATCCTTTGAGCTAAAGGTCAAATCTATGGCTTATAAATGTTTTGGGGCCTTCAATTAATTTTGTTTGACCCACAATTTAATTGACTCTAAATTGTAGTTTACTTTTCTCCTTCACTGCTTCTTTCTCACTTAGATTACTGAAATGTGGCATATGCTGGCCTATCCCAGAGCCTATTAAAGAGTTTACTGACTATCCAAAATATGGTGGTGTAACATATATCTTGGGCAAGTAAATTTGATAGGGTTACCCTACTACTTAATCGCCACAGTTATTTTAAGATTCCTTGTCAGAGTAAGTGCAAAATGTGTAGTTTGTTCCACAGAGCTTTATATCAGGTTAACCTTCCATACCCAGCCACACTTTTGTTTTCCTGTTTCACTTCTTGTGTTCATTCTGTGATCTCTGCCTGGTCTTACTACCAGTGTCTGCTGCTCATTTGAAATCCGCTAAGAATTGGTGCCTTTTTTTATATAGGTCCTTCAATTTGGAATTCTTTTCCTAAAGCTCTTCAGCTACAGCAATCTTACCCCAAGTTCAAAGCAGCATTAAAAACTTACTTTTTTCCTCTGGCTAATGAAGATGTCTAGGGGTTGTGTATATCATTACTGTAGACGTTCACCCCTTTCCACTTCTTCCCTCCGTCATGTTCTGTTTTATTATGTAGTTCTTTTCCAGATTGAGTTTTCTAATTTGTATTTGTAAACTGCCTTTTTTGAGGAAACACAAGAGGTATATTAAGTCCAGAATAGACTTAAACATAAACTATGTCCTCCAGGCTACCAGGCCCTTGCCTGCTCACGTACCTCTGGGAAAGGAGGTGGAGTGACTACCATTGTCAAGACCTCCGCCACACCAAAACTGATAAACTCCATTAATATTCCCTCCCTAGAAGCAATTGCGTTCACCATAGGCCACAAACAAAAAATCGCCCTCATACTCCTCTACAGAACTCCCAGCAGATACCCTAGAGACCCTCCTCGAATTCATCACCGAACTATCTATCTCACACAAACACGTGACAATCCTGGGAGATTTCAATTTCCCAGACTACCCCAACACTTCAGGACAAATTGACAACTTCCTCTCCTCCCTCTCTGATCTGGGATTCCACCAAGCTATAACCACCCCCACGCACTCAGCAGGCAACATCTTAGACTTGCTCTTCACCCTCAGAGACCCAACTGCAGAGCCCCAACAAACTTATACCACCACACCTGTCCCATGGTCAGACCACCACCTCATTGAATTCGAACTCCCACTCGAAACTACCCTAACCCCGCGTAAAGATCCTACCCCCCCCCCCCTACGTCAACTCCCTAATTCGGTCAGCCCTCAAGCCATGGCCGCGGGTATTTGCACCCTAAATGAAACCTGCACCCAACATCCCCACTCCATTGACCTGGCAGCCTCCACATGGCACTCCAACATCCAATCCCTCTATAATAGCCTTGTCCAGACAAAAACAACCCAAATAATCACCAACAAAGCACCTGCTCCCTGGTACACTAATGACCTCCGATCCATAAAACGATCACTGAGAAAAGCAGAAAGGATCTGGATCAAACACCCGTGCACAGAAACCAAAGCCCACTGGAATAACATATCCATCACCTACAAAGCAGCCATTCTAGAAGCAAAAAAGACCTACTACTCTCGCCTCCTACAACTAGCCCCTTCTAGATCTAAACAACTGTTCACCCTCACAAACCAACTCTTCACTAACGCCCAAAGAAATAGTCACAGCAACCAAACAGAACTCGATAGCGAGACTCTCTCGGACTTCTTCCAGTCCAAAGTACAAACCATCCGAGATAATCTTGACGCCAACACCAAACCCGCTCCTACTCAGCCCCAGCCGATTCCAAATACCCCCTCTTCCGCCGCTCTCTCCCAATTTCATATAGCCACTCATACTGAGGTTCTCGAAACACTGAGAGAACTCAAACCCTCCAACACCTTCCTCGATCCCTGCCCGTCCAGCCTCCTGCTGTCCACAGAAGATGCCATGGCAGAATCCATCCTCCCCATCATTAACACCTCTCTAACCACTGGGACTGTTCCCCTCAGCTGGAAGTCAGCTATTATCAAGCCCACTCTCAAAAAACCCACCCTTGATCCTAACGAACCTGGCAACTATCGCCCAGTCTCCAACCTCCCATTTGTCTCCAAACTCCTTGAACGAATTGTGCTCCATCGACTACACCCGTTCATTGAAGAACAAGCTGCTCTATCCCCAGCCCAATCCGGCTTCCGAAAAGGCCACAGCACAGAATCAGTACTCCTTGATATCATTGATGACAGCTGGTCAATACTCGACAAAGGCAGTGATGCCCTACTAGTCCTACTTGACCTCAGCGCTGCCTTTGACACAGTCGACCATCATCTCCTCACATCCAGACTCTACGACCTCGGAATCAAGGACACAGCCCTCCAATGGATCACCTCCTTCCTCCATCAAAGGACCCAGACTGTCCTACTAGGGACACATAAATCTAACCCCAAGCCTATCAAATATGGTGTTCCTCAAGGCGCCCTTCTATCCCCCCTCCTATTCAACCTCTACATCAGGCCTGTCATCGATATAGCGCAGAAATATAACATTAAAATCCACTCTTATGCAGATGACATCCAGCTGCTCCTCCCTCTAGGCGAGAACCGGTCGTCCCAAATTGCTAACCTCCAACACTGCCTCTCTGACATGAAAACTTGGATGTCAAACAACAAACTTCAACTTAACGTCTCTAAAACCGAACTCTTATGGATCAGAAAAAAAAACACCAAATACCCACGTCCTACACTAGCATGGGACTCCACTCTACTAACGGCAATAGATCAGGTTCGCAGCCTAGGAGTAACCCTAGACAGACACCTATCCCTATCTGCCCACATATCCCAAGTAATCTCCACCTCCTTCTACTACCTTCGTCAACTGAAAAGGATCAAACCCTACATCTCCACACCGGACCTCGCCCAACTCCTCTACGCATATGTCCTCTCCAGAATGGATTATTGTAACTCCCTATTTAATGGACTAACCAAAAATAATCTCAAACGCCTCCAACGGGTCCAAAATGCAGCTATCCGCCTCCTACACAACCTCAACTACCACGATCCCATCTCCCCAGCACTCTGTGCTGAGCACTGGCTCCCAATTAGCCAGCGCTGTGCTTTCAAGGCCCTGGCAATTGCCCACAAGAGAATTTATTTCACCACCCCCTCCTACATAAAATCCAAGCTTCCCATCTACACCTCCACTCGCACCCTCCGCTCAAAATCGGAGATATGCCTATGCACCCCCCCCCCCCCCCCCCGGAAGGTCCCTCCTCACAGAAACTGCCCGCAAACGATCCTACAGCCACTTCATTCCACACCTCTGGAACCAACTCCCCCCTCAACTCAGACAACAGAACTCATTATTAACATTCCGTAAATTGATAAAGTCCCTCCTCTTCAACTAAAGATCACCCTCTGTCTACTCCCCCCCTTAAGCTCCCCTCTCTCCTCTCTCCCCTGCCTATCTTCTCCCTAAATTTCAGTATAGTCCTCTCTTAGTCTTTACACTGACAAACTGTATCTAAACTCATAGAACTGTACTTAAACTAAACTACTTATATTTAAACTCTACTCTTAATTTGCTGTATTCTCCCTTTATTTAAATTACATCACATTCTTGTAAGTCCAAACATTTAAACCTGTTGTACTTCTTATATGTCTAATTACTCTCCATTGTGTATGTTCACTTGTAGACCGTTCTGAGCTACTGGGAGGACGGGATAAAAATCTAAATAAATAAATAATAAATAAATAAAAGATAAAGGGACTACTACACTTTAATCCCTTGTTTTTTATTTTCACCTCCAAAATTAAGAAAAAAAAAATTGAGACATTGCTACTTAATTTACACGTCTAGTTTTGTAAAGTGGGGCAGCTACATGTGAAGTGATGCCACTTGTGTATGGAAGGTGCAAAATCACTGCTTCTACATGGGAATACTACATGCGTAAACTACCAGGTTTGTGCTGTTTAGTTTTTCAACCTGTGTTTCTATAAAATGGCTCTTCTACCTGCATGTACAGGCAAATACACATGCACTTCAGTGCATCTTTATATGTATGTTCAGCAGAGTGTTTGTAAAATACTGCTGGAATTGAACTTCCCAACTTGAACATCTCAAGTCCAATCTTGGTGCTTAATTATGTAAAATATTATTTTTTTGTAAATTAGGTAAGACCCACTCCTTGATGACTTTTATGAAAAATAGTTGCAGGTTTCAAAAGATAGAAATGATTATTAAAAAAAAAAAAGAAAATCTCTTTAGAAATCCCCTGGTTATACCTAATGATGAAATGCCCTTGTGGTGATTCATTGTAAATTGTGAATGCAGCTGCTGGAGTGTGCCTCTTGGTACAAACTCAGTAACCAAAACATAATTGATGGAAACAGATGTGGTAATTTAAAAACACACATACACACATTTTTCTTCTAGCATACAGATTAAAAACACGGCAAGTTTGTTAACACCAAATTTTTTAAAAAAATTTTTGCTCTGAATCAGCTGCCAAGCTACACTTAAATAAAAATCATCTAAGGGAAATAAGAGATGGAAATGTTCTGAGATCAGCATGTCGAGTTCATTATTATGTAGGAATAGACAAGGAATTTTTATTGGCTTACCCGGGATGGCTTAAAGTCAATATATGTTTTTTTAAAAATTAGTGTTCTTTCTAAAATACTTACAGAATATTCCCTTAGCTCTCATCTTTACCCATTTTCATATCATATTCTTCTTTCTGTGAAGAGAACTTATAAACTTTGGCAAAAAAAACTTATAAACTTTGGCAAAAAAAACAACAACTTTCTTTATCCTAGGACAAGCAGGCAGCATATTCTCACATTTGGATGATGCCAACCAAGGAGCCCGGTATGGACAGTGCTAAAGTGTACTTTCACTTTAAGCTTTAGTGAAGCTTTTGAGACAGCCTGCACTGCACACACACGAGTGCCTTCCCACTCAACGTTGGCTTGCGGCTCCTCAGTTGTTTTCTGCAGAGCAAAGAAGTGTCTGGACTCGGTCCATGCACTTTGCCTTCGGCTCATTTATTACTTTTTCTTGTTGCTAGTATTTCCTTTAATTTTTCTTCCTTTTTTTATCTAATTTTTGACCCCCCAAATTTGTCTCTGTTGTGACTTGTGCCCGTTTGGCCTTCAGACTTTGAACTTTGAATAATCTCTAAGCATTTACAACCATTGTGTTGTTTGATTTTGCTGCCAAGATTTTTCCTCTCATGTTGCGGCCTTCTAGCAGGTTCAAGAAGTGCTCTCATTACCAGTAGTCCTTTCCTCCTACTCAGCCTCCTCCCCAACCTATCAGAAGCTGTGGACTCATCACAACTGATTTTTGGGTTCTAAAAGTAATACAGAAGAGTTACTCTCTACATTCCTTCAGCATTTCTCCAAGCAACCCTCCAAGAGTCCTTTTGCATATCTCAACAGATATCCCTTCAGGAAATTGAAGCTCTACTTCAGCTCAGTGCTATAGAGTCAGTTCCTCTTATCCAGAAAAACCCAGGGGTTCTACTCAAGGTATTTCCTAATTCCAAAGAAGACCGGAAGTCTTTGTCTCATTCTCGATCTCCGAACTCTCAACAAGTATTTAGTCAGAGAGTTAACCCTAGGGACTCTATACCCACTTTTAGAAAGAAACAAATGGCTGTGCGCTCTAGAGGCATACAGACACATCCCTATGCATTCAACCCACAGAAAATGCCTTCACTTTTGTGTGGGCCATTGTCATTTTCAATACAAGGTGGTACCTTTTGGCCTAGCTTTCTCTAAGACTGTTCACAAAATGCCCGGTGGTGGTAGCAGCAACCCTTCTTACTTATGGTTTCAGGTGTTTCTCTATATGGACGATTGCCTCATTATCTCATGCAGTCCAGTCAGCTACACAGGTAACCATAACTCTTCTAGAACTTCTAGGATTCTAAGTAAATTATCAAAAGTCTCTTCTCCAGCCGACTCAGATATTGGAGTTTATGGGAGCTGTATGCAACACCAATCTTTTTTTTTTTTCTTTTTTTTAATTCTTTATTTATTTTTAACATGAAAACCATCAAGAAAAAAAAAAACTTTCTTGTTCAGATTATTGAGAAAGACATTACAATATATAATAAATGGATATAAAATACAAAGAAAATAGTTTTCTTAATCAATCTTTAGTCCAATATTTATAGATCCAAGAATGTTAATGAGTGAAAGAGGAAAATGGAATCATCCAATTAAACAATAAGATAGCGATTTCCTGACTGTGGTTACAGGATTAACTACTAAATTAACTTGATGTTATTGGACCCCCTTCAAGGCGTTTCATGGTGAGAAAACCTGTTAACTGAGATGGTTCAAAGAATATATATGTATTGGATCTATATTTCACAATACATTTACATGGATATCGTAAAAAGAAAACTCCCCCCACTGCTGCCACCCCTGGTTTAAGAAGCAAAAACTGTCGTCTACGTTTTTGGGTTTCCTTTGTCACATCTGGGAACATCTGTATTTTATGTCCAAGAAATTCTTTATCTCTATTTTTGAAAAACAATTTCAGTAACCAATTTTTATCAGGTGTTAATACCACCGTAAGTAAAAGAGTAGCAGGTTTTACTATTTCTTTAAGAGAAGTTTCCAAAATTGTTGTTACATCCATTGGAGAATTCTGATTTTGTTCCAACTGAGAAGATTCTTCTTTTATTTTTGTTGGCAAGTAAAACACTTGTAGGAAAGGAGGAAGCATATCTTCAGGAATATTTAATATTTCAGTCAAATATTTTTTCAACATTTCTTTTGCGGATATCGTTGAAGTTTTAGGAAAATTCAAAATTCTAAGATTATTTAAACGCGAAGTATTTTCTAAACTTTCAACTTTCCTTCTTAAATTGGTGTTATCTCTGATTAAAGTACCCTGTACCTGTTTTACTTCTAATAATTCCTTCTCAATTGTGTCCACTTTGGTTTTCAGTAGAGAAGTATCTTCTTTCACAACTTTAAATTCTTCCTTTTGTTCCAAAACTTTATTTTCCAAATCTAATATTTGTGGAGATAAAGTCTGTCCCAAGCTTGCAACTAGGTCCCAAATTGAATCCAGGGTGATATTAGTAGGTCTTATTGAAGCAAATGTACCTGGTTGTATTGATTGAATTCCTCCAGTCTCAGGGCTTGTCTCTCCTTTGCCTTGTTCTTCTAACTGCTCCACCGCTGTTTCTGCCTCAAGATTAAGGACTTCCGGGGCCAAGCTCAAATTAGCCTCCTGGGGTAGAGAGTCCACCACTTAGGTTAGACTGTCGTCCCTCGGTGAGCTGGCTCTCTGGGGCTGTGGAGGCGGGGATCTTACGTCGGGGCTCAGCTTCGACTCGAGCCCAGGGAAGTTCACTGCCGCCTCACTCGTTGCCGGAACTTCCAGCGGGCGAATCCCCGACAAAACTGGATCCCGTTGTAGGCGCCTCAGAAACTCGTCTATAGCCACCGTAGGAGGGGTATCTGCACGCCGCGAGGCTCCGACTGCGCTTCTACCCCTTCTCTTCGGCATTTTGCGGAAAGGTAAAGTAGGGAGCTATTCCGAAAGCGTCTCACCCACAATCATTCCATCGCGGCCATCTTGGATCGCAACACCAATCTTTTACGAGCTTGCCCAGAAGAGACAAGACACCTTGCTTCAACTTTGCAATCATATGTCTGTTCTTCTGAACATTTTGGCTAGACAAATGATGTGCCTCTTGGGTCACATGGCATCAACAGTTCATGTGACCCCCTTCACCCGACTCCATCTCAGACCAGCTCAATGGAATCTAGCATCTCAGTGGGCTCAAGCCACGGATCCACTATCTCAGTGGATCAGGGTCTCCTTATCTCTTTGTCAATCTCTTCAGTGGTGATTGTGACCAGCAAATCTATCCAGAGGTTTGAAGTTCCGCTTTCTGCCACATCAGCAAGTACTCATGACGGATGCGTCCATGTATACATGGGGAGCTCACCTAGACGGTCTGCAAACTCAGGGAGTATCGTCTACTCAGAAGAGAGCACTCCACATCAACCTGTTAGAGCTTCAAGCAATTCACAATGCTCTCAAAACATAGGATCGTCTTCTCAACAAGGTTCTCCTTGTCAAAACAGACAATGAGGTGGCAATCTACTATATCAACAAACAAGGGGGGAATGGGCTATCTTCTTCTATGTCAGGAATCTTTTCCTATTTGGAAATGGGTGATTTCTTGAAATATCTTCCTCAAGGAACATACAAGGAATGCAGAATGCTCTGGCTGACAGGCTCAGCAAGTTTCTTCAACCGCATGAGTGGCCTCTCAATTCTGAGGTCTTGCACCACATCTTCTCAATTTGGGGGACTCCTTAGATAGATCTGTTTGCATCTCCCCACAATCACAAGTTACCTCAGTTCTGCTCCAGGTAGTTCTCCCCTCATTGTCTGGAAGCAGATGTATTTCTCCTGGATTGGTCAAACAATTCCTATATATGCGTTTCCACCAAACCCTCTTGTTCTAAAGACATTATTGAAACTCAAATGTGAATCAGCCACCATGATTTTTGAATTTTCTGCTTTTAAACTTCTGGTACAATCTTTACTACTGAGTCTTTTGGATTATTGTAATATTGTATATTTAACAATTTCCAAGAAAGACATGGTTAGACTCGTATTGATTCAGAATACAGTGGTTAGAATGATCAATGGTCTTAAAAAAGTATGATCATGTAACTCCATTTTACTGTGAGTCGCATTGGCTGCCAATGGAGGCTCATGTTTTGTTTAAGCTGGGTGGTTTTTGCTATAAGGTTATGTATGGTACCGCTCCATCTTATATGGTTAACAGATTCTCCCTAGCATCGTACAAATATAGTAGAAAATCTCATGCTCTGTTTACCTTTCCATCAGTACAGGGCTGTAAAGCCAAAATATTTATTGACCATACTTTAGCATTCCAAGCGGCTTCACATGATAGAGAATTTTGATTGTTGCTGCTTGGAGCTTGTTATAAACATTTTAGAACTCAACTGAAAACTCATCTCTTCTCAAAATACTTGGTCAAATAATTTATTTCTGTCATCCTTAAATTATCTTTAGTTTATAATCTTTTGTAAACCGCATAGAACTTATGGTTACACGGTTAAGAAGTACAATGTTACGTTATGATTCTCATAGCTCCTCGGTAGCCCAGATCATGATGTTGACAGGGATATGTGTGGTGTGGGGGAGTGAGATACATTTCTTAGTGCTACAGGGTGCTATCTGTAGATAAGACCACCTTGGATTTTTAAAATTAATTTTGATATACAAATTTCTCAACTTACAGTCAAATATACAGTATATGGTAAATAATGATCATCAAGATCTGGAATCATGGACAAAACAAAGAGGAAACTTGCACAGAAAAAATTGGTATATGAGTTTATTGCTCATCTGTATATTGATTTGGACAAAAAGTAACAATTTTCATGTACTGTACTTGGCAGTATTTTTCTAAAGTACAAGTTGATTTTGTTCTGGATTTTTTTTTCGTAGTACATTTGTAAAACCATGGGCTTCTTTTACTAAGCTTCGTTAGGGCTTTAACGCGCGGAATAGCGCACACTACATTGCCGCGCGCTAGACCTTATTGCCAGCATTGAGCTGGCATTAGTTCTAGCTGCGTAGTGTGTGGCAATTTCCTGCATGCGCTAAAAACACTAGCACACCTTAGTAAAAGGAGCCCCATAAGTCAGTCAAATTAATTTTTCAAGCACATCTTTTTGCATTAATAGCCTTTCAAGCTAAATTCTAGTGCCATAATGTAATGCCTGTTTTTGTTATACACATGTGTTGATCAAAACTGCTTGCTGTTCTAAGATTTTTCCTATTAAAGCAAAATTTTATAGACAAAACTGCAGAATGGACAGATCTGGAAATATACCTCTCTGGCACCGAGATGTAATAATTAAATATTTTTTCCAGTGCTGTTTTGGTTAAAATTAAATTGGTATAAATGCTGTTTTCATAGATCAGTATTTATCTGTGATCTTCAACCACAATATAATATTGAATTGCAATAGGCTGGCAGTATGTACTGTTGAATGTGGGTGTTCAGCTATAAGTGGTGTGGTTAAGCTTGGAAGTGGTTCGCAGAATTTTGATTGGTTAAGTAATTAATTTGGGGAGTTGTTAGTGAATGTGTGTATGTTTTTATTTCTTTTATGTTCATGAAATTATCGACCTTGTTTGTCAGCATGTTACTTTAGTTTAAAATAACATCATAACTTATTCTCAATGGAAACAAAAAGGTGAAATATGTCCAATTTTAAGTGTGGGTGGTCTCACACCCCTTTGGTAGTTCAGGAAGTAGTATTAAATACAGTTTGTCTTATGAATGTGTGTGCATTAAAAATTTGAGAGAAAGAAATTCCAGTGTAAGACCTTGTTGTCTGCGTGGGCATTAAAAATCAAACAGCACATTCATTATCTGGTCTCTGGGTCTGTGTAATTTTTTAGAATTGATATTTCTGGCAAAGGAGGGAAATCAAAATGGTGACTGTTTGAGAGACTGGCTGCAAGCTTTTGGTCTTTTTCTTATCTGTTTGTCGTTTCCTACTCAACTTGATAGGGATACACTCTGTATTCTCACAGGAAACTCTGCATTGTCAGCCATCAATCCCAAATTATATGGGCAATCATCAAAAGAGTCAGCTGAGGTAGACTCAAATCTTTCTAATCTCTCTGTAAACATAATCCAGCGTACAGTCGATTCCACCTAAGTGCACGTCAGTTAAGCGCAAGCCGGTTATTCGCAGCCTACCACCATGGTCCCATTTCTTTACATTAAAGTCAATGGACATAAACTCCGGATAATTGCAATTCGAATAAGCACACAATCCACTTATGTGCACCGATGTCGTAAGTCCCACCTGTATTCTTTCACGTAAAGTTCACTCTGGTTAAAAGCAATCACGTAGATCAGCTGCGTGGTTTGGAACAGCAGTCTAGGCCTGGCCATGTGTTCGAACTTTTGGAACTGCACCGTGGTGTCGTGTGGAAAAAAAATCATTGTCTTTGGCTGAATATGTCCACCATGCTGGTGTCAAGACGCCGCTTTGGCGTTGTTATTACAGTACTTGTACATAAATTGGAAGGGCCTATCCCCTTAGAGTGGTTTACTCCAGGTCCTTCTTCAGTTGCTCATGTATGGTCTCCGAATTAAAGCAATAGAGACCCATACACCGCTTTCAAATGTAGCAAAACTGTTGGCTTCAAGGTGCCTACCTGTTGAATATGAAAGCAACAAAAAACAAGGGATAATCACAAACTTCAAATGTGATTACAGGTCACTCGTCCTAAGATATGCAAGCACGAAATCCTGCCCCCGAGCTGCTGATCTCGCAAGAATAATGACTGTACTTGACTCTCTTCACATGGTATTCTAATTAAGCGCACACTCTGTTTAAGCGCACGTGACAAGCCGATCTGAGGGTCTTGCACTTAAGCGAAGTTGACTGTATAATGAAACTTCAAGCTTGGGCCCTTTCTGTACAAATAAAATTAAACAAAACTGTAATGACTTGGTCCAAAGTTGAATCATCTTCCCTCTTCCGTTTTACTGCAGTCAGGGACATCTTTACAGATTGAGTTCTCTGTTAAAGTCCTGGGTGTTATTATTGATTCATCAATCTCATTTAATGAACATAATTCCCTGGTAAAAAATTGTTTCTTCAGTCGTCGCATGCTGAGGAAAGTCAGGTCCTGTTTCCATCAACAGCATTTCTCTGTTCTCGTTCAATCGATTATTCTTTGCAGTTTGACTATTATAATTCTATCTATCTAAGTCTGACCAAGATTTCAGCTGATTCAAAATACTGCAGGGAAGAATTATGGAACAATATTCCTCTGTGGTTAAGAGAACTAGGTTCTCTTCAAGCCTTTCATAAATATTTTAAAACTTGGTTATTTTCCAAACGGTAAACTTTTTCTTCCCTTTCTTTTTTCTGTTCTATTTTATTTGTTATAAAGAGATGACATGGTCTATAAACTCAAGTTTTGGTTTTGTTTAGCTGCTAGTAGAGAAGAACATCTGATCAACTTGAGGCAGACATCTGATTGAGTCCCAGTAATTATACTGTGCCCCTACTATGTGAGTAGTCAGCAGTTTAACAAAGAGCTCTGGCGGTAACGTCGCAGTCTTTGGGAAAGGCTGGCATAGAGACAGCTGATGGCTTTTCAAGTTTGACAGAGATGATTATCAAGCATACTTCCTCTGTTGAGGTGTTGTAAGTCACCTTCTATTAAGCCTACAGTAATTGCTCTGAATAGTATTTGGAGCTGTGTCTCACTGATGGAGCATTTTCTTGCTTCTGAAACGCAGTGTTTACTTTGGAGTTGAAGATTGAGGCATTATTGGAAAAAATTGGGAAAGTTGAGCAGGAGGTGACATTTGTCAAAAATACAGCAGGCTTGATTTAAGAACTCTGACAACAGAAGCCTTGGGAATTAGAGAATACTATGAAATGCCTGAAATTGAGCATGCTCAACTTTTTATGTTTCAACTGTATTTCACAAGCAAAAAAATGGAACCCAGTCCTGGACTTGGAGGAGTAAAAACAATATTTATTGGTTTACAACAAAATGCAATAAAAAGATTATACTATGAACTCTGGCCAATGCCAACAGTGTATAAAATATAAAAAATAGTGCTATATAGGCACATTTAGGAATCACCCCTTCCTCCTTCTTTTTCCTGGGCCTCGGGAAGAGGTGATTCTTAAATGTGCCTTGACTACAACCCTTAGATACTCAGCTTGGCTGAGGTACTTTTGATGATGCAATCGGCTGCCTGACTTTCAGCTCACTGCGCTAAGGACCCCTGAGGAAGGCAACTGTGTTGCCGAAACACGAACCGTGTAGGGTCTGTTGATTTCATATATAGCACTATTTTTATACACTATTGGCATTGGCTAGATTTCATAGTATAACCTTTTTTATTGCATTTCAATCTAAACCAATAAATATTATTTTTACTCCTGCAAGTCCAGGACTGGATTCCATTTTTTTGCTTGCTTTATCTTTGACTTTTGTGGCACCAAGATCCTTAGCTGTGTGAAGTTGGACCGCCTTTTTTGGGCGTTGACCACCCCACAGTCTTTCTGTGTCTTTGTCAACTATATTTCACCATTTAACTTATTTAAGAGTTATGAAGGATATATTTAAAATTCCAGAAGATACCTTTTCTCCTATTAATGAGAATTATGATGGTCTTGTCAGTCAACCTGGATAAGTGGGAATAAAATAAACAACTCTTAATTCTCCTTATTAGAAAAGATTTTTATTTCCACACCAAAGAGTTTCTAAGGGAGGGACAGTTTGTGGACCTCTCTATGAACAGCTGGAGCTATCCAACTTTCTTGACAGTTCTAGCGATAATGACAACAAAAGAGCCACACAGTAGGCTGGCTATGTAGTCCTTCCCCCTTTCACAGCGAGGTTTTCTGGAAATTGAGTTTCAATCCGACCTTAGTCCGACTGGCAGCCAGAGGACCAGGTTCATCCAGCAAATCTGTGAGAAGAGTTCTTCATTTGTTTCAACTGAAATCCTGTGCTCAGGCAGGCAAGCATTGCTTGACACAGTGAGTAAGGCTATTGTAGCTTATGGGGAAAATGAGGGGAGTTTCTCCAAAACTCAGTTTTGAAGGTTTCTCCAGCTAGAACCCACACCTCTAAAACCCCTTTCTCTGCATTTTTTTGACTTTCACAGAAGTCTCCATGATCTGTTTTTGGTGCATTTTACTAGCAATGGCCATCTTGGATTTTAAACAATCTTTTTTTTCTGAGGCCTTCATCTGCCTCAAAACCCCTAGATTTTGCTTAAAATCAACAGGGATGGACTCCTTAGGCCTTCTTACCCCTATATCATTCCAGGTCTGCGCTGGATGACTGGCCAGGGAGCGTCCATATTCCTTGTGTGACAGAATGTGCAGGGAGAGGCAGGAGCCTTGGGCTCAGCCACCTCTAAGTTCTGCAGGGCTGGGGATCCGCAGGAGGTGCATTCTTCCCAGGGGAAGAGACCCTTTCCAGGCCCTTCTGAAGGTGGTTTGGCCAAGCGCAATCGCATGAGTGCCGCAGAGCCCAAGAGAATTGCTAGGGGGACCCTGCCAGCATCTTCAAGACTCCCAGTACAAGGCTTCACTCCAGATTTTGAGAGCCTTATATGGAATGCCTATTTGAACTGCTGAGGGTCCTCAGCATCTGTTTGCAGAATACCAGTGGCGGTGGCGCAGGGGAACTCCCCTCAACATGCACCCTGACCAGACAAGGACACAGACCTGGACCAGGAGGTTCAGTCTGTTATAGACTGGGAATTTGGAAAATCCGATGCCATGCCACTTTTGTCACTGGATGAAGTTTCTCCGACAGAGTCCGCTTCTTTGCATGAGAATTGCGGTTAAGAGGTGGGGACCGCACTAGATCAGGAGGAAGATGCCACAGTCTGATGACTGTTCAAAATCTCTGCACGCTCAAGCATTATTATTACCTCGCTGCAAGAATTAAAGCTGGAAGTTCCTCCAACTTCCCTGTCCCAGAGCTCATATAAGAATATAAGAATTGCCGCTGCTGGGTCAGACCAGTGGTCGATCATGCCCAGCAGTCCACTCACGTGGTGGCCCTCCGGTCAAAGACCAGTGCCCTAACTGAGACAAGCCCTACCTGCGCACGTTCTTGTTCAGCAGGAACTTGTCTACTTTGTCTTGAATCCCTGGAGGGTGTTTTCCCCTATAACAGCCTCCGGAAGAGCGTTCCAGTTTTCCACCACTCTCTAGGTGAAGAAGAACTTCCTTACATTTGTACAGAATCTATCCCCATTTTAACTTTAAAGAGTGCCCTCTCATTCTCCCTACCTTGGAGAGGGTGAACAACCTGTCCTTATCTACTAAGTCTATCCCCTTCAGTACCTTGAATGTTTCGATCATGTCCCCTCTCAATCTCCTCTGTTTGAGGGAGAAAAGGCCCAGTTTCCCTAATCTTTCGCTCTAAGGCAGCTCCTCCAACCCCTTAACCATCTTAGTCACTCTTCTCTGGACCCTTTCGAGTAGTACCATGTCCTTCTTCATGTACAGCAACCAGTGCTGTACGCAGTACTCCAGGTGAGGGAGCACCATGGCCCGGTACAGCAGCATGATAACCTTCTCTGATCTGTTCATGATCCCCTTCTTTATCATTCCTAGCATATAGTGGTGCAATTCCTCCAAGACTGGGATGGATAGTCAACTTAAAGAAGAGTCAGCTGGAACTAACTCAGCACCTGGAGTATCTGGAAATCACACAGACTGAAGTTCCTGAAGCAGATTTCAGAGCTGCTACAGATTTCAGAGCTGCTCCCATGACGTGGCATTATCTGCCGGTCCTGGGTTCGATGACGGTAACCATAGAGGTGTTCCTTCGGTCAGAGCCTATATAAGACCCCTCCTAGACTCTTTCTTCTCCTGCTGGTCCCCTCAAATGCACTCATTACAACAGTCACTCCCCTAGCTGCCTACAGCAAAGAGCATCCTATTTTAGCTGAGGTCATCCACCCTCTCTAGGGGCATGCCTCTTTCCATCTCCTCCTGGGAGATACCAACGACTGATTACAGCCTTTATGTTTGGGGGATCATTGCAATAGATAACCAGTCCAGTGGCGTTGGACTCCGATTCAGCAGAAGTGGTCCGTAAATCATCTGGAAGTCGGAGCCATTCATCAAGCAAGGCAGTCAGAGTCTTCTCGGACAATGCGACAGTGGTAGCTTATATCATCAAGCAAGGAGACACCAGAACTGCCCCTTGCATTTAGCTCAACTCCTCTTCCGGTGGGCAAAAACTCACGTGCAGGCTTTCTCGGCTGCGCATGTAGCAGGAGTGGAAAATGTACAGGCTGACTTTCTCAGTCAGCACTCTCAACCCGGGAGAATGATCACTGTCTCCACAGGCATTTAACGCCATAGTTCAACAGTGGGGGATCTCCAAATATGGATCTGATGGCCTTGGCAGTGAACACCAAGGCACCTCATTTTTACAGCCAAATATACAAGAAGTGAGGGGTTGTCTGTGTTAGTTCAACCATGGCTGGGTCGGCTCTCTTATATGTGTTTCCCTCATTGCCCATGATCAGTCAAGTCATTAGCAGTATTGCAAACCATCCAGGATTGGTGGTCCTAGTGGCACCCAATTGGCCTCACAGACATGGTTCGTCTCCATAGGGATGAAGGCTTCAGACTGACGGTCCAAGTATATTTTCTCACTCGGGGACCGGTTCCTATTGAGAATCTTGAATGCTTTGGGTTTTTGAGTTCCTGATGAGCAAGGGTTATTCAGACTTGTTCATCAGTACATTTATCAGAACTAAGAAGCAGTCAATAGTGGCAGCCTGTGTTAAGACCTGGAAGTCCTTTCAGCTCTGGTGTGTTCTGAAGGATGTAAAGCCTTCACAACCTTCAATTTCGGTAGTTCTAGACTTGCAGGAATGTCTTCAGAAGGGGCTGTTGGGGAGGGTGTGGCGCAGTGGTTAAAGCTACAGCCTCCGTACCCTGAGGTTGTGGGTTCAAATCACGCTGCTCCTTGTGACTCTGGGCAAGTCACTTAATCCCCCCCATTGCCTCTGGTACGTTAGATAGATTGTGAGCCTGCCGGGACAGAGAGGGAAAACTGCTTGAGTACCTGAATAAATGCATGTAAACCATTCTGAGCTCCCCTGGGAGAACGGTGTAGAAAATTGAATGAATGAATGATCACTGCAAGTGCAGATGGCGATCCTTTCCTGTTTCCAATCTTGGGATGAAAAAGGCTCCTTGGCACACAACATCTATGCCCTTTAAAAAAAAAGTTGTGCATGAATCCCCCCCCCCCTTTGTAGGAGTATTAGGAGGGATGCCCACTCCCTCCTGCCTCAACCACCACTGCCCTGACCTCCTACACCTCACCCCCTCCCCTTTACCTTCTATTGAAGACTAGGAGGAAGGATTCATACTCCCTCCTGCTGGCAGGTCTGCCTCTTCAAAATTATGAGCCTTCCCCTTTCTAGTGCATTGTGGGATGAACGGGGAGGGGCCTAATGCCCTGATTGGCTCAGGCACATAAGACCTATTCCCAGGCACCTGAGCCAATCAAGGCCTTAGGCGCCTCCTAATGCATTATTGAGATGCACTGGAAAGGTCCTAAGCCCTGATTGGTTCAGTTATCTAAAGCAGTGTTTTTCAACCTTTTTACACCTATGGACCGGCAGAAATAAAATAATTATTCTGTGGACCGGCATCAGTCCGTAGACCGGCGGTTGAAGAACACTGGGCTAAGTCGTGAGCACAGGATGCCTGTAGGAGCCACTGCCTGTGGCTTTGTGCACTGAATCAGTTAGGAAGAGGGAGCTGGCTCGAAGATAACGCTGCATCGATCGCACCATGGACCGGCGGTTGAAGAACCCTGTTTTGGGCCTGATGCACGTGCTGGCCCTGTGGACCGGCAGGAAATTTCTGTGGACCGGCACTGGTCCATGGACCAGTGGTTGAAGAACACTGATCTAAAGCGCTTTTTCATGGGTAGAGTTTTAGGCCCCTCCCAGTCCTTCCAAGGATGCACTGGAAAGAGGAAGGCCTACCATTGTGAAGAGGCAGGTCTACTGGCAGAAGGAAATGGGTTTCCCTCCTGCCGATCTTCTTTAGACGGTTAGGAGGTAGGAGTATTAGGAGAGGGGGGTCTCTGGGCAGTGGCAACTGAGGCAGGAGGGAGTGGGAGTGGGCATACCTCCTGCCTGTCTTCATTAGAAGTACGGGTGAGGGTGGGGGCTCTGGGCAGAAGCATACGAGGCAGAATGGTGTTGGCATTCCTCCTTCTGATCTTGAAAAAGAAAGTATGGGGGTTTGGGGGGCGGCATTGGTGGGGGCTTGGCGGGAGTGGAGACGGGGGCATGGATGGGGGATCTATGGAAGGGATTTATTTTTAATGGTTCTCAGGGCCTACTTTCCTATCAGTGCTTGAGCCAATCAGCGTTCAGGCATTGACAGGAAAGTAAGACTATGACAGCCCAAACTCTGTCAGGAAACAACACATTTCCTTGCTATGCATTGCATGGAGTTCTCATTAGAATACTAATGAGCTCCATGTAATGCATTACATGGCTGCTACTGACGATCAAGAACAACCATGGTGAATCCTTTTGTGCATCTGCAGGAAAGTTTCCTTGCAAGTAAGACTGGTTAAAACCAGTCTTGTTTGCAAGGAAGCCTTTTGTGCATCGGGGTTCTTATCTCGGTAACCTTCTTTCTTGTCTCTGATGCTCCTGAAGCCCTGTCCTGTGAATGGTTTTTGCCTGCCTTTTGCCTTAGAATCAGTCTGGTTTTGAAGAATTCTCTATCTCTCAGAGTTGCTGAGAGGATTTTTAAAAAATGGATAATGCATAGGAAAATCCTCAAGACCATACAGTCTTGCTTAAGTCTCTGCTTGATAAGAGGACATGCAAGTAGCTATCAACTCCATACATGATTAGTGCTGGTTGCAGAAGTTTGGTTGTTATATTGTAGATTACTATGTGTATTACCGAGCAAAACAGAATTGTAGTTTTTGAGGATTTTTCCCCGTTTCTCTCCTTCCTTTTATTACAGTGCTACTTGATTGCTTTTGTATGAACTGAGGAGGCAGGAGCAGCTCCCTGGGAAGGAGGTGGAATTGAAAACATGATTGACAGTTTTCTGCAAGCAACAGAGTTGAGGTACAGAACCCTATTGTTTCAGAACCACTAGACAAATCTACAAAAGATTACTGAAGTAAGAGCCTAATCTTTCTTTAGGAATAGACATGTTTTATTTATTGGTTTAGTAGTTTGGATATTCCGTGACCTGGTTTGTGAATCCTTTCTATGTTGAAGGTTGAAATCGGAGAGTTATTGCAAAAACTTGCAAACCTGACAATCAGAACTGGACAGATACCGGACGACTGGAGGATAGCGAACGTCACCCCAATTTTCAAAAAAGGATCGAGAGGGGAACCGGGCAACTATAGACCTGTGAGTCTTACGTCTGTCCCCGGCAAGATGGTTGAAGCACTGATCAAGGATAGCATGGTCCGGCACTTGGACGCACACGACTTGATGAAACCCAGTCAACATGGATTCAGGAAAGGGAAATCATGTTTGACGAATTTACTCCAATTTTTTGAGACCGTGAACGAGCAAATTGATAGTGGGAAGCCGGTGGACATAATATACTTGGACTTCCAGAAAGCGTTCGACAAAGTTCCACACGAAAGACTTCTCAGGAAACTACAAAGCCATGGCATAGAGGGGGATATACAAAGGTGGATAGGCAAATGGCTGGAAAACCGAAAGCAGAGAGTGGGCATAAATGGGAAGTTCTCCGACTGGGAGAAAGTGACTAGTGGTGTACCCCAGGGCTCGGTACTTGGGCCGATCCTTTTTAATATTTATATCAATGACCTGGAGGAAGGAACATCCAGTGAGATCATCAAGTTTGCAGACGATACAAAACTATGTATGAGAAACTCCAGAGCGACTTGTGTCGGTTAGAAACATGGGCGGAGAAATGGCAGATGAAGTTCAATGTGGAGAAATGCAAGGTAATGCATTTAGGCAATAAGAATAAGGAATACGAGTATACAATGTCAGGTGCAACTCTGGGGAAGAGTGAACAAGAAAAGGACCTGGGTGTACTGATAGATAGGACCCTGAAGCCGTCGGCACAATGCGCGGCAGTGGCAAAGAAGGCAAATAGAATGTTGGGCATGATAAAGAAAGGAATCTCGAGTAGATCGGAGAAAGTTATAATGCCGCTTTATAGGGCAATGGTCAGACCACACTTGGAATACTGCGTCCAACATTGGTCTCCCTACCTAAAGAAGGATATAAAACTGCTGGAGAGGGTGCAGAGACGAGCAACAAAACTGGTGAAGGGTATGGAGAAACTGGAATACGAGGACAGACTTATAACACTAGGATTGTTCTCCCTTGAGAAAAGGAGACTGCGTGGGGATATGATCGAGACCTTCAAAATACTGAAAGGAATCGACAAAATAGAGCAGAGAAGATTATTTACATTGTCCAATTTGACACGGACTAGAGGACATGTAATGAAGCTAAGGGGGGACAGGTTCAGGACTAATGTCAGGAAGTTCTGCTTCACTCAGAGAGTGGTTGACACCTGGAATGCCCTCCCAGATGAGACTATTGCGGAATCGACCGTCCTAGGCTTCAAGAGCAAACTAGATGCATATCTCCTTAAGAGAGGCATATAAGGATATGGTGGACTATAAATTACGACAGGTGTACACCTGGCAGGGCCTCCGCGTGTGCAGATCGCCGGACTTGATGGACCGAAGGTCTGATCCGGAGATGGCATTTCTTATGTTCTTATGTTCTTACCCTGAGGTTCAGCATCATGTATTACATGATTTCCCTGTAAATGTTATTTTTTGAAATGAAAGTGTTAAATATATGTGTTTTAAGATTTTCAATTAAGATTTTCCTTGATAGCCTATAGATGCTGATTTGTGTTTTTTTTTTTATGTAGTTTATTTAGCAGCAGCACTGTGAAGTAACAAGGCACTTTGTTTCTCTTTCTTGAAAGTTTTATTTTTATTTTCTTTCCTTGTTCTTGGAGGTTAATAGGTCCTTCCTTTTGAGAATGTTTATCTGGCACTGGTGTGTGCATATATTTTTCTTTGATTTTTGTTTGGAATTATGGCCTACCTTTACTTGCTGAGACTGTTAGTTAAGTGCAATCTTAAGAGCAATTTTTTAAAAAGTAGTAATATTCTTTGTGTTATTTCCAGTCCTATTCAAAATTCCAATTTCTTCATTTTTTTTCTATGCATCTGCTGATGTAAGTAATTATTTTGTAACCCTAAGCTGAAAACAAACATAGATTTAGCTTCCTAAAAATATTGTTTTTAATGCATGCTCCTTGATAAACAGTGACATGACCTGATTTTAGTTTTGTATCTCTATCAAGTCACGTTTTAAATCAGTTGTTTGTGTTTTGTTGTTATGTTGGCCAAATTGATTATGATATCAGATTTTCAAATACTTTCAGAATTGTTTATACTGTATAACTTGATTTGTGCTCACTGGTTCTTAAAATAAAAAAAAACCAGTGGTTTTGCTTGCTGCCTTTTTGATGTTCAGCTTTCATTCCATATGCTCAGGCTGTACTGGAACTGCATCACATTAGATATTCACAGTCCTAGACCAAGAACTAGCTGACGCCGCATAGAGGATTAAAGGAATACTGAACCTTTGAACAACTCCCAGTTTTTAGAGTCATGCCTGCATTTCCCAACAATGTTTTGCACATCATAGTGTGTCAAAGGAAAGGAAAGTTGCATGGAACTTTTTTGCTTTTAAAGGCTACAGCAGCATTTATAATAATAATAATAATAACAACTTTATTTTTATATACCGCCAGCTATCTTGCGACTTCTAGGCGGTTTACAGTAAAAGAGATTGTGAATACAATGAAGAAAATGTAAATACAATAAAGAGAGGCTTTACGTACAATGAATTGAGGAGTTTAGCAGTGTACATCTCGATACAATAAAGAGAAACTTTACGTACAATGAATTAAATTTACTCCATTTTAAGGGGTAAAAGTGAAAGGGTCATGGAATTGACATACTGCTTTTCTGTGGGTACAACCAAAGTAGTTTACTTATATTATGTGCAGGTACTGTTTCTGTCCGTAGTGGGAACATGTGCAAGTTATGTAAATTTTTGCTTCTTTAATGATAGATTCTCCTGTATAAGACTTGGTAAGACCTCATTTAGAATATCATATACAGTTCTGGAGACCACACCATCAAAAAGATATAATCATGATGAAGTCGGTCCAGAGTAAGGCTATTAAAATGGTTGGTGGTCTTTATCATAAAGCATATGGTGACAGACTCCTTTTATGAAGCCGCATTAGCGGTTTAACACGCGTGATAGCTTGCGCTAATTTGCCGACCACTACCGCCTCCTCTTGAGCAGGCGGTAGTTTTTTGGCTAGCTCAGGGGTTAGCATGCGCTAAAAAGTTGCGTGTAATAAAGCCGCTAACGCAGCTTCATAAAAGAAGCCCTTAATTTAATTTAAAATTTAGATTTATAGACCATGTCATCCTCAAAGAAGAAGCTCAATATGGTTTACAATAAATAGTAATAAAGAAACAAAAAAAAATTAGGATCTCAATATATATACTTTGGAGGAAAGGCGGGAGAGGGGAGATATAATAGAGATGTTTAAATACATAAGAGGCATAAATGTGCATCTAATAAATAAACTGAGTGCCCTCGGGATGGTTCCCAAAGTGACAGACTAGGTCAGGATGGTGACAGAGGGTAGGTGACAGAGGGTAAAGGTCAACGGAGATCTCTCTGAGGAAAGGGATGTTATCAGTGGTGTGCCTCAAGGTTCAGTTCTTAGGCCTGTCCTTATTAAAAGTTTTGTAAATGATATTGCTGAAGAACTCTTAGGTAAGATTTGCCTCTGCGAGTGATACCAAAATCTGCAATAGAGTAGAGCCCCTGATAGGAAGGACCTAGCAAACAAAGTTTGAAGAATGATCTGAAATTTGGTAGCTAAAATTTAATGCTAAGAAATGCAAGACCGTGTATTTGGGCTGCAAAAACCTGAATGAACGGTACAGTTTAGGAGGTGAAGAACTTTGTGCACTAAAGAGGAGCGGGACTTGTGTGTGATAATATGTAATGATCTAAAGGTGGCCAAACAGGTTGAAAAGGCAACGAAGAAAGCTAGAAGGATGGTAGGGTGCAAAGGGATAGGTACGGCAAGTAGAAAAAAGGAAGTACGGTATTAGTATAATAATAATAATAACAACAGTTTATTTACCGCAGGACCGTGACGTTCTATGCGGTTTACAATGAATTAGAAAGATTCTATGAATTAGAATGAATTACAATGAATTAGAAATATTCAATGTGGTTTACAATGAATTAGAAGATTCTACAAATTGAATGGAACATTCATAGTTAGAGATTAGTGGTTAACAGTTTACGGGATCAGATTTGGGGGGTGAGATTGTGATGGGGTCGATTGTGCAGATTCGTTACCTAGGTACTTCAAGAACAGGTATGTTTTTAGGTGTTTCCTAAATTCACCATAGTTATTTGCATGTATAATTAGTTTTTCCAGGTCTTTGCCCCATGTGGCTGCTTGATACGATAGAAGTTGTTGACGGTGTCTCTTAAATTTACATCCTCTAGCCCAGTGGTTCCCAACCCTGTCCTGGAGGAACACCAGGCCAATTGGGTTTTCAGGCTAGCCCTAATGAATATGCATGAAGCAAATTTGCATGCCTATCACTTCCATCATATGCAAATCTCTCTCATGCATATTCATTAGGGCTAGCCTGAAAACCCGATTGGCCTGGTGTTCCTCCAGGGAATCACTGCTCTAGCCGATGGGGAAACAAACTTCAGGTGTGTTCTTCTCTTATGTCTGTTGGTTAAGAAGGAGAAGAGGTCAGTTATATATTTAGGGGCTAGACCAGATAGTACCTTGAAGCAGAGACATATAAGTCTCTGGTGAGACCTCATTTAGAATATTGTATATAATTCTGAAGACAACACTTTCAAAAAAGATATAAACAAGATGGAGTCTGTCCAGAGCAAGGCTACTAAAACGATTGGTGGTCTTCATCATAAGATATATGGGACAGACTTAAATATCTCAATAACTATACTTTGGAGGAAAGGCAGGAGAAGGGAGATATGATAGAGAAGTTTAAATCCCAAAATTTAACTACAAAATATTACTCACCAGAGATGGGTTACACTCCCCCGATAACCATTTTACAAACCAGTGGAGAAAAAGCCTCAAAAATTTCAATGCAGCAGCAAACAATTTCAATACTGTTTTAAGTCCAAGCTGCTTATGTACTATCACTGTTATGATTAAAAACCTCATCCTTCCGGCTTCCTGATGTAGCATAGCGAAACATAGACTGTGTTGGAGCCGTGAACTGACCTTTTCAGATAAGTGATAAGAACATAAGAAGAACATAAGTAGTGCCTCTGCTGGGTCAGACCACAGGTCCATCACGCCCAGCAGTCCGCTCCCGCGGCGGCCCAACAGGTCATGACCTGTCTGAATCACCCCTTGGTTTCTCATCGAAGTCCTATCTTCCCATCCAATTTTTGACCCTTTGTCCCTGCACCCCTTTCAGTACCCTACGATCCCTTTGTCCCTCAGGAATCCGTCCAATCCCTGTTTGAATCCCTGTACTGTATTCTGCCTGATCATTTCCTCCGGGAGCGCATTCCATGTATCCATGACCCTTTGGGTGAAGAAAAACTTCCTTGCATTTGCCTTGAACCTATCCCCCTTCAGTTTCTCCGAGTGCCCCCTCGTACCCGTTGTCCCTCTCAGTCTGAAGAACCTGTCCCTATCCACCCTCTCTATGCCTCTCAGGATTTTGAAGGTCTCTATCATATCTCCCCTGAGCCTCCTCTTTTCCAGAGAGAAGAGACCCAGCTTATCCAGCCTCTCGGCGTATGGGCAGTTTTCCAGCCCTCTTACCAGCTTCGTTGCTCTCCTTTGAACTCTCTCAAGTACCGCCATGTCCTTCTTGAGGTGCGGCGACCAATACTGAACGCAGTATTCCAGATGCGGGCGCACCATCGCCCGATATAGTGGCATGATGACTTCCCGCGTCCTGGTTGTGATACCCTTCTTTATGATGCCCAGCATCCTGTTGGCTTTTTTCGCTGCTGCTGCACACTGTGCGGATGGCTTCATTGATGCATCCACTAGCACACCCAAGTCTCTCTCAAGTCCGCTGTCTCCCAGCAGTGCCCCCCCCATTTTGTAGTTGAACAACGGGTTCTTATTTCCTATATGCATGACCTTGCATTTCTCAACGTTAAAGCGCATTTGCCATTTGTTTGCCCAGTCTTCCAGCTTGTACAGGTCCCTTTGCAGGTCCTCACACTCCTCCCTGGTCCTAACTCTGCCGCAGAGTTTGGTATCGTCCGCAAATTTTATAACCTCGCATTTTGCCTCCGCTTCCAGGTCATTGATAAATATGTTGAAGAGTAGCGGCCCCAGCACCGATCCCTGCGGCACACCGCTCGTGACTCCCCGCCAGTCAGAAAATTGGCCCTTCACTCCGACCCTCTGCAGTCTACCCGACAGCCAGTGCTTGATCCATCTGTGTACATCCCCGCCCACCCCGTGGTTCCATAGCTTCTTAAGCAGCCTTTCATGTGGCACCTTGTCAAAAGCCTTTTGAAAATCGAGGTAAATGATGTCCATGGGTTCCCCTTTGTCCACCTGACTGCTTATTCCCTCAAAGAAGTACAGTAGGTTCGTAAGGCATGACCTTCCCTTACAGAATCCGTGCTGGCTTGTTCGCAGTAAGTCATTTTTCTCGATGTGTTCGCAAATGTTGTCCTTGATCATCGCTTCCACCATCTTCCCTATAACTGAAGTCAGGCTCACCGGCCTGTAGTTCCCGGGGTCACCCCTCGATCCCTTCTTAAAGATAGGTGTGACATTCGCCAGTTTCCAGTCCTCTGGCACCTCTCCTGTTCTCAGGGATAGGTTGCAAACATGCTGGATTGTGCCTGCTATTTCCTGTCTTAGTTCCTTTAGAACCCTTGGGTGGATCCCGTCCGGTCCCGGTGATTTGCCACTTTTTAGCCTGTCTATCTGTTTGAGGACCTCCTCCTGACTTACCTCTATATGCTCCAATTTTTCGGCTTGTTCCCCCCTCATGAGCTCCTCTGAGTCCGGTATATTGGATGTGTCTTCGCACGTGAAGACTGACGAGAAGAACGTGTTCAACCTCTCAGCTACCTCTTTGTCCTCCTTAATCACTCCTTTCCTATCCCCATCATCCAACGGCCCCACCTCCTCTCTCGCTGGTTGCTTCCCTTTTACGTAACTGAAGAATGCCTTGAAGTTTTTCGCCTCCCTGGCCAGCCCCTCCTCGTATTCCCTTTTTGCTTTTCTAACCTCTCGGTGACATTCCTTTTGGCAATTCCTGTGCTTCTGGTGTTTTTCCTCCTACTGTTAAACAACTTTTGTAGAGCCATAACATTTGCCACTCCAGTAGAAGCAAGTATCCTTGCTCCATCCAATGTGTTATGATTAAAATTCAAGCACCTTTCCAGTGACATTGTACCGCTGCTGTGGCACCTTGCTGAAGAGCTTATGAGCACATTTAAATATTTAAAAGCCTTTAAATGTTATATGAAGATACTATTTGAGAAACTTGCCCAGTATTGATGAGAGGGGGTTTCTTGTGTTTTGTTCTATGTACTATCACTGGCAAAAAAACTCCACCACCACTGAAATGTAATTATCAAAAGGGTAATATACCCATCACTGTGCACAGAAAAAGCAAAAAAAGTTTAATTTAGCTTGGGACCATGGTCTGAAACGCCGAGCTGTACTGAGCAATGTCACCTATTCTGTCTCTGCATTTAGCCTGTGAGGCATAACAGTAGGTCAGTAGGACATGTGTTTTTTTTTTTTCTTTTCCATGTGGAAATGGATGCTGTTAAGAGGGTGCATGCTGTCCTTAAAAAGCGTGTGCTATTTGCACATAGTGTAAATTATCTTCCGATAAATGTACATGGTCATGGATTGGCAATTGAATGTTATTTTTTAAAAAAGACTAATTTGTTTTTCTACTTGTCTTTTATTAATGTAAGAGATTGAGTCTAGGAAGGAACTACGGTAGTTATTTCCATTATTCTGAAAAAAGCCAACCCATCAAAATGCTTCTTTTATTGCTCTATTTAACATTAATTTAAAATCCTAGTAAAAATCCTTGCATGATGCTGGAGAGAGTTCTCCTTCTCATTACTCCACTACTGGTTCTGCAATTCATAGCCATTTTGTTGTCATGTGGCCGTTCTGGTGCAGTGTGTCTAGTGGTCCTGAACGCTAGGGTCTTGTATCCCAACTTGCAATTTTTTTATTTTTTTTTGGCAGAAAACTGTCAATCATATTTTCAACTCCATCTCCTTCCCAGGGAGCTGTTCCTGCCCCCTCAGTTTGTTTTCTGCAAACAAGACGCTCTGAAGTGTTTCTGCTTTGCTGTACGGTTTTATTGTCTTAGGGTATTTTTTTCTAAGTGCTCTTTGGAGGCTCGGTGCCTATAGGTTTCCACTTGGTGGGACCTCTGCCAAGGAGAAGTGCATAGTTCACTTACATACATAAGTGCATTTCCTCATCATGAGTACAAGGCATATGCAACTGTAGGCATCCAGTTATAGAATTGCTCTTAGAGAGTTGCACAGGGACAGGAATTTCACCTATAGTTGTCCATCCCCAAAATAATTTTTTTTTTTTTTTTCAATTCTTTATTCATTTTCAAATTACAATAAGTGCAACAATATATTCAAACAAATTAACAATAATTATGTCACTTAACAATCTTCAATGGTGTAAATGATATGCTCATATCTCCCACCCCTCCCACCCTGTTTTATCCTAGAAACAATACCTAATACCACTTATAAAATAAATTTACCCTTCCCTCCCCTCCTCCCAATCCAACTTGTAAATTTGAATCTAACCTGAACACACTAAGATCCATTCCATCCCCACAATTAATCTCCTCTATCTCCACCTATACCCACAGGAGTCAACACTATTCTCCACTTGTTCACAGCCCTCTGTTTCCTCCCAACCCCAACAGCCTCCCATGTGTTTGAATCCTTGTAGAAACTTGCGGTATAGAAGAAAATGTATGGTACGGTGTTTAGATGTTATTCCAAGCTTCAGTCTGGTGTTCGAGCTGCTTCTCTTTGTACCTTCCAAGCCTTATTCTGGTGCTCCAAGTGGAACTCAGTGCATTCCAAACCCCATTCTGGAGTCATGAGAGATTTTTATTATACTCCCCTGGGAATCCCATGGTAATGTTTTCCATCCCCATGGAAATCCCGTGGATCTTCTATCATACCTGCGAGAATCCTGTGGGTTCTGTGGGATTCCTGCAGTCTCCAGTCCTGTTCAGTTCTCTAGTTGCTTTTCATGAATGTCTGCTCTCCAAGGAAAGAGAAATGCCTAGTGTACCTGAATGTAACTTATCTTGAGCTACTACAGAAAAAGATATGAGCTGAAGCCAATTACATAAAAAATTTAAATGATTAAGGCATTAGGTACACATATAAATATGAGAGAATGAATGAGGAGTGTTTGGGGTCTAATATGACATTCAATAAGGTGTGGAGCCCATTGACTGCATATGTTGAATTGCATTGAATGTCGGGTATCTCCCTTTTTACAGATTCCGTACACATCCGGGGGAGAGGGGAAGGTATTTGGGATTGCTAAAAGTATTTATCTATAATATTGCAATAATATATGCATATGCAGTGTAATAGTTATATGAGGAAGGGAGGGAGAAAAGGATTGGTAATGTATTAATTTTGTGTATTTTAAGTGCGTTATGTATAATGCTCATGTTTAATATAGTTGTATTGCACTGTCAAAATTTGAAAATCAATAAAGAATTAAACAAAAAAAAGGCATAGGTACAAAAAAAAAAATGAAGTGTTTTGGGTTTTTGTTAATGTGTGGAACTGACCAATGGAAAGCACAATGTTGTGGTTTTGTGGTGTCTGTCCAACCTGATTACATAAATATGACTCACAGAAAACTTCTTTGACATCTGCTGGCCAGATCTTACTTACAGGCCAAGAGATGTGACTTTGATATATGATGGAACTATGATAAAGTTACTCAGTGGCTAATAGCCCCATTTTAAAGTACATTTTTAGGGCAAATAGGAGAAACTTCTGTCTAGTTTTATATTATGAGAGCTGTTTTAGTTCATGAATATAGTGTCTTCATAGAATAAAGAGCAAAAGTATACAAAAACTGCTACTAATTATTTAGGCTGCACATTTTAGTTAAGTAGTTTGAATCTACTGTGTATATTACAGTGAAAGAGGAAGCAGCTGTGTCTAGCTGTCGTGGTTTTCACTTCTTTCTGCAGAAACCACCATACCAATATCTAAGCTTTCCGTGTGTGGGAAAGTTGCTGGCAGATGATGTGTGTGAAAATTTGTGAATAGGAACAAAGATAAAGCCAGATCTTAAAGATTAAAAAAAAAGATAAGCGTTTTCTTTTAATTAGTAGAGGTGTATTTGATCACATGTGTGAAATGGCTCAGAAACAAACTTGGTGATTTCCATGGAGTGAAATGCAAAAGTGGTTTGGAGTAATCATTTTTCAAAGTACAAATTCGCCTGTCTCAGCTTTAAAACCTTAACTGGCTTATCCCCAATTTATCTGTCTCACCACTTCGTGTTCCCTGGAACCACACGCACGCGTAATGCCAACCTGTTTACCTACCCTTCCCCAAAGGGATGCACCTACAAATGATTCTTCAATAGAACTCTCTCATACCAAGCTGGCAGATGGACAAACTGCCTGACCACCCTTATCTCATCTGCCCCATCTTACTCATCCTTCAGGAAATCTCTCAAATCTTTCCTCTATGACAAATTTCTAGAACCTCCCCCATCACCAAATAACTAAAGACTACCATCCAATAATTGAAACTAGTTGTCTTCCTGACATTCTCCACCCTGCACTGGTTTTGTACACTGCTTTGTTCTTTATAATGCCTCTCGCACTGCCTCACCACTATATACATATCTCTGCTGTATATGTACTGTCTCCTGTATGATAAACCTACACTGTTTCTTTGCTGTATAAAATACCTATACTGAATATGTTCAGTTCACATTGTATCTTCGCTGTAAATGTACAGTCTTTTACACTGTAAACCGCTCTGAACTGTTTGTGGTACTGCGGTATATAAAAATAAAGTTATTATTATTATTACTAGTTGGGGGTCTTAATTCATGGATTTGAGACTGACATTTCAACACAGTGGTTAAATTGTGAAATATCAAGATTCATGACCAAATCTGATATCTGTGTAGAGCACAAAAATTATTATAGGCCTACTTAGGAGCAAACCTTTTAACTGTGTCCAGTCCAGGAAGGGGTAAAATCATGTTCGAACAGCTGGCTTTTATGACTTATGAGAATAGGTTGAAATTGAGCTTATTTGGACTTCAGTGGAGAAGAGTAAAAGGAGGGAAATTAGTTTAATATTTCCACTAAGAGCATTACAAAAAATAAAGGGCTTAAACTGCACTAGGAAGATATAGCTAAGACATTAAGATAATTTTCCAATTGAAGAAGTAGATAAGTTCTGAAAAAAATATTCTGTGGAGAGATGAAATCTGCATTAGAGGCTCTTAAGAGCAGAATGGACAAATATTTATCAAAGATGTGGCCTATTTCCTCTGCTGAATTGCTTGTTTAATATTGAAATTACACAGGGGCTCACATAAAAGGTTAGTGCATGCTAATTACCATGTTTGCTAATATGGAAAATGCCAATTTGGGGTAGGGACAGCACCTGATAGCTAACACAAAGGACGTCACTACGTGTTAACAGTTAATGCAGTGGATAATATAGAGCAATGAATTGGCCTCAAGAGATGCATCATGTGTTGTCTGCTTTGCAGTTTAGGAGTGAGTTCTATAACTAGGAGTCTCCATTTAGCACTATAAGGATACATAGTAAGAGCCTATTGTATAACAAAACTGAGGCGCCTAGGCTAGAATTGGTGTCAGCGTACCTAACATCTAGGTGCCATAGAGCTGGTTTAACTTTTGTAAATTTTGCATATATCCTGCCCATGCTGTCCACATGTGGTTCATCTGCTGTGCAATGCATGTAAATGTTAGTGTCTAGTTTATAGACTTGCCTTTTAATATGAAACATAGAAACATAGAAGATGACGGCAGAAAAGGGCTACAGCCCATCAAGTCTGCCCACTCTGCTTACCCACCCCCTGTCTATGCCCTAATGACCCAATTTCCTTATCTTGATCCTCGTAGGGATCCCACATGGGTATCCCATTTATTCTTAAAGTCTGGCACGCTGTCTGCCTCGATCACCTGCACTGGAAGCTTGTTCCAATGATCAACCACTCTCTCTGTGAAGAAATACTTTCTGGTGTCGCCATGAAATTTTCCGCCCCCTGAGAATATGCAGTAGTGACTTTTTTTTTCTCTTTATTTATGCAAATTTTACAATTAATAATATCAAATGATACCAAAGAAAAAGGATTATTTCACAAAATTTAACAGTAATTATGCATATAATACAAAAATTCCTTTTTAAGCCCACAAAGTTGGAGAGTCAAACCTTACAACTAAGACAAAATATAAAGAAAACAAGGAATTAGTTCCTGATTCATCGAATCCTAACCATTCCATTTTTGGGGACTTGACATTCCTCCAATTTCTCAGAGATGAAACATTAAGAATTAAGGCGATGACTTTTTTATTTTTTATTTTTTAATGTATTGTGCATGTTAGTACTTCCAAGAATGCTGAACCCCCCTCCCCAACAACAATAATTAACCCAGAGGTTTTGCAGCTATACACTTCTCCTTTTGTATTCGCGGTTTCAATTATTCACGTTTTTTGGCTTGCTGGCTCCTCCCCCCAAATTACATCAGCTTGCATAGAGAAATCGCTGATTCCAAGCGTTTACAGAGAAAATCGCTGATTCCCAGCACTTTCTTCACCATGTTTTGCCTCTCCTTCAGGAACAGACCAGGTCTCCCACCATTATTTGTGGTTTCATTATATTCACAATGGTTTTTAATAGAAAACAGTGAATAACATATGAAACAGTTATTTTGTGATTTTTCTGTATTTGCGGTTCTGTCAATCCCCTATCACAGCGAATATGGAGGGAGAAGTGTAGTGTAGTAACTCACAAACCTTTAGCACACACTAGTAAAAATTGTAGCTATTGAGAGGAAAGCGAGAGGCAAGGTAGGAGAGGAGATACCGGAGCAGTGGTGTTAAGCAGAAAGTTTAGGAGCTAAGGAATAGGACTAAAATACAAAATAGAAATATATAGTTACAGAAATGATTACTGTGTATAAAGGAATTTTACTGCTTGAAAAACAAAGAAAGGATAACACTGTTTTATATACATGAAGTAGTTTTATAAACAATTTTGGTGCCTGAAGTAGTGCTTTAGGAGCAGAATTAGGCCTATATAAAGCTGCTTGGGTTGTATGTGCATAAAAGTATGCGTAGAATCCCCTTAGGATCTGCTTTAAGTATGTGACAGAGACCTCTAGTGACTCAACTAAAGTATTGTCCTGTGACCTGTATATACCCCACAGTTTCCAGAACAAGAGAAGGCTTCTCCTGCCCAATGAAGTAACGGTACAAGGAGCCTACTTTTGGAAGGAAACTGGGACTGAAATGAAACCCCCAGCTCTATTTGAAATCTTTGTTTTTGGTTCCCCAGCCATTGTACCACATTGTAAGGGAACAATTTTCTTAAAACATAATTCTTTCAGGCATGTGAATCACTGAATATCACTCTTACATATAACATTTATGGATAAAAGATTCTGAAAATGTCTGTGAGAGGCTGCTATGTACGTCAGTGAAAATAAACCCGATATGGAATAAGTTGTTCTTCAAATAATTTCCCCCCCCCCCCCCTTTTACTTAACCGCAGTAGCGGTTATTAGTTCAGGGAGCCACGCTGAATGTTCTGCGCTACTCCTGAGGTTCCTTTTTTCCCATCCTTCAACTTTTAAGATGCAAAGGATCTATGGTATGGCAGTGATTCTCTACATTTTGAACTTGGCTCAGTGAAAAAACACCTGTAAAGATTTGTATCTGCCTTATTTGCAGCCATCTTTTTCTCTTTAAAGCAATTGCATCACTTTGAATACACTAAATCCTTGTGCATTGTCACTTCCCATGAGACAGCATAGGCACTATGACCATATTCTATATATAGTGCCCAAAAAATTGGTGCTGCCTAGAACTGCACTTAGAGTGATTCTATAAAATGTATGTACATCTTACAGAATCATTCTAGATGTCAGTGCATAACATAACTTTTAGGTGTGCCCATTGAGGCTAAGGAAAACCAGACCTAAATACTTGCATCTAACTTGTGCATGCATTCTATAAGAGTGCACATAAATTTAAGGTATGTCTATGATCTTCCCATTCCCCTCACCTAACCATGTCCCCGTATCAGATTAGTGTAATAAAACGGACACACAGCACTTTATAGAATGCGCCTGCAAATTTGTGCACGCAGCTTCTAATTTCTGTCAATTAGCATAAATTATGAGGGGTTAATTGCCAGTTATCGGCACTAATTAGGCTTGTTAAACAATTGTGTGCGCAAATTGACTGTGCTGATTTGAACCATATGCAGAATTTGGGCGATTGTGCTTGCTTTTAGCTACTTGGAGGGCAAACAGTTTTCAAAAGCCCATTTACCTGGATATAGGGCTTTTGAATGTTGCCCTTTTCATATCTACAAAGGTCCATTTAGTCCAGGGGTAGGGAACTCCGGTCCTCGAGATCCGTATTCCAGTCGGGTTTTCAGGATTTCCCCATTGAATATGCATAGAAAGCAGTACATGCAAATAGATCTCATGCATATTCATTGGGGAAATCCTGAAAACCCGACTGGAATACGGCTCTCGAGGACCAGAGTTCCCTACCCCTGATTTAGTCATACTTTGCCATAATTAAATTTGCTTTCTTGCTTAATTCACTGATCGCATTCTGTGTGTGTTGCAGGTTCTCTTTAGGAGATGTGCGCAGGCCTCTTCATGAAACAGCAGTGTTAGTGGAAGACGTTGTCCATACCCAGCTGATTAATTTGGTAAGAACTGTTTGGTAACTTGGCAAAAATATTTTGAAAATATATTGTTCTTTGGCTGCTTTTGCAGCGGTTAAAGTTGAGAATTGTGACCATCTCTGGGGAAAAAGTTACTTAAAGTCACCAGAAATGAAGTTTTAATGAATTGTTAGAATAAAAAATTTGTAATACTGAAGTCCAAACCTCCATTCTTTTATGTGATAAACTAAAAGAAAAAGAAAAATTACTGAAGTTTAAGTAACTTTTCCAGACTGCTTATGGACCTATGACAATGTGAAATGAAAAATTGACCATTCTCAACATTTTTAATCTGCTGCATTAGTCACCTTTTCTCAGAGCCGGTCACGCATGACTTTTATTGTGAAAATACCAAATTCTCTGGATGCAGATGTAAACGTGCCGCTGTGTAAATACTATTGGGACCACCATTCAAACATTCATAACTGAGACAGATAAATAATAAAGTCTAAAATGGAGACAACCAGACCAGGCTCCTAGACTCGCAAAGTGTCCTTTAGAACCTGTATCATCATAGGTCTGTAAAAATACCTCCACATAAGAAAATCAATATGCATTCTTTTTTTTTTTTTTTTTTTTTTTAGTTCAATATTTTTTATTGAGTTTTTTGAAAAAATATAAGAAACAGTTCAAGTACAAGATATCAAAAAATAAAACAAAACATTTAGTATAACAAATATTCAGTTACAGTGTGCAATGTAGAATTGAATCGTTTTAAAAGATCCAAAGTACTAGGACTGTTCATGAAAAAATAATAAAAGAAAAGATAAGAGGAAAGAGAAAGTGAAGGAAGAAAGAAAAAGAATAAAATGAGGAAAAAGATGAAGGTAAAGAAAAAGAAGAGGAAGAAGAAGAAGACAGGAGTGTCTATGAAATAGATTGAACATATGAGTCCAGGAATTTCCAGGGTGATTTACATTGTATCAAACTTTTGGAAAGTCGAATTATATTTTTCTTAATAATCTTACTATTCAGTATGTGTTCTTTTCAGTAGAAGTCCACAACAATAAACTTGTAAACGTGATGGCAACTAAAGTGAAAAAAAGGTGGGGAAATTGCCTGAATGGCAGTATTCCTAGTGAACTCTCATAAGAAATGTTCCAATATATAGAGGCAAAGTTCACTTATCTCACCCAGAATCTCTCCTGATAGGGGTCCTCCTGTTTCACTGCTTAATCAAGCTACCTCAGGGGAAAATGAGCAATTCTTCATCTGCTCACAACGCCACAAAACAGTGGGAATGTTTTCAAAAATGGCCACCATTTTATGCCTGTTTGAATGGTGTTCCCAATACTACTTACACAGCAGTGCGTTTACATTGAGTATAGTTCACAGTTGGTCTTTACCAGGAGGAAAATAAATATTTTTTTTTTATGGAACTGTGATGGCAAAACCAAGATGAAAAATAGACAAAAAAGATTGTAGACTTTAAGGCCCTTGTAATATTTCCATTTGTGCTCAGCCACAGACCCCCAGTTCATCTCTGGTTTTCAATTTCCTGGATTTTCTATGTTTATTTCATCCTTGCTTGAATTTGGATACTGTTGCTATCTCCACTGCCTCTCTTGCATTCAACACTATTCCCCTGAATAAATATTTTCTGATGTTGCTTTTGAGTCTATCCCCTTGTTGCCTTAGAATAGAATGCCAGTGTGCCTAAATGCCAGAGATATACACTCAGACTCCGTCACTGCACATGCTTACCTGTAAAATACATATTTTGTAAATACTGTATACACATTTCAGATTAATGGTATTTAGATTTGTACATTCCTTTGTATACACATACACATGTATGTGCTGCTATTCTAATCATTTACATGTGTAATTGGCATGAAAATGTAAGTGCCTACTTTATAGAATTACCCCATTTTGTAAGCTCTTATTTAAGCCTTTGAGATATTTGCATACCTATATAATAATAAAGACCATAAGAATAGCCTTACTAGATCACACCAATGGTCTATCTAGCCCAGTATCCCATCTTCATGCAGGCCAATCCAAGTATCTGGCAAAAACCTAAATAGTAGCAGCATTCCATGGCCACTTCATTTCTGCTATTCACTGACGTGTGTGTGTGTGGGGGGGGGGAGTCGCGGGCAGCTGGGCTCACCTACTGTTTATACTCTTGCTCCCTTCCTATGCCATCTATCCATCATCCCTCCCTGCTCTGCCTGCTATCCGTCCATGTCTCTCCTCCCCTGCCATCCATCTCTCCCACCTAGCCCCTTCCATGGTCTGACGCTGACCCCCCCTCCATGCCCAATGTCCCCAATGGGGCTTCTTTAGAAGCAAGAAAGAGCCCAACTCTTTCCTGCCCCCTGAGACTTCATGAAGGCATGGGGAAGGCGCCCTTGGTCCACACTGTTTGTCTGTCTTGATACAAGAGATAGAGAGCCCAAAGAGTTATGGAATGACATCAAAACTATAATTAGTGATGAACTTACAAAAAAAAAAAAAAAAGCCACTTCAGAAGAGAAAGAAAGCCTTGGATCTTAGAAGAAACCAAAATAGTAGCAGAACAAAGAAGACAAGCCAAACTTTCCGGTGATAAAAAGAAAGTATCACAAATGAACCATGTTTCAACGTCAACTTCAGCAAGACAAAACCAATATCTAAAGGCTATTTGTCTCAAAATTGATTCGGAACATATAAACTTTAAAACCAGATTAGTATATCAGGATGTTACAAGATTGCGGCAGAAATTTCCACCTCAATTGGGGATGCTTAAAGATGTGAGTTTTAATACCTTATACTCCCGTTCGATCACTTAATAATCTGAGATCTGATAGCCAACACTTGCTGGTAATCCCTTCTTTGAAATCCATTAATACCCATAGGCAATACATTTTATCTGTCATTGCTCCTCAACTGTGGAATTCCCTTCCTGTATATATAAGAGAAGAATGTCATATAGACAAATTCAAAAGCAAATTGAAATGCTTCCTTTTTAAAGATGCTTTTAATTGCTAATTTTTTTTCCTTCAGAATTTTATTATCTTAATTGGAATTTTATTACTATCTTAATTTTTACAAGACCTATATGTGGTCTTTCCCCTTCCTATTGTTTTACCCCTGTTTGTCTCGTTTACTGTCAAATATTGTAGTTCTTGCCCTATTTTCCTGTTGGATCTGTTTTGTTTTATTGTCCGACTTATGTTAATAATGTCGGCTCCCCACACTGAGAAATGTACTACATGTTTTTAGATTTGTTCATCGCTTTGAATAACAAATAAGTGATCCATCAAATTTTATTGAAACTTGATATTGAATGATCCAGAAAGCATTAAAAATAGATGGAAAGAATATATGGAAAATGTATACAAAAAAAGCAATAAGGATAACATTTGGGAAATTGAACTGACATCAATGAAGAACCAGATATTTTAAAAGAAGAAGAAGTCATAGCAGCAATTAAAGTTTTATTTAAAAGAACAACAAAAAACAAGTCACCTGGTATCAACAGTATTCCAAATAAAGTAATCCAAGTCTCACTTGGATTACTTGACAGTTTCGGAAGGAGAAAGCATGTCCAACTGATCAGAGGAGATCACTGTTCATACATATGACGAAGAAAGGCAATGCCAAGGACTGTAACAACTACAGAACAATTGCATTAATTCCACACACTACCAAAATATTGCTGAAAATAATATAACAGTTTTCAGACAAGGTCGAGGAGCACACGTTATGGAATGCCGAAGAACTTCAGGAAGAAACTGTTTTAGGTCGTTTCAAAGGCAAATTAAAAACATTTCTATTTAAAGATGCCTATAATCTTTAACCTATTTTCTCAAAAATCCACTTACAGCCAGGATCCCTCCCCAATCGTACTACCCTTAATGGTATGGCATCCTATTGGAATTGTATTTCTAACCCATCTTACCATTTGTTACTGTATGTTAATATGTTTTTTCTGTCTGTCACCCTAACTTATAATTTTAAATATGTACACCGCTCAGGAACCTGATAATGTATGTTATGACACCCTTTGATCATATTTATTATATTATATTGTTTGTGTTGTGTTTTCTTCAAAAGTTTTCAATAAAATCTTATTGGAGAAATTTATTATTATTTTTTTTTTAATAAACTTGAAGAACACAGAATACCAAAAGCCCCTTTAGTTTTGCTTCATCAACTATAGCAAAGCTTTTGACTGTGGATCACGATAAACTATGGAGAACTCTAGAACAAATGGGAATACCCAAACACATGACTCAAGTAATAAAGAGCCTCTACAAAAATCAAGAAGCTTCAATGAGAACAGAATATGGCAACACTGATTGGTTTCCAATAAAATGTGGCATCAGGCAAGGATGCATCTTGTCACCTTATGTGTTCAACCTTTACGGCAAAACCATCTTCAGAAAAGCAAATTTGGAAAGAGAAGAGCATTAGTTTCAAAGTAGGTGGCAGAAATATAAACAACCCGTGCTATGCAGATAATACAATGCTCATCACCAGCAGCTGTATCTATTGAGAAAATTCAAAGCTGGAAGTCATAACATGGGATTAGAACTGAACATAAACAATACAAAGATCCCAATGGTTAGTGAAGTAGCCTGAGATCCTAGGGAACATGGTTCAATTCTCATTGAAGATCCTCTTGATCCTAGGTAGGTTCCCTAACTCTCCATTGCCCTAGGCACAAAAAACCCCAAATAAACAAAACCCCAAACCAAAAGTAAACTTAGAGAAATTACTTGCATACAGTATATATACAGTATAATATGTATAGTTCTGTCTATATCTAATAGGGCTAAATGAATAATGGGTCGTAATAACAGTAATGAGGCAATTGCTTCTTTGCCTCACCTATCAAGGTAGTGCTGTTATGTAGCTGACAGTATGATTTATGGACAGAATCTGCCAGTTATTTGCAGAGGCACCTTAATGAATGGATTTACTTTCTTTTGCCTACAGACATAGATGGGGAAAACAGCCTTAGTAAATCAGTTTCTAAAAGAACTACTACTGATCTAAGAGGGGATTCCCACCCCTCCTCCCTTCCCTGCCATTTCACCCTCACCTGAAAAAAGAAAAATCAATGTGGACAGTTTGGAAGGAATGGGGGGGGGGGGGGGGGGGAATGAGAAGGCTCGACTGCTGGCCTCTAAGTTTTTATTCTAGCTCTTAGATTTAATAAAAAAAATTTGAGTCGTGTACTAGACCTGTACTATAGAAACTAAAAATAATCTCATAAACTTTTGTTAATGGATGTACACAGGCCTCTATAATGGCGCTAAGTATTCAGGTATAATATGTCTCTGATCCAAGCAGCTTACAATCTAAGTGGGTATCTTAGGCAATGGGAAATAAAGCAATTTGCCCAAGGTTGCAGAAGCAGAAGTTGAACCCAGGCTTCTCTGGTTTTCGGTCCATTGCTCTAACCACTAGACCACTTCCTCTCCTTAAGGGATTTGCATTGGCAGACTTAAGTCCTGTGTTTATTGCCAGAAAATGAAAAATGTTGTACATGCTGAGGCAGTCCCTTATAAGATTGCCTAAGGATTTATGCACATAAGTAGACACAGAGAAACACAATGCCTAAATGATCCGCTTAGGTTGTTAAGCGGAATATACATTTTTAAAATAAATAAATAAATGATCCAGTCTGTACTGTCTTATTGATTAGCAGGAAAGAATATAAAAACTGATATCAAATTCAATATATTTCTAGGCATTCCTAGGGGCAGATAATAATCAGAACATGGATAAGATTAGCAATTTTTCTTGTACTTTATAAGCTACACACATAGATTCATTTATGTGTGTATTTTAGTGCACACAAGCATAGAATGGACATCCTTGACTGATGCCCCTCCTAAGGAAACTGTGACAGTGCCTGTTCACGAATCCTTAAGGTTTTACAGATGGTAGTGGGAGATCCGCAGTGTTCCCGCTAAGCTGCGCTGGCGCACAAAATATTACCTCGCAGCGCACAAGTTTCTCGTCACAGCGCACACAGTGTAGAGCACAGTTCTTCAACCGCCGGTCCGCAAACAAAATCTTGCCGGTCCGCGAAGGATTCGGTCCCCGCCGCAACGAAAGGCCGGCGTCAGCTGACTTGCAACTTCCTGTTGCAGTCGCTGTGCCGGGACTCCTGCCTTCGCCGGGACTCCTGCCTTCCACCGCGTTTGCCTCCTGCCTTGTCTCCGCACCTCCAGACCAGCAGCGGCAGCTGTGTATGCTTTTAACTTCGGCACAGAGCTGCCCCTAATCAATAGTTTAGCGCGGTTTCATAAGGCAGCCTCGGGGCCTTTGCTAGGCCGGCCCACATCGCATCATCGAAGCGGGCCGGCTATCAAAGGCCCCGAGGCTGCCTCATGAAACCGCGCTAAACTATTGATTAGGGGCAGCTCTGTGCCGAAGTTAAAAGCATACAGAGCTGCCGCTGCTGGTCTGAACTCTTGGGCCGCTGAAGGAGGGCAAAAAGCAGCTGTCCTGGAGGTTTCCCTTCCTCTCGCCTTTACAGGTTCCTTTTTTTCCACCTTTTTTTTTTTCCTTCAAACGGCAACGGGCCCCAGCATCGACATCAATCAAGTAAGTTCCACTGTCAATCAAGCGGTTCTGCTCGGCCAAAGCTTCCCCTGTGACATGAGCCACCCTCAGGGGAAAGAAAGTGACCCACAAAGGTGAGGGGAAGGGGGGGCAGATGATGGAAGTTGGGGGGGGGAGAGAGAGAGAGAGAGAAGGGGCAGATGATGGAATGGAGGAGATGAGAGAGAGAGAGAAGGGGACAGATGATGGAAGTGAGAAGAAGGGAGAGAGAGCAGAAGGCAGATGGATGTCAGTTGAGAAGGGAGAGCAGATGCTGAATGGAAGTGGGGAAAGAACACATACTGGATGGAAGGAGGAGATAAATAAAGGGGGAAGAAAATAGTAAGATAATGGAGGGGTGAGGGAAAGGGGTGACAAGCTGTGTGTAGACACAGTGAAAAGAGGGAAACGGGACTAAATAGTAAGAAAGAATTTAATTTAGATGGAGGCAGAAAATAGAGAAGGAAGACCAGAGAAGAAAAGGGAAGAGAGAGCAGAGAATGATCAGATCTGAGTGGAGGAAATGAGAAGAGAGATATGCTAAAAACCACAGGGGGGAGGGAAGGATAGAGATGCCAGACCATGAGGGGAACAGAAGGAAGATGATGGATGCTAGACCAAATTGGGGGGTGGGGGGGGGCAGGAGGAGAGATGGCAGGGAAAGACAGACAGTGAATGGAAGGGGCAGATGCTGGACTGAAGAGACAGAGAAGGTTATCATGCTGCTGTACCGGGCCATGGTACGCCCTCACCTGGAGTACTGCGTCCAGCACTGGTACTTTAAGAAGGACACGGTACTACTCGAAAGGATCCAGAGAAGAGCAACTAAAATGGTTAAGGGGCTGGAGGAGTTGCCGTACAGCGAAAGATTAGAGAAACTGGGCCTCTTCTCCCTTGAGCAGAGGAGATTGAGAGGGGACATGATAGAAACATTCAAGGTACTGAAGGGAATAGACTTAGTAGCTAAGGCAGGGAGAACGAGAGGGCACTCTCTAAAGTTGAAAGGGGATAGATTCCATACAAACGTAAGGAAGTTCTGTGGTAGAAAGCAACATATTTATTTGGCTCATAACTTGCTGGCGCCCGATATTTTTAGCTCACAGTGAAAAAAGTTTGCTCACAACACCCGCCCGCTTAGAGGGAACACTGTGTCTGTACAGTCCATTCATAAGAAGACTAACTTTTTATATAAAGTCCAAAATGCTCCTGGATTTGAGAAGCTGGGACCCCTGCTTTTTAACATATTTATCAATGAGCTAGAGATAGGAATAACTAGTGAGATAATTAAATTTGCTAATGACACAAAGTTGTTAAATCACAAGAGGACTGTGAAAAATTGCAAGAGGAGCTTGTGAGGCCTGGAGACTGGGCATCAAAATGGCAGATGCCATTTAATGTGAGCAAGTGCAAAGTGATGCACGTGGGAAAGAGGAACCCAAATTATAGCTAAGTGATACAAATTATAGCTAAGTGATTAATCTCTGTGATTCATCCTCTGCCAAATTGAATGCCAGTTTTGGTCTGTTCTGTCTCCGTTGTGGCATTGGTTATACACCCTGTCCCCCCACCTCCCTGCCTTATCCCACTCTGGTGGTCTAGTGGTAGGCCAGGACAGGAGGGATCTGTCCTGGACGACTAACAATTATTTTACCCTGCCCCTGCCCCTTACCTTTTTAATCTTGGTGGTACAGCGATGTATCGGCAGGAGCGTGCTTTCCTCGCTCCTGCTTCCGTGCTGAGCCCTATCCTTGCTGTCTCACATCTTGCAGCCAGCGGCACACAAGGCAGTAGTGAGCTTTTCGCGCTCCAGCCTGGGCCCCTCTCCCTGAATGGCTACAGTCAGTTCTCGCAGACATAATGTTGCATAAACCACTGATTTGCTGTTAGTCAGTGGTAGTATGCGATTTTAATACATGCCTTTTCCCCGGAACCCTCTACTCCCGCCCTGTTATACTACCTATGCACCGCTAGCACTTGCCACAACTTGTGTGTTCCCCTTGTTGAATATTGTGTTCTTTAATACCAAATTTTTGAAAATGTAGTTTTTGGCGAATAGTTTTACCCCTAGTGTCACTGAGATTTGAATGTAAATGCAATATAGGCCAATACGTTCTCATACAGTGTACCAACTGTCCAACTGCCCTAGAAAACGGCAGCACTCAAGTCATTAACTGCCTATCTGTTTCCTTTGGTGTGCTAGTTAATAGTAGGTTTACTAGTTAATAGTAAGTCCCATTGGGCAAACCTAGCTCTCAAAAAAAGTCTGTTTTATAGAGTTTTTCGGATACCCTCACAGGCGGGCTTCGACTTTATACTCCTCTAGAGATGAACATATCTTCCTTATCCAAAGAAATTGGCTAATATTGAGATTAAACCATAATTTGTATGGGTGAAAACTCCTAAAGTGTAATATAGTATTTAGAGTAACTTTTTTCCTAAACAAAGTAGTAGAGAGCTGAGAGTGGTCTTTCAAAATTTAAACATTGAGAAACTCAATGTGTTTCTGATGGCATTGCATGGCAAACTGAAGGTGCTGATCAAAATTGTTCATCCAATTCACAAATAAATCCAGGTCCGCTTTCAAACCTTTTCAGAGGAAAAAAAAATTGTCTAAGAACCAAACCCACAGAAATATTTGCTTAAAGTGTCTTGGAGCTGTGGGGGAAAGCCTTCTTGGTCTTTCTGCCCTTGAGGGGGTGGTTGGACTTGAAGATGTGGGTACTTACATAGTAGGAGGAGGATTGAGAGGGGTTTGTATTGGGAGTTATTATGTTGAGGAGGGATGCCATGGGGAGGATAAAGACCTGAACGGTCCATCCAGTCTGCCCATAAGTGATACTCTTTTTTTTTTTAAATTCTTTATTGATTTTTAATCAAAAACAGTGTCATACAAATGAAAGAACAAAAGATATTCCACATATTCCACTATTATCTATACAGGTAACATAAATATCATTCAATAATTTCATTTTCCTGCATATAATAATATCACTTTTAAAGAGGAAAGGCAGAGTGGTACTCATTTCAAAAAAATACTTGATTAGATTAACTTGTCTCTTCTTTGATATGTCTGGGCCATAGACTGAAAAGTCTGGTATTGTCTTAGGTTCCAAATGCTGAAGTTGCTATCCAAATTCACTCCAACCTATCCAGTCATCCCGTAAAGTCTGGCCAGCAACAACCTCATGTTCCATATTAGTGGAATTCATATTGATGCCCACCCCAGCCCATCCTACATCGAATCACCATATATGGGTCACAGACCTTGCAGGTCTGTCCAATACCGGCCTTAGTTCTTTAATTTACATCCTTCGTTTTCTAATTAAATATCCTCTATTTTTATCCCTCGCTTTTTTGAATTCCATCACCGTTTTCCTCTCTACAACTTCCCTCGGGAGGGCATTCCAGGCATCTACCACCCTCTCTGTGAAGAAGAATTTCCTAACATTGCTCCTAAGTCTTCCTCCCTGTAACCTCAAATTATGCCCTCTAGTTTTACCATTTTTTATTCTCTGGAAAAGATTTGGTTCTATATTAATGTCTTTCATGTATTTAAATGTCTGTATCATATCTCCCCTGTCTCTCCTCTCCTCCAGAGTATATATATTTAGGTCTTCCAGTCTCTTCTCATTCTTCTTTTAGTTCAAACCTCTTACCATTTTCATCGTCTTCTCTGGACTATTTCAAGTCTTTTTATATCCTTCGCCAGATACGTCTTCTAAAACTGAACACAATGACCTATACAGGGGAATCAACACCTCCCTTCTTCTGCTGGTTACTCCTCTTTCTATACAGCCTAGCATCCTTCTGGGAATAGCCACCGCTTTATCACACTGTTTAGATGCCTTTAGATCCTCAGCACAATCACCCCAAGGTCCCTCTCTCCATCTGTGCTTATCAGCATTTTACCTCCTATCACATATGGTTCCTTTGGATTTCTACCCCCCCCCCCCATGCACCACTCTGCACTTCTTCGCATTGAATTTTAGTTGTCAGATGTTAGACCATTCTTCTAACTTTTGCAGATCCTTTTTCATGTTTTCTACTCCCTCCAGGGTGTCCACTCTGTTACAAATCTTGGTATCCTCTGCAAAAAGGCTAACCTTTCCTTCTATAACCCTTCAGGAATATCACTCACAAAAATATTGAACAGAATTGGTCCCAGCACTGATCCTTGAGGCACTCCACTACTCACCTGACCCTTCGAGCAAATTCCATTTACCACTATCCTCTGGAGTCTGTCCGTCAACCAGTTTCTAATCCAGTTTACCACTTTAACATAGAAACATAGAATTTGATGGCAGAAAAGGGTTGATGGCCCAACAAGTCTGCCCAATCATGAACCCTTCTACCCTTGAGAAACTATCCCCTATCATACCTCTGTAACGACCCCACATGTTTGTCCCATTGTCTCTTGAAGTCGAGCGTGGTACTAGCCTCGACTACCTGATGTGGAAGACCATTCCATCTATCAATCACCCTCTCGGTAAAGAAGTATTTCCTGGTGTCCCCATGAAATCTTCCTCCCCTAAGTTTTAGCGGATGTCCTCTTGTCATCGTGGGACCCGTAAGAGTGAAGATTTCCTCCTCCTCCTCGATGCGGCCCGTTATGTACTTGAAAGTTTCTATCATGTCCCCCCCCTTTCTCTGCGCTCCTCGCGCGAGTATAAGTGCAGACTGCTTAGACGATCTTCATATGAAAGATCTTTAAGTCCTGAGACCATCCTTGTGGCCATTCTCTGAACTGACTCAATTCTCTTCACATCCTTGTGGTAATGTGGCCTCCAAAACTGGACACAGTACTCCAAGTGCGGTCTCACCATGGATCTGTATAATGGCATTATAACTTTGGGTTTTCGGCTGATAAAGCTTTGGGTCCTAACTTCAGCCCATGGAGTTTGTTTAAGAGCCTCTTATGAGGAACTGTGTAAAAGGCTTTGCTGAAATCTAAGTAAATTATATCTAGCGCACATCCTTGATCCAATTCTCTGGTCACCCAGTCAAAGAATTCAATCAGATTTGTTTGGCACTGATTGAATTATTTGACTGGGTGACCGGAGAATTGGATCAAGGACGCGTGCTAGATGTCCAGTAGCATCTTGCTATTGGGGAGGTTGGGGGTAAACCATGGAGATGGGGACAGATGTCATGGTGGGTCAGGCTGTGATCAGATCTGAGGGGGGGGGGAACAACCATCAGAGGAAATATGAACAAAGACTGGTATTTACATATGCTCCTTATAGCTAGCACTTAGACATGCCTCTAATCTGGTATAAACACTGATAATGTACCTTTTTCAATACAGGCCAGGAATTTATATTTGTAGGCCTACTCAGGACATCCTCTCCCTGCCTTACCCACACTCCCTTGACATATAGACATAGGAAACATCCCACATGGGAGCGGTTCCTGCTCTGAAGTGGCATTTAAATGTACTAGCTCTCTCTAGAAGTTTAAATCCTGCCATTTACATATGGGGATGTTTATAAAATGAGGGCCTTAATGCATACCTAGGAACTGAAGCCTTATTAATAAATACAAGTTTTTAATAAGGGTACTAATATAGTTCTTGGACTTCTTGCAAGCCCTAAATTTTAGGATCACTACTTTTCATCCTCATCCTCAATATTTCTTAATTCAGTAAATCAAACGATATGTATTATGGCAGTGGAGCAAATAGTTTGCATATATTTTGTATGTACATTATTACACATTTTCCCCAGAAGCCAAAAGTATATGTAAAGAAGTCAAAGATTTAAGTAGTTTGATGTTTTCTGAAATTTTCAGTTTTTGCCCTGTGAAATATGAAATTAGTGATCTTACATACACACTATAATAGTTTATTGTATTGAAGATACATTCTTGTCTTTTATGAAGGACAGTGTAAATGTTTCTTGCACATTCCAGAATAGCACTATTAAACTTTTTCTGTCATGGGAGCTGTCCAATCCAAGGTGCTGAACAATGAAACTCACCTTTTGAGTTGCGAGTTCACATACACCTGCAGATATTTATCTCAAAGAAACTTCCTTAAATTTCTATCACATTTTGCTACCCAGAGGATGTGATAAAAATAGTTAAAATAACTGTAGTTGAAAAGGTTTGAACAAATTCCTGGAGATAAAGCTCTTAAATCATTATTAAAGTAGACTAAGGGAAAGCCACTGCTTATGGATTCTTGCTACTTTTTTAGGATTGTGTCACATACCTGTGACCTGGATTGATTACTATCAGAACCCTGATTTATAGACGAGATTGACCTTTGATATGACCCAGTAGGACAACCCTTCTGTTATTTTCTTTTTGTGTTAATAAATGCTTAAGAGTTATTGGTCATACCCCCCCCCCCCTCTTCTCTCTATCTCTGGCTTGTTAATCTTAGACATTTTTCTGTTCTTTGTTTTTGTATTTAAAAGGCACTCTATTTTCACTATTGACAGTTCAGACATGATGTAAGTGACCTTAGAGCCTTAGTGTCAATTAAAGGAAGGTTTATTCTCTTTTGACAGTCTGTTCTACCTTGGATAATTGGGAAAACACTTTTCAAATGCTCATGGTTAAAATTTTTCTTCCAAAGGGCAATATTTAAACATTTCTGTTTCTGAGAAACAAAAAGGAGGCCTCTGTAGGCCTATAAAGTCTCCCCAATTTATTTCCTGGTCTAGTGATATACAGTCATGTGAAAAAATGAAATATTCAGTTCTTTCTTAAGAAATGTTCACATATCAATGTCAAATCTTTTTTTTTTTTAATTTATCTATGAAAAAGAAAGTGATGTAATTGCAGGTAAACAACAAAAATTTTCCTTGCCCAGCGTGGAAGCTGCAGGGGAAAAAGACTCAATCTTCCCTTCAGACCTGGCAAGAGTTGGTTTTAGTAGCCCACCCCACCTGAATTCCAGGCTGCTGTGTTTTAATGTCCTTTTCCTTTCCCGGAACCTGCATTGAAATCCTTTCTCCTCCTTTTAGCAAAGACTTGTTTTTGGTCTGTTCTAGCCTCAGAGTTGAACTATTAACCATGGCAGGTGCCTGCCTGCCATGGTGGGTATTGTAGGAAGGTAGGTAGAAAAATAATTTTATTTTCTATTTTGTGATTACAGTATGTCAGATTTGAAATGTGTATCCTGCCTGAGCTGGTGTTAACAGCGATCGTGAGTTAGGACCTAACAGAGAAAGGAAAAATATTTTTTGTTTATTTTGTTTACACCATAGCATTGGCATGGGGTTGGAGAGTGCAAAGGGGGTGGAGTGGGTTTGAGGACTACTAAATAAACCTGCCATGACATTTGAAAATAAATGCCCAATTGGGTGGGAAAACCAAACTGAAAAATTGATTCAATAGGCCAAGTCAAATCGAAAAACTTTCCCTGAATCAGGCAGCACTAGTCCAGAGGCACCCAGTTGGAGAATTGCCTCCATAGAGTCCAAATCAAAATCAAGTTTTACCTTTTCTGGTCTCACAAGGGAAGGGAGGGTGGTTAGGCGGGGTTAGGTATCTGTCTGTTATGGCAAACGCAATTCTGTATAGAACACTGATGTGCAATTCTCAGCTGCTTCTTAGGTGGCTGCTGAGACTGGCATCCTATACAGAATCTGCCCCTCAGTGCATAGCCACTAATTCTGAAAATAGGAAAATCAGCCTATTTCCATCCACAGCAAAATTGGCATCCACATATGGAAAAGTCCCAGAGTAAGTACACATTAAGACCACTTTTGCCATGGCTTTAGTAAAAGTGGCCCCGAAAAGAAAAAAATAAAGAACAATTAATACAATTCTCCCTCCCAATTCACAGGTTTAGGACTCGCGAATTCGGTTATTTGTGAGTTTCTAAACCCGGACCCACCCCGCCTCCCGAACGCCTCATAAAATGCACACAACCACGAAGCCCTGCTCTAACAGCCTCACCTCTCCCAGGACCATCACAACATCTGGCCATGGTGTCCCCAGGCCTTCATCACTTTAATGGCCTCAAACCTCACTTCCCACAAAGCCCCTCAGACAGCCACAGCACCCGCCCACCTACCAGTCTCCTGCCCCAGCCAGGCTTCTGAGCGCCGGCGCCCCAGCCAATCAGTGGCTGCCTTGGTCTCAGCTGCTTCGCAGCACTAGGTGGGCGCAGTAAATGTTGAGGAGGGTCTCCGCCGCTGTCACGCCAACCCACCGCCAAGCCAGCCAATAGGCATCATCCTTGTGCTCGGGGAAGGGGAAGTCTGCTGTCTTTTCGCCTCCTTGTACGGGGCAGGAACATAGGAAGAGCGCTGCTTCCCCGCTAGACCACCAGGCAAGCTTTATAGGAGTATGTAGGAGTGTGTGGCGCAGTGGTTAGATCTACAGCCTCAGCACCCTGGGGTTGTGGGTTCAAACCCCGTGCTGCTCCTTGTGACCCTGGGCAAGTCACTTAATCCTCCATTGCCCCAGGTACGTTAGATAGATTGAGAGCCCACCGGGACAGACAGGGAAAAAATGCTTGAGTACCTGATTGTAAAAACCGCTTAGATAACCTTGATAGGCGGTATATAAAATCCTAATAAACTTGAAACTTGAAACTATAGAGGTCCAAGAGGCAGGGGAGAGGTCCAGGAGCAAGGCGGAAGTGGGTCAGAGCTGGTCCTAAAAGTTATTCGCGTTTTTTTAATATTTGCGGGCTAGCTCTGCCCCTAACCTCCGTGAATATTGAGGGGGAAGTATATACCGTATTTTCACGCAAATAACGCGCACCCGTATAAAACGCGCACACGGGTATAGCGCGCAGAAATCACGATGATATGTACAAAAACTTTGGTATACCGCGCTCACGGGTATACCGCGCATGCTGCCCGACGCTCCTTTCGCCCGCCCTGACTTTCCGTGCGCTGTCCCGACTCTCCGTTCACCCCCCCTGACTTCCGTGCACTGTCCCCCCTTGAAGGTCTGTCCCCATCCTGAAAGCCTGATGCCCCCCCCCCGACGTCCGATACATCCCTCCCCCCCGAAGGACCGCCGACTCCCCAACAATATCGGGCCAGGAGGGAGCCCAAATCCTCCTGGCCACGGCGACCCCCTAACCCCACCCCGCACTACATTACGGGCAGGAGGGATCCCAGGCCCTCCTGCCCTCGACGCAAACCCCCTCCCCCCAACGACCGCCCCCCCCAAGAACCTCCGACCGCCCCCCCCAGCCGACCCGCGACCCCCCTGGCGACCCCCCACCCCCCTTCCCCGTACCTTTGGTAGTTGGGCCAGAAGGGAGCCAAACCCTCCTGGCCACGGCGACCCCCTAACCCCACCCCGCACTACATTACGGGCAGGAGGGATCCCAGGCCCTCCTGCCCTCGACGCAAACCCCCCTCCCCCCCAACGACCGCCCCCCCCAAGAACCTCCGACCGGCCCCCCAGCCGACCCGCGACCCCCCTGGCGACCCCCACGACCCCCCACCCCCCCCTTCCCCGTACCTTTGGTAGTTGGCCGGACAGACGGGAGCCAAACCCGCCTGTCCGGCAGGCAGCCAACGAAGGAATGAGGCCGGATTGGCCCATCCATCCTAAAGCTCCGCCTACTGGTGGGGCCTAAGGCGCGTGGGCCAATCAGAATAGGCCCTGGAGCCTTAGGTCCCACCTGGGGGTGCGGCCTGAGGCACATGGGCCCAACCCCGACCATGTGCCTCAGGCCGCGCCCCCAGGTGGGACCTAAGGCTCCAGGGCCTATTCTGATTGGCCCACGCGCCTTAGGCCCCACCAGTAGGCGGAGCTTTAGGATGGATGGGCCAATCCGGCCTCATTCCTTCGTTGGCTGCCTGCCGGACAGGCGGGTTTGGCTCCCGTCTGTCCGGCCAACTACCAAAGGTACGGGGAAGGGGGGTGGGGGGGTCGTGGGGGTCGCCAGGGGGATCGCGGGTCGGCTGGGTGGCGGTCGGAGGTTCTTGGGGGGGGGGGCGGTCGTTGGGGGGGAGGGGGGTTTGCGTCGAGGGCAGGAGGGCCTGGGATCCCTCCTGCCCGTAATGTAGTGCGGGGTGGGGTTAGGGGGTCGCCGTGGCCAGGAGGGTTTGGGCTCCCTTCTGGCCCGATATTGTCGGGAAGTCGGCGGTCCTGCCGGGGGGGGGGGATGTATCGGACGTCGGGGAGTCGAACGGGCAAGAGGGCTTGGGCTCCCTCTTGCTCCGATCGTGGATGCGGGTGCGGGTGGGATCGCGTGCGAGCGGTCGTTCGGGGTGGGGGTGCGAGCGGTCCTGCTGGGGGGGTGAATCGGGCGTCGGGCGGGGTGGGAACTATGTTTTAAAACTTTTGTATACCGCGCTCACGCATATAACGCGCGAGGGGTATGCGCGGTAGGTAAAAACGCGTATAACGTGCGCGTTATATGCGTGAAAATACGGTAGTTAAATGTATAAAACATGCATTAGTCAAAACTCCAAAAATAAAACCCAACATGGCTATATTTTGCCCAAACAGATGTATTAGGAGTACGAAAGATGCAAAAAATGTAAATCCAAATTAGATTCAAAATATACAGGCCAGTCTTTGCACAATGATAACATCTATGTTGATTTATATATAAACAGTAAATACACCAATAATAAAATAAAATAATTTTTATGACTTTATTTATTTAAAAATTTATATACCGTATATTACCTATATGGTTTACATAACCACAGTTATAAATAATGGGCAGTACACACAAATTAAATAGTTACAAAAAAACATTGCTATAAAATTCAAATCATCAAGCTAATAAAACATCAGCAGATACTTATATCGCATAAAGTCTCAACATAAGAAGGTGTTTACAAACAATTGCGTTTTCAACATTTTCTTAAAACCCAATTTAACAGTGCATAATCGCAGAACTCTTGGCAAAGCATTCTAAAGCTTTGCACCCCTCACCGACAGCATAGCCTCGCCAATCCTGGAATGAGAAATTGTCATTCTGTTTTCTGATCTCATATTCCGTCTGGGCTGATAGATTTCAAAAATCCCTGCAGAACAGTAGGAGATGCATGGTACAATATCTGATATATTATTGACAAAATGTTAAAGTGCAACAGTGTAGCTGTTTTATATGGGTCATTCTGGGGATACTCGTGATCAACCTTTCTGCAGTTAATCAACACCTACAGCGACCTCATCTTCACCTTTGAAACTCCAAGGTACAATGCATTGCAATAATCTACTCTACTCAATATCAACACCTCTACCACACTACAAAAATCATAATTTGTTAATATTGGCTTTACTCTATATAACATTTGCAACTGCATATATCCTACTTGGATTATTTTCAATATTTGTTTTTCCATAGTCAAACAGCTATCCAAACATACTCCTAACACTCCTTTAAAAAATTCTAAATTATCAACACCCTTGTTAATCACATAAAGAAAATATTTTACATTACACATTGATAGAGCAACAACCTGTATGATGAGTATTATGATAAACTCACAATTAAACAATATTTTAACATTCAAATCTTTTCTATAATCCAGATGCCAGCATTTTTTGAACATAAATTTATAAAATCATTACTTTGTGTTTAAGTCCAATTCCAGCAACTTCTTGACAGATATGGTTGCCATTACCATTCAGTGGAGTTGTTCATATAAGGAATCACCTTATATATGATAAATGTTGTTGCAAAATATAAAGTCTCTTACATCCAAGTCAAAATCTTATACAAAAAAGAAACTGAAAGATCAGAATTCTTATATACATGGAGGGGCATAATAAAAAAAACCGTCTAAGTCCACTTTTGGCCTAAGTCCTTAAACGTTCAAAGCAGAAGCAGTGAAAGTGTCCATAACCAAAACAAACGTCCTTGTTTTGATTATGGCCTGCCTCTACTAAACACCCAGATCACCACTACGTCTAAAAGTACACCCCCACGACGTCTACACTTTTTGGCCATAATTAACAAAAAAAACGCCTAAGCCCTAAACGTCCAACAGAAGGGCTTTTAGGTGAAGGAGGAGTCAGTCCTTCGCCTAAAAGCTGGATTCTGTAACCGGTGTCTGTCAAAAACAACACCGGTTACAGAATCCCCCCCACACACAACGATCCAGGCAGGAGCATGCCCAAGCCCTCCTGCTATGTCAAACTGCGAACCCCCCCCCACCCCCAACAACATCGGGACAAGAGGGAGCCCAAGCCCTCTTGCCCCGTTGAACCGCGGCACCCCCGACGATATCGGGGCAAGAGGGAGCCCAAGCCCTCTTGGCCTGGCGATCGTGCCCCCCCTCCCCCGACTCGATCTGGCCAGGAGGGAGCCCAAGCCCTCCTGGCCCCGGTGACCCCCCTTCCGATTCAACGGGCCAGGAGAGAGCCCAAGCTCTCCTGGCCCCGGCGACCACCCTCCGATTCAATGGGCCAGGAGAGAGCCCAAGCTCTCCTGGCCCCGGTGACCCCCCTACTGGATTGGGCCAGGAGGGAGCCCAAGCCCCCTGGCCCCTGAGACCCCCTACCCCCCACCCCCACTACAATACGGGCAGGAGGAATCCCAGGCTCTCCTGCCCTCGACACAACCCCGCCATCAGTTCAGCGGCCTGGCAACCTACCCACCGCAAGCATTGCGGCAGGAGAGATGCCTCATCTCCCCTACCGCGATGCCATCACTGCTCTACCCGAGCTGCCGCGACCCATGGCAGGAGAGATAGGGCATCTCTCCTGTCGCGAGTCGCGGCAGTTCAGGTAGAGGAGTGATGTCATCGCGGTAGGGGAGATGAGGCATCTCTCCTGCCACGATGCTTGCGGTGGGTAGGTTGCCGGGCCGCTGAACTGATGGTGCCAGCGGCCATCAGCTCAGCGGCCCCTTTCTCAGCACTTAGACCTGGTTTGACTTTGTCTAAGTCAAAAAGATCTAAGTGCCGACTAGGTAACCTGTAAATGTTTTGGTTATACCTGTTGTACGGCCCACCTCCCGCCCACTGCCCGCCCTTTCCCCTCCTCTAAACACACCTCTTTTCTCTCTGTGCGTTTAGAGGCAGGGGAAAGGCCTAAGCTGTTTTTAGAAACATCTAAATCAGGCTTTTTGATTGTCCAAGTAGCCATTTAGGACACTTTTTAGACTTTTTTTTTTTATTATGAACTCCATAGCAGTTTCCTGCCATAATACATACATTGATAGCCAAATAACCTTAAAATAGGGACATTATTACTAGCTGCATACCAGTATGTGATAATACAAGTTTGCAACACACTAATTAATGATTACCGGTACTCAAAAGATATATCAACTTAATAAAAACCTCTCAAATATAAATATATAAGAAAGTGTGATAGGAGACTATAAAAAGAAACCCCACAAACCAGTTGGTTAGCATTTTGATGAACAAAAATGATTTTGTCCACAATAAAAATCAAGCCATGAGAAATGTATAGAAGGGATACCTTAAATAAACTGGAGAGAGAGCCCAAAAAGGTCTCGAAGGCGACAGAAGCACAGCACAATGGAGGAGTCGTGAAGATAAGATGTCAATAATTCAGCCACGGGTATACAGTTCAAAGTACGCTTTATTGGTAGTAGCATGTAATGTGAAGAGTACATGTATACTCAAATTAATAATGTGAATTTTTTTTTGTAGGACCACAAAAAATGACTGTACAATTTATATCATAACCTTAACAAGGTTTAAAGAAATTCCCTATTGGCACAGTGTTAGTCACAAACATTGTTCTGTTTCAAAAATGAGCCACAAAAACAGCATAAACACTGGTTTTTACAAAGCTGCAATAGAGGTTTCTACCATGGGCTGTTAAGGTAAATGCTCTGTTGGTATGAGCTTTTGGAGCATTTACTTTGCCAACCCATGGTAGAAACCTCTGCTGCGGCTTTGTAAAAGAAACCCAAAGTGGTAGATGGACGGTTTTCTTGGAAAATCTCCAAATCACATTTCAAAACTCATATTTAGGACATTTTTCTCTGCCAGCTGTCTAAATTGCAAGGGGGGCTGTTGGAGTCATATTTTGTGCAGGATTAGGGTGGGCTTACGATTTAGACTTTTTTGTGTATGATAATGGAACATGGACAAAGCATCCAGACCAAAACACAGGACATTTTTGTCTAGGCCTGTTTCAACAATGTCAAAATGCTTAAAAAAAAAAAAAAAAGTGCCCAAACTGACCAGATGACCATTGGGAGGGATGAAAACATGACTTTTTAATCCTCCATTGGTCCTTGACCCCCCCCTTTCCCAACCCCCTAAGATATGAACATGACAGTACATACCAGGCTCTTACTGCATCAGATATAATGGACATTCCATTTAGAGCAACAAGCAGGTCCCTAGAGTAGCCTAGTGGACTGTAGAGAAGGGAACCCAGGCCTATATCATACTCTATCTGGTACATTTGTGGTGGAATGTGTGAGCTCTCTAAAAACCACAAAATACCTACTGTACCTACATACAGGTTACATCTGCAGGTTTAAGGGCTATTGTAGTGGTATTCAGTTGGGTTCAGTACATTTTTTGCTATTCCTTTGAGGGCTCACCAAACAATATAAGAGGATTATGGTGAGATGTGTACTAGAGACATTTTATATGAAGTCCACTGTAGTGTCCCCTAGGCTGCCCCACCGCTCTGCTGGGATGTCTGCATGACATCTTAGCCCCCAGACATACCAGTGGCTTGTTTATGCATTTTCCCTAGGACTTTTTCAATAATGGTACTGAAAGACAAACTCACTGAGCATAAAAAATGGTGATTTTCAAAACAAAAAGACATTTTTCTAGTTTGAAAATCACTATGTTCACCACTTGATTTTTGGATATTTTCAGCATATTAAAAATGCCCCTCCTGTATATTAATTTTTAAATATTGAAATCATTCAAAAATGAATATCAATACTAGTTAACAAAAATTTGTCCTTTGCATGTAAAACTCATGAACAACATTTTTAAAAGTTTGATCCAAGATAGCAAAGAATTATATTTGCTGCATTAGTTTAAAAAAAGTATGTTAATCTGAGAAACTATTTCTTAATTTTCTTGTTAGCAGATTTTGTTTCTAGCCTTGAGCACTTTTGTTTTATTAGTTGGAATGAATGAAAAAAAAAATAGATTTGACTCACTCAACATTTCCAGTTCAGACATTGGGTTAATGCAAGGTAATTTAATGCCCATTGAATGAAATTTGAACAATGCAAATGCTTTACATCTGTTTCTAATCAGCTTCTTTTGTTCAACAAAGAAAATTAACCTTTGAAAAGACATGTACAAGCTGAACATCCTACAGGTAATGGCATCCAGATGACAGGTTCTCTCTAAACACCATCATTAATATTAAAAATAAGATACAGTACAGTCATATGACTTCTGATGTATGTATGATTTCTCACTGGGCATCCAGAGTTCATTTTCTTATTTTCATATCTGTTTACATCTGTTGTACTGTTCTTTGCTAATTTTATCGCTCTTTCTTAGACTCCTACATCTACATATCTTCCTTTTCAAATAGTTGTCTGAGAGATGTTTTCTATTTTGCTCAATTTTTCTCGTAAGAGAGGTTTCCATAGCACATGTGTTCAATCCAGGGGTTCTTGACCCTGTCCTTGGGACATACCAAGCTAGAATGGCTTTCTAGATATCCACAATGAATATTCAACGTGGATAATTGTAAAGTGATGCATGTAGGTAACAAAAATCTCATGCACAAATACAAGATGTCCGGGGCGATACTTGGAGAGACCTCCCAGGAACAAGACTTGGGAGTTCTGATCAACAAGTCAATGAAGCCGTCTACTCAATGTGCAGTGGCAGTGAAAAGGACGAACAGAATGCTAGGAATGATAAAGAAGGGGATCACAAACAGATTGGAAAAGGTTATCATGCTGTTGTACCGGGCTATGGTGCTCCCTCACCTGGAGTACTGCGTCCAGCACTGGTCACCATACACGAAGAAGCAACTAAGATGGTTAAGGGACTGGAGAAGTTGTCGTACAGCGAAAGATTAGAGAAATTGGGCCTCTTCTCCCAAGAAGGGGACATGATCGAAATTCAAGGTACTGAAGGGAATAGACTTCGTAGATAAGGACAGGTTGTTCACCCTCTCCAAGGTAGGGAGAACGAGAAGCCACTCTCTAAAACTGAAAGGGGATAGATTCCATACAAACATAAAGCTATTTTTCACCCAGAGAATGGTAGAAAACTGGAATGCTCTTCCGGAGTCTGTCATAGGGGAGAACACCCTCCAGGGATTCAAGACAAAGTTAGATGAGTTCTGCTGAACTAGAACGTGCGCAGGTAGGGCTTGTCTCGGTTAGGGCGCTGGTCTTTGACCAGAGGACCGCCGCGGGAGCGGACTGTTGGGTACGATGGCCCACCGGTCTGACCCAGCAGCGGCAATTCTTATTTTCTTATGAGAAAAATTTGCAAAAAATGGGAAGGCATTACAAATTCAAATATAGACAGAATGAACAAAAGAATTAGAAGTAATTCAGATAATGATTTTTAGTGAAATAAATTTGTATATATTGCCTTCTTTGTATGTAGATCTGTTTAGATTGTAAGCTCTTTCGAGCAAGGACTGTTTCCTTCTTTGTGACTTTGTACAACACTGCATATGTCTGGTAGCACTGTAGAAATAATTAATGGTAGTAGTATCTCATATACTTTGTGGGTATCCTGAAAACCAGACTATATGGGTATGTCCTGAGGACTGGTTTGAGAACTCCTGGTTCAGGCCAAAAGTCATTTTGATGTCATCTGAAAAGCTTTATTCTACAAATAGTTTTCAGTTCGGTGTTGAGTACTGGAGCTTAATGTAATCTATAAACAGTTGTGATGTTACCTGCAGAACTTTATAATTTATAAAATTAAGGCTAAATCTGTAGACAAAGCAGGTTAGTAAGAATATTCAGTGGATTAAATGCCAAACAAAAAAAGAGTGGTGATAAGGAGTATCCCTGAAATATTCCTGACTGGATATTACAAACTGCTCATATTTCAGCTAGTGGGATTTGTCACATTTTCCTCCTGAACATAATGCACTGGAGGGGGGATTCATGAAGATGTGGTAAACCATCACCCTTTATCCCTAATTCATTCCAAGTTTGTGTTAGATGGGCACATGAAGAGTGCTCTTGTGCCACAAGCCATGCAGCATATGTGTGTGTGTGGGGGGGGGGGGGGGGCAGGAGCAGTTGACTTAGCCTTCCCTTTGCTCTCTGAGGCCTAGAAATGGGCGGACAGCCTGTTCATTGGGGACAAATTCTGTCAAGAGCCTCGGAATGGCGGTCGTCCTGAATACAGGAGCATGAAGACTATAGAGTCCCAGAGACGCAAGCTGGAGTCCTCTAAAGAAGACTAATACGAGATTTTCTCCAGAATGTTTAATCTGGTGTGGAGAGCCTTTCAGAATGGCTCATTTCCACAGTGCACTAGGAGGTGCAGAAGGAAGTTGGGACTCCCAGGGTGTGTCTGCCTCAAGTTCAGAGGCTGGCCAGGTTCTGGTGGGCCTTTCCAAGGGAGTTTGAGGATGAAACATCTTTTGGTATACCTTTATGGTCACAGAGCGAGCTCAGGTGCATATGCATCAGATAGCTCCCAAGTCAATCGACCTTTCAGACCTTTAGCTCTGTTTAGATGTTATTACTGATTCTTTGCGGGAGCTACTTTTGGTCTCCAAGCAGGTTCCCTATGCTCCCTGCTCTATAATAAGTGGAATGAGAACCCAGTTTTATGTGTTTGCCTGGCATCCTGGTATAATGTTATTGGCCCCTGAGTATTGAGATGCTGCTGAAGGGTCCCTCACAGTTGCTATGACAATGGCTCAGCTGTATCTGATGGCACAGGGTGGGATGATGGCATGGGGTGTCAGCAGCAATTCTCTCAGCCTAAGTGAGATTCTTGGCATCACAGGTTGCCAAGTGCACATCCCTGTCAAGTTTGGGAAACATGGTATTCAAGATTATCTAGTAGGGCAAAGTGGCTGTGATTCTTTATATGTATGGCCTTGTGGATCAAAGCAGCTGTAGTAGCTCCTTTTGTGTCATGTGCCTGTCATACCAGGTTGCAGAGTCCTGAGATGGCAGAAGGCCACCTTTGTCCCAGCTCCTATTGGATGGTGTGGATTATGTAGTCGATGCTCTATGACATTAGATTCATGAGTAGGGAATGACACGGGAACAAATTTTCCCTGTCTCCACAGGAACTCATTTTCCCCATCTCTTCCCTGTGAGTTTTGTTGCTGTCCTTGTTCCTGCCCCATTCCTGTAAGCTCTGCCTTAACTGCACAAACCTTGAACACTTATGATTTTAAAGTGTTTGAGGCTTGTGCAGATGAAGACAGCTTGAAGAAATGGGGCAGGGACAGGAAAAGAACTCTCCAGGTTGGGACAGAAAAATGAGGTCCCACAGGGATGGTGAAAAATTTGTCCCTGTGTCATTCTCTAATCATGAGCAATGTTTCAGCTTCTCCAATTTCAGCCCAGAGAATGCTCTGAATCAAGCAGTGGACTCACATTTCTACCTGCAAGTCTACCCTCAGTAGACTTCCTTTCAAGGGTCAAATGTTCTGAACAAGACTGGACAATCACATGACCAGCTTGGCAGATCATTGGCCGACTCCTTTGCCTGTGGCTTTGGGCAGTCTAATTTTAGTGTCTCCAGGTGCTTTTGACAGTCTTGAACAAGAGATCATTCTAGGGATCCAGAAAGAGATTCTCAGGTCCCAGGTGGAGCAAGCCTGCAGTTTTCATCCCATTTCGAACTTCGCAACAGCACAGTGATACCAGGTCCGGAGCGCTCCCCTTGAAGATAAGGGGACAACTCTCACCCTCTGGAAGCTTGAGCCCAGATCTTGGTAGATCATTCAGAGTGATAATTAGCTCTAAGTTGCCCAGCCCTTGACGGACTAGTTGGCAGACTTCCAGGGGGCGTCCAGAGAAGGTAGCAGGGTCACGGCTACACCTCAGAGACTGTGGCATTTTCAGGTCTAAGACTTGGTGCCGCCCAAAGATTCAGGCTTAGGCACATTCTCCATATACTTCATTGGACCTTACAGTGGTTTAGATGAGTGGAGATCACTTCTGAAACTTATGTCTCATGGAGACAGTAGATTCAGTCATAGTGACAGCAGCTCCAGGGGAGTTTCTGGCCTCTCTTGATTTGACAGAGCCCTAACTCATCATTCACATGTTTTCAGATCACAGAGAGTTCCTTAGCTTGCATATCCTGCAAAACCATTGCCAGTTCTCGGCCTTTCCCTTTGGGCTGGCAACAGCTCTTTGCTCGTTCATCAAGGAGATGGTTGTAGCGGCGGCTACCCACCTGTGCGAGATGAGTTTGCAAGTTCAGCCATACGTGGATGTCTTGTTCCTGGTAGCTTTGTTGTTCACAGAAGGAGAGCAAGATGTGGCTCATGTGATCTGAGTACTACAGAATCAGGTTTGTGTAGTGAATTTCTGAAAAGGCCAACTGATTCAATCATAATCTCTGGAATACCTTGAAGTCCTTTTTCAACACAGGAGATGGTTGTGTCTATCTACCAGAGGTAAACATACAGAAGCTTTGCACTCAGTTGATGGGTTTGTGGGGCAGTCCAGCTCAGTCCACATAACACTACTTCCAGGTGCTGGGTTCCAGGTTGACCACAATAGATGAGGTCCCTGAGCAGAGGCTTGTAGGCTTCCTCTGCAGAATGTGTTTCTATCTCGGTGGTCCCCTAAATCGGATTCACTTCAGATGCCCCTACTGTGGACACCAGTAACCTTGGCCAGGATGGACTGTTGGCGCCGCCCACAGGCGTTGTCAAGGGGTCAATCTACCAAGGGAAGTGGTCGATCAGTGGATTACTACTTGAGGCCATTCATTTGGTGGGGCAGAGACTGCAGTAGAGTCCAGAGGCACAAACCCGTGAGTCTTCTCAAACAATTCTACAGGGGTGGTGTACAGTATAGCAATAACCAGAGAGGCACAAAGAGTGTGCAGCTGAGTCTCTCATTGGATGATATTTGGAGTGCATAAATGTAGGTGCCTTCTTATAGAATTGTCCACTATTCCCCTCTAGTGATAGCATGATCGCACTTGTGTGAGAATATAATATTTGTTCACATAACTGTTATTTGGGAACTACGCTACATTCTATAATTTTAAAGTGTAACTTGTGCAGATGCAAGGGCATTCATGTGGGTGTATCTTAGGTGGAGCATGGGCCCCTCCTATCATTACGCACATCTTGTAGTCAGGAAAGCAAAGATGCAAATGAAAGAAAAAATAGCTGACACGGTAAAATGGGGAGACAAGACATTTTTTAGATATATTAGTGATAGGAAGAAGTGCAAAAGTGGCATTGTGAGACTCGAAGGTGAAGGGGAGGAATATGTAGAAGCTGATAAAGAAAAGGCCAAATTGCTTAACAGATATTTCTGTTCTGTATTCATGACTGAAGCGCCGGGAGCGGGACCACAGAATTTAAATATGAAAAGAGATGGAGGAGTAATAGACCCTCATAGATTTTCAGAGGGTTGTGTTCGTGAGGAGAGAAAGCAATGGGGCTGGATGGTGTACATCCTAGGGTGCTGAAGGAACTTAGGGAAGTTCTGGTAGCTCTGCTGACTGACTTTTTTAACGAGTCTAGAGTCAGGAGGACTGGCGAAGGGCAGATGTGGTCCCTCTCCACAAAAGTGGAAGTAAGGAAGAAGTAAGAAATTACAGGCCAGTAAGTCTGACTTCTCTGGTAAGCAAATTAATGGAAACACTTTAAAAATAGAGAATGGTCAATTTTCTGGAATCCTGTGGATTATAGGACCGGAGGCAATATGGATTCAGTAGATTTAGGTCTTGTCAGACAAATCTGATCAATTCCTTTGACTGGGTGACCAGAGAATTGGATAGAGGATGTGCACTAGATGTGGTGTATTTAGATTTTATCAAAACCTTTGACAGTGTTCCACACAGACATCTAATAAATAAACTGAGTGCCCTCTGGATGGGTCCGAAAGTGACGGGCTGGGTCAAGAACTGGTTGAGTAGAAGGCGACAGAGGGTGGAAATCACTCTGAGGAAAATTATGTTACCAGTGGTGTGCCTCAAGGTTCTATTCTTGGACCTGTTCTTTTTAACATTTTTATAAATGATATTGCTGTAGGGTTATTGGGTAAGATTTGCCTCTTTGCGGATGATACCAAAATCTGCAATAGAGTAGACACGTCGGATGGTGTGAATAACATGAAGAAATACCGGGTGAAACTTGAAGAATGGTCTGAAATTTGGCAGCTAAAATTTATGCTAAGAAATGCAAGGTCATGCATTTGGGCTGCAAAAACCTGAGGGAATGGTACAGATTAGGGAGTGAAGAGCTTATGTGCATGACAGAAGAGCAGGACTTGGGTGTGATTGTATGTGATGATCTTAAGGTGACCAAACAGGTTGAAAAGGTGATGGCGAAAGCTAGAAAGATGCTGGGTTGCCTAGGGAGAGGTATGGCTAGTAGGAAAAAGGAGGTATTGATGCCTCTGTATAAGACTGGTGAGACCTCATTTAGAATATTGTGTACAGTTCTAGAGGCTGCACCTTCAAAAAGATTTAAAAAGGATGGTGTCGGTCCAGAGGAAGGCTACTAAAATGTATGTGGTCTTCATAATGCATATGGGAACAGACTTAAAGATCTCAATCTGTATACTTTAGATAAAGGCAGGAGAGGGGAGATATGATAGAGACGTTTAAATACCTACGTATTATAAATGTGCACGAGTTGTGTATCTTTAATTTAAAAGGAAACTGCAATGAGAGGACATAGGATGAAGTTAAGAGGTGATAGGCTCTGGAGTAATCTAAGAAAATACTTTTTTACAGAAAGGGTGGTAGATGCATGGAACAGTCTCTCAGAAGAGGTGGTGGAGACAGAGACTGTGTCTGAATTAAAAAGGGCCTGGGATAAGCACCTGGGATCTCTCAGAGAGAGAAAGAGATAGTAGTTACTGTGAATGGGCAGACTAGATGGGCCATTTGGCCTTTATCTGCCATCATGTTTCTATGTTTCTTATAGAATAAGATCATTTACATGACAATTAGGCTTAAGCCTTTACACTTTCCATAGATATGACATGTGGGCTTGCCTAAATGCTGTCATACAGGTTCCAAATTGTACCAGTATTCTCTAATGGAATCAGTGCTCTATGTTATGGCACCTAACGTTTGGTGGGCTGTATAGAATTGCCCCTATATGCCTGATAAATCAATATATTTGCTCCCACCATAAAATCAAATGAGCCCAGGTCAACATATCTGCTATGAACATTGCTTGTGCTTTCTTATGTTTGGAATAAATAGCATTTTGTGGAGATGCTCTAGGTATTCTCTTTTTTTCTCCAAAATTCAGGTTTGCAATGCAAACAATTTTATCATCTCAGTAGTTGTTTTTTTATATGGTAAGGAAATGTAAGATCAGGCATGGTCCCTACTGAAAAATACTATCACAGAAGCACAAGATCTCTACATTCCGAGGATTTCCAAAGATCGGAGAACAAAGAGCAAAAGAGAACCGGCATGGCTTACCATACAGGTGAAGGAAGCCATAAAAGAAAAGAAGGACTCTTTCAAAAAATGGAAATGCATAAAGACAACCGAAGCCTGGAACAAACATAAAGATGATCAGAAGAAATGTCACAAGGCGGTGAGGGATGCCAAACAGGAATATGAGGAAAAAATAGCCCAGGAGGCCAAAAATTTCAAGCCCTTCTTTAGATACGTGAAAGGGAAAAAACCTGCAAAAGAGGCAGTGGGACCCCTGGACGACGAGGGACGAAAAGGGTACATCAAGGAAGATAAACAAATCGCAGACAAACTAAATTCCTTCTTTGCGTCCGTCTTTACGAAGGAGGACACCTCAACAATACCTGAAGCGGAGAAAGTGTTTGCAGGAGAAATAGAAGACAGCCTCACCACAGTTGAAGTGGACTTAGACCAGATATACTATCAGATCGACAAACTTAAAAGTGACAAATCCCCTGGACCGGATGGAATTCACCCGAGAGTCTTAAAGGAATTGAAGGTTGAAATCGGAGAGTTATTGCAAAAACTTGCAAACCTGACAATCAGAACTGGACAGATACCGGACGACTGGAGGATAGCAAACGTCGCGCCAATTTTCAAAAAAGGATCGAGAGGGGAACCGGGCAACTATAGGCCTGTGAGTCTTACGTCTGTCCCCGGCAAGATGGTTGAAGCACTGATCAAGGATAGCATAGTCCGGCACTTGGACGCACACGACTTGATGAAACCCAGTCAACATGGATTCAGGAAAGGGAAATCATGTTTGACGAATTTACTCCAATTTTTTGAGACCGTGAACGAGCAAATTGATAGTGGGAAGCCGGTGGACATAATATACTTGGACTTCCAGAAAGCGTTCGACAAAGTTCCACACGAAAGACTTCTCAGGAAACTACAAAGCCATGGCATAGAGGGAGATATACAAAGATGGATAGGCAAATGGCTGGAAAACCGAAAGCAGAGAGTGGGCATAAATGGGAAGTTCTCCGACTGGGAGAAAGTGACTAGTGGTGTACCCCAGGGCTCGGTACTTGGGCCGATCCTTTTTAATATTTATATCAATGACCTGGAGAAAGGAACATCCAGTGAGATCATCAAGTTTGCAGACGATACAAAACTATGCCGGGCGATCAGAACGCAGGAGGATAGAGAGGAACTCCAGAGCGACTTGTATAGGTTAGAAACATGGGCGGAGAAATGGCAGATGAAGTTCAATGTGGAGAAATGCAAGGTTATGCATTTAGGCAATAAGAATAAGGAATACGAGTATACAATGTCAGGTGCAACTCTGGGGAAGAGTGAACAAGAAAAGGACCTGGGTGTACTGATAGATAGGACCCTGAAGCCGTCGGCACAATGTGCGGCAGCGGCAAAGAAGGCAAATAGAATGTTGGGCATGATAAAGAAAGGAATCTCGAGTAGATCGGAGAAAGTTATAATGCCGCTTTATAGGGCAATGGTCAGAGCACACTTGGAATACTGCGTCCAACATTGGTCTCCCTACCTAAAGAAGGATATAAAACTGCTGGAGAGGGTGCAGAGACGAGCAACAAAACTGGTGAAGGGTATGGAGAAACTGGAATACGAGGATAGACTTATAACATTAGGATTGTTCTCCCTTGAGAAAAGGAGACTGCGTGGGGATATGATCGAGACCTTCAAAATACTGAAAGGAATCGACAAAATAGAGCAGAGAAGATTATTTACATTGTCCAATTTGACACGGACTAGAGGACATGTAATGAAGCTAAGGGGGGACAGGTTCAGGACTAATGTCAGGAAGTTCTGCTTCACTCAGAGAGTGGTTGACACCTGGAATGCCCTCCCAGGGGAGATTATTGCGGAATCTACCGTCCTAGGCTTCAAGAGCAAACTAGATGCATATCTCCTTAAGAGAGGCATATAAAGATATGGTGGACTATAAATTATGCCAGGTGTACACCTGGCAGGGCCTCCGCGTGTGCGGATCGCCGGACTTGATGGACCAAAGGTCTGATCCGGAGATGGCAGTTCTTATGTTCTTATGTTCTTATGCTTCACTGTGTTTGTTTCTAAGGGAAAGCTTGGTGGATTTCCATACGGAATGCTAGCAAAAGGCTGGTCACTCTATTACCAGCAGTAATTCTGCTACTTTACACACAAGCAGCTTTCCCGTTCAAGGACTGCAGTCCCTCCATATTCTACTACAGAGTAGCCTTTGAGACATACTGTATGAATTTGTAAAAGTAAATACAATTTGTCTAAACTAAGACACAGGGAGCCACAGATTTATGGTTTTTGTATCTCCAACAGGAACTTGATTCCACTTCTAATAATAGAGTGACTCAAATGTAGCTATCAAAACAGAACACTGCAAACATTCTCCTCAGGGAAAATATTTTGAGGTTCATCAAGTGTTTTCAAAATGATTAGCATTGTTATTTGTTGTAACTGTTCTCAGCTGGCAAAAATGAAGTGTTGCTCAGAAATATAAAGCAGTGGGATGAAAGGCCAAGGGCAGATCCCATTGCTTGTTTTTTGCCGCACACTCAGTGTATTCCTTCCAATAGCAGTTCTTGGCTTTTGCTCTGTTTTTGTTGTTGAACTTTTTTTAAAAAAATTTCAGATTATTTTTGTGGTGTTAATGGCAAAGCAACAAGAGCTGTAGAAACAAATAGCATGGTATGTGTATACATGGCTATTTAAACAGAAGAAAACTGATAATGCGCAAAAGAAAATAATAAGCCCTCACATTTTTAAACTATGTTCTTGCTGTAGAAGCATATTCTACATAGGGAGACTGGCTGCCTTAACCTTCATGTTGACCTCATTACATAAGAATTGCAATACTGGGACAGACCAAATGTCCATCAAGCCCAGTATCCTGTTTCCAACAGTGGCCAACCCAGGTCCCAAAGTACCTAACTAGATCACAAGTAGTAAAAAAAAGAGCTTATGTACTTACCCTGGTAAGCTGTTTTCCAGTAGATGGGGGGGGGGGGGGGGGACATTTTAGACACGTGCCATATACAGAAGGAATCCAATCTGGATTTTTTTTCTGTGCCTCTAGCTCCACCTACAGTTAGTACCCAAGCACCGAAAGCCATCTTACAAACATGAAGTAGAGGCATCCTTAGCAACGAAGTCCATAAACAAGTGTTCTGCTCAAGAATTAATATGAGAACATTAACTATAAACAGGTAGCAAATACATAACAGGAGCGCAGAAGTTACTCCTGCATAAAACAGTAACATATGTACAGATTCTTCCCAGCCCAAGGGCTGATTGACATCCAAGAATCAACTTGGAGAAGCATAAATGGTCAGTAGACAGGTGCAGGACAGGGTGGGAGTCTAGAATGTTTTCCCTATCTACTGGAAAAGAGCTTACCAGGGTAAGTACATAATCTCTTTTTCCAGTGCAATAGGTGAGACATTCTAGATGTGTGACCTACCAAAGCAGTCTTAAAATGCCAGGATTGGCTAATTGCGCAATCTCGGTAAACCGAGGACATAACATAAAAATACACTTATATACCGCTATATCTTTCAGTTCAATGTGGTTTACAATATAAGAAAGTTATGTAAGCATAACAGATTATAAACTCATTTATAAAATTTATCAAACAAATAAGTCTTCAATGCCTTTATAAAAACCTGATAAGAGATTCCAAGATGGCCGTGACACAGAAACGCTGAGAGGAACATATCTGAGCCGCTCCACTCAGAATCCTTTTTCTTCTATTATTGAAGGCCTGTGTGCCTTACCTTAACTGATGCTGAAGAGGAGAGGTAGGAGTGCTGCTAACGCCTCATGGCGCCCCGAACTGCCGACCTTTGGCAGCATTGATAAGATGTTGCGGCGGATACAGGGAGCTGCAGCCACGATGCCGGAGGGTAGCCCGCAGAGAGCGCCTGGATACAGCGAGACCAGAGTCGCTTCTCCTGGGCCGGTTACTATGTTCAGCCCTGACGTGAGAGCTCCACCCTCTGAGGAGGGGGAGGGGAAAGTCCTGTAAGCTCAGGTGAAGACCCCCAAGAATTTCCCTGTCACAGCAGTAGCAGGCCAAAGCAAGGCCAGTACAGCTAAGACTTAAAATGGTTGCTGAAAAAGCAAATAGGCTCTCTGACTAGAAATTGTCACCTCTGAGAGCAGCCGTGAACTCTGAAAGACACTTCTGCTTTTTCCTAGAAACAACAAGTGTAGTTATAAAGAAAAATAATTCTGATGAAAAACATAAGCAACATGATAACTTTCACTAGAGGAAAGACAAGCAACATGATAACCAGAGGAAAGACGAACCACGGACATAAGTATACAAGAAGGCTAACCACAGAGCTGAAAAGCCGTTAGGCCCAGGTGCTCAAAAGAGGAACTTGGTATATTAACGGGACATTTACGGAGAAATGAGGGAGAAGCTTATGGAAAAAGGCATGACACAGAATCACTCAATTTATGTTAACCAATCCATAGCTTAATATATGAGATAATGAATAGAATTAACCAATGAAAGTGTGAAATGTAACATGCACCAACGTGGGCCAGAGCTGTCAGAATCATATAAAAGAAAGCTCTCTGAACCATGGTTTCAGAACTCATCGGAGGTTCTCCATCAGCCTGGCCAGTCTGGTGTGTGCTCTATCACTCTGTATGCTGTGTGATTTGTTCCTGTAAGCTATTACTATTTGATTATTAAATTCATATTATTTGAACCAGCATAAGGAGAGTTGAGTGGTCTATCTGTGAAGGCCTAGGGTCTTCACCTCGCAACCCCGAGTCACCAGTTCTCCAGGGGAAGAGGAAACCCCGGAGATGGGGGAAGAACTTTTCCCTGAGGCAAGAAGATTACCAGCGGAGAGCTTGGAGACAGAGCCCCCAGTTCAGGGTGCCTCTGTAGAAGAAACCAGGGTAGATTCAGCTATGGGAAGTGAAGACATCCAGCTGGAGCAAAGCCAAGAACTTGATTCCTCTGAGGGTGAGCATTTATACACTCAGCAAAAACTTGTAATTTTGGATAAGCCAGCACAAGTGACTGGAGTCTTTATGGGATTTAATTACAAATTTTACAAAAACTCTTAGCCCCAATTTCCAATATGTTGAAATGAAATTGATTCAACATACTAAGGAGCTTAAGGCTTTAAAAGAGGACCTGACTGTTTCAAAATCCTTACTTCAAAAGCTTGACCAGGATTTATCATCTATTAAACAAGTGCAATGCTCCCTAGTTAAGGATAATGTTAGTCTTAGGAAGAAGCTAGAATCACTTGAGAATAACGCACGGAATATTAATTTGAGATTAATTAATTTTCCAAGATTAGCAATGGTAACTCCTAGGGAAATGCTTAGGAGATACCTGGTTGAAATTCTTGAAGTTCCAGAGGAAAATTTGCCACCTTTTTCCCAAGTGTATTATTTGCCTAATAAAGAAGGGAGTCAAACACAGAAAAAAATGACTCATCAAGCACCATTAAATGTATCAGAAATTTTGGAAACGTCAGATCGAGATATTGCTATACTACCTACGATGATAATAACAGTAGCTCTCTCAATTGATAAAATGTGGTTGTTGAAGCTTTTCTTTAAAAACAAACAGAAAGAGTTTTTTGGATGTAAAATTCAAATTTTCCTGATCTTTCAAGAGAAACTCAAAAGCGTTGTAGAGAATTTCTTCTTTTGAGACCAGGGGTCACTTCACTGGGGGCAACATTTTACTTAAGACATCCTTGCAAGTGTATTATTTGCTACTTGCTCAGTTAAATACGTTTTCTTTGAACCTCAACAATTAAGTGCTTTTTTGGCAATATCCCAAATGGATGAAGGAAAATCAACTGCTCAATAGTTAATTGATCTGCTCCTACCTCAGTATTATCTGTAGCTTATCTTGCTATATTCTATTTGTTCCTTTATTTTTTTCGCTTACGTGTAATCTTGGAATCACATGTTGAGGACTTGAGTGAGTTAGTTTAAAAAATAAAATGGTTTTCTTATTTCTTTTTTTATAATTGTATTAAGGTGTAATGTGTCTTACACTTTATGAAGTTGTATTCTTACTACCTCACTTTCTGTACAAGTGTTTTACTTGGTAAGTAATAAAGTAAAGTTATATATAAAAAAAAAACCCTGATAAGAACTAGAATCCTGTATTAGTTTACCAAAATTCCTTTCCGATAACACAACCTATAAACCGAGAAGAGAGCTTAGAGATGTAAATGGGATGAAATTAAGTTTGGAGGGTAGAATGTCAACTATGCATGCTAGGATTGGAGCATCAATGATATCTGTGGCTGGTGTAGAACTATGGAATGCCTTGCCTGGTATCCTGCGGTTTTGTATGGGGAGGATGAATTTTAAGAAAATGCTGAAAACTCAATTATTTGCCAATGCCTTTTTATGGTAAGGTATATTTCAGTCTTTTAGAATTTTTCTGACATCAGTGTATGATTTAAGCTTGCTTGTATTTCTGAATTGATTGAATTTGTGCTCTGTCCCTATTATACCAGGGACGATTAACGATGTTGTTTAGACATATCTACGTTATTTGTGATAATCGGAGGGAAACTAGATTTTATGTATGTGGTATGGAAACTGCATAGTTGTATGCGGTATATAAATTTTTAAATAAATAAATAAACTTTATAAGCTAAAATTCTTTGAAAAAAGCGCTTGTAGATGCAACCTTTAACTGAAGGAAAAGCGAATGTTGTAAGCTTGCGTAAGGTTAATTTTCTATTGATGAAAAGGAAGTGATCAATGAAATAATTTAGTATAAGACCAGTCAACATTTTAAAACAGAAGCATCCCAATTTAAAGAGTATCCGTGCCATCATTTGGGCTTTGAGTGATATAGCTGGTTTGATCTCTTCCAGAATCAATCTGTTAGTTCTTCTGATAGTCCACGGTGCACATAAAATCCTTCTCCATCACTAAAGCTCAAATGAGTCAATCTTCTGAATAACACAGGAAATTAAATACTAGATTTCTAAAATACCATAAAGGGGGAAGGAACAAAGACAAAGAAGATAAGGGATAATTAAAGACATCCTTAACAGGAAAAATTAAAAAGAAAAGAGAAACAAATCAGAGCATTATATATAAAGCAAGATTTGGAGTTTAGAAATCTGAAGGAGATATACAAGATAAGGGACAAGAGACTGATGAGCCCCACAGTTCAGGAGAAAAATCTTGGGGTAATAAAGAGTCAGAAGAACCAAGGTGGCAAAACAATGTGACAAGGAGGTAGTTGTAGCTAGAAGAATGCAAAGTTATAGAGAGAGGGAAATACATAACCAGCAGATGTTGAAAATGCTCCTATACAAGTCAGTAGTGAGGTTCCACATAGAGTATTGTGTTCAGTTTTGGAGGCTGTATCTAGCTAAAGACATAAGAATTCAAGTGCTCTAGAGAAAAGTGACAAAATTAGTGTGGGATTTACAGTAAGAGACTTGATGAGCTGAATTATATCCTAGGGGAGATAAGATACAGATGTTCAGATGTTTACAAACATCTTTTCCAGAGATGAGGAAGTGGTAGAACTAAAGGACATAAATTGAGGTTACAGGATTTAGGAGTAATATCAGGAAATACAATATCAGGAAATACAATTTCAATGAGAGAGTGATAGATGCCTTGATTGCCCTCCAGGGGAGGTGGTGGAGACAAAAATAGCAATGAAATTCAAAAGTGCATGGGATCAACACAAATGATCCCTGTTTGAAAAGAGGATGACATCAGAACAAAACTTAGAGGTACTTAGATGGTAATCCAGTAGTTGGGGAATCTACCTATGCTGGGCAGACTTTTCCAGTCTGTGTCCTAAATATTGCAAAACAGGGCATACTTTCTACTTGTATTCCAGTTAGGTAAAGACATCTGGATGAGCTAAAGTGGATTCCAGCAATTGCGAAGTAAGGATAGTACCAGACAGATTTCCACAGTCCATGATCCAGATCTAGCAAGGACAAATCAAGAATAAGTATGCATACAGTATTTTTATATATATATATAAAAGTGGGGAAGGGACACCAATTACACTTCAAGGACAACCAATGTATTGAGAACATATAAATCATAAAAGAATATACACATAAATAGCTAATAGATTACATTGGTTGCCCATAGCGTTTCACATTAAATTCAAGGTTTTGAAACTCATACATCAGGGTGTTTTGATTTTTTACCATATTATTTATAAAAATGTTTAATGCTGTATATTCCTTCACGGAAGCTGAGATCTGAGAATCATCTATTGCCGGACACAAAGAGAGTGAATAATATCCGGTATGTACGAACAAAGAGTTCTTGCTTCTCTCTACCGGTCCACTGATGTGAAATGCTTTGTAGAAACCTCCTGGAATTTAGGAAGTTGCTTAAAACCTACCTGTTTTTTCAAGCTTTTTTTTAAAGTGAATATATAACAGTGGTTGAGTTATGTTTTTACAAGTACTGTAAATGGTTTATTAAATTGAAGAATGATGGTACTTAAGAGTAGTTTGAATGTAGTCATGCTGTGGCTATACAGATAGAATGTTGTAATTTTGTATTTTCCTCTATTTGATATATGTTTTTTGATATTTTATTATGTGTGGAAATTTGTAAGCAACCTTGGATAAAGGCGGATTAAAAATGTATTAAATAAATAAATAAGTCAAGCTTTATGGAGAGTTTTAATCCTTTGTGTACTGGACCCCAACATGGTGCTTGTTTTGGCTTAAGAAGCCTTCCAAGAACTTGCAAAACAACATGTGGCCCGGACCAAAAAACGCTGCGAGCTATCAATTTGCATTGCTGCTAGCACTTCATAAAGCTTACCTTATGTTCTAGCTATTTATGTGTATATGCTTTTACAATTTATATCAGTGGTTTATGCTTTTACAATTTATATCAGTGGTTCTTCTCACTGCCCTCTGGCGCCACACTGCAACTTGAGTTCTCAAGCAAGGTTCTAGGCATCATTATTGGCTCCTCTCTTTCCTTCAATGACCACCTCAACTCCTTGGTAAAATCATGCTTCTTTAGCCCCCACAAGCTGAGGAAAGTAAGATCCTGCTTTCACAAACAACATTTTGCCGTCCTTGTTCAATCTATCATCCTCTCCAGACTAGACTATTGTAATGCCATCTACCTAAGTCTAACTAAAAAAAGTCTTCAAAGACTTCAGCTAATTCAGAACACTGTGGCCAAGTTGATCTTCGTAAAACGCAAATCTGATCATGTTTCCCCACTTCTGGCCAAGCTTCACTGGCTCCCAGTAATGTCCAGGATTCATTGCCTAGTTTTTAAGATCCTACAAGGCATCCTCCCTCCCTTAATTCCACTATCTTGGAACTCCTCGAGTCCTGACACCACCTGGCCCACCCAAAAACTCAAACTATCCTTCCCCTCACTAAAAGGTATCCTCTTTGTGGGTAAACTGGGAAAATCTCTCTTCTTCAGAATCACAGGGCTTTGGAATAATCTCACTGCCCCACTACAGAACTTGGGCTCCTTCCAACTATTTTGGAAGCACCTGAAAACTAGGCTTTTCACAAAAATGTAATGCTCTCTTCCCCCCTGTACTCAACCTCCAACCCCATTATGCTATTCCTTCTTATATTAAGCTCTTGTAAATCGTGCCGAGCTCTACAGTTGTGGAGATGATGCGATATATAAACTTAAGGTTTAGTTTTGTTTAGTTCCCAGCCCTGTCCTGGAGGACCACCAGATCAGTCAGGTTTTTGGGGAAGTCCTAATGAATATGCATGAGAGAGATTTGCATATAATGGAGGTAACAGGCATGCAAATATGTCCCATGCATATTCAGTAGGGCTTTCCCAAAAACCCAACTGACCTGATGGTCCTCCAGGACAGGGTTTATATGTTCTCGATAAATTGATTGTCCTTGAGATAGATGTGTAGTGTCCCTTCCTTACTTTTGTTGTTTTGTATTTCCTTACATGGGGTCATGCCTTCTTTTTTGTTGTGGGATACAGTATTTTATATTACACTCTGAGGGGGAGAGGAAGACATTTTGGGCTAGGTACACTAAAGACAGCGATCAACGCTAAACCTGTTTTCATAGCATTAGCGATGATCGCTATTACTGACCCGGTTCATAAAATGGCTTACTGCATGTTTTTTCCCCTTGATCATCAATTTTCCAATCTGGCCATGCAAATTAGCTAAAGCCCATGCAAAGTATCCAAGCATTGACGCACTAACATCACTTGGCTATGTAACAACCCCCCCTCCCAACAAAACAGGGGTTTTAGCTGTTGGAAAAAAACGACAGTTTAGACCTGTTGGTAACTGGTTTTTTTTCAATGGCACAGATATTTTGCCATTGGCTGGCCCGGAATCTTCTCTCTGATGTCAGAATTGATGTCAGGGGGAAGGCTTGTGAGCCGGCGATGTGCAATCGCTACACGTTTAGCCCTTCCTTGCCCAGTGTGGCGGTGGGGGATAATTGAATGGTGCGGGCGGCGGGGGTGGCAGGGAGGAATCGGCAGGCCAGGCAGGGAGAGATCCCGGGTGGCGGTCAGCCCAAGTACCCCCAACAGGCGGCCTGCCTACCCTGTAGGGTACGTGTACCGCAGGTTGAGAAACACTGATTTAGAGCATGTTGAATCTTAAAGATTACACTGGCCACAATTGGAAGGAACTTATTGCCAGAGGATGTGATTACAGCAGTTAGCGTAGCTGGCTTTAAGAAAGATTTGGACAAGTTCCTGGAAGAAAAGTCCATAATCTGTTATTAAGATATGGGGATATGGGGGAAGCCACTGCCTGCCCTGGATCAGTAGCAAGGAATGTTGCTACTATTTGGGTTTCTGCCAGGCACTATGACCTGGGTTGGCCACTGTTGGAAACAGGAAACAGGGCTAGACAGACCATTGGTCTGACCCAGTATGGCAGTTCTTATCAATGGAAAAGCTTTCTTTTCAGTTCAGGCTTCGTCCAGTTACTTAAAAAAAAAAAAAATTATATATATATTGTGTGAACCTTTAAAATGCTTCTTTTGTATGGAACATAGAATGTTTTTAAAGTTCTAATCAGAAAGATCGGAATATTTAAATATAAAGTCCAAGGTGTTCCCTTCCCCCACATACCATGCATTGTTCTAATAACACTTTCAGGGCGATTCTAACTCTGATTGCTTCCAGATGCCATTCCATTTTACAATTTGCCCTCAAGCTTCTGCTGTAGTTGAATGTACTACTTGCAAATAGTTATGTCTCCATGGATCATGCCTCATATGGAAATAGTCATAGACTTCTTGTCAGACTTGATCCAGTCATTAAGTGTTAGAATAGAACATTGTATAACTTGACAATACAGGCACTCAGTATTGCAGGAATACACTAGTATACTGCTGCCGTCTAACACAACTATAGATAATAAGCTGGTGTTTCTTTTAAAGAGGTAATAGGCCCTTTTGTTAAGGGGATGTTTTGTCTCTTACCCTTACATCTAGTGTGCTTACATCTAGTGAACAGTAAATGTAAAGCTGGCATGATAAATATATGAGGTGTATCTAGTATGTGCAAGAACACAGGGCAGAAACATATTGCACGGACACTGCAAGTATCCTAGTGCTACCTTATTCCCACCAGAAAAAGTCAATAAATATCTTACTGCTATTACTATTAAAAAAGTCAATAAATATCTTACAACTATTACTATTAATTATTTCTATAGCGCTACCAGACGTATGCAGCGCTGTACAGAGTCACAAAGAAGAAAACAGTCCCTGTTTGAAAGAACTTACAATGGGAGAAGTAGAAAGGTTACATATGTACCTACCCGCATGTGCAAAGTTCTGCTCATGAGCTGATTCAGACCATCCTCTAAGTTGCCGGTATCATGACCTATAGATCCGTTGTAGTGCTTTTGAAGGGCCTCACATTTAATAAATTGGGCCTTAGTGCAGAGTGGGCGTCTGAGCCCTGAAGGTAGACTGGTTTCATTGATAACAGGAAGCAGTTTGTGGACTTTCATACAGTCTGCGAAGGGGCAGGAGAAATTAGTCAGCTTCTATTGAGCGGGGAGCCAGTGTATGGAATGCACCATTCTCCCCAAACTTGGCCAGGGGAGAGGTTATCAGCAATGAAGGTTTAACTTCAGGTGCTGCTGGGTTGGCTCAGCATAGGATCATCTTCAGTGAATTATAGAAACCAGCAGTAGTCAACTGTGACACCATATGGGAAGCCATCAAGAGGTTGGTCTTGTCTCTAAAGCAAACTGTGAAGGTATTTCTAGAGAGATCTGGGTATATCCAGGTCAAGGTGGAAGTACAGAGTGTTTAGATCCATCCCATTATAAAGATTTGTCCTGGAAATGGACAGTAATTTGCTGTTACATACTCATAATTACTTAAATGTATGAACAAATTCTGGGTTCTAATTTTATTTATTCCGTTTTTTATACCATTCTCCCAGGGGAGCTCAGAATAGTTTACATGAATTTATTCAGGTACTCAAGCATTTTTCCCTATCTGTCCCGGTGGGCTTACAATCTATCTAATGTACCTGGGGGACCAAGTGGTCCGCTCAGCGTCACAGGGGACAATGTGGGCTTGAACCTACAATCACAGGATGGCAAGGCTGTAGTTATAACCCATGCAGCACACTCTCAGCCATCATAATATAGAAAATAGTAATGCAATCATTGTCTGATAGAGATGACAAAACATAGTTAAAGCATGTTAAAACATAAAATGACAAAACATGTTATGGTGAGACATAGCATGGTGAGCGTAGAATGTTAGAACACAGCATGGCAGACACAGTATTACAAGCATGGCTGACAAAGTGAGACATGATTTGGCAAAAATGGTTTTAAGATGGAGGAAATTGCATATCTCATTGAGAAATATTCTAAGACCATTAAGTTGGTATCCTAACCTGCTCCCAGCTTGGACTCTGCATCCAAGAGATAATGTGGTGGAAGGCAATTTTGAGGCATAGGTTTCCTTCCCTCTCTCAGTCTCCCCAGAATAACCAGGGATTTCACTTTGACCTAAGGTAGCAGAAGATCTAACCATCTCCCTGGTCAGTGCAGGTGAGCTTTTGACTGGCTCCATTAGAACATAGCTGCAATTCTTGTAGCTCTTCCAAATAACCTTCTGGTAGGAAGGAGGCTTCATTTTTTCCCCCCAAGAAAGGTAGCCTCTTGTAACTTTAGATTGATGGGTCCTTAGAATAATCTAGACAAGCTACACAGTGTAGTTGAAATACAATCCTCCAAATTGCCCATCAAGAGCAACAAAGTTAACCTCTCAACACCAGGAATTGCTTACAAAGGAACTATCTTCCTTTTTGCAGGACCAGTACCACCAGGTGAAAAGAGAAGGGGACTTTATTACAAGTATTTCATGTTAACCAATAAGACAGGTAGATTTTGTCACATCTTAGACTTAAGGGCCCTGAACAAGTACCTTACAAAGCAGAAGTTCAGGATGATTTCCATGGGTATCTTATGTCCAATGATTCAGGAACAGGATTGGCTATGCTCTCTGGACTTGAAGGATGCCTATTCCCAGTCACAAGAAGTATATGCAATTCTTGGTTTAGTCTTGTGTCAGAATCCAGGATCTTCACAAAATGTGTAGTGGTAGTCGCAGATTCACTACACAGACCAAGGGTGCACATGTTTTCCTACTTGAGTAATTGGCTGGTCCAGAGCACATCAGAAAAAGGTGCAAAAGAATCAGAGCCATTTTGGAACTGGAGCTGCTAAGGTTCATTATAAGCTATCCTAAGCCCCCACCTCAGTTCATCCAATGGTTGGAGTTTACAGGAGTCCTGCTAGATACAACCCAAGACAGTGTTTTCCTCTGACTTAGCAAATAGAGGCTTTCACCTCTGTGATTTGGGTGGTTCAGCAGAGTGAATAGATATCAGCTGAGCAGATGTTGGTTTTCTACTGTGCATGTCACACTCATGACATGCTTCAATTTGAGGACAGCTCATTGGTCCTGTGTTCCCAGTAGTCTCAGGCCATAGGGAACCCTCATGATGTCATCACTTTTTTGTCTTGGTGGCTAATTCACAACAATTTTGATGAGGGACTCCCATTTCAAATTCTTCAACTCCATTAGACACTAATGACAGATGCATCCAACCTGGGACTGGCTTTTATACCCAAGGTCAGTGGTCTGACCAGAATAGACAATCAATCTCCCAAAACTTAGAGGATCTGGAATATTCTAAAGGTGTTCAGAGATCAGCTGATAAGCCAGATTAGTCCAAACAGATCACCAGGTTGCAATGTACTACCATGTTTCCCCGAAAATAAGACCTACCCTGAAAATAAGCCCTAGCATGATTTTTGTGGTAGGTCCTAATATAAGCCCTACTCCCAAAATAAGTCCTAGTTGGATTGATCCCTGAAGCCCCTCTTGAATGTTCCCTACACTCCTTGATTCACCGGCGGCAGCACTTTCTCCCCCATGCAGCATCTTTCCTCCCCTCTCACCCCTTGTGCAATATCTTTTCATTCCTCCTTCCCATCCCACGCAGCAGAACCCCGCTGACCCTCCCACCGCGAGGCCAATATACCTCCATTCCAAACAGCAGTGGTGGCAGCACTGAACAGGCTTGCACAGGGCCTTCCCTGTGCCACTGTGTTACTGATGACATGGGAGATGGGAGGGAGAGATTGAAAGATACTGTGCAGAGGGATGGGTTGGCGGGGTCATTGGGGTTCTGATGCATGGGGAGGATAGGAGGGAGAAATCAAAAGATACTGCACAGAGGGATGGGTTGGTGGGGTTGTCTGGGTTCTGATACAAGGGGGGAATGGCTTTGTATTATCTGTTCCACAAAGATCTCAAGACTTATTTTATTTCAGAAATGTTATGACATCTAAAATTCCGTTTGTTAAGGATGATCTGTAATTTATTTATTTGTTAACCATTTAAAGCTCTATTTTATAGGGAAGATGTGGCTTACAAGAACAATGCTTAGATTAGATTAGATCTAATGCAACATAATGAAATTGCTTTTGGGTTCTGCTGCATGGGGGGGAGGAAGATGGGAAAGAGGGATAGGAAGATGCTGCACAAGGAGATGGGTGAGAGATGATTGTTGTACACACACAAAAAAAAGACATCCCCAAAAATAAGCCCTAGTGCGTTTTTAAGACCCAAAATTAATATAAGACAGTGTCTTATTTTCAGGGAAACATGGTACATTAACAAGTATGGAGGCACGGGTCAGAAAGCAGTCATGTTATAGTCATTGGCTACCTTCCACATGATGCTGGTAGGGGAAAGCAACTGTCAGGTGGACAAGCTAAATTAGGTCATACAGTTGCACGAATAGTCTCTGGACATGGGCATTGCCCAGAAGATCTTTCAGAAGAGGGCCTCCCCTCACCCTCTCGGTGGATCTAATCAGTCACTTCAATAAGAAAGTCTCTCGGTACTATTCCAGATTGGAATCACATGATACCTCTATCCTAAATTGGAGTCAGTTTTCCAAGGCCTCTCAGTGTGACAACTCTCCTGAAACTCAAGAAGGATAGGGAATCATGATCCTCATCACACCATACTAGCCGAGATATGTCTTATTCCCTGTACTGCTGGAGCTTTCCTTTAAAGATCTTTGGAGACTGGAAAGCCTCCAAACCTTATAAAATTTGTCCAGAATAAGCCCTTTTTATAGGTGCATATACCTCTGTGCATTACTTATGTATATGTATATTTATTCTCCTTTATGAAGTAGAACTGAATGTATACACCTCTGTGCGTGCACATATATCATTTCTACATTTTACTTTGTGACTATATTTTATAAAATTGTGCCCTAAATTCTACTTTGGAGGCACATGCAGGTTCTGGAATAGAGCCAGTTACTAATTGGATAAATTAGGAACTAATTGGCACTAACTACCAATAACTGGCTTTAATTGGAGTTAATTGGTGCCACTAATTTGACATTACACATGTAATTGCACTTGCAATTTTATAACCTTAGCATGAAACTCCTTTAGCATTCAACTGCTTGGGGGGGTGTAGATATGGAGTAGTGCTGCCCGATTCTCGATGCAAATCAATTCTCTGATTCACTTTGGGTGAATCGATTTGAATCAGTTTGTTTTGGGGAAAAAAATCGAACTTACTGATTCGTTGGCCCCCTTGCTAGAGACCCGTTCGGGCTTTCCCTCTGCCACCATCTAATGCCTTCCATCTAATGTAACTTTTGGTTTTGCAAAACCAGAAGTTACATCAGAAGCAAGGACTCCGGTGGCAGAGGGAAAGCCCGAATGGACCTCTGCAGGCAGATTGGCGGCAGCAAGGCTCTCTCCTCCCCGGCCGGAAGTATTTCTCCTCTCCTCCCCGGCCAGGCAAAAGCAGCGGTAGCAAATGCAATTCACTACTCTGCCACTACTCCATTCGGCCGCCCAAGCGGAAATAGGAAGTTTTCACTGAGGGTGGGCCACAGTGGAGAGAAGACACAAGGAGTGACAGCAGGAGTGGATCACTAAATCACTACTGTTACCGGCAACATGTTGTAACATCAGAATAAAGGTAGATGGGGAGAGGAGATATGGACTTGGGGGAGTTGGTGGACTGGAGGAGAGATGAAGAGAAGATGGATAGGAGAAATGAACTTGGTGGAGGGGGGAAGATGGATGGTAGAGGGGGAAGATGGACTTGAGGGAGATCATGGAGGGGCGATGGACTTGGGGAGAGGGAGAGATGGGGGAGTTGGTGGACTGGAGAGGGAGAGATGGGGAGAAGATGGATGGGAGAGGTGAACTTGGTGGAGGGGGAAAGATGGATGGTGGAGAGGGGAGATGGACTTGGGGGAGATCATAGAGAGGGGAGATGGGGGATATAAGAAATAATGGATCTAAAAACAGGAGAGGGAGAGAGATGGTGGACAATGGGATTTAGGGAGGGAAGGAACAGAAAGGGAGAGAAGTTGGACACAAGGGATGGTGTAAGGGGGAATAGAGATACTGGATAGGAGGGTAGTTAGAAAGAGAAAGGGAGAGCTGGTGAGGAAGGAGGGAGAGATGCTGGATGAAAAGGTAGTTGAGAAAAGGAGAGATGATGGATCTGGAGATGGTGGGGTCCATCACTGCAGCTACGGGAATAGAGATGAAAAAAGGAAAGATGCCAGACCTCCAGGGGAGGGAAGGGAAATGGAAGGGGAGGACAGAGATGGAAGATGGATGGTTACCTCGGAAAAAGAAGAAAATAACAAATGGGCAAGAGACCCTGGCAAGCAAATTATCAGAAGATGTTTGTTGCAGAGCCTGGGACCAACATGATTTAAAAATGACCAGACAAGAAAAGGTAGAAAAAATAATTTTATTTTCTGTTTTGTGATTACAATGTGTCAGAGCTGGTATTAGACTGCAAACGTGAACTAGGATTTAACAGAGAGAGAAAAAGTATTTTTTGTTTGTTTATTTTGTTGACCCCACAGTGCCAGTGTGGGTAGGAGAGGGCAAAGGGGGTGAATAGGCTATAAAATAAACCTACCAGGATGTTTGGAAAAAAAACACCGAATTGGGCAGGAAAATCGAATCAAAAAATTGATTCAATAGACTGAATCGAATTGAATCTAAATATTTTTTCCTGAATCGGACAGCACTAATGTGGAGGGTCATGCATGGGTAAGCAAGGTTATAGAATGCTTTCATTTACATGTGTAATTGACAGCATTTAGATGCAAGCATGTCTGAAATTAAATGTGTAAATGCAGACTTAACACTAGTATTCTGTAATAACTATTATACATGGAATGCTTCTTTAAAATTTGTACTAAGCACCCACAGTTTAAGTAGGTTAAGTAGATTGTGAGCCAGCTGGGATAGATAAGGAAAAATGTTTGGGTACCTGAATGTAAAAACTGCTTAGATAACGTCAATTGATAGGCGGTATATAAATAACTAATAAACTTGGAAACTTTAGGTGACCTGTACAAAATTGCCCCCTTTTTTGTCTATTCGCATTTTGGGGCTGATTCTTTAAAGGGCACCTAAAGTTAGGCGCCTAACTTAATTGACAGAACACCCCTAAGAGCCTCAATAATTGGCTAAAACATTTTTAATTGGGCGATAGGCACCTATCTGGTTATATAAAAGACAGGCATCTATCGCAATGCGCTTAGTGGTGCCTAATGCCAAAGTGGATTTTTCTATGAGTGGAGCGTAAGTTAGTTACCTCTAAACGTGATTTTCCAAAAACAGGCACCTGAAATGTAAGCCTTTAAAACCTCGCCTACATTTCAGGTGCCTAAGTTTTTACATAGGTGTCGCTAGCTGCGATTCTGTAAATAGCACCTAAGCATGATTGACACATGGCTGGCACCTTTTTTTTTAGGTGCCAGTCGATTTAGGAACCGTTTATAGAATCAGCCCTTATGCCTTTATTGTACTCAAATTTTTCTTCCATTTGCCATTCTATAATCCATTGAAGCCATTTTGCTTGTATGATGATTTCACAGTAGTTTGATTTGAGCTGTTTAGACAATTTGAGTCTATAAATGAAGCTTGTTTTCTTCAAGAGGCAAGTTTTCTAATTTATCTTTACAGAGATGTGACTCGAACACTCCCCTTCTTTTCCCGTTGCTTGATCCAATGTAATTAAATAATAGATTTCATTTCATAACTTTGCAGTAGCAATAAAGAGGAACTTATGTTCAGCAGGAATGTTTATTTTTTTTTCTTTGCCCTTCCACAGCTTGAAAGCGATCCTTTCTTGCTACGCTAAACTGATGTGAAACAGTCCATTGAAATCAATGTCCTAGGGAACTGCATGTCAATTAAAGATTACACATGAAATTAATGTCAAAAACTGGCACATTTTTGCAGACAGATGCTGTACCAGTTATTCAGATTTCAGTTCATATTGTTTTGAAAACTAACATTTGTCTTACTGTAATTTTTCAAAAAAATGTTTTTCTAAATTGGAAAAAGATTTGCTGTTTATAAGACCAGTATCTACTACCACACCACATTACTACAAAGAATAAAAGTAACCTAAAGATTGTGGGAAAGAGACACTTTACAACCATAGTGAAAATCTATGGTCTCTTCAAAAGGGAGCCTGTACTAGAGAGTAAAAATTTTAGTTTTGATTTAGATGTTGCAATCATAATATTAGTCATTTTTAAAATCGATGATCTAGCTGTCCTCTCTGCATTTCATTCATATAGGGGCTCGTGTAACATAGTAAATGATGGCAGATAAAGACCCGATTAGTCCATCTAGTCTGCCCAACCATATACTCTCTATAAATTAATTATTTAATCTAAATTGTTCTTTTTCATAGATATTTCAGGGCCAGAAACCCAGAGCTCTGGCCAGGACTATGCTTAGCTTCCATCTACTGGAGCCTCCATCAAAGCTCACTCCATCCCATCTAAACCATCCCAGCCCATCCTCAACTGAATAGCCATACATGAGACACAGACTATGCAAATCTGCCCAGTACTGGCCTTAGTTCTTCAATATATACCATTATTTTCTGATTAGAGATCCTCTGTGTTCAACCCATGCTTAAGAACATAAGAATTGCCGCTGCTGGTTCAGACCAGTGGTCCATCATGCCCAGCAATCTGCTCACGCGGTGGCCCTTAGGTCAAAGACCAGTGCCCTAACTGAGTCTAGCCTTACCTAAGTATGTTCTGGTTTAAAGGGAACTTGTCTAACTTGTCTTGAATCCCTGGAGGGTGTTTTCCCCTATAACAGCCTCCGGAAGAGCGTTCCAGTTTTCTACCACTCTCTGGGTGAAGAAGAACTTCCTTACATTTGTACGGAATCTATCCCCTTTTAACTTTAGAGAGTGCCCATTTGTTCTCTCTACCTTGGAGAGGGTGAACAAACCTATCTTTATCTACTAAATCTATTCCTCGCTCGTCGTACCAATTTCCAGGTCATTTATAAATATGTTGAAGAGCACGAGTCCAAGCACCAAATCCTGCAGCACTCCACTCGTGATGCTTTTCCAGTCCGAGTATTGTCCATTTATCCCCACTCTCTGTTTCCTCTCCGCCAACCAGTTTTTAATCCATGTGAATATTTCACCCTTGATTCCGTGGCTCACAATTTTTCAAAGTAGTCGTTTATGCGGGACCTTGTCGAACGCCTTCTGAAAATCCAGATATACAATGTCAACCGGGTCACCCTTGTCTATTAGTATAGTTTTCAGTTCTTTCCTGAATGTTTTGTAGTTGGTCGTCTTGGTCAGTAGCTTGGAGAGGTGGCAGTCTATTTTCACTGCTCTGGTGGTTAGTAGTTCATCATATAGTTTTTTGCTTTGTATGCCTTTTGCTGGGGGATGGGTGAAAAGAGCCTTTGTTCTCCTTGGTTTTGAAGTGTTATTTTTGATAGGGTGTTTGTTTAGGTAGCTGGGACCAGATCCATTTAGGGTTCTGAATAGGGTGCAGAAGAATTTATATTATATGTGTGCTTGTATTGGGAGCCATTGTGCGTCTTGGTAAGCAGTGGTAATGTGATCATATTTTTTCAATTTATATATCAGTCTAAGAGCTGTGTTTTGCACCGTTTGTAATTGTTTTAAGGTATAGGCGGGGCATGGCAGGTACAGGCTGTTACAGTAGTCCAGGAGACCCAGGATTAGCGCTTGGATCATGAGACTGAATTGTTCTTTGTTGAAGTATTTTCTGTTATTTCTTAGGTTGTACATGGTTGTGAATGCCTTCTGGACTATTTTGCTGATTTGAAGTTGTCTATTATTATTCCCAGCAGGTTGGGTTGTAGGGGGTATAGGATAAAGTTTAATTCTAGGTTTGTTATGGAGGGTGTTTTGTTTTTTTCTAGAAGTAGGAATTTGGTTTTGTCTTGTTTCAACTTTAATTTGTCTCTCATCCATTGTTTTTAATGTTGTATATATTTTGATTGTTGTGTCATTGGTGGATTGGTCGAAAGGCAAGATGATGGTGATATCATCTGCGTAACTGTATGAGGTTATGTCTAATTTATCTAGGTATGTGCCAAGTGTGGCTATGTACAGGTTGAAGAGTGTTGTGGATAGTGGCGAGCCTTGGGGGATTCCACAGGGATTGTTCCAGGTTTCAGATTGTTCTTTATTTTGTTTTGACTCTGTATTTCCTTGAGTGGAGGAATCCTTCAAACCAGTTGTAGACTCTGCCTGTGATTACTGTTGCCTCCTGTGTTTGTAGTAAGATGTCATGATCTACCAGGTCAAATGCTGTGGTGAGGTCTAGTTGAATGAGCAGCATTTTTTTGCCTTTGCTTAGGTGTTGTTTGGCTGTGTCTAGGAGTCCCTCTTTCTTGGAATTCCTCAAATCCTAATACCACCAGATCCTCCCACAAATTAAAATTATCCTTCCCCTCGCTAAAAGGCATTTCCCACACAGGAAAGCTAGGGACCTCCCTCCACTTCAAAATCACTGAGCTCTGGAACAACCTTACCTCCCCTCTTCGGAACTTGAGCTCTCTCCAAGTTTTCCGCAAACATCTGAAAACCTGGCTTTTCTCAAAAAATGTAAGTCTCCCTCCAATTTAGGAATCAAGGAAACTCTTATATCTTGGTATCCCAAGTCCTCTAAATTTTCTTCACACTTCTACCTCTAACCCTCTGTTGTAGTTCCTTCCTATTTCTACTACTGTAAACCGCGTCGAGCTCTACGAATGTGGAGATAATGCGGTATACAAACCTAAGGATTAGATTAGATTAGATTAGATTAGAGAGAGTAGTAATTTTTAAGTACTGTGTTGGCCTCTGAAGCCTGATTGTGAGAGGTGCCTAGGTTCCAGTCAATCCCTGGATAATTGAAGTCACCCATGATAACTACAGTGCTCCCTTGCAGTTGCTTTTAATTTTGTCAGTCATTTCTCCATGAGTCTCTTTGGACTGCCCTGGGGGTCGGTAGTAGATGCCGATCTTCGTTTCCGTTCCATTTGTTCCCGGAATTTTGGCCCATAGAGACTCTACCTTATTTTTTGTTTCCGGCGTGTTCTCTCCAGTAGATTCAATTCCCTCTTTGATGTATAGAGCAATACCCCCACCTTTTTGACCTACTCTGTCTCTATGGTATAGCATGTATCCAGGTAGCACAGTGTCCCAGACGTTTTCCTCGTTCCACCATGTTTCCGTGATGCCGATGATGTTGAGGTTATCTTTTTATGCCATAGCTTCCAATTCCCCCTTTTTATTCCTTAGGCTCCTTGCGTTCATGTATATACCCTTGAGTTTGTGGCCTGTTACTTTCTGACATTTCCTTCCCTCTTGTGTCCCTTTTGATCTGTCAGGATTTCTCTCTTGCCTATGATCCGGTGAGTCTTCCACGCTATCTTCTTGCATGATATCCTCTGGGTATACCGATTCCTGAACCATCGACTCTTGGTCGACTGTCGGATTTCCCCTTCTTCCTAGTTTAAAAACTTCTCAATGTCTCTCTTGATGTTGTTTGCAAGTAGCCTCGTTCCGTCTCCGCTGAGGTGGAGTCCATCCTTCCTGTATAGCTTTCTCTTCCCCCGGAACGTCGTCCAGTTGCGCACGAAGCGGAATCCTTCTTCCTCACACCAGTGCCTCATCCATGTGTTGACTGCTTGCAGCTCCGTCTGTCTCTTCTCATCGGCCCTGGGTACCGGCAGGATCTCTGAGAACGCTACCCATGGCGTTCTGGTCTTAAGCTTCCCTCTTAGCATCCGGAACTGGTCCTTCAGTCCTTCCCTGCTGTAGTTCCTGTTGCTCAAATTGTTTGTCCCACGTGGATCACCACCGCTGTAACTTCCTCTTCCACGCTGTCGATGTGGCTTACTATATCTTCTACTGTGGCTCCTGGTAGGCAGGTCACCAGCCGATCCTGTCTTCCTCCCGCTATGTAGCTGTCGACTTGTCTGATAATGGAATCCCCCACAACAATTGCTATCCTCTCTATCTTCTCTTGCCTCTCTAGCTGCAGGTCCGTGTCCCTGGTGTATGACCATCTTTCCAGTCGTAGGTCCATGTCCTCTGTGCACTTCCATCTTCCCTCATCCTAGCATTGGTTTGCACCGGACTCGTCTTCCTATGGGTTCCCTCCGTTGTTTCCATGTCTCGCTGCTGTGTCACCTATTTCTTCCTTATGGTTGTCCTCCAGGTGATCCTCACTCACTGTAGGTGTATCTTGGCAACTCCACTGTTATTGGTGATTTTCCACGACCCTCCCTGTATGCATACTCGATGAACTTCTCTAACTCCCTGACTTCTTCCTTAATGGCTTCCTCTGTCATGAAGTTTTCTGCCTCTTTGTCCTCCTCTTCCACTGCTCGAAGTGCTTCTAGTTCTAGTATTCTGCCCTCCAGGAGTCTGACTTGCTTCTTCAGGCCCTCCAGTTCCTCGCATCGAGTGCATACATAAGACCGCCTCCCAGAGGGGAGGTAGTCATACATATGTCAAACGGTGCAGAAAACTGGGTAGCTCAACATCCTGCTTCTGTCTGCTGCATCCATTGCTGTCCACTTGCCGGTCTGTCATCTGAAGTGGCTTCTCCTTGTGTAGGAATCTGTGTAGCATCCTTGGTGTTACTGTGAAGTCCTTTTCTTGATTTTAAACCTGCTTACCCCTATTGCATGTGTGTGACCTCTGTGTCTGCTGTGGTTGACCTCTGCTACTATTGTGTTTGTTTATCTACTTCTTGTCTATCCTGTTGCCCTTGTGGTACTTGCCTGTGTAGGTGTCCTTCCCTAGTGTTTCTTCTTTGCAGAGCTTGTCCCTTCTTAAGGTCCTTCGCAAAGGCGCTCTCGCTGAGCACCTATAATGCTCGCCTTCGCGCACTGAACGGCTGAGCACCTTTGGCCACTCCCCTTTTAAGGGGGAGCTCCAGTGGATGACGTCGGGGGTGGATGGAGCTACCTCTCGCCGATGCCCCTTGCTCTCTCCTGCCTTCACTTGCTCCTTCTTCTCCTCTCCTGTTCTCTTCTCTGCTTTTCTCTCCTCCTTTCTGCCTCCTGCTAGCCTGCCCAAGCCTGTTAACTGAGTGTTGTTGGCCCCTCCCCTTTTAAGGGGAAGCTCTGGTGGATGATGTTGGGGGGGTGGGCAGATCTACCTCTCGCCGATGCCCTTGCTTTCTCCTTCCTTATCTTGCTCCTTCTTCCCTTTTCCTGTTCTCTTCTCTACTTTTATCTCCTTCTGCTTTTCTCTCCTTCTCCTTTCCTGCCTCCTGCTTGCCTGCTTTTTTGACTTCTGTCACTGTTTTCCTCTCCACCATCTCCCACAGGAGTTAATTCCAGGCATCAACCTCCCTCTCCATAAAGAAGAATTCCCTAGCATTACTCTTGAGTCTACCACTCCTCAACCTCAAACTATGCACTCTGGTTTTACCATTTTCCTTTCTCTGGAAAATATTTTGTTCTATGTTAATACCTTTCAAGTATTAGAGTATCTGATTCATATCTCCCCATCCCTTCTTTCCTCTAGTATATATATATATATATATATATATATTCAGGGCTTCCAAGCTCTCCTCATACATCTTTTGGTGCAAACCACCTATCATTTTTGCGCCTTTCTCTGGACCATTTTAAATCTTCTTTTGTCCTTTACCAGATATGATCTCCAAAATTAAATATGATATTCCAAGTGGGGCCTCACCAATGACCTGCACAGGGGTATCAACATTTTCTTTCTTCTACTGGTTACACCTCTCTCTATTCAGCCCAGCATCCTTCTGGCAACAGCCACCACCATGTCAGTCTGTTTCTTTGCTTTTAAGAACATAAGAAGTTGCCTCCACTGGGTCAGACCGAGGTCCATCTCGCCCAGCGGTCCGCTCCCGCGGCGGCCCATCAGGTCTGCGACCTGTGAAGTGGTTTCTGACCACTTCTATAACCTACCTCTAGTTCTATCTGTACCCCTCTATCCCTTTATCCTCCAGGAACCTATCCAAACCCTTCTTGAATCCCTGTACAGAGTTCTGGCCTATCACTTCCTCCGGAAGCGCGTTCCATGTGTCTACCACCCTCTGTGTAAAAAAGAATTTTCTAGCATTTGTTCTAAACCTGTCCCCTTTCAATTTCTCCGAGTGACCCCTAGTGCTTGTGGCTCCTCTCAGTTTGAAGAATCTGTCCTTATTTACTCTCTCTATGCCCTTAAGGATTTTGAAGGTTTCTATCATGTCCCCTCTAAGTCTCCTCTTCTCCAGGGAGAACAGCCCCAGCATTTTTAACCTGTCAGCGTATGGAAAATTTTCCATACCTTTTATCAGCTTAGTCGCCCTCCTCTGCACTCCCTCGAGTACCGCCATGTCCTTCTTGAGGTACGGCGACCAGTATTGAACACAGTACTCCAGGTGCGGGCGCACCATTGCGCGATACAGCGGCATGATGACTTCCTTCGTCCGGGTTGTGATACCCTTTTTGATGATGCCCAGCATTCTGTTTGCTTTCTTTGAGGCTGTCGCACATTGCGCCGATGGTTTCAGTGATGAGTCGACCATCACCCCCAGGTCCCTTTCCAGGTTACTCACCCCTAGCAGTGTTCCCCCCATTTTGTAGTTGAACATCGGGTTCTTTTTCCCTACATGCATGACCTTGCATTTTTCTACGTTAAAACTCATTTGCCACTTTTTTGCCCAGTCTTCCAGTCTCTTTAGGTCCCTTTGTAGGTCTTCGCAGTCTTCCGTGTTTCTAACCCTGCTGCAGAGTTTGGTGTCATCAGCAAATTTGATAACCTCACATTTTGTCCCCGTCTCCAGATCGTTAATAAATATATTGAATAGTAGAGGTCCCAGCACCGACCCCTGCGGAACTCCGCTCGTGACCCATTGCCAATCTGAGTATTGGCCCTTGACTCCAACCCTCTGTTTCCTGCCCGCTAGCCAGTGTTTCATCCATCGGTAGATATCCCCTTGCACCCCGTGGTTCCACAGTTTTTTAAGTAGCCGTTCGTGAGGTACCTTGTCGAAGGCTTTTTGGAAGTCAAGGTAAATGATGTCTATGGATTCACCCTTATCCATCTGACTGTTTATTCTCTCAAAGAAGTACAGCAAGTTCGTGAGGCACGACCTTCCCTTGCAGAAGCCATGCTGGCTCGCCTTCAGTTGTCCATTGTTTTCTATGTGTTCGCAGATTGTGTCCTTTACCATTGCTTCCATCATCTTTCCAGGAACCGAGGTCAAGCTCACAGGCCTGTAGTTTCTCGGGTCACCCCTTGATCCCTTCTTAAAGATGGGCGTGACATTTGCTATTTTCCAGTCCTCTGGGATCTCCCCAGTTTTTAGGGAGAGGTTACATATTTGGCGAAGTGTCTCTGCTATTTTGTTTCTCAGTTCTTTTAGTACCCTTGGGTGGATGCCGTCCGGGCCTGGTGATTTGTCGCTCTTTAGTCTGTCTATCTGTCTGAGGACATCCTCTTTGCTTACCTCTAGTTGTACCAGCCTTTCGTTGTGTTCTCCGTTTATAATCACCTCGGGTTCTGGGATATTGGATGTGTCCTCTCTGGTGAAGACCGACGAGAAGAATTAGTTTAACCTTTCAGCTATCTCTTTTTCCTCCTTTATCGCTCCTTTCCTGTCTCCGTCGTCCAGTGGTCCCACTTCCTCTCTGGCTGGTTGTTTCCCTTTCACATACCTGAAGAAGGGTTTGAAGTTTCTTGCTTCTCCTGCCAGTCTTTCCTCATATTCTCTCTTTGCCTTCCTGACCTCTCTATGACATTCTTTCTGGTGTCTTTGTGCTCTTCCTGGTTTTCCTTTGTTGGATCCTTTTTCCATTTCTTGAAGGATGATTTCTTGTCGCTTATCGCCTTTTTAACCGCAGATGTTATCCATGCTGGGTTTCTAGTTCGATTTTTTTTGCACCCTTTCCTAAACCTTGGGACGCACAGGTCTTGTGCCTCGAGCACTATGCCTTTTAGATCTTTGAACATTATCACCCCAAGGTCCCTATCCCAATTTGTGCATATCAGCCTCTCACCTCCCAGAACATACTGCTCCTTCCAATTTCTAATCTCCAAATGCATTACTCTACATTGAATTTTAGTTGCCAGATATTAGACCATGCCTCTAACTTTACAGATCCTTTTTCATGTTTTCCACTCCCTCCTTAAGCCAGGATTCTGTATAGGACGCACAGTCTCAGAAGCCGCCTAAGCAGCTTTTGAGAATCGCACATGGGCGTCCTCTACAGAATCATGTCTAAGCCCACCTAAGAACCCGATTCTCTAACCAACGTCCATGTTAGAGTCTGGTTAGAGAATCGGTTGCCAACGAGCTTATCGTGGCAAGAGATCTCCCTTCTGAAATAAGTTTAGCAGCAACCCGTCCGTACCCCCTGTGAAGACTACTGCCAGGAGGGATGCCCAATCCCTCCTGCCAGAACCCCCACCCCTGAACATCCTGCAGCAGGAGGAATGCCCAGTCCCTCCTGCCTGCCACCCGCGAACCCTTCCCCGAACATCACATGGCAGGAGAGATGCCCAATCCCTCCTGCTGGAACCCCCCACCTCCCCTCCTGTACATCGCATGTCAGGAGGGGCCTAGGGGATCTGGCCAATCGGAATCTTAGCCCACTCCCAGTGAATTCCAGTTGGCCCAGGTGCCTAAGGCCCCTCCTGCCGGGTGATGTTTGTGGGAGGGTTCGGGGTACCAGTCAGGAGGGACTGCCTCAATCATTTGGGAGAGAGTGGTGTGGGGTTTTGGCAGGAGAGATTGGGCATCACTCCTGCCAGGGAACATTGGGGTGGGTTTGGGGGTGTCAGGCAGGAGGGACTGGGCATCTCTCCTGCTGTGATCATTGGGGAGGGGGGAGGTCTGACAGGAGAGATTGAGCATCTGGCCTGCCAGGAAATATTGGGGTGGGTTCGGAGGCACCAGACAGGAGGGACTGGGCATCCAGGGAACATTGGGATGGTTTGGGGGCACTGGGCAGTAGGGACTGGGCATCCTTCCTGCCGCGATCATTTGGGTGGGTTCATGGCAGGTGTCAGCAGGAGGGGAGTGGGCATCCCTCCTGCCACAATTATTCAAGGGGGGTGTTCCAGTATGACGGATTGGGCATCCCTCCTGCCGGCGATGTACTGGGGGGGGGGGGGGAGAGCCACTGCCGCTAAACTTATCACAGCAGGGAGATCCCTTGCCATGAAAAACTTAGTGGCCGTGTCTGCTTACAATGTAGGCCAACCCACGCCTAACCTTAGGCAGGCTTGCACACCTCCCAAGGCTCCCGGAGGCACCTCCAATGTAGGCAGCCTGCCTCAGGAGTTTGTATTTTTTTAAACATGTGTCCTGATTGGCTGGTTAGGCAACAGTTGGCCGCCTTCAATCGGGACACCGTTTATAGAATCCAGACCTTAGTGTCTACTCTGTTACAAATCTTGGTATCATCCACAAAAAGGCAAACTTTTCCATCTTGTACTAAAGCACAGTAAGTTTTTGCACTTACCATGGTTTAAAAGGAAAAATTATCAGACAGTAAGTGCAAAGGATGTGTGGTAAATGTTGGGGGCATCCCCGGAATATTCTCTGCAGTTCTCACACAGAAAAGTTCTTACTGCACATTATGAATCTTCACAGTTAGGGCAGATGCACTTAATACCTCCTCTTGAGAAGGAGGTAAGTGTGCCTGCACTAATGGTTTGAGTACCATGTGCTAACTGCACTGTGTAGATAGCTTCTAGAGCAGACATTAATCGTGTCTGCACTAATTGCAAACACTCAACAAGTGGTAGAACATTTTGGTGTGATAATTGCAGAGAAAATTCCGGGGATGCCCACAACAATCACTAAACAGCCTTTGCATTTATTACTTGTTAATTTTTGCTGTTAAAGCATGTTAAGTCCAAAAACTGATCATACTTTGGTACAGGAATCCCTACATGAATGAGATGCAGACTTATATGAGTAGGACATAAACTCATTTTCCTATTTACAAGAAAAGTGGATAGTTTAATGTTTTTAAAGATCTAGAATTATCACTGTTGCTTCTGGTGACTCAGATCCTAGTTGACCTTATTCTGGTGTGTTCAGCACCTCATTGCTCCTAGGAGGAATGTACAGAATATATATGATCAGCCTCCTCTCGGTAAGATTCCTTAGTGCTTCAGAAGTAGCAGCAGCATGATGTGATCTGATTTGTTTCAAAAAAATGAAATTGTTTCCCGATAAAAATGTAACCCTTTAATTGGCAGATGGTGCAACATCTGCTTTACGTAACTTGATGTTGAACGAGAGCAACAGTGCCAAGTAAAAGGCATTTGGAAATGCAGATTTTCCATAAGAGCCATAGAAGACATGTTGCTTCTGAGTAATAATGCCAGATAAAGAGCTACATTTGCTTCCTTCCACCTGCACTATGGATTGTGAGTTGTATGAATAGGAGATGGAGAGTAGCAAGCACACATTTGGATCTACTGTTACGTAGATATCTTGTATTGAGAGCCTCTGTTGGCATATATCTTCACAGAGAGGAGCATGCTCTTAAAAACTGTCACCTTCCAAGTCTCACTTTGTCAGCTGGTGAGCCAAATTGAAAGAACCTCAGTACGATATGCGGCATATAGCTCTAGTAGCATAAGTTCTTCACATTGTCTTCTTTTGGTGTTTATGATTAAAACCTCTCGCCAGTGAGATCCAGGGACAGAGTCTAGAAGGAGCTGGGTTTTATGTAGTATCGGTGATATTCAGCACTGCTAGTCGGATAATTATCCAGTTTACATAGGCCAACAAGAAGGCTATCTTAAGCTAACTGGATATTTATCTGAGTGTTTCTGAATATTGTCAACACTTGAATAATGGTGCTCAGTATCTCTAAACTCAGATTTTCAGCATCAGTATATAGATAGCAGATGGCACTGAAAATTTGGGTATAGCTTTAAACATTGCAGCTGGCATTTAAAGAAATACCAGCCACAGAGTTGAATAATGAAGGGGAAAGGGTTATGTGATAGCAGTTTTACATACTTCATATTAAAGTAAAGTAGGCAGTTTTCAAAAATGTGGTTTCTGTCTCAAGCCCCTATTAACAGCTTAGAAAGGCTTCAAAATGCCTTCTATCTAGTTGCCATCTGTCTCATGTGTCAGTCTTTTCCTTCTTGGTCTAGCTTGTTCACACTGTTCTTTTTTTCCTGGTTTTAGAATAAGACAGTTAAAAGTCTTTTGGTCTTAATATGCTTTTGGATCTCTGAGGCCTTGTTTGGTATCAGCATTTGTATGAGGATGTTGCATTTTCTTCTAATTTTACAGATTAGCAAACTAATTATTTTTGCGACAAAGAAAAACATGACATCTTTTTGTAAAGTATGATACATAATTGATGATTATTTGCTGTTTGGAAGTTCCCCCTACTCATCCTTGGATAATTCTTGTACTAAAAATATCATTAGATCTTCTTTCATACAATGTAGGTTTCAGATCTTCCCAAGCATTTTCAATAATATTCAGGTATGGAGACCATGAAGGATATTCCAAAACTTTTGTCTTTCTTTCAGAAATTATTTTTATATTGATTTTGTAGTATGTTTTAGATCATTGGCTTGTCAAAATCTTCATTCACTTTTCAGCTTTAGTATCATTACCAGTTGTGGAGAATTAGCTTCTAGGCTCTATTGATACTGTATTGCTTGAATTCATTCTTTATTCCACCGACACTATGGGAGTTGTTTCAGAATGATCTCTAGATGTAAATAGTGACATTTGCATATGTAGATTGTATGCATGTTTAAATGGCAATTTCAAGACAATATTTACATATAGAGATCTATACCACACATAGATTTCAAGTAAATGTGGGTGGGGGCCTAGTTTAGAAATGTCCTAGGTATAATAAAAATCTACATGTGCCCCGTTTTGTTTGGCAGACTGGATGGACCATGTTTATGGGAAAAATATTCCTCATCAGATTTTAATAAGCTCAAAAGCACACATAGAATTCAGCCAAAGATTTTATATTCGCTTATTTATCATTTTTAGTCTGTTAAAATCTGAAGATAAATATTAAGTATACAGCATATATTTTTTTGAAAGATGCAGGTTTAACTTTGTAATAGGTAGAGGTTTTATTAGCTTTGGTTCACTGAGGGAGTTATTGAAACATGCAGTTTGGAAGTGGTTAAAGCTTTCCATACAATAGTATTTAAGCCTTTAGTTTTCACCTCATATGGCTTAGGCTATAGACACTGCACTATTTGGAGACTGTCTTCTATACTATCTCTGCTGTTCGGAATAGAATACAGTACTCCACATGAGGTTTCACCAGTGCTGGTTATTCTTATGTATACCTGAACAATTCTCAGTATCCTATCACACTTTTTGGTAAAAATGATATACCATAAAAAATAGTCACACTCAGGAGCTATCCCCGATTTAACCATCCCCCCCCCTTTTATAAAACCACGCTAGCATTTTTTAAATCACTGGTCAAGGTGGTAACAACTCCGATGTTCGTAGAATTCCTATGAGCATCGAAGGTGTTACCGCCACGGCCAGTGTTTTTAAAAAAACAAACAAAAAAACGCTAGTCTGGCTTTATAAAAGGGAGGTTAGTGCATAAAAATGAGGCATTTTTACTTGAAATTTTATTTTGCAGTAATTAAGGTGCTTGAGCAATGCACAGAAGACAATGAGGTAAAATAAATTATATACTTAACTCATATTTAACTTACCGTATATTACATTGCATTAGTGACTTCTATTCCGCTCGTACCTTGCAGTTCTAGGCGGATTACAAAAAAGCTAACTGGACATTTCCAGGATCATTACAGTTTAGGTATTAGGATTACAATGAAGCTAACTGGATATTTCCAAAAGATTTGCAAGTTAAGTAGTGGAATACATGGTTGATACTTAAGAGAGAAAAAATTACAAGAGGGGGTAAGACTATTACAAGGGAGGAGAAGGACAGGGGGAAGAGTTAAGATATCTGGATAAATTTTTTGAATAGCAGAGTTTTTGACTCCAAAACTGCCTGCATAAATTTTATCCTGAAATTGAAGCCAGTTACCATATAATTTTTGGCTGGGCTTCTTTAAAAATGAGAGGTGGGAAGACAAAAAGTTAAGCAGATATTAGTGATATTCAACCTCTTTCTGTTTACAGTCCAGTCTTGTTATTTGCGTGTTCCTGACTTGTGATTTCGCTTATGCGCAGTTGCATGCATTGTGACTGCAATTTGCCATTTTTGCCATGTGTTTGCATAATTCGGAGACCTCTGATCTTAGGAAAAAAGCTTTGTTTCCTTTCTCTTCCTCTTCTGATTTTGGCTTTGCTTCCAGAAATTGCAACTAAGCATAAAGAGATTGAGTTAAAAGCATAAGAAAGTGAGTTAGAAGCATCAGCTCCAAAGAGAAATAAGTATATCATGTGTCTGAGTGTCAAAATACATGTTTTAGACAGGCTTCGTTCTGGCAAGTCTGTTTCTGCTGTCAGCCATGATTTCAATGTGAATGATTCCACAGTGTGATCCATCCAGCAAAAAGAGGAAGATATTTGTCAGTTTGTTCGTGAAGCTGCACTGAAAAGTTCCAAAATATCTGTGGCTCGTGATCAATGGAAAAGATGGAGAAATGGCAAAATTTGTGGATAATTCAAATGGTGAATGAGAAAAAAAGCACAGTGGACAGCATTGTTGTCAGGATGAAAGCCAGAGACATTTACAAACACATCACCCAGGGATAGGAAAACGTGAAACCCTTTTCTGCGAGTTCAGTTTGGCTAGCGCATTTTAGAAAGCAATATGTGATAAAAAATGTAAGCCTTTCTGGGGAGGCAGGTTCAGCTGACAATGAAACTGCTGAGGAATTTAAAACATACTTGCTAAGAATAATGGAAGAAAAGGGGCATGAAAATTCCTTAAAGAAATTTAAAACACTCCTTAAGACATTTCTTTTTAAAGATGCTTATCAAAATTCCGATTCAAGACCCAAATAAAAATAGGACAACAAAAACGCTTCCAGGAAGCAATACCCCATTTTTTTTTCCTCTCGTTTTACCCTCCCCTCTTCTCCTCATTTTATTTTTATTTATACAATTTAATTTAAAAATCTTCCCTTCCCCTTTCTTCCCTTTTGTCTTATACCCTTCGTAATCAAGTCTTTGTATTGACACTATCCCCCTATTTTTACTCTGTTTTTTATATACAACTTTTTTATAAGTTTTATCTCTTATTATTGTAAACCGACCAGATACTTGTGATGGTCGGTATATCAAAATATTAATAAACTTGAAACATTCAGTGTGGATGAGACTGGCTTGTTATATGAGCAGACTGCGAAATGGACCTATGTAATGAAAATGGCAGCAGAAACCCTAGGATTCAAAGCATTGAAAGATCGTACCACCCTGCTACTTTGTGCCAATGCCGAGGATGATTTCAAATGCAAGCCTATTAACATCTACAGAGCCCCAAATCCTTGCACTCTTCAAGTTTCAAGTTTTTATTAAAATTTGATGTACATGCATTGTCAAATATTTCCAAAGCATATTACAAATCTGAAAAAGGGTGGCAAACAATACAACACATTAATACAAAATAATGCAAACAAACTCCGGACTGGTACAAAAGGATAAAGGGATAAACTACAATTATTAAAGCAAAGAGAGAACATATCTGGATAGAACTTCAGGGCAGGGCAAGAGGTAAAGAGAAAGAAGAGGAAAAAAAAAGAATTGAATCCAGCAAATGGGGAAAAATTAAAATACAGGAATATGTAGCCTTAATCCTAGACTAATTCTCTTGTCTATATCTCAAAGGCATCTTTATACATGAAACTTTTTAGTGAACTTAAAGGAAAGAACCTGAACTGGATGCCAGGAAGGGCATCAACACTGGGAAAACTTCAGTGACCTGAAGAAATGCAATCCCATGTTGAAGTGCAGTCTATAATTCAAGCATCTGACAAGTTCTGTGATTGCCCCCTCCGCTGAGACATTTAAGGACTTGAGAAGGAAAGCCAAGCAGACAAAGCTGATACAGTTTTTTCAGTCAACAAGTCACAAAACTCATGCACCAGAGGTTGATACGTTAGAAGTTGACCTGTCAACCTTGACTCATGCTCTAGAGCAGTGGTTTCCAACCCTGTTCTGGAGGACCACCAGGCCAATCGGGTTTTCAGGATAGCCCTAATGAATATGCATGGAGCAGATTTGCATGCCTCTCACTTCCATTATATGCAAATCTCTCTCATGCATATTCATTAGGGCTAGCCTGAAAACCCGATTGGCCTAGTGGTCCTCCAGGACAGGGTTGGGAACCACTGCTCTAGAGCAGTGTATCTCAGACTGTGTGCCAAGGCACACTAGTGTGCCTCCTGAGATTTCAGGTGTGCTGCGGTACACTGGGGAGGAGGAAAGGCACCGGCACCAGCTTAGTGCCTACAGGACGTGCCTCTTGTGGCGAGAGGCACGTCCTGTAGGCAATCAGTGGGCGCCAGCACCTATCCTTCTCTCTGGCCCTCTTCCCTTCTGGCACCCCCCCCCCCCCACTTGCATCTCAGAGCCCACCTGGAGGCCCTTCACACACACGCGGACATCGACATGATGATGTCACACATACGCGTGATGTCATCACGGAGATATCCGTGCCCTTCCAGGTGCCTCGAGCCACGGCCACTACTTTTAGCGTGCTGCGGCTCGAGAAAGTTTGCGGAAACTGCTCTAGAGTTTGATCAGACTGAGTGATACACCTTGAGTGATACAGTACAGCACTGTACACCTGTATTTGTATAAAGCTGGTTTTTGTCAAGCAATGTTTTCATAATGGTAGTGTACTATCTCTTTATAACTCGAATGTCCTTTTTCCAGTCTGCTCTGTAGCATCCTACAGTACCTCTGAACCGTTTTGCCCTAATGGTGAGCATACTGAGGGCCCCTTTTAGAAAGTTCAATAGCATGTCCCAGAGTGGCTATGTATTTATTTTTCAGCACTATGGTATTCATTTATTATTTTTTTGTTTTTGTTTAACAATGTACTGTACTTCTAATGGTAAGAAAAGCATGGTTCATTGCTTGGGTTAATGAGCAGACTAGTTGCTTGCTGTGGTAATGCATTACTGTAAGTACATTACTGTATTTATTTTTCAGCACTGTTGTGTGCAATTGTTTTTTTAACAGTGCTACTGCACTTCTAATGGTGAGATTACATTATTAATAATAATAATAATAATAACAGTTTATATACCGCAGGACCGTGAAGTTCTATGCGATTTACAATGAATTAGAAGATTCTATAAATTGAATGGAACATTCATAGTTAGAGATACATTGGTTGATGAGAAGATTAATTGCTTCCTATGGTTGTGCAATAACGTACATTTATTTATTTTCTAGCACTGTTCTGTACAATTATTTTGTTTAAGAATGTCTTTTCTATAATCAGTACTGCAAATAAAAAATATGTTTGCAACATTCTAAATATTCTACTATGGTTTTGGTCAAATGCTGAACCATGCAGGAACCTAATCCTATTTTTCGCACTTTATACGGTTTCGCACTTTATGCGGTTTCACACTTTAAGCGGGTTTGAGATGCAAAATGTACTGCTGGAAACTCGTCTCTATTTTTCCATAGGCGCAGTGTTTCACTATGCACAATTTTACAGTTTGTGGACTTTTCTGGGAACCATACTAATGCAAATAATGAGAACAGACCGTGTCTGCATAAATGACTATCCGTTTAAACATAGTTCGGCTACGTCACTGGTCCTACTACAGCTTATAGAAACATAGAATATGACGGCAGAAAAGGGCCCACAGCCCAACAAGTCTACCCACTCAGATAACCCTCCCCTCTAAGTTCTTTTTTGAAGTGAGCCCACATGTTGATCCCATTTGATCTTAAAGTCAGTCATGTTCCACCTGAAGTGGAAAATTGTTCCAATGGTCAACTGGTATGACTGAAAATCTGAGAAAGATAAATATGCAGAGGCCGCATTGTTTCCTTCTGGTTATCTGAATATTGTAGCCAAATCTGTCCAATTGTGAAAAGACTGACAGCATTTTGAAGCTCTGTTCAGTCTTAACAAATGAAGCATACCTATCAAGTTGAGGTAAAACAAATGAAAATCTTGGTATCTATAAGCTGCTATCACAATGTAGGGTTCCTTTCCTAATGTATGCTGACGCTTTGCAGCTCATTTTACAGCTATGGGCTACATGGCTGTCAATGAACATTAATTTGTTAGGGCACCTTAATAAAAGGACCCCTAAGTGATGGTGGATATTTTTTTTTATATACTATATATAACATTTTAACTTTTGTTGTTTGTTTGTTTTCAATCTCATTGCTGTTTGGTTAATAATAATTTGTGTGAACAAAGAGTCATTTTGCTAAAGCTTAGTACATACTAACAAACATTAATGTGTACTAAGTACCACATAGCTCAAAGTATAAAAAAGGCCACATAGCATTTATCACATGTACACGCTAAGCCAGGGGTAGGGAACTTCGGTCCTCGAGACCCGTATTCCCAGTTGGGTTTTCAGGATTTCCCCAATGAATATGCATGAGATCTATGTGCATGCACTGCTTTCAATGCATATTCATTGGGGAAATCCTGAAAACCCGACTGGAATACGGCTCTCGAGGACTGGAGTTCCCTATCCCTGCGCTAAGCTATAGTAAAAGGGCCCCCTTTTTCTGCATGCCATTTGTCCCTTGGTATCCAACGCTCCTGGTATGATTTATCTGCATATACAATACTGCTTAATCTGTAAGAAATACCATTTTTAAAAGGGCTACTTTTTGTGCTCTGGTCCCAAATTTTTTCTAATATTTGGGCAAAAAGGAAATATTTTAGGAGAAAAACATTTTAAATATAGAAAATGCTATTCACGTGTATGATTTATGGACCAGACTCTGTGTTAGGCACATGGCTTCAATTTTGAGAGCTGGTATAGCTTTGTACTCTTCATGTATACAGTGCATCACTTAAGCTTAGTCAACTTTAAATCAATAACATATATGCAAAAGTTCAGAAGACCGGTGAATTGTTAAAAAAATAAGCAAGGATGAAAAATGCAACCTTGTCAATGCAGTTTTCATTATGCAAAGAAATCTAGTTTACAGAAAATGCTATTGAAATCTTCAAAGGAAAAATCTACTTACAATGTACTTGGCAGTAGTTCAGGGCTTCACATAGGGGCCTGTTCAATCCCTTTACACAGTCAATATGCAGCCATATGTCTGGAATTTATTCACTTAAAACAGGTCAAACCTTTCCAGTTAAATAACCTTGCAAACTAAGCTGTGCCTCAGGTACATACCAGTAACAGTAGATGACAGCAGATAAAGACCATAATGGCCTATTCATCTGCCCAGAAGTTGTTGCCAGGGTTGTGCCTTCAACTCTGTGCAGGTTAGCCCCCTTTTTCTTTAGAACTGTAACAGACACCTGGTGCAGTATTCTCTGATTACATTTTTTAGCGTGTGAAAGTTAAGTTTTACTGTGAGTGCAAATGCTAAAATATAGCTGAATATTCCATCGTTATGCTATGCAGGAAACTTCTGTATTTATTTCACACTGTTTTAAATCCTGTCATTGTTTTCGACCCCAGCATTTCCCATGGAACAACATTCTAGACATCCACTATTCTCTTTGAGAAAAAGTGTTGCCTGAAGATATTTTTCAAATTTCCCTCCTTGCAACTTTATTTCATGGCCTCTAGTTCTATTGCTTATTCATTTTTGAAGATGGTCATTTTGTTCTTTACTATCTTTCAAGGATTTAAATCTCTATATTAATAATAATAATAACAACAATTTTTTATAGACCGCAGGACCGTGAAGTTCTATGCGGTTTACAATGATTAAAGATGTTACAGTTAGAGTGGAATCAACAAAGTATAGACTTGGTGATTGACAGTTCTAGAGATCATTTGTTGAGGGCTAGGATTGTATAGGTTGATTTCCTAAGTATTTCAGGAACAGATGTGTTTTTGGACGTCTCCTGTCACTCTTCTTCTCTAGGATAAATATTTAAGTCCTTAAGTTAACACATCATTCAGAGATAGTATTTTTCATTGTATTGGGCCCAGGGAATGCAATAACCTCCCTGAGTATATTTGCCAACAGCAGAATATACAGAATTTCAAGAGATTACTCAAAAGGCATTTGTTTAGTCAGATGAAATACTGGGTCTGAGATTGAATAAATGAGGAAGAGTCTTTTTATGTCCTTGGCCTCAAAAACAGAACAAAGTTGGGGGAATTCAATAAATGGTGCTCGAAGTTAGGTGTCGGGATGATCCGTGCGAAGCTAGTATTCTGTAAAGGGATGTCTGCATGGAACAACCTGTAAAGAATATTAGTTTGGTGTGCATTTTGGCCAGACTCTATTTAAAAAAAAAACCACCTAAAGATAGGTGCCTAGATCGGTATGCCTAGCTAATTAGGTACCTACCTTAATTATTTAAAAAGCTTAATTGGGATCAATAACAAGCTTAATTGACTTAATAATGTGCTCAAATTAAAATTGTTTTCTAAGTGATCAGAGATAATATGGAGGAAGACAAAAGATAAAGATGACTGATAGTTATGAATTGCGTTTACATGAATATTTGAGATTATGTGGGGATGAGAAACAAAACTATATTCAAGAAAAATATCAATAAGGCACTAAATCGTCCCAGAGAATTATAGTCAAGATTAACTGGAAAAGCTGGTACAGGAGTTAAGGTTAAAGACCCTGGAACAATTAAATATGTTAAGTATTTACTTCTGAAATCAAAAACTCTGAGTGATCGAATACAGGGAGATAGAAAGGGTAGTGAAATAAAGGATTTTGATTCAAATAATGCTTATTCATCAAACTTAAAGGAAATAAAGAAATATATTTTTGTCAAGAAAGATTTTGTACCGTTTCCAAGGACTTCAGAGGTGTCACTTACAATATCATGTCCATTCGGAGTAGATAACCACCATATTTCTTTATTAGTCCATGGGTGTTTTTTTTTTTTTAATAGTATAACAATAAAGTTTTTAATTTGCTTAAAGTGCTTAGTTTGTTTAAAGTGTAAAAATGCTAAGATAAACAATGTTTTTAACTCAATTCCAAAACTTTATAAATTTTGTAATATATTTGAAGCAAAAGACTTATGGGGCTCATAATCGAAAGAGAAATACGTCCAAAAACCGGCCTAAGTTGGCACTTAGACGAACATTTCTCAAATACATCCAAGTGCCGATACTAAAAATGGGTTTTAGACGTATTTCTAAACAACCTAGGCCTTCATAGTACCACTGAACGACCACACACTACTCCAATGATCACTGACCCCCCCTACCCCCATAAAAATATTAATCACAGTTTTAAAATTCAGCCTCCAGACCATTATCACCTGGCCACCTGGCATAGGAAAGCCTAGTCGTCCAACACAGAGGCAGCTTAAGTTGTCTTGGGGGTGGGTTAGGGACCCATAGAGAGGAGGACCCATGCCCATAAGCCCCTGTAATCATTGCATTGATATTGATATATGTGCACTCCCCTATACACCCCACAAACCCTTTTTTTACTGGCATATAAGTGGCTTCTGCAGCCATAAGGGCTATTGGGGTGGTAGATAAGTGGGTCTAGGGGATTCTGGAAGTGGTTTGGGGGGGCTCATCATGAGCTGTAGGGAGGAGAAGACATGGCACCTTTTTTGTGAAGTTCACAGCAGTGCCCTGTAAGGTACCCCACTATTTAGGTGGCATGTCTGGGTGTGCAGTCCATCACTTTGCAGACCCCTCCCACGTCCAACAGGGCTTGTTCTAGGCATTTTGGACTTGGACGGAAAGTTGGATGAAAATGTGGTATAAAGATGGATGATTTAGCGGCTTGGACAATCATATTGGCAGGACGTATAATTAGACAATTTTCGAAACAAAAAAAAAGTTGGACATATTTTTTGAAAATGTGTCTTAAGCTGATTTTTACTTTGAACGACTTGCGAGATGGACATAAACGGACTTAGACATCCCTTTCGATTATGCTCCTCCACCTGAATGCACATCGGGGAGGAAATGTTACTGCTGACACAAATTCATGTTTCGCCGGAAAGGCTGTTTCAAGGCACTCCCCCCATGAGTGCGCCTTGAAACAGCCTTTCCGGAACTTCCTTGTTTTGCTGAACCTCTGTATGATATTGCATTCTCTCAGCAAGGCCCTGTATGAGCCCTTGCAATATAAGTCGCTGATTAAAATGGCTAAACTGACTCCACCTTAATCCACCAGCAACCAATTCGATATCACTTTTACAAACACACATAATGATGGCTCAGAAAAAAGCTGCCTATTCAATGCGTGCATTCTAGCCCAAAGTCGAAAGACTTACCTCTCTGCATCTCCTCTTGTGTGATCCTGATGATAGATGGCAGTACCGTATTTTCACGCAGATAACGCGCACCCGTGTAAAACGCGCACACGGGTATAGCGCGCAGAAACCATGATTTTATGTACAAAAACTTTTGTATACCGCGCTCACGGGTATACCGCGCATTCAGCCCGACTGTCCTTTCGCCCGCCCCGACTCTCCTCTGGCCACCCCGACTCTCCTTTCGCCCTCCCCGACTCTCCGTGCGCTGTCCCGACTATCCGTTCACCCTCCCTGACTTTCCGTGCACTGCCCCGCCTCTCCGTGCGCTGTCCCGACTCTCCGTTCACCCGCCCTGACTTTCCGTGCACTGCCCCGACTCTCCGGTCGGGTTGGACCCATGTGCCTCAGGCCACGCCCCCAGGTGGGACCTAAGGCTCCAGGGCCTATTCTGATTGGCCCACGCGCCTTAGGCCCCACCAGTAGGCGGAGCTTTGGGACGGATGGGCCAATCCGGCCTCATTCCGTCGTTGGCTGCCTGCCGGACAGGCGGGTTTGGCTCCCGTCTGTCCGGCCAACTACCAAAGGTACGGGGAAGGGGGGTGGGGGTGTCGGGGGGGGTCGGCCAGGGGGGTCGCGGGTCGGCTGTGGGGGCGGTCGGAGGTTCTTGGGGGGGGGCGGTCGTTGGAGGGAGGGGGGTTTGCGTCGAGGGCAGGAGGGCCTGGGATCCCTCCTGCCCGTAATGTAGTGCGGGGTGGGGGTAGGGGGTCGCCGTGGCCAGGAGGGTTTGGGCTCCCTCCTGGCCCGATATTGTCGGGGAGTTGGGGAGTCGGGCCGGGCAAGAGGGCTTGGGCTCCCTCTTGCTCCGATTGTGGATGCGGGTGCGGGTGGGAGCGCGTGCGAGCCGTCGTTCGGGGTGGGGGTGCGAGCGGTCCTGCTGGGGGGGTGAATCGGGCGTCGGGCGGGGTGGGAACTATGTAAAAAAATTTTTGTATAACGCGCGAGGGCGCGTTATATGCGTGAAAATACGGTATTTATGGCTAGGGGGTTCATTGTGAGGGTCATCCAGTTCAGGATCACTGGTCGCCCTCTTGGAGGAAATGATCCATCAACAGATTGGAGCTGCAGGCCATTTATTTAGTGCTGCAGTCAAGACTACTCTGGAAGGCAAAGTGGTCAGGGTCTTCTCAGACAATGCCATAGCTATGACTTATATCAACAGACGGGGTGCACCAAGAGTGCCCCATTGAAAATGGAGGCCCAGTTATTTCAATGGGCAGAAGTCCACCTGCAAGCACTATCAGCAGCACAAATAGTGGAAGTGAACAATGTTCAAACCAACTATCTCAGCCAGCAGCCCCTAGATCCAAGGGCATGGTCTCTTTCCTGGAAAACCTTTGACAGCATTGTGCATTGCTGGAGATGTCCAATGTTTGATCTGATGGCATTGGCAGCCCAAAAAAATATGCTGGCTTTTTCAGCTGACGATTTGAGCCCAGAAGCACCAGAGTGAATGCTCTAGTACAACCTTGGCTAGAGAAGAGAATGTTCTATGTGTTTTCCCTGTGGTCCAAGATAGCCCAATTTATTCAAAGAATAGTGTTCCACCCAGGGTTGGTAATTCTGGTAGCTTCAGATTGGCTGCATCGGCTGTGGTACACAGATCTGGTTCGGCTGCAGAGGGACCAACATCTTAGACTTCCCCTTCATTCAACTCTTCTCTCACAGAGTCCAGTGGCCCTGGAGGATCTAGAATGCTTTGTGCTTACAGTACGGATCTTGAGTGTGTGGCCTTAGAGTGCAATGGCTACTTTGAGGTGGTCAAGGCTACCCTCCTAAGATCTAAGAATCCGGCGACTGTTATGGCCTATGCTAAAGTTTGGAAGACTTTTCAGTGCTGGTGTGCTATCTTTCTTTTCTTTCTAATAATTTATATTCAGCATATCCTACAATTATTCAGGTACTCAAGCATTATTCCCTAACTGTCCCGGTGGGCTCTCACTCTATCTAATGTACCTGGGGCAATGGGGATTATATGACTTGCCCAGGGTCACAAGGAGCAGTGCAGGATTCAAAATCACAACCTCAGGGAGCCAAGGCTGTAGCTCTAACCATTGTACCACATACTCCCTAAGAAGAATGTGGAGATTTTTTCAGGCTCCACTGTCAGTGATTTGAGCATTTCTTCAGGATGTCCTAGAAAAGGGCCTGGCAATTGGTTTCCTCAAAGTACAGGTTGTAGGCCTCTCCTGCTTTAGGGCTCGAGTGCAAGAAGTTTCTTTGGCTTTGTATCCTTATGTAGCTTAATTTTTGAAGGGAGCGATGCAGCTGCATCTTCTTGTGCAATGGCCATTTCCAACTTGGAACCTCTATATGATATTGCATTCTCTCAGCAAGGCCCTGTATGAGCCCTTGCAAGATGTGTCGCTGATGGATCTTACCATTGAGATAGGCTATCACCTCAGCAAAAAGGGTCGCAGAGCTGCAGACTCTGTCGTGCAGAGAGCCTTTCCTCAGGTTTATGGAGGCAGGAGTCTCGATACGCACAATACCTTCCTTTCTGCCAAAAGTGATCTCAGTCTTCCACATAAATCAGGAAGTTTAGCTACCCACGTTCTATGCCACGAGTTTGAAGTAAAGGGACAAAGTCTTGGCGTGGCTGGAAGGGGGACAGATTATTAAGATACACAACCCTCTGCAATGTGGCACAAGAATTGGGGTGGAGAAGAGGAAGGGAAAGATGATCGTTGTACATGAAAAAAATAAGACATCCCCAAAAATAAGCCCTAGTGTGTTTTTGGGACCAAAAATTAATATAAGACTGTCTTATTTTCGGGGAAACAAGGTAGTAGAAAGGCATATGAGCTATGTTCCCTCTAAGCTGAGCACATGAGCAATTGATCATACATTTTAGGAGCGCACAGATTTGCCATGGTTGTTCGCAAAAATAGTTGCAAATCTGGAAAATTGTTGGTATTTAGAACTTGTTGCTTACACAAAAAAAATTTCCTTTTAGAACTTTTCGCTCACATGAGACAAAGTTTTCACGCACCCAGGAGCCTATGGGTCTTTATAAACATATTCAACATATGTACCTTCTTGCCCAATTAACCTAGGCTTTGTTGAAAGTCGAATTAGAGATCTTTTTGAATTAATAACTTCCCATTGCTGTTTCCAGTGCAATGTATTCGGATGTAAACATTTAATTGTGGTTCTTCAGCAACCTACTTTCACTCCTGTGTAAATTTGCTGAGGAAGCTGTATAGGCCACACATTAACTTTTCCTTTCCAGTATTTGTGTTCAGTACCTGCAACTCATTTAACTATAAATGCATTTGGTTCAGAATGAAATGATCTAAATGCAAAGCTTGCATGAAAGTTTCCAGTTATCATAGAAAACTCACTTAGAAGTCATTGGGTATCAGGTAAAGAGTAGTTTTATACATACACTACCCCCACCAGATATTACAAAAATAAAACTTCTGTTTTTCACAAGCTAAATAGTACTTAAAGGACTATGTCCCAACTAATGAATTGATGAAAGAGAAAGCTCTTGCTCCAAAGACAAGCAAAACCCCCCTAATCACCTGCATATTGGTCAAGCCTTTTGATGACACATGCATAGTAGTTCCCATGCAGAAGGGGATAGACTTAGTAGATAAGGACAGGTTGTTCACCCTCTCCAAGGTAGGGAGAACAAGAGGGCACTCTCTAAAGTTGAAAGGGGATAGATTCCGTACAAACGTAAGGAAGTTCTTCTTCACCCAGAGAGTGGTAGAGAGCTGGAACGCTCTTTCAGAGGCTGTTATAGGGGAAAACACCCTCCAAGAATTCAAGACAAAGTTAGACAAGTTTCTGCTGAACAAGAACGTGCGCTGGTAGGGCTAGTCTCAGTTAGGGTGCTGCTCTTAGACCTGCGGGCCGCTGCGTGAGCGGACTGCTGGGCATGATGGACCACTGGTCTGACTCAGCAGTGGCAATTCTTATGTTCTTATGAGGGATGTGCAAGTGGTGGGACTGCATAGAGCATAAGGGAGGTAGAGGTAGAACAATTGTTTTCCCATCCATTGTCTCCTTTTCTTGGCCACAGCGCAGTGAACAAGGCAGAGCATAAGGGGGAATTTTACACAGGGCACAATTTCGGCTTGGAATGGTCCTTTTCCTATCCTGGCCCCTCTCTCCTGTACCTGTATTTTTCCTGTGGCTCCATAATTTCTTTCTTCTCTTCTTTTTTTTTTTTTGTAGCAAGCTTCTGTGCTTTTGCTATCACTTACAGTACATGTTATTACTAATGAAACAGTCACACTTTTCCCACCTTTGCATCTTTTTATCTACTTCTAATTTACTCGTAGTAACAATAATGCTTGTGATTTCTGAGGTCTTAGGTGTCAAGGTTATGTTTTACTTACTGTAGTTACATAAGGCTCAGTACACTCGTATAATTGTATGGTAACACACTGACACTGCATTTTCATACTTTTTTCCAGGGATAGGGAAAAATCAATTTGATATACAGCTTTCTGGTGGGCAAATCTTTGCTCCAGCTATAGATAGAAAAGGATGAATGCTGATAGTTTGGGGCACAGTAATTTATTTAAATTGGTTTGGGGGCCGATGACATATCTCTTCACTATAGTAGGTCTTTGATTATAAATCAGATGTTGTTTATTCTCGTACACATCCAGGGAAAGGTGGGAGGGAGGTTATTTCTGTACTAATTTGATCTTTAAATATTTACACTTGGGGTGGGTGGGAGGAAGGGAAGGTATTATTTATTTGAATAGAGTAAGGTTATTGGGAAAATTTATGTTTCTGTGTTTTATTGAATAATCATTGAGTGGGTGGGTGGGAGAAAATGGTTGGTTGTGTATATTTTTCAAGTTGAATGTGCTTTTATTGATTTATTATGTGTGATATATTTGTGTATTGCACTATTGAAGTTAGGAAAATCAATAAAGAATAAAAAAAAATTGATATACAGCTAATATACAAACTATGTTAATTGATGCCATCAGTATTGTACTATGGGCTCCTTTTACAAAGCTGCGCTAGCGCGAGCTACCCGAAAATCTACCGCCTGCTCAAAAGGAGGCAGTAGCGGCTAGTGTACGCGGCAATTTAGCGCGCGTTAAGGCCCTAGCGCAGCTTTGTAAAAGGAGCCCTAAGTTGTCATTGTGCTCTGTTTTTGTCCACGTACCCTTACTCTTTGAAACACTTGTCTTTGTCACTGCAAGGTATATTTCAAGTAGTCTGTGATCAAAGAGGCAATTGTAATGGTTTATTTATCATCATGTTAGTAGTGATGAGGAAGACATGTCTGCACAATGATAAGACAGTGAGTGACTACCCAGAGAAACATGGCACATTGCGTTCTGGAAAGGGGAGGGTCCTGAAGTAATTTGAAGTGACTCTTTTTTTTTTTTTTGCCTTCCCTAATCTGATCTTCTAGGCTAGTGGTCTCAAATTGGTTCTTGCCCCTCCCCCAGCCACCTCCTTTTTCAGGATTTCTCTAATTTGCATAGATTGCGATTGCCTCTAATGAATGGAAACAAGAACCTTTTTCAAAATACTTGGTTAAATAATTTATTTTGTTCTTAATGATTTTGTTCATTGTCTATAGTCTTTCGTAAACCGCGTTGAACTTACGGTTACGCGGTTAATAAGGACAATGTGATGTTTTGTAACATAAAGAGATGCCATGCTGAGACAGAGCAGTTACCCATTGAAACCGGCATCCAGTTTGACAGTGACCAGTCTGGGTCACTTGGAAGTACTTGACGGTTCCTAACAAGAGGGTCTATTCCATGTTGCCTATTAACCGAAGTATACAACAGAGTCACCAGAGTGCCAAATCGTTAATGAACCTGTCTTCCAGAAGCTTATCCAAATGTTTAGATTCAGCTGTACTACTAGCCGTAACCACATTCTCTGAAAACAGATTCCATTTTCAAAAGAGAAAATGTCTTTATTTTGGCTTGATAGTTCCTACACATTTTTGTTCTTCTAGCTGAATGGAAAGCAGTGCTGGTATTCTGGCGCCGTGAACCTTCATTTGTTAACTACCAAGGGATTTTTCCCCTATTTGAGTAAGATCCTCTCTTAAGAGAGCAAGTCTGGGGCTTGGTGCAGAACAGACAGACTCTGCCACATGAACGCAATTCATAAAGGTTTATTTACAGCCAAGCAACCATATAGTCTCTGTGGTTATTCAGAACAGCTTGGCAGCAGGAGAAAAGCCCTGAACACAAACAGCTTCTTCTGAGCAGAAAGGTATAACATAAATACAGATTCTTGGCAGAAGAAAAAAGTTATACAAAACAGTTTCTAACAGTAGATAAGGATATATAAACCAACAAACTCATTCAGCAAGTCTGGTGTTACCAGAATTTCATGCTGTCATAAATAATGCTTGGTCCTTGGCCAGCAGTCTGTCTTCTCACCTCTCAGCTGGGTGTCATGCTTTTCCTCATTAGGGTAGGCCAGTACCTGGGCAGCCTGTTGCCTTTCAACCTGCTGTTTCATTCTCAGTGAACCTATAATTGTGGGTATTCGTTAGCATTGGTTCTACTTTCTGCATTGCAGCTGTGGCCCTGAGGACTTACAGAGAAAACTAAAAAACTCTGTGGAGTGACGATGTTCCTAAATGGACTTTATTTGAAAGTATCAAAGTTCCAAAAGTACACTAAAATCATCCACATAAAAGTAAATCATCCACATAAGAGCCTTAAAGGACCTACTCCGCTAGGGATACAGGACCCAACACGATCCGCGTTTCGACAAAAAGTCTTCTTCAGGGGTCCCTGGGGGTCCTATAAAGGTGAGTACGTGGGAAACAATTGTGTGGTGAGCCGGAAGTGAGACACGTATTCGTTATTATTGATATTGTTTTATATAACATTGTGCCTGTATTTTAGGTTTATGACATTCTATTCTACAATTTTTTGTGGCATATTTTTTTTTTTAACCTTTTTTCATCTTGGTATGTATCTTATACCCTTTCTTTCTTAGTCTTCTGGATCACGTTTTTTGTTCCTTTTGCAACCATTTGTTTCATGTCATCCCTATGTCACTTATGTGGTTTGTTTGTTCCTGTGCAGATATCTGTGTTTTTTATTACCAACGTTTGTCTTACACTTATCCCTATGCATGCAGTTTTGAGATTGCATGCTTTTCGTACACCTGTTTTCCTTTCATGTTATCACAAATCCTAAAGAGCATGACACAACAACATCTTCTTGTCCATATATATGACATTTTATATTGTTTTTATAATTTAAATAATTATTTTTGTATTATATTTGTACTCAATAGGACCCCCGACGAAGGTTTGTCCGAAACACGGACTGTGTCGAGTCCACTGTTTGGTAAAAAGGTTTTTATATACAGTGGAACCTTGGTTTACGAGCATAATTTGTTCCAGAAGCATGCTCGTAAACCAAATTGCTTGTATATCAAAGCAAGTTTCCCCATAGGAAGTAAGGGAAACTGCTTTGATTGGTTCAACCTCCTCCCCCCCCCCACGAGGCTACCAGCGCTGCTCCATTCTCCCCCCCCTTGAGGAATCCGACGCTGTTCCAAACCCCTCCCCGCGATCTAGCTTCCCCCCCTGCGAACCGGCATCCCCCCGCTCGCGTTGCCCCCCCTCCACCGTGATCCTACTTTCCCCCCTCCCGAGCAGTCAATGACACCCTTTACCCGACTTGGCACCAGTTCCAGTGCCCGAAGATCCTCCCTCTTCTGGCGCGGCTGGGCGGTGCGTCGGAGATCCTCCTTCTTCTGGTCTGGTCTGGGCTGAACTGGCTTTGAGCATTTGCCCATGCTCAAAGTCTTCTGATCTCGCTCTCAATCTCGGAGAGAGCGAGACCAGAAGGCTTTGAGCATGCGCAAATGCTCAAAGCCAGTCCAGCCCAGACCAGACCAGAAGAAGGAGGATCTCCGACGCACCACCCAGCCCAGGCCGCGCCAGAAGAGGGAGGATCTTCGGGCACCGGTACTGGTGCCAAGTCGGGTAAAGGGTGTCATTGACTGCTTGGGGAGGGGGAAGTAGGATCGCGGAGGAGGGGGGCAACGCGAGCGGGGGGGGGGGATGCCGGATCGCGGGGGGGGGGGCACTCGTACTGCGAGGCAAGCTCGGTTTATGAGGTACCAAGTTTGCGAATGTTTTGCTCGTCTTGCAAAACACTCGCAAACTGGTGCACTCATAAACCGAGGTACCACTGTATTTATATTTGTCACAATAAATTTTGCCTGCATCTTGTACACATCTGCAGAGGTAATCATAGTAACAAATACGGTAAACAGAGGCAATAATCAGAACTAGAAGCCTCAAAGACAACCAGATATGTAACAAAACAAATCACATGAGTAAGACATTACCTGTATCAAGAGAAAGTAAAGAGAGGAGAAGAAAATAGGAAGAAATAAGATTAATATAAACAAAAGAGTAATTAAGAGTAATTAAGAGTCGGAGCCCTGGAGGTAAAGTTTGAGGGAGTTCCATTTATGAAGAACCTGAGGGAATCTGTCACATTTTTTAGCTAAGTATGCCTCATATCTGTAAGTTAGGCGGACAAGATTCCACCATTGTGTCACGGACACCTTAGAAAGGTCTTTCCAGGAATTGAGAAGAAGTTTCAAAGCCAGAGAGATAAGAATATCAAAGAGAGAAGCATCGACATGAGAAAGGGGAGAAGGGAGAGCAGAGGATTTGAGTAGCAGCATTTGATACGAGAGAGTTACATCAATATGAAAAAGAGAGTAGATAGTGTTCCATATGGATGACCAGAATGTTTGTATAGAGGGACATAGGAATAATAAATGTTTAAGAGAGCCAATATCTTTAGAACAAGTCCAACATTCTTTTGCAAAAGTGGGATTAATACGGTTCGATTTGATCGGGGTCCATTGGGCTCTATGGCATAAGAAAAATAAGCTCTGGGTGAGTGACGCTGACCTAGAGGAATGAAAAACAGATTGTAAATAGGAGGACCAGTCACGGTCAGAGATGGGGCTACCAATATCTTCCTCCCAGGATTTTTTAACAGAAGAAAGAAGCGGGTACCGCAATTCTTTAAGAATATTATAGAATTTGGACGCCGAATGACCTAAAGTTTGGAATTGGTTGGAGAGAATTAACAAAGTTTGAGGGTGATGATTAGCACCCAGGGCACGATTAGATTTACGTAGAGCTGAACGTAATTGCAACCATTGGTAGAAATAAGAGTCAGGTAGGCCAAATTGACATTGAAGCTCATGGAAAGTGAACCAGGAGCCATCAGGGTGACATAATGCAGCAATATCCCAGATTTGATGAGCAGTCCAAGATGGCCAGAGGACCGTTTTTTTCCAATCAAGAGGTTAGGATTTCTCCATAAGGGACATAAAGCGGATTGAGACCAAGGGCAGTCCAGACCACGGTCTAAATCTTGGAGAATTCGGAGAGAAGTGAGAATTAGGGGATTACAGGACTTATTTTGTAGATGAGTGGAACCAATAAGCCAGAGCGGAGGGATAGGATGTAAAAGAGCTAGTTCCAATCTAAGCCAATTAGGGACCATAGAGGTGTCATAGGAATCAGAGGAATATAGCCATTCGGATCCTTGTCTCAGTAAAAAGGCTTGATGATAAAGAAACAGATCGGGAAAGTTAACCCCCCAGCTGATTTGGGAGATTTAAGTTTGGATTGTGAAATTCTATGGGGTTTATTGTTCCACAGAAAATCGAGAAGAAGCTTTTCTAATTGTTTGTAAAAAGATTTAGGAAATAAGAGAGGGAACATAGTAAACATATATGTGATTTTTGGTACTACCATCATCTTGAGGGTATCAAGTTTCCCCCACCAAGAAAGGTGTAGGGGAGACCAACTTGATAGGGCTGATTGCACAGAGGAGGTAGTCTTAGCCATAATAAGATCAGCTGTAGTCTTAAGATCTTTATCAAAAGGGATACCTAAGTATTTCATCCCAGTGGAGATCCAAGTAAATGGATAGGAGGATAAAGAAAAGGGTAAGCAAGCGTCATTAAGGGGCATGAGTTCGGTTTTGTCCCAATTGACCTTATATCCTGACATAGAGGAAAATTGAGAGATAAGATCAATGAGAGAATGTAAGGATTGCTCAGGGTCAGAAAGATAGAGAAGGATATCGTCAGCATAAACAGACAATTTAAATTCTAAGTCAGCAATTGAGATTCCCTTGATAGAGGTGAACAGTCTGATGTGAGCTAGAAGGGGTTCTAGAGCTAAATTAAACAATAACGAGGACAGAGGACAACCTTGGCGAGTGGTGGACTCCCAATCTAACTTGTTTTTTTTTTTGTTTTTTTTTTTCCAGTGGGCAGTGCAAGATTAAATGACTTACCCAGTGCCACAAAGTGCCACATTGGAAATTGAACCCAGTTCCCTGGTTCTCAGCCCACTGTACTAACCATCAAAGCCCAAATATGATCAATTCTTTGGCGGCCAAGGGCTCCTTTTACAAAGGTGCTTTAGCGTTTTTAGCGCATGCACCGGATTAAGCTACCCGAAAAACTACTGCCTGCTCAAGAGAAGGTGCTAGCGTGCGCCCTAACGCACCTTTGTAAAAGGAGCCCCAAGTGTTATTGCACCAAACAAACAAGGTGGCAGGAGCTAACCTATCAAAATGAAAGCAGTGGATAACAACAGAAACAAAGTATTCTAAAAAGAAGTTCTAGAGTATATTTAATAAAAGATGCCTTATGTGGCTACATTTTACCTAATAAGGGGCCAGTGGACATTTTTAAAGCACAAAAACAGTGTGACAAAGGTCTTCCAGTTCAGAAAAATTAACCAACTGCTATAAAAAATGGCTCTCACAAAGCGAGGTTATGGAACCACCACTGTTGAAACTATCATTTATTTTTTAGTAATACACTTTGGAACGCCTTTCTGTCAAAGTGTTTTAAGAAATGTGTAAAAATCATGCATTAAGGGGGCCCGTGAAAGAAAGTGTGCTAGGCTTTTTGCACAGATTAGCTTGGCTTTTGCATACAATTTTGTGCGCACCTTCTGTAGAAATGAATTTTGTGTAAGAGCTGTATGTAAAGTGTGACAGGCAGGACCCTGTCACGGTCAAAAACCCTGCATTTAAACAGAAAGTGGAGCACAAGACAGGGCAGGCTCATTTGGCATTGCAAAGTCTCAAGCATAGAAGTGGTTGCAGTTCAAGCAGGCCATTCAGAAGGGGTTGCCTGATTGGCAGAATTTAAATAATCAGTATAGCTTGCCGGGCTTATGCTTCCATACAGATTTGCTAGGGCATCAGGCCACCAAGTGGTATAAATTAATATCTGAATTTTTGAACAAGAAACCTAAAACTAGTCTAAAAGACATTTGGAGCATTGAGATTAAACAGCAGATTTCTGCTATTTAATGGCCATGGATTTGGTCTTGGAGGTTGAGATGTACAGCATCAGCATCCACGAGACAGACTTGGTTTTTTCTGTTATGTAGAATTTTCTGGACCAATGTTTGTTTGCAAAAGTTAGATAGTTCTAAATCTAATAGATGCTGATACTGGATCATCTGCTGTTCTATTGTCCCTTGATACTTAAATTTTGGAGATCCATATGGGGTCAAATCAATATGATATTGGAAGTTCCATTGTCATTGTCGTATGATGTGGTGTTGTTTGGTACATTATTAATGCCCAAGAGTCCAATCAATGCAAATAAGAATAGATTATTTATCTTCATGACAGGAGTTGCTATGCAGCTAATCACGAAAAATTGGAATAACATAAGTTATAGTTTTTGGTGGGAAACCTTATGTCAAATTTATAAGTTTGAACGTATGGATTCGTTACAATTGGGACACTATAATAAATTCAAAGAGATTTGGGGTCCATTAACAAAATTTTGTAAGAATTGATCATTAGTATTTCCCTTTGATTTCTGAATGAGTGTTATACACATCCAGGAAGGATGGGTGGGAGGGTGCGGGAGGGGGGTGTTATGTACTTATTATATTATTTGATTGTAATGAGTGCTGTTTATTGTACTATTTGTTTGATAACCTGTTGTACTTTATGTTGGCTTTTAAAAATGAATAAATATTTATAAACAATAATTAAAAAAACACCAGGGCGGGCTCCAAAACCTGAGAATTTACCATATTATTCCTTGCCTGTTCCAAAAGGGAGATCTGAGTCTGTTTCAGTCATAGAGCTACCAGAGAAACAAAGAATCAATGAGAAAAGTGGGACCCTGAGGAAACATGGGGATCTCATAAGAACATAAGAATTGCCGCTGCTGGGTCAGACCAGCGGTCCATCGCACCCAGCAGTCCGCTCATGCGGCGACCCCCAGGTCAAAGACCAGTGCCCTAACCGAGACCAGCCCTACCTGCGTTCGTTCTGGTTCAGCAGGAACTCATCCAACCTTGTCTTGAATCCTTGGAGGGTGTTTTCCCTTATAAGAGATTCCGGAAGAGCATTCCAGTTCTCTACCACTCTCTGGGTGAAGAAGAACTTCCTTACGTTTGTACGGAATCTATCTCCTTTTAACTTTAGAGAGTGCCCTCTTGTTCTCTCTACCTTGGAGAGGGTAAACAACCTATCTTTATTTACTAAATCTATTCCCTTCATTATCTTGAATGTTTTGATCATGTCCCCTCTCAGTCTCCTCTTTTCAAGGGAGAAGAGGCCCAGCTTCTCTAATCTCTCACTGTACGGCAAGTCCTCTAAACTCTTAACCATTTTAGTCACTCTTCTCTGGACCCTTTCAAGTAGTACCAAGTCCTTCTTCATGTACGGCGACCAGTGCTGGACGCAGTATTCCAGCTGAGGTCGTACCATGGCCCGGTACAGCGGCATGATAACCTTCTCCGATCTGTTCATGATCCCCTTCTTAATCATTCCTAGCATTCTGTTTGCCCTTTTCGTTAGTACTCCCAAGTCTTTTTCCTGGTTGTCTCTCCAAGTACTGCCCCGGACATCTTGTATTTGTGTATGGGATTTTTAATACCGACATACATTACCTTACACTTATCAACGTTGAACCTCATTTGCCATGTCGCTGCCCACTGCTCGAGCATGGTTATGTCGCGTTGCAGATCTTCACAATCCCCCTGCGTATTCAGTACTCTGAATAACTTTGTATCGTCTGCAAATTTGATCACCTCACTCGTCGTACCCATTTCCAGATCGTTTATGAATATGTTGAAGAGCACGGGTCCAAGCACCAAGCCCTGTGGCACCCATTGGTGACGTTCTTCCGGTCCAAGTATTGTCCATTTACTCCCACTCTCTGTTTCCTATCCGCTAGCCAGATTTTAATCCATGTGATTATATACACTGGATTCATGCTAGATTTACACTGAATGGCCATTCGAGGAGTGTCCATGTTCTACATCCCAAGGGGCATATGAAGGAAGGGCATGGTCCTCAGGCTCAGTATCCACAGGTCCCTTGAGAGGGCTTTAGAGGGTCTAAGTAATTTTCAGAAGCAGCAAAAGCTGAATCTGCGTCTGCAGCAAAACAACACTGCGCTGGATTGTCAAAAAGGCCCTTCCGTTCAGGTCTTTATACTTGATTTTTTTAAAAGTTTGATGTATGATGCCTATTTGAACTATAAAAGTCAGTCTGTCAGTTGTATGCCTGCTCCAGTGGTAGCCTGTGGTGGACTGCCCCCCAGGAACATAGGGTCTGTTAAGCAGGTGTTGGCAGCAGACCTGGAAAGCCAGTCGGAAATGGACTGGGATGTTTGGAGCTCAGACTCAATGCCTCTGCTTTCTCAGAGCGAACATTCCATTTTTGGGGGGTCTGAAGCTCAGGCAGATGCCGATGGTCAGCAGGTCAGGTTGATACTAAATTAGGGTGATGACCCAACTGTGCGCAGGTATCTCAAGCCGGCAGGAATTGAAATTGGAACTGCTACAGTCCTCAACTGCAAAGAGTTTTGTAATGAGTTCTAAAATGCAAACCACATGCTTTCCCTCGCATCCAGATATTATAGCACTCATCACAGAGCATTGGGAATCCATGTAGGGCCCTCTGAGGGTAGTCAACCATCTGGAGGTGTGAGCCATTTGGCTAGTGCTGCGGAACCTGCAAAACAATCTGGAGGGCCAAGCGGTCAGGGTCCTTTTGGACAATGCCATGGCAGTGGTTTATGTCAACAGACTGGGAGACACCAAGAGTGCTCCCCTAAGACTAGCAGCCCATTTGCTTTCTCGATGAGCAGAAGTTCACCTATAGGCACACTCAGCTGCTCATGTAGCAGGAGTAAACAATGTTCAGGCCAACTACCTGAGTTGGCAAACCTGGACCGTAGGGAGTAGTCCCTGTCCCTGAGAACATTCAGAAGTATTATACAGTATTAGGGACACCCAACATTCAATCCGATGGCGACAGCGAACAACAAGAAAGCTGAAAGGTTTTTCAGTTGACAATATGATCCCAGAAACTCAGGCATGGATGCCTTAGTACAACAGTGGCCCGAGACAGGGCTGTTGTACTTGTTTACCCCTTGGCCCGTGATGGACAGGGTCATTTGGAGAATAGCGGTGTACTCTGGTTTTGTGATTCTTGTTGCCCTAGACTTGGTATGCGGATCTAGTGCATCTGAAAAATAGACAGAAGACTTAAGCTGCCCAGTTCATCCTGCGCTGCTCTTTCAAGGTCCGGTTAATCTGGAAGATCCATAACAATTTGGGCTTACAAAATGACTCGAGCACTCATCACTAGAGCATAAAGACCAGCCCTGCACAACATACGGCTTGCGGGCCGCATGTGGCCCAAAATGGCTCTCATTGCGTCCCGCGCCTGATACGGCTCTCTCCGCTTTCCTGCCTGTGGGGATTCAGCTGCCGCGCCAGCGCTGCCAGCTTTTCCCACTGACAGGAATAAGCCCCAAAGCTTTCCAACGGCTACTTTTCCCTCCCTCTGCCGCAACCAGCTGTTTCCGGTAGGGTGGGATGTGACACATGGAAAGAAGTTGCAGCAGAGGAAGCAGGACATTGAAGAAGCAAAGTTGCGGGTAGAACGTGGAGAATGAGGGAGAGGTCGGACCACAGACAGGGAGCCTGGAATACAGAGGATGCCAGGCCCTGGGAGGGGGGAGACAAAAAGACCTGAAACAAAGGGGAGGCAGAAGAGAGGGGGGCAAGTGTTGGACTTGGGGATGTCTAGAAGGAAGAGAGAGAAAGAGACTGCAGAGAGGTGGAAAGATTCTGGACCAAGGAGGGAGGGAGGAAGGCAAGAGAGAGAGAGAAGCAGAGAAAGACCTGGAAGAAAGGAGAACAAATGCTGGACATGGGAGGGGTGCGGGGTTGTAAGCAGAAGAAAGAGAGAGAGAGAGGCCTGGACCAAAGGGGAAAACAGGAGGCAGATGCTGGACTATGGGAGGTGCAGACAGAGGTGGAGAGACCCTGAGGAAAAACAGAGAGATGCAAGATCATAACAGAGGAGGGAAAGAGAGAAACTTGGTCCCAAAGGGGATGGGGCTGGATTGTGAAAGAAATGTTGGATGTACAGTCAGAAGGAAGTCCAACCAGAAACTAATTAAATCACCAGACAACAAAGGTAGGAAAAATGATTTTATTTTCAATTTAGTGATTGAAATGTGTCAGTTTTGAGAATTTATATCTGCTGTGTGTATTGTGTGTATATGAAAAATGAAAGGAAAATATTGCATTACCATTAATAAAGGGAGCAGGATCTGGGACAGAGCTTGGGTGGGTTTAGGGCGGAGCTTGGGCGGTCTGTGGTTGGGGGTACTTAGCTTGAAGTAGTTGAGAAACACTACTTTAGGCAATCAACCGGCGCCAGTGCCTCTCCTTCTCTCCTGCCCTCTTCCCTGCTGGCACCCCCTACTGGTGTCTCGGGGCCTATCTGGAAGGCCTCTGTGCAAGGGTGTATGTTGATGTGATAATGTCACGCATGCGCATGATGTCATCACAGCAACGTCCGCGCACTTCCGGGTGCCTCAAGCCATGGCTACTACCTGCGGCCCTCGCTACATTTTCCGACTTTGTTTTGGCCCCGGATCATTTTTGAGTTGTGCAGGCCTAATAAAGGCTATTTGGCGGTAATTATTGTAACCTTTCTTTTGTCCAAAAAACCGGCGATGGTTTCTGCCTATGCTAAGGTTTGAAAGAGCTTCAGAGGCTGGTGTAATAGGAAAATGGAACCCTCTACGATGTTGATTGCTACAGTCCTGGCTCTTCTCCAGGATGGTCGTGAGAAGGGCGTAACAGTTGGATTGCTCAAGATACAGATTGCGGGTCATTAGTGCTTTTGAGCACAGGTGGATAAGATCCCCTCGGCCTCTCACCTGGATGTCTCAAGATTTATAAAGGGAGCATTGCGGTTAAGCCTGCCGGTGAGACAGCTTTTTCTGACGTGGAACCTTAACTTGGGTTCTGAAGGATCTCTGTCGGGCACTATATGAGACCATACAGCAAAGATGGTCTTTTTGGTGTTTATCAGCTCACCAGGAAGGTTTTCAGAACTGTAAGCTATGTCCTGTAGAGAGCCATTTCTCTAATTAGGCCAGAGTCTAGATATAGACAGTTCCTTCTTTGCCGAAAATAATTTTGGCTTTTCATGTTAATCAAGAGGTCCGGCTTCCAGAAAAGAAGATAAGATTTTGCAGTTGATAGATGTCAGGAGAGTTCTTCTCATCTACTTCAAAATGACTAATACGTTTTGACTGTCCAATCATTTGTTCATCTTAATGAATCTAAGCCAGAGTTGAAGGCTAGCTTCCAAAGCTTCCATTTCAAGATGGATTCATATGGCGATATCTTCAGCATTCATCGGGAGTGGAAAACAATCCCCAATCTCATTGAAAGCACACTCTACTAGGAAAGTGGCAGCTTTCTGAGCAGAGTCCTGGGCAGTGCCGCCCAAGGAGATTGGCAGATGGCAACATAGTCCACCTTCCATACTTTCATAAAGTTTTACAGGGTTGATATTGCGGCTCGCATGGACACAGCTTTTCGATCCTCAGTGCTGGTAGCAGGCTCATCTGTCCCACCCCAGACTTTAGGGATTGTTTAGGTACATCCCATTAGTTCAAGATCTCCGCTCCCATTACACTGGAAAGAAAGCTTAGGTTTTACCTCAATAATCTTCTTTCCTATAAATGGGAGTAGAGATCCTGAAGCCCACCCCTCAGATGTTACTGTTATCTGCTTCCTGTTTTTGAAGAGTACTGTGATAGACTGCACTGTTTGCTACAGACAGGTATGTATTAACCGCTGTTTGAATTCCCTTTTCAAGCAGGGTCACAGAATGCTGAGGCTTCTGAAGTCTAAGAGCCTATCCAAAGTTGGTATGAAATTCCTTGTTAGTGCAGGTTGCACTCAGGTAGGTGGCTAATGTTATTCCACCTTGTTTTGTGTTTAAAGGTTTATATCATGTGGTTTATGCATGTTATTTACAGAGCAGAACAGAGTTATAACTATTATGCGAAGAGTTTCCCATTTCTATGTGTTGTTAGTTACTTCCATTGCTTTGGGACAAACCGAGGGTCTACACCATAGTCCTCTGGGAAGAGAAGTGGAGCCATGCAAGAAGATGATTGGAAACTTCTGCAAGAACATAGTTTCGAGATGACTTCCCATTAGAAAAGATGATTATAGAACCTAATTTTTCTTTAGTATCTCATCCCTTTTACACATTTCCTTCTCTTGTGCCTAAACACAGCTGTTAGTCAATTATTAGACAACTCTCAGTAAATTCTAAAGACCACATGTGAGATTTTTCTTATCAGGTATGGTATTTTTACATATTCTTCACTATTGTAACTCATTTGATAGTCTAAAATGTATAGTTGTTGTTTTTCATACATAAACAATTTATAGATCCAGTTATTTAAATATGTGATAGGATTTTGCAAAACCATGAGAAGGAAGTTTATACAAATTAGTATGGTAATGTATGGCATGAGAACATCCAAACCTATTCTAAAACAACAGAGCCAAATTTATAGCACTTGGCACATTTGGTAACTGCATTAGTAGAATCTTAATTTCAGCCTGCTTTTGGTTTTCAAATGTGTTTGAAACCAAAGGAGAGGAAACTGCGGTATAATGTAAACATAACCTGCTGATTTGCATACCACAGTAAACACTGTGGTAAGAATAGATGGGATTTATTAACCCAGGAAAAACAGCTTTGAGTTTCTGCTTAGTTCCCAAAATGTCAGCTTATATCCTTTTGGCCATGTTAAGAAAACTAAAATGATAAATTCAATTAAAGCAGTTGAAGCAGAAATTTCCCAAGAAAGAATGGTTTCATTATTTCATGACTAATAACTTGATAAATTAATTTGTACAGAACAGTAGCACTATGGATTCATGTTGGCAGGCAGCCAAACTAGTTGATGAAAGTGGCATGTAAAAATCTCAGGATGTCTGTGAGTGAACTGTTAAGCTGCATGCATGTGTGAGAAAGCCCAGGGAACTTAAATATCCTAAACTTCTTACATCTGTAGACTATAAGAATAGCCTTACTGGGTCAGACCAATGGTCCGTCAAGACCAGTGTCTTGTTTCCAACAGTGGCCAACCCAAGTCCCAAGTACCTACCTAGATCTCAAATAGTAAAACAGATTTTATGCTGCTTATCCTAGAAATAAGCAATGGATTTCCCCAAACCATCTCAGTAATGGCCTATGGACTTCTCTTTTAGGAAATTATCCAAACCTTTTTAAACCTTGCTATGCTAACTGATTTCACCACATTCTCTGGCAACAAATTCCAGAATTTAATTACATGTTGTGTGAAGAAATATTTTCTCCAGTTTGTTTTAAATCTACTACTTAGTAGCTTTATCACATGTCCCCCTACTCCTAGCATTTTTGGAAAGAGTAAACGTGTAATTCACTTCTACCCTTTCCACTCTACTCAATATTTTATAGACCTCTGTCATATCACCCCTGAGCCGTCTCTTCTACAAGATGAAAAACTCTATCTGCTTTAGCCTTTTCTCATGGAGATGTTGTCCCATCCCTTTTATCATTTTCATTGCCCTTCTCTGTACCTTTTCCAATTCTGCTATATCCTTTTGAGACGGTTACCAGAATTGCACACAATATTCAAGGTGCAGCCCTACCATAGAGTGATATAATTTGTACCCCCGTATGACAGTGTCCCATTGGTTATCTTCCTTCCACCAGGTCTCAGAAATACCTATTACATTCAAGGTTTCAAGGTTTATTAAAAATTTATTTTACCGCTTAAAATTCAAAGTGTTGTACAATAAAATACATAATCAATATACAATATTATAGAACACAAGATTAAAAACAAAAAAGTGTATCATTACTGGGGATTGATTAGTAAAAACAAAAACAGAAATAAAAATGAACTTAAGACAAACAAAACCAGAAACAAAAACGAACATCTATCTTTTCATTTAGTGCAATATATTCTAACTCTCCCATCTTGTTTCTTAGGCTTCTTGCTTTTGCATACAGACATTTCAAACAGTGTTTTGTCATATCTATTTACAATTTGCTCAGCAATTGGAATGAATAATTAGCAATCTTTAAAATCAGCCTGCTCTTTATTTAAGGAAACTTGGTCTACTGTGGTCTGTATTGCAATCTCACTATCGGGATGCTCTATCTTCACTTTTACGATGATATCTTTTAAAGATACCTTATTCTGAATCGGGCTTTCCCTCAGTTTCTAGTTTAAAAGCTGTTCTATCTCCTTTTTAAATGTTTGATTCCAGCAACCTGGTTCTACCCTGGTTAAGGTGGAGCCCAACTTTGTGGAATACCCCCCCTTCCCCAGTATGTCACTCAGTTCCTAACAAATGTAATACCCTCCTCCCTGTACCATCGCCTCATTCATGCATTGAGACTCTAGAGGTCTGCCTGTCTTTTGAGTCCTGTGCACGGAACAGGGAGCACTTCTGAAAATTCTGGATTTTAACTTCCTACCTAACAGCCTAAATATGGTTTCCAGAACCTCCCTATCACATTTTCCTATGTCATTGGTACCCACATGTACCAAGACAGCAGACTCCGCCCCAGCACTGTCTAAAATCTTATCTAGGTGACATGTGAGATCTGCCACCTTTGCACCAGGCAGGCAAGTGACCAAATGTTCCTTACATTCACCAGCCACCCAGCTATCTACACGCCTAATGATCAAATCTCCTACTGTAACGACCATCCTAACTATTCCCTCCTGGGCAGAAGCCCCTGGGGACACATCCTCAGTGCGAGAGGACATTGTATCCCCTGGTGGTCAGATCCTGGCTACAGGATTGACTCCTACTTCACTAGAGTGATGATCTCCTTTAAGAAGACCTACCTCCCTCCAAGGCAGCACAGAAGCTACCAGACTGGAGGTGAACTTATTCACAGTGTCCCTGTAGGTCTCCTCTATGTACTTTTCTGTCTCTCTCTGCTCCTCCAAGTCTGCTACTCTAATCTCAAGAGATCGGATCCATTCCCTGAGTGCTAGGAGCTCTTTGCACCAAGCACACACATAAGACCTCTCACCAACTGAGAGATAATCAAACATATGACACTCTTACAGAAGATTGGATAGCCCCCATCTTGCTGCCTGCATCTTAATACTGGTGATTTCTTTAAGTTGCTACAGGAGTTGTAATATGTACACTAAGGTCCCCTGACTTGAACTCAGTTTCTATTTTCTGGGATTTATTGCCACACATATTCTTCCCAAGAGGGGTGCTATAACTAAGGACTTAATTCAGTGAAGGGTGCTAAAACTTAGGCAATATTCTATGACGGGCAAAATAGCTAACTTAGGGTTCCTTTTACCGCGGGTCGACAAGGTAAATGCTCCAACGCTCATAAGAATTTTATGGGGCCCTGAAAGGATCCTTACAGGCTGATAACAGCAATAGCAATAATCGTAGTTTGAAGAAAGAGAGGGGCATAATGGAAAGAAACATCTACGTCCGTTTTCGCAAGTCGTCCAAAGTCAGACACAGCTTAGGACACATTTTCAAAAAATACGCCCAAAATATATATATTTTTTTTTTCTCGAAAATCGTCTAACTATACGTCCAGCCGTCTGATTGTCCAAGCTGCTAAATCGTCCATTTTCATCCAAATATTCATCCAAGTCAAAAATGCCTAGAATAAGCCCTGTAGGACATGGGAGGGGTCAGCAAAGTGATGGACTGGACACCCAGACATGGCATTTGAATAGTGGGGTACCTTACAGGGCACTGCTGTGAACTTCACAAAAAGGGGGCCCCATAAACATCTCACTACAGCTCCCTTAGAGGTCATGGTGAGCCCCCCCCAAAAACCCCAAAACATACTATACCCACCTGCCTATAACCCCAATAGCCCTTATGGCTGCAGGAACCACTTATATGGCAGTACAAAAGGGTTTTGGGGTTTTTTGGGGAATGCACATATTTCATTTTGAATGCAGTGATTACAGTGGCTTATGGGCCTGGGTCCTCCTCTCCATGGGTCCCTAACCCACCCCCAAGACAACTTAAGCCACCTCTGTGCAGCTCTACTAGGCTTTCCTATGGCAGGCTGCCAGGTGCTGATGTTCTGGAGGCAGATATTTAAAGTTGTGATTACGATTTTTGTGGGGGTCGGTGATCACTGGGGTAGTGTGTGTGGGGGGGTCTGTATTATGTGTTTGCAGTGCTTATCTGGTCACTTTATATAGGCTTTTGTGACTTAGACCAGTGTTCTTCAACTGCGGGTCTGCAAAAATCTCCTGCCGGTCCGTGAAGGACCAGCGTCCCCTGCAAGCACAGAGTTATAAAGGTGGCTCACTGCAAACGCCTCGTGGACCACCCAGGCAAAAACACCAGTGCAGCTGTCCTCCAACACCTCCAGGCAGCGCCAGGGCCACCAACGGGAAGCTCACATGAACCTGGTGCAGTGGCCGATGGGCAACTCTGGGTCAAAGGCCACCGGAGAGCTAGAGGCATGCAAAGTGGGCACCACGTGGCGAGTCTGCCAACCATGTTACCCGAAGGCATCCGCTATGCATGCACAGAAAGCCACCGCCTGCGCTCTCCTCTCAGCCCTCCCTGGAAGGAGCAGAAGGTCCCCCGCCCCTCCCAGACCCAGCCAAAAGGAATGAAGGTCCCGCTGCTGCAACACGCGGCACGGAACCGGAGCAGCAAGACAGAGCGTGAAACACGACCTCCCAAGCCCCCAGGTAGGCTGAGGAGAAGCCTCCTAATAGGAAAAGTCACTCCCTCCCCCGGTCTCCCTTGGCAGTCCAGTAGCGGCACCCGAGTCCACACCATCACTCCTCAGCCACCTGTCCGCAAAATAATTCCTTCATTTCTGCTGGTCCATAGGTACAAAAAGGTTGAAAAACACTGACTTAGACCATGTTTTAAATGGCCTAAGTCACAACGTCCAAGTTCCTTCTAGGCTGTGTTGTAAAAAATTTGGTTATACATTTAGTACAACTAAGTCTAGCACAACATCTGGTGGAAAATTTAAAAATATCTTCTAATTCTATACCTCTGATAAATAAAACATATTATTTACCTACCAAGAATGTAGCTCAAGAATTTAGGGGTGGGGAAAACATTGGAGATGCGCAGATTGTCTTCAATAATATATCCGCTATTTTAGAACAATCTATAGTGGATGCCACTGAGAGAACAGCGTTATTAGTATCATTTGTCTTTGAACAAGATATGAATATGATCTTAAGACTTTAAAAACTCTTATATTTCCTTTGGGGGGGGGGGTCAAAAAATTTGTGTTTATCCAGATGTTGCAAAGACTACACAAACGTGGAGAAGAATGTTTCTATCTTTGACAAGAGACTATTAATATAGGAGTGATTTTTTTTGCTGGCATATCCGTGCAAATGACTAGTTCAATATGCGGGAACTAAATATGCTTTTTATTCCCCTGAACAACTGAAGGACTTTCTTGATCTAAAGAAAATAATATGAGAGCAAATTGGGATTAGAATGATGATAGTATGAATGATGTCACATTAGGCCTTTTGTTTTTTTTTCATTTGACTTCTATTAATCTCCTTGGAAACATAGAAACATGATGGCAATAGAGGCCAAATAGACCATCTGCCCATCCGCAATAACCATTATCTCTTTCTCTCTCCAAGAGATCCCATGTGCCTATCCCAGGCCCTTTTGAATTCAGACACAGTCTCTGTCTCCACCAACCTGTTCTGGGAGACTGTTTCATGCATCTACTACCCTTTCTGTAAAAAAGTATTTCCTTAGATTACTCCGGAGCCTATCACCTCTTAACTTCATCCTATGCCCTCTCATTGCAGAGATTCCTTTCAAATTAAAGAGACTCGACTCATGTGCAGATTTTACCAGACCTAATTTACCAGCACCTAATTCAGATACCTAGCAATGCCCATTCTCCGCCCCTAACCACGCTTACTTTTCAGGTAGGCATCATTAGGCATCGGAAGGTGCCTCAATTTAGGCGTTGCTAAGGCATGTGTGGAATGTCCTGAGCTGATGGAGATGTTTCCACCTAACTTTTAATTTTATTTCTTTAATTATTCAATTAACTTCAGTGGCGTGGTTATATCATACTATTGAAACTAATTGAAGCAATATAGGTTAGGCACAGATTTTAGTAAGGCGTTGCTAGGCAGCCTCAAATACAATGCCTAGTGGTGCCTAGCTAGCATACTGTTTATTGAATCTGGGCCTAAGAGACTAAATAATGAGATTTTTATTTTGGTTTTATTACCGTATATACTCGAATATAAGTCGAGACCTCCATGTCCCCCCCCCCAAAAAGGAGGAAAATAATTGTCTCGAATATAAGTCGGTCGACTTAATATTCAAGTGCCCTGCCTGGATCTGCACCCAGTGCCCCCTCCCTCCCTTGTCAGGCTCTGTATCCAGCCTCCTCCCTGCCAGGCACTGCATATAGCCCCCTTCCCTCCCTCCCTCCCTCTCAGGTTTTCCACCCTGTCTCCCCTCCCTTCCCTGTCCATTGTACTTCCTCTGCCACTGAAATCCCTGGTGCCCCACATTGTTCTTCATGCTGCAGTGTTGGACTATTTTGGTCTTGGTTTAGAGAACCAAGAGTTACTCTGTGCTTGAAGTACTCTCGTATCGTATTTTGGGAAAAGTAATAAATTCTTTGTAAGACGTGTTTTGCAACTTGTTTTTTGTTTTTTTTTCTGGTAGAAACGTAAGTACCTCAAATGCCCTTAAACTAATTAGAAAGAGAGTTAATTTTGCCATTGCCAAGAAAGTAGAGCTATCATTTTTCACATTCTTACATTTTCTGGGGTAGTTTCAAGACAGATTATATTGCCACTGGTTATGAATTCCTGCATATTCCCCTAGTGTCTCTGCTCTTTGTTGCCATAAGGGCCCAAGTGAGTCTTTTAGGGGGGGAAAAATCATTAACATTTCACGTAGAATGTTTTGCATTGCATTCACCAGCAATAGCTGGCTTTCTGTGGAGGCATGTGATTAGTATGTAAAAAAAAGCAATGGAGGCCAATACTATGATTTATGGACTGCATTGCTTGCCCAGTGAACTTTTGCCAAAAGTAAAATTATTTTTTTTTTCTTTTGGATATTAGAAACAGCTACTGTTTTTGTTGATCTTTTAAAAACTTCTGAATAGGCCTATTTCAATCTGTACCAGCATGGGTCCTCAAATTAATAATACCCTTATTCAGTCAGTGATACTGAGTAAATTCATTGCTCATATGGGTGTGAAGGATTGAATATCATAAAATTATTTTCAGGTGCTGCAGTGTATTTTGTGAGCTTGAGCTTAAAGATTTTTTCCCTTTGCATTAAGTCATGACAGATTCCAGACATAACCAGAACATTAAGTTTTCCTGATTTTTATAATGAGAATCAAGTATCTTTGTTTCAAATTAAATGGTGCAGTGTGCTTGCATCTAAAGATAGGAGCTTTGTGATCTTGAAAGCTGGGGCACTATATTTTTTGATGCTAGTTCAGTATAAGATTCCAAACAAAGTGGTGTATATACAAAGTTGGACTGCAAGTTTTAGCTTTCAGCATCAAAGAAAACTGTACTCTTAGTTTATTGAGGCATAATTTTACAAATACATATTGCAAACACTAATACACGGTGCCCAGAAAAGCACTCCTTGATTTTAAATGGTTACAAAATCCAAACTTATTGGAATATGTTTATAAATAAGATGACAGCAAATACAAGTCCTAAAAAACACGGTTAGCAAGATCTTACACAATTGCTTGCACTTTCACCCTTATCACTGTAAACTGGAAATCGGTAGGTGAGCTCAAAAGAAGCAAACACCAACGAGACTGGAAGTCCCAAATGAAAACAGCAGAGACGGAACAAAAAACCAACAAAAAAGAAATTTAAAAGAAAAGTCTACAAAGGCAAAATAAAACAAAAACAAAAGCAGGACAAGGAAGACAGCACAGAAGATGACCTAACTGGCTGCCATCTTGTTGGAATATTCATTTCTATCTCTGTCTCTACCTCTGTCTTTATATTTTATCTTTATTTTTCATAAATTGTCTCTTCAGGTACTTTAGTTAGATTGTGAGCCTTTGGGACAGTTAGGGAATTTCCAAGTACCTATCTTATTTATTTTTATTTATTGTATCTTTTAATGCATCATTTTTGTAAAACGCTTAGAAACCTCACGGTTATTAGCGGTATATAAGAATTAAATTAAAATAAGCTGCAATTGGTGCAGAAGTTACAACCTTCAGACAGTGCAACACAACAAAATGACCAGGTGTTACTCAAGTAGCCTCCGAGATCATCGGACAAGACTATGGCTTTTTTCCTTTGGGAGTACGTGAAAGACAGAGTGTACGTGCCTCCACTACCCGCAACTGTGGATGATCTTCAGGAACGCATCACTGAAGCTATAAACGTGATCACACTAGATATGCTTTTGAGAGTCTGGTCCGAGTACGATTATCGCATTGATGTTTGCCGAGTAACAGATGAGGCGCACATCAAACGTATGTAATCACCAGATACCTTATGAAACTTTATGAGTTGATGAAACTCTAGCCTCAAAGGTGAAAGAATATGCTAATAAATTTTGGTTTTGTAACCATTTAAAATCAAGGAGAGTTTTTGTGGGCATCTTGTACTTATATTCCAATAAATGCTCACTGCTATGGAGAAATACAGACTAGAGATAAGGATATGTAGTTATATGGAGAAAAGACCTCAGTTTCCTCATAAAGAGGTCTCTATGTCTGCCGTACACAACTTAAAGCAGCATAGGAGAAAACATCCCAGGTCAGAAAAACTCCATTACATACTACTAGCAAAACGACTATTAGTTAGAATCAAAGAGACTAATAGTTAGAATCAAAAAAACTTATCTCTTAAGGTCACAGTTCTCCAGGTGAGACAAGAATCCAGTTAGGTAACATAGGATTATCACATTAATCTTCATTCATTAAGACTCTGAATGAAGATTAATGTGATAATCCTATGTTACCTAACTGGATTCTTGTCTCACCTGGAGAACTGTGACCTTAAGAGATAAGTTTTTTTGATTCTAACTATTAGTCTCTTTGATTCTAACTAATAGTCGTTTTGCTAGTAGTATGTAATGGAGTTTTTCTGACCTGGGATGTTTTCTCCTATGCTGCTTTAAGTTGTGTACGGCAGACATAGAGACCTCTTTATGAGGAAACTGAGGTCTTTTCTCCATATAACTACATATCCTTATCTCTAGTCTGTATTTCTCCATAGCAGTGAGCATTTATTGGAATATAAGTACAAGATGCCCACAAAAACTCTCCTTGATTTTAAATGGTTACAAAACCAAAATTTATTAGCATATTCTTTCACCTTTGAGGCTAGAGTTTCATCAACTCATAAAGTTTCATAAGGTATCTGGTGATTACATACGTTTGATGTGCGCCTCATCTGTTACTCGGCAAACATCAATGCGATAATCGTACTCGGACCAGACTCTCAAAAGCATATCTAGTGTGATCACGTTTATAGCTTCAGTGATGCGTTCCTGAAGATCATCCACAGTTGCGGGTAGTGGAGGCACGTACACTCTGTCTTTCACGTACTCCCAAAGGAAAAAAGCCATAGTCTTGTCCGATGATCTCGGAGGCTACTTGAGTAACACCTGGTCATTTTGTTGTGTTGCACTGTCTGAAGGTTGTAACTTCTGCACCAATTGCAGCTTATTTTAATTTAATTCTTATATACCGCTAATAACCGTGAGGTTTCTAAGCGTTTTACAAAAATGATGCATTAAAAGATACAATAAATAAAAATAAATAAGATAGGTACTTGGAAATTCCCTAACTGTCCCAAAGGCTCACAATCTAACTAAAGTACCTGAAGAGACAATTTAGACTCTGTAGTTTTTTTGATTCTAACTATTAGTCTCTTTGATTCTAACTAATAGTCGTTTTGCTAGTAGTATGTAGTGGAGTTTTTCTGACCTGGGATGTTTTCTCCTATGCTGCTTTAAGTTGTGTACGGCAGACATAGAGACCTCTTTATGAGGAAACTGAGGTCTTTTCTCCATATAACTACATATCCTTATCTCTAGTCTGTATTTCTCCATAGCAGTGAGCATTTATTGGAATATTTTTTGGTGGTGTGTCTTATTAATATTCCACTTGCTACTATATATATTTTTTTTCATCTTGTACTTATACCATGAGGCTGAAATCTATTTACTGTTAACTAGTTCATTTTGAAATTCAGTAAGATGGTTCCACAAGACTCTTGATCAGTGATTCTTAATCTAGTCCTCAGGATACACGCTAGTTTCAGGATATTCATTAAAAAACATGCATGAGATTTCCATGCACTACCTCCTTGACATCACAAATAGAAACATAGAAAAAGACGGCAGAAAAGGGCTATAGCCCACCAAGTCTGCCCATTCCAAATACCCGCCCCCCTGTTTTTACTCCCTTAGGGATCCCATGTGAATATCCCATTTTCTCTTAAAATCTGACACGCTGTTGGCCTCAGTCATCTGCAGTGGGAGTTTGTTCCAATGATCCACTACTCTTTCAGTGAAGAAGTATTTTCTGTAGTCGCTATGGAACTTCCCTCCCCTGATTTTCAGCGGATGCCCCCTGGTGGTCGAGGGTCCCTTGAGGTAGAAGATATCTTCTTCCGACTCGATACGGCCCGTAATGTACTTAAACGTTTTAATCATGTCTCCCCTCTCTCTTCGTTCCTCAAGTGAGTACAGCCGTAGTTTATTCAGTCTTTCTTCATACGTGAGATCCTTGTGCCCCAAGACCATCCTAGTGGCCATACGCTGAACTGACTCGATTCTCAGCACATCTTTCCGGTAGTGTGGTCTCCAGAATTGAACACAGTATTCCAAATGAGGCCTCACCATGGACCTGTATAGCGGCATCATGACTTCAGGTCTCCTGCTGACAAAACCTCTACGGATGCAACCCATCATTTACCTTGCCCTGGAGGAAGCCTTCTCTACTTGATTTGCAACCTTCATATCATCACTAATGATCACCCCTAGATCACGTTCCGTTGTGGTCCTGGCCAAGGTCTCACCATTTAGTATGTAAGTTCTGTGCGGGTTTCTCTTTCCCAGGTGCATTACCTTACACTTTTTAGCATTGAAGCCTAGCTGCCATGTTGCCATGGTATCACACACTGCACAAGCCAATCAGATGCCGTTGTTCTAAGCCCAGATGACCTGTAAAATTTTAAGAAAGTGCAGCAGAACTGCTTTAAAAATCAAATAAGGACAGCGTACAGATGCATGACTTTGGGAAAGCATTCCAAAAGATTTGAAGAAAGAATTTTTGGCTTCTTATATTATATTTTGACTACATGTTAGTATCAATCATTTGTATAGTGCATACCAGATGCACAAAGTTCTGTACAGAGAGAGAGAGAGAATTATCAAAGACATTTCCACAGTTAAAACAATAATCTACCCATAGAAGTAAGTTTTATTTAATTGCTCATAAGTAAATTATCCTTGAACATATATGTGTGCCAGAGTGGAGGGGTAAGTATGCATAAGTTGAGCAAATATTTTCCTAGGGTAAATTTTCTGAATTTATAAATTATATGCCCCTTACCCCTTTTACTAAGCCACGGTAGAGGTTTCTACCGCGGCCTGGGGTGCTAAATGCTCCAATGCCACTCCGACACTCATAAAATTCCTATGTGCTTCGGAGCATTTAGCGCCCTGGACTGTGGTAGAAACTTCTACTTCAGCTTAGTGAAAGATTGGGGTGGGGGTTAATTTTTCTAATTTTGAAATTACGACCAAGTATTAAACACTTACATCTGGGAAAAAAAACTAATATTTCAACTGAAGAAAAGCCTTTACACTTTTTTAAAAATTAAGAAGCTAGTCATTTTCAAAACTTAAAGCCATTGTGGCCATCAAGATAGCAGGAGCTGCCACGTCTAAAAATAGGACATCAAAAACATCCAAAAAACATCTTCTGAGTTACAGTTCCATTCTTCTTATCCATATGCAAATAGTTAACAAGTACAGAAGGGGGAAGATTCTCTGCAGGGATTCCAAATATTTCAATTGGCTGTCTTTAACATATCTTGGGGAGCAAACAAAGGAAGATAAATTTAAAAAGCACAAATTTCTATATTTTCCAAATTGTCCAGTTTCCTTCTTAAGATTGTAGTCTGTAATCACAGCAGCCTGAGCTGATTGAGATGCGTCCACCGCTTCTCTACACAAAATATCAGATTCTTTAAATCTTAAGAATCTTTCCCAACCTTGTCTTTGAGCACCTTAACTGGTTGCACAAGTCTGCAAGCTTGTCTAAAAGTGTTTAATGATGCTTTAATCCTCCTCCCCCTTTGCAAAGCTGTGTTAGACTTTTTTATAGCCGGCTGTGTTGATTAAAAAAAAAAAAAAGCCTAACATGGCTTTATAAAAGGGGGCCTAAATGAAAGTTTACCCCATACATAATATGTATGTATTTTACGGCATTTAACTTTTACACACATGGGCTTGTTGGCTCAGCTTACTTTGATTTTGCCTGTGTACAAGAGTATCTGTTTTGATAGATAAGTAAAGACAGACTGTTGTGATGCAACTGGACCTATTGCCCACATTCGAGAGACCATAATATGCTGGTAGAAAAATTAAGTGTTATGAGCATTTGAAGCAAAGTTTTAACATTGTTTTATGAGTTTACAATATCAGGTGGTATTTAGTGAAATGTTGAACTGAGATATTCAATATGTGAAAACTGAGCTGTCATGCTGTGCAGGTTCTCCCTTCTCGTCTATATTATTTAACATTTTTAAAGTACGTTTGTGGCTGCTTTCCGGAGATTTGATGATATTTATTTTTTTTATTCCAACAACATTTTCACTCATACTTTTTCAATAAAATCTTACAAAGACCTATGCTTTATTGAATGTTTGCTATAAGAGAATAGAATGTTGGATGACAGCTAATTGTCTTATACTAAACCCTCAAGAAATGAACTTATTATGGACTACAATAAGCTGGTTTGCCCAGAACTGATTCCTACTATAGCTGGGATTGTTACCCATTTGAGGATACTGGGAGTTGCATTAGATTTCAACTGTTATCATAAAAGCACCAGTTGCATAGATTAAGCAAAAATGTTTTTTTTCTTCTTCAGGACATAATGTCAGTTTGGAACATTTTTGGCTGTGGAATGTGTTTTGATTTATACAATTTATTCTTTCACAATTCAATTAGAACATTGTTAATTTGAGTATCTCAGACTGTAAAATAGATTACTGATTTTACAGAACGCAACTGCCAAATTATTGCTAAAAAGAAAGCAATGGGGGAGACCTGTTCCCATGTGAAAAAAAAAAATGGGAATCACCTGCTCATTTTCTAAATGAACATTTTTTGCTTGCTATTTTAGGCTAGGGTCATTTTAAAATTACTTTTCCTGACTTTTAAGATCATTAATGGTCGAGCACCAGCCTATTTGTCGCCATTGGTAATTTTGGCCCACTCATGCCCCAACCACCTTTTGGATCAAATATATTGCAGTTCCCATCTCAAAAACATTCCTCTTAGAAAACTGAATATGAGAAAATTTTGAGTTATGGTGTCTCATACTATTAGAGCGCTCTCTCAAATGAAATCAGGGTAGAGACCAACTAAATGACTTTTAGACACTTTTTAAAGACATAATTGCTTCTTCAAAATCAATCCTGACAAAGTTGAGCTGTGTTTAAGTTGTATGGTGTTTTGTTTTTGACCTTCTCAGATTAATGATAAGGCTGAAATGGTTACTTTACAAGTACTTTTTTTTTTTTTGTCATATCGTAATACCATCTCATTAAGCCCTCTCTTTACATAATCATGTACAGTTGTTTCCTTTTTGTATCTATTTTACTAATCAGTAATGTAGTTGATCCAAGTTTTATAGATTTATTGTTAAGGTATAATCTACTCTGAACTCTGGGCCGGTTAAGTGGATAATAAGTGCTTAAATTAAATTAAACATATAATTAAATACAAATGTATGTTATTTAAATTAAGCATGTATAATTTCAGGTAAATGGTCATTTTATAAAGATTCATGAAAATAAATGGTGTGGTAGCTGTTTTGTTTTATTAACATGAAAATAGGATATAAGCAGAAGTTCTACAATAGTTCAGGACAGAAAAAATAGCATTAGAGTCATCTACAGTCGACTCTGCTTAAGTACAAGGCCTCTGGACCGGACCACTACCTGCGCTTATACGGAGTACCACTTTTTAGTCATGAAAAATCACAGTACGCTGTAGGCAAATACAATAAAACTTTTATTCAGTAAAAAAACATACGTAAAACAATTCTACACGGTTCAGTTTTATAATCAGCACTGTTCTGTCTAATGCAATACCCTATAAACCTTTTTTTAAACCAATATTCTACTGAAATAATCAGTCATTGTTTTCTACACGTGGATTGCACGATTCCGGTTGTGTATCTCACTACTGATGCTGTAAAATTGTCCATAGTCATGATATCCATTTATCTCCAGATAACAACGCAGCGTGTGCAGGGACTTCAGCGCGTCCGAGAAGGAAACAATCTCTGCAGGTGTTTCATTAGTTGTGATGACCGTAGCAGTATCTTTGTCATCATCAGACTCTTGGTTGTCTGCAGTGTCCTTTATGACTGTACAGATATCGGAATTAGTGCTGTCAGATGATGTGGGCACATCATTGTCAACGTTGACATAACAGCTCAAACTCTTGTGGCTAGAGTCCAACTGGGAGTTCAATGGATAAAGTGTCAGCTTCAGTTGTCTCATCAGATGCGTGAATAAAGTTTGCCCGTCGATAACAATTTGAAATTGTTGATGGTGAGACTCGACTCCATTCCTCCAGTACCATTTTTCTCGCGAGCTCAGCAGCTCGGGAGCTGGATTCCCGTGTTTGCATCAGTCACTGCCATCACATATCTTAGGACGAGCAACTTGTAATGACGTTTGAAATTGGCGATTATCCCCTGGTCTATTGGTTGGATCAAAGAGATTGTGTTTGGCAGAAACACAAGTTTGATGTCGGTTAGTCGTACGTCATTGCTGTGTGCTACACAGTAATCACATAGCATTACAATGTGTCTCCTACACCTTCTTATCAGATTGTCAAGCTTCTACAACCATTCAATCCACAGTGTTGCCGTCAACCATGCGTTTTTGTTGCTTTCATATTCAGCAGGCAGGCATTTGATGTTTTTGAAGCATCGAGGATTTTGATTCTTCCCAATCACCAGTGGCTCAAGTTTTCACTACCGTCCATATTGCAACTGAGCAGCAATGTCAATCGTTCCTTTGGCACCTTGAAGCCTAATGTTTTGCTGCGTTTAAAAGCCAATGTTCCATCAGGGATGGCACGCCAGTACAGGCCCATCTCATTGGCATTGAAAACGTTGCATGGTTCATATCCGCCAATGACTGATGGCAACACTTCCATGACCCATCTTTCTGCACCAAACTTATCAGCATCTTGTTTTTCACCATGTTGCTTCTTAAATTTTATGCCGTTATGAACTTTCCACCTCTCTAGTCATCCATTTGTTACTTTGAAGTCTTCTACGTCCAGTTTTTTGGATAGCTGTGCTGTTATTTCCATCAGCAGAGGCCCACTGATTGGCAGTTGACGACTTCTAGCTTCAGGAACCCATTGCAGCAACGCCTGTTCAACGTCTCTAGTCTTCCCAATTCTTTTCCGTTTCCTGATAGGATTGCTGTTGTTTTGCCAGTCTTTCAATATGGCTTGCTTTTTTTGTGAATCCGAGAAATCTGGCTAGGATGAACACTGTAATGTTTTGCAATAGAGACCTGACCCTTCCATTGGTCAAGTCTCTTTAAGACATCGACAAGTTCAGCCAAAGACAATGACTTTTGTCCAGCATGGTGGACACGTTCAGCCAGAGACAATGACTTTTGACCAGCCAAAGACAAAGGTTTTTCTCCATGAGATGCCATGATGTAGTTTCAAAAGTTCGAACACCTGGCCAGGCCTAGATTACTGATCTGAAATACGTGGCTCATCAACGTAAGAACCTGATTGCTTTTAACTGGAGTGAACGTAACGTGAACACATAGAGGAGGGACCTATAACATTAGTGCGCATAAGCAGATTGTGTGCTTATCAGAATTGCAATTATTCTGAGTTTACGTCCATTGACTATAATGTTTTAAAAAAACGGGACCATGGTGGTGGAGCAGATAACTGAAGCGTGTGCTTAACCGACGTGCACTTAGGTGGAGTCGACTGTAGTTGCCAAGTAACCAAATAAATTCTTATTGCTGACAAAGAAGCAAAAAATAGAGAATACAACTGAGTAGATTTCTTTAATGATGCATCTTTATTGCAGTGATTGAGAATCAGAAATCAAATCATTTTGTCATCACTGTTACATCATTTGAAGTCCTGTTGTAGTCATAGCTAGAGAAATTTTCCTCCGTCCCTGCAAGAACTCATTGTCGTGTCCCATCCCCATGAGTTATTTTCCTGTCCCTGCTCCATTCCTGCAAGATCCATCCTCATCTGCACACGCCTCAAACACTTTAAAATCATAAGCATTTGAGGCTTGTGCAGTTAAGGCAGAGCTTACAGGAATAGGGTAGCGACAAAACTCACAGGGATGGGGAAATTGAGTTCCTGGGGGAATGGGGAAAAATTTGTCCCAGTGTCATTCTCTAGTCATAGCTATTGTATAATCTACATTTGGTAGCTCCAAGTCTTTTTTTTCTTTTAGGAACCTGATCCTCCTCCTTCAGTCCCCCCTCCCATATCTATATTTCACTTTTGTTCTGCTATTCCATGATCTTCATTGCTCAATCTTACCTCTGACATCAGCCCTACTTGCTTGTTTACCCCCATCTTCTCAACCTCAATGTCCTCACTCAATCTCTTTCCTACTCTTAAGAACATAAGAGTTATCCTTCTGGGTCAGACCAAAAGTCCATCTAGTCCAGTATACTGTTTCCAACAGAGACCAATCCAGATCACAAGTACCTGTCAGAATCTCAACAAGTAGCAATATTCCATGCTACTTAACTACAGGTATAAGCAGTGACTATCCCCAAGTATCTACTAATAAAGGTTTATAGACTTTACCAACAGGAATTCATCCAAAGCTTTTTACCTGTTGGAAGAGTATATATGTTGTTCCCGCCACAAAATATACAGAAGATTTCAGTGATGACACCTACATCCTGTTCCTAATAGTAGCTCCTAATGTGAAACCTGGCATCATATTTTCTCGCTTTTACAGCCTGCATACCTTAGCTTCATTGTTCACTTTTATTCTACTACTACCATTACTACTACTATAGTGCTACCAGATATATACAGTGCTGTACAGAGTCATGAAGGGGACTCTCGCTCTTAACCCTTTTCCTACTCCATCTCTACACCCGTTTCACATACTCACCTTTACTATTCCCACTACTTATTCTTCCTTTTCCAAATAACTTCCTCTGGCTGACTCTGCACCCTTTACCACTTTAATCCATATAATACATCTGCATTTCTGTACATTAAGACAAGTAGAGGCATTACATAAATAAACTTGCTGAGAGTCAAAACACTCCAATGTGTTCCCTTTTTCTTGGAAGAACTGGAAAGGCTGTAGATGCAAAGCTGGGGAAAGAACCTAGACACTAGCGTCCCACAGTTCTGAGCTTGAAAAACTGTTTTTTTTGCCATAGATTATGCTTCAGTAAAACAAGTTGCCAAAATGCAGTTTCATGTTTTTCTCAACTTTTGAAAGCTGAATCAAAGAATATCATCTCAGGGAGCTGAGCTGCACTAGTAGGAGGCCACATCTAATACATTTGCAGGAAGAATATAGAGTAAATATCAGTTGTGCAACTGTGTTTCCTGCTTATTCATTAGTAATATCTTTGAAAATCAGACCCATTTGATTGTATTTTGACATGGGTTAATTATCTCTCTTTTTTTAGTTGCAGCAAGCAGCTGAAGTTTCTCAGTTACGAGGTGCCCGGGTTATCTCCGCTGAAGACCTTCTGTTTTTGATGTGTAAAGACAAGGTACTTGAGTCTTTAAGTTTTAAAGAAGCATATCGTATTAAGTGAATCACTGGTACACAACACAGCATTGTTTTAATTTGAAACTTTTTAAATGATGATTAAGATCTCTTAGTTTATTTCACTTATAGCTTCAAGAAGCATAACCCCTTGGATCATTAAATCACTTCCTGCATTACTGATAGCCCCTTCTACTGTACACTCCTATATTATAGCGCTCAGTTCACCTGCATTGAGCAGATGACATATGTGACACTTTACCAACCAGACTTGAACCTTATCAACCTCTCTGAGAACATAACAGCCTGTATAATGAAACTCCAATCCTGGTCCCTCTCTGTTCAAATGAAACTGAACGAGTCCAAAACGAAACTTCTCTGGCTCAGTCCAAAATTAGAACAGTTGACCACCCTTTTTGCACTGCTTTCTGGCGCCACGCTGCAGCTTGAGTTCTCAAGCAAAGTTCTAGGCATCATCATCGACTCTTCTCTTTCCTTCAATGACTACCTCAATTCCCTGGTAAAATCATGCTTTTTTAGCCTCCACATGCGAGGAAAGTGAGATCCTGCTTCCGCCAACAACATTTTGCCGTCCTTGTTCAATCCATCATCCTTTCCAAACTAGATTACTGTAATTCCATGTACCTAAGTCTAACCAAAAAGAGTCTTCATAGACTTCAACTAATTCAGAATACTGCGGCCAAGTTGATCTTCGCAAAACGTAAATCTGACCATGTCTCCCCACTTTTGTCCAAACTCCACTGGCTCCCAATAATCGCCAGGGTTCATTTTAAATGTTCTTGTCTAGCTTTTAAAATCCTACACGGCATCCTCCCTCCTCTAATCCCTCTATCTTGGAACTCCCCGAGTCCCGACAACACCAGGCCCACCCAAAAACTTAAACTATCCTTCCCCTCACTAAAAGGTATCCTCTATGCGGGAAAATTGGGAAAATCTCTCTTCTTCAGAATCACGGCTTTGGAATAACCTTACTACCCCACTGCGGAATCAGGTCTCCTTCCAACTATTCCGTAAGCACCTGAAAACCAGTCTTTTCACAGAAATGTAACGCTCCCCCCCTATACTGTGACACACTTATCCCTTACTCTAACCAGCAGAGGGACTAAGTGTGTTGAGTTCAGGCCTGTCGGCGTGGCCTCCTCAGGTTGGAGGAAGGCTTTTCAGGGTAGAACAGACCTAGGCACCTGCCTAGTCTGCCAGGCCACACTGAGAGTAACTTATAAAGAGAAGACCACACAGGTAAGTCTTGTTACAAAAGATTGTTCTTGAGCTTTATTGAACCCGGGGGTCTGAATACCATCAGCCACCCGTATGTCATGGCAAAAATTATAAAATACACAATAACTTGCAGTTGTCAGAATGGCTTGTTATAAATGCCACATACAGTTCAATACCCTGGACTTTCCAGTTTAACTACAGTCCTCTTCACCAGGGAAAAAGGCAAATGAAAAATATCAAGAAAATAAAACTTTCAAACTTGGCACACCTTGTGACTACAGCCAGAGTAATTACAGTTTCAAAACTTAGTACTGACTTTCTTAAACGTTTCAGCTTACCTAGCTGAGACACGGACAGGCTTGCAGAGCAGGCTTCACAGCTCGTTATAATCAGCTGGGCTTCCTGGCCGATGGAACACAATAAGGCATTATATAAGCTGTGAACTTTACTTGGGTTTTTCCCACGGAGCTTTCACACCCCTACAGATAAGGTTCCTTGAATAAACAAAGCTCTCCGGGCAGTCATACAGAGTAGCGGAGATATTTTCCTGCTCTTCTCCTAATCTCTGTCAGCTGGGCTTGGGTTACGGGAGACAGCACAAGCACAGCCTTGCTTCCTTTCCCTTAGTAACTAACCTCCATGTCAGTGGGGAACCGGCTAGCTTCCAGCAATGGCTCAGCGATGTCCATAGCCTCTGTCTGCCCAGCAGCCTCTGGGGTGGAGTTGAGGTAGTCCTCTGTCATCTCCACGTCCTCACTGCTGCGTGCTGGAGGAGAGAGACTTCTCCCCTCATCTGCCTCCAAGCTCTGCTGTCTCTCCTGCCGCTGCCTGAGCTCGTTAGCCCTAGCTCCGTCCCGGCTTTCCCTGCTCCCCTTACTGAGATTCCATACTCTGTTTTTATGTTGGTTAAAGCCCCATCCCTCTCTCCTCAGAGCAGCTGTGTTAGGCAGGAAATCCCTAGGGAAATAACTCAGGTTTCTCCTAGGCTGGTAATGAGCATACCTCCCAGCCCTAGGACTCCACTTCTCCATAAGAGTCCTCTCAGGCTTTCTAGATGGCGCCCTCTGCTGGATGTATCTATGTTCCTGCCTCTCCTGCTCTACCTCACTTTCTGAGGGGTAGTCAGCCAAAACCAAACTTTTACTTTTAACCTGGTCAGCCCTTCTGACCAGGGACCGTGTTTTGCTTTTATCCCATACAGGGACAAAGCTGGCCACAGGTTTGTCACAATACTCAATCCACCAAACTTAATGTGCTATTCTTTTCCTTTATTAAGCTCTTGTAAACCGTGCCAAGCTCTATATTCATGGAGAAGATGTGGTATATAAACTTAAGGTTTAGTTTAGTTTAGTTATAGAGCTTACATTACTTGCACATCTACCAGGCTGCATTGTAGTTAGTAAAAGTCTGTCTGGCATACCGCGTGGAGAGTAATTCTGTTAAGGGACACCTAGATTTAGACAATAAAAGGCTGATGCTCAAAACCTAACTCCTGCAATACATTACATTAGGGACTTCTATTCCGCCTATACCTTGCAGTTCAAGGCGGATTACAAAAGAGCTAACTGGACATTTCCAGTGAAGTTACAACAGTTTTGGGTTGTTGTTTTTTTGTTTACAAAGGGAGGAGAGGTACCTAGATTAATTCCGGAAGAACTTGCAAATTGGATATTAAATTGACTGTACGTTACTGTGTGATATAACAAATAGATTACAGTTAGAGTACAAATAAGATTATGTTACATTTCAGGGATCTGAATACTTGGTTGGTGTTTGGGGAGGAAGAGATTATTTAAGTGGAGGTTTTGGAGGAGAATTTATCTAGGAGGAGGGGGAAGGCAATTAGCTTCTGAATAGTGCCAGAATTAGGTTGCGCAGAATGCTCTAATGGTTTCAGCGCAGACCACATTTAAATGTGGTGATTAGTATGTCCATCGCATGTTTAAAAAAGAGAGAGAGAAAAAAGGGCTACCAGGCACCTTTAGTTCTGAGAAACTAATGCCTGATTTAGGGCAATGACCAACCTGCCCCAAACAGGTTTCCTAAAAACCCTAGTCCTGGTGGTCCAGTGGGACCTGAAACAGCCCCCCCCTCCCCACAAGGCAGATCCCCATCTAACTCCTACCCCCCCCTCGGGAACAGTCCCCCCCCCCCCAAGTTTCCTTTAATTTAGGTATCACATGATTTCCTGTGGCCCCATGACTGGAACTTTTCAAACTGTTCATGAGACGGGTTCTCGGGCTTCTATTATCAACAATAAAGTATTCCTGACTCTTCTCTATAAATCAAAACTGTATGATCATGTCACTCCTCTATTGATTCAGTTGCACTGGCTTCCTGTCCAGTTCAAATGTCAATTTAAGATCTTATGTTTAACATTTAAAGCATATCATTTTTCTGAGCCAGTTTATCTAGCATCTGCCACTATACCGTATACCCCTTCTTGTGTTTTGAGGTCCAACGACTCTAACAGACTTGTTTTTCCCCCTCCTAAACTAGCTCATTACGAATCCACTTGAAAATCAGCTTATTTTTTTATTTCTCCTTTTTATGGAATAACCTACCTTCTTTTATTAGAGCAGAACAATCATTTTTAAAATTTAAGTCTTTTAAAAACACATTTAAAAAAAAAATGTTTTTTAACTGCTCTCTACGGAAAGCCTGATTAGAATTACATGGCACAAATAGATGCTGTGTGTGATTGGTTACTTGTTTGGTTGTGGACTTTACTTTTAATTTTGGCATTCTCTTTCACTTTTGAGAATGTGGTGCAGTGGTTCGAGCTACAGCCTCAGCACTCTGAAGTTGTGGGTTCAAAATCCAGCATTGCTCCTTGTGACCGTGGGAAAGTCACTTAATCAACCAATTGACCCAGGTACATTAGATAGCTTATGAGCCCATTAGGACAGACAGGGAAAATGCTTGAAGTACCTGTATATAAACCACTTTGAGTGTGGTTGTAAAACTACAAAAAGACGGTATACTACATAGTAGATGACGGCAGATAAAGACCTGAATGGTCCATCCAGTCTGCCCAATCTAAAAATTACTAGTCCAATTTTTTTTTCTCTCTCTGCATTTATGTATAAATTGTAAGCCACTATGACCTTTTGCAATGGCGGGGTATCAAATGATTAATAAACATATTGCACCATTACATGTTCTTCAATGCAAGGCCTGGGGATCAATGATGGCCAAAATCAATAATAAATCTGTAGGATCTAGAGAGAAATAATCTTGTCACTAAAACTAATACCTCTCTGTGCACACTTTATAACTTATACTATAGATCAGCAGTGTTCTCCCCAGAAATTTTTTCCAGCCGGGTGGCACGAAAAAGTAGCTGGGTGGGGCGGGACGGGGAAATTTGGTGGTTCAAATTTTGTGCTATGCAAATTAACCCTCTCTGTTTACGGTGAAGGAGTAGGAGTGGGGAATAGGGTTGGTGCATGGCCTGGAACACTATAAAAATTACCTCTCCCTGCTCATGGTGAAGGAATAGGGCAGCAGTGTCCAACCATTTGGCTTCCCTGGGCCACATGGGACGAAAAAAAAAATCTGGGGCCGCACAAATACTAACACTAGCTGATGAGCAAAAAAAAAAAAAAAAAAAAAGGCTGAGCAGGTCCCAAATTTGCAATCATTAATATAGAAGATGTACGTATCTAAAAATAAACCTTCATTAAAGGGACACTGTGGAGAGGAACCCAAAAAAGCAATAACGCTTACCCTGACTGAGTGATCCTCCACGTAGACCGCTGACAGGGGGAGCACAGGCTTCCGCATCCCGACTCTAATGAACAGGGATGCCTGCTCGTGGTTTTCCCATTCACTTCTATTACAGCTACGGTGAACCTCTTCAGAGCGGGGATGCTACATCAGTTGTCAGCGGTGCAGGTGGAGGATCGTTCAGTCAGGGTAAATATTACTGCTTTTTTGGGCCTCCCACTTTGAGCTTAGGCTCCCTCAAAATGAACATCTCCCTGCTATAGCTAGTAGAGATCCCCAAGCCTCACCAACTGATGGCCACCTCCTCCCCTCCAACTTCCCAAGTTCTGCAGCAGGCAGCAATATTGCAGAGCTGCTGCCTTCCCTCCTCCCTGCCTTCCCCTCCCATCACCTTGGCTTTCCTGCATGCATGAAAGCAGTGGCAGCTTGAGGATATTGCCATTGGCTGCAAAGCTTGGAGATTTGGGGTTGCCAGACTGGAGGAAGATGTCTTCAGGTGGCAGGGCTTGGGAATCCCCAATAGCTCAAGTATTTGTAAATTGCACTCAGGTGGGAAGAAACTTTGGTGCCCTTCCACTAATTTTGGACTCTAATCCCTCCCCCAAATCACCTGTATATGACTACGCCACTGACTACAAAAATAATTGTGATGCACATATCCCAAAGCTAACATATTCTAGTTAATAAATTCAAAATAAAACAATTTTTTCTACCTTGTCTGGATATTTTGTTTTTCCATCATCTTGGTCCCAGTTTGTCTTTTTGCTTTTTGTCTATCTTCAACTAATTCTCTTTCCAGTGGCTGTGTTCAATTTTTTCTCCTCTTGTTCCATTTCCTCCTTAAGCTTGTCTCCAACATATTGATTTTCCCTTTCAGCTTTAACTTTTTCTTTTCTTTTTTGCCTCTGTCCATTCAAATTTTGCTTTCTTTCTCACCCTTCTTCTTTTTAAATGTTCAGCTACCTCTCAATTCTCAATCTTCTCTGTCCCTAGCTCTCCCATTTCCCATCTCACTCCTTTCCCAGCCTTTATTTCCTGCTATCTACTCCCCATTACCACATTTCTACTACGAACTCACTTCTCTCTCACTCATCTTGTCATCATCTCTCTTTTGATCTCATTCACGTGGTTCACCACTTTCAGAATCCCTTTCCCTCTCTCTACTGGTCAGGCTATAACCCCCTGTCCCTTTCTTTCCATCCCCTTTCTTATCCTAGCTCTCTTCCCTTCTGCCCTCCCATGGGTCCATCTCTCTTCCTTATCCCCATGGTCCAACATTTTGCTTCCTCTCTTTTCTGTTTTTCTTCTTCCCTCCCCCCTTGATGCTGAACAATGAAATGAAGGGAAAAAAAAAGAGAGATGTTGCATCTCTCTGTCTTCCATACACAGGCCTAAAATTTATCACTACCTCCCTTCCATCCCCAGATCCATCTTCTCTCCCTGTCTCTTCCCAACTGTCTCCCACCCCATCTCTCCCCCTGCCTCCTTTCCCCAGGTCTACCATTTTTCCCTTTCTCTTCCAAACAGTTCTCCCTTCAAGTATCTCTTTCCCTCTTCCACCATACACCCCTGGAACAACTTCTCTCCCTTCAGACCCTGCCCACCATCTCTCTGTCTGTCCTCTGTTTCTGGCCCCATAAGCTCACTCCCCTGCCCAATCTAGCACTTCTTTTAGTACCCTCCCTCCCTCTGTACTTAAAAAAAAAAAAAAAAAAGAGAGACCTTCAACAAAACCCCTCCTCAATATCTGAAGACCCTGAGAACCAAATGAAAAGAAAAATACTGAGCTCCCCACCCCCACCCCACCCACTCCCAATCAACAATTTACTGGAAATATTCCACCACATGGTGGCCAATCCCCACTCCCCACCAACCTTAAATGCAACCGGTATGAAAGTAAAAACTAACATCCAGCCATCCACTCCGCTACACTCAATAACCACAAAACACCACACGATCTCAACTCAAACACACATCAGGAAAAACAGAAGCAAATCCCTGAAATTAGTTCCAGAATATGAGTAACAGCCAAAAAGGTCCTGAAAACTGTCCATCAAGCTGGAAATCTCAAAGGCCACCACCCGCCAACGATTCCTGGACCCCAAAGTTCACGTCCAGAAAAATCTGGATCGCATCCTCCATGAAATGCACTGTTTTCAAAGTTCCTTTCAGATGAAATAATAGTGCAAATGGGTGGTGCCAGCGATAGCGAATCGCCTTTTTTGCAAGTACTTCAAGACCAGTTTTTAAGTTGACTCTCCGCCTTAAAGTGACCAACGCCAAGCCGGTCATAATTTTTCCACCGAAGAGGCGATTGCACCCGAGCTTTAGCCATGACAGCCTCCTTGACTTTAAAGTTTTGAAAACAGGCTATTATATTGCGCGACCTGTTAGCGCGTGGCGCTTGCAAGGCTCTATGAGCACGTTCTAGATGGATATCTTCAGGCAGCATGGTTGAAGCCTCATCAGATATTAAGTGGCAAACTCATGCTCCGAGGCTGTAAAGTGTGCGTGCCGGCTTCCCTTCTTTTCTCTTCCCCCCCCCCCTCGGACATAACTTCCGGTTTCGGAGGGAAGAGAAGGGAAGCTGGCAAGCACACTTTACAGCCTCGGAGCACGAGTTCGCTACGGGCTAAAGTGGGAATCTTCAAGCCGGTGAGTTGTTTTTTGTTTTTTTTTAAAGTTGAGCAGCAGCTGGATTTGCGATTGGATGACAGCTGGGCGGTCATCTAAATTAGCTGGGCGGAGCGCCTGGCTAAAAGGCCCTAGGGAGAACACTGGATCAGTGTTCAATGTTCTACACACTAGCCCAATCCCAACTTAAATGTGATACAGTTCTTATGCTAAGAGGAGGGGCCTCAGATCCCCGTGTGCTGCCAGCAGGCTGCTTATCAGCCACACTAGAAAGGGAAACTACCTCATCGGCCTCCCTCCCCCTCCTGCCTGGTGATATATAACAATGAATGTTCAGATGAAAAGATAGAAGAACTTAGCTCAGGCAGGGTTTTATTCAAAAAATCTTCAGGTCTCTTTAAACGCTGTCCTCGCTTGCCCAGTCCCGCCGACGTTTCGCTACAACGGCTGCATCAGGGCGTTGGACTCTCGGCTGAATTCACTAGCTCACAAAGGCAAGGACAGCGACCGCCCTAGTTTCCCTTTCTAGTGTGGCTGATAAGCAGACTGCTGGCAGCACACGGGGATCTGAGGCCCCTCCTCTTAGCATAAGAACTGTATCACATTTAAGTTGGGATTGGGCTAGTGTGTAGAACATTGAACACTGGTCTATAGTATAAGTTATAAAGTGTGCACAGAGAGATCAATGATGGCCCCCAGGAATCTCTGGGGTAGCCCCCATTGTCTATCTTTTTTTCTGCTACTCTCTACCCAGTTCAGAACAGAAAGGGAAACATGGATGGGGATGGGGGGGGAAGATCTGCATGCTTGACGGACAAGGCATTTCTCAATAGACAAAAGAGAATGCATCAATGAAGTTTGAAGGTGGGCTGGTAGAGATGGAGGTCATTGACACACCCTGGTCAGCAGTGTAATGACCCCACAAGGGAAGATACTTGGCGTCTCTCCTTCAGTTCATTAGAATTCAAAATGACCCTAGCTTAAAAATTATTGAAGACCACTGCACTATTGGATACACACATTAAAACTGTTCAGCAATGGGAGTCACAAAGCATTTTGTCCTCTTCCCAATCACAATATTTGTTTTGGTACTCTTGTTTACCTTTCAAAAAAATGGTTTGAAACTGAAATATTTTTCAATTTTTCTAGAAAAAACTCAGAAGACTGCTAAAATATATGAATTTCCGGGATTACAAATCTAGAGTTACCAAAGGACTGGAAGAAGATGACCTACTTGAAGGTTTGTTCATCTTTTGGTTAATTTGCTTTGGGGTGGGGGAATCATTCATTTACTCTTTGGGAGCCAATTTGAAACTAACATATGCATCTTTGTGTTTGTGTAAAGGAAGGAATGACCTAGTGGTCAGAGCTACAGCCTCAGCACCCTGAGATTGTGGGTTCAAGCCCAATGCTGCTCCTTGTGACCTCATGCAATTCACTTAACCCTCCATTGCCCCGGATATATTAGATTTTGAACTTGTCGGGGCACATATGGAAAAATGTTTGAGTACCTGAACGTAAACCACTTAGACAACCTCTATCAATAGGCGGTATATAAATAAAATAAATAAAAATAGTACATAGTAAACCCAAACACTTGAGAATTAGGGGCCCTTTTACTAAATCATAGTGCATGCTAAGTGCCAAGAAGCCCATTTTATAACTATAGTATGCATTCAGTGAAAAAAAAACCCTTAGTGACTTAAATATATCTATACAGCCTGGAGGAAAGGAGTGAGCCAGAATATGATACAGACATGCAAATACCTGAGGATGAACATAATATGAAAGAAATAAGATATTTTTGAGTAGAAAGCTGTGACTTTAACCATGTGATGGAAAAGGTTTAGATTTTTTTTGTTCACAGAAAGGGTGGTGGATGCCTTAGAGGTGAGACTGTTATTAGAATTAAAGATACATTAGCTATATCCAGAGGGTTCCAAGAATGGTTGAGAATCAAGGGAGACAAAAAGAAAACAAAACTAATTACGGTATAAGGGAAAATCTGTACTGCTCTTTAAAATGGAGGCTAAGGTTATTAACAATCCCAAAGAAGATGAAATTTTAGAAAAATGACATCAAGAAAATTTCTGAAGAACATTATTTTCCCTTGTACTGCTCACTTTTAAGAATCTCTCTATACAAAAAATACCCTTTTCTTCCTGTAAACCCAGAAGTACTTTAGATCAGTGTTTCTCAACCTTTTCAAGCCAAGTACCCCCTAAGCCTAACAAATACCAACTGAGTACCCTCACCCAAACTCCACTCTTGACCCGCCCAAACTCCGCCCCTGACTCCACCCCCATAATAATAGTACTAATTGTAATGCAATTTCTTCTATCCATTTTTGATATATACACAATATAATCGTATTAATACATAACATGTAACCACAAAATTATAAAAACACAAAGCACACTGTACGCAAAGAAAATGTTAATTATCATTTATATGGGGTCAAGGCAGATGACTTTAAAATATGCAATATCACCTCAGTAATTACTATAGAAAAATAGACAAATATAGTACAAAGTATAGACAGCAGATATAAATTCTCAAAACTGACACATTTTGATCACTAAATTGAAAATAAAACCATTTTTCCTACCTTCGTTGTCTGGTGATTTCATGAGTCTCTGGTTGCACTTCCTTCTGACTGTGCCTTCCTTTCTTCCCTTCTTTCCTTTCCTTTCCTTCCTTCCTTCCTCCCTCTCTCATCCCCCAGATCATTTTTCACCACTGCCTACCAGCCCCATGCCCATTTTTCCTTCTATCACCCCTCTCCAACACCATGCCACATCTCTCCCTCCATCACTATATCCAACATTCCTCCCCCTTGCACTCCTTCAATCTATCCCTCTGTTCTCTCTCCACCACCATATCCAACATTTTTCCCTCTCATCCCTCATGCATATCTACTATGCCCAATTTTCCTCTTCCTTTCCCCATGTACACCATCTCTTTCCCTCTCACTCACACACTCAGGCCTAACAATTGTCCCTTTCTATTCCTCCCTTCCTTCTGTGTCCAAGTTCATGCCCTTTTCCTCCCTCCCTTCCTTCCAGTCCTTGTCCCACCTCCCTCCCGCTGACCCACTCCGAAGCCTGCCTGCCCTCAAACCAACCCACCACCGATTCCTCCCCCCCGCTCCACTGCCACCCCCGCTGGATCCATTTAATTATCCACCCCGCCACACGCCAGCTCCATTTAATTAGCTGCCACCGCAAAACTGGGAAGGGAAGGGCCAGGTGCGTGAAGCGATTGCACGCCACCGGCCCACAAGCATTCCCCCTGATGTCAATTCTGACATTGGAGAGAAGGTCCAGGCGAACCAAGCAGCGATTGGCTGACCCGGAACCATGACTGGCTGACCCGGAACCAGAATTGACATGGGGGGGAAGGCTTTTGGGCTGGCGGCGTGCAATCGATGAACACGCCTAGCCCTTCCCTTCCCAGAGTTGCTGCGGCAGTGGGGGATAATTAAATGGAGCTGGCGTAGGGTGGCAGGGAGGCATCGGCGGTCAGCCCACATACCCCCAACAGACGGTTTGTGTACCCCCTAGGGTATGTGTACTGCAGGTTGAGAAACAATGCTTTAGATTATAAAGTTCTTTAAAATTCAAAAGCCTAGGGAAACCGAGTATTACTTATTTCAGTCCAAGAAGGCTTTTCAAGTAGCAGCACAGTCATTTGGACTGCAAAAGGCAAGGGCTATAAGAAATGTACAAAACCCTTTAAACCCTTCCCCTTTTATCAAGCTACACTAGAGATTTTTAGCACAGACCAATGAGGAATTATATGAGCGTCTGAGCATTTACCACGTCCGCCTAAACTAAAAACCTCTAGTGCAGCTTGAGAAAAGGGGCTGAAAGTGTAAACTTGAAATAAATCAGCTCTGGGTTGGTTAGTGCAGTGTTTTTCAACCTTTTTTGGGCAAAGGCACACTTGTTTCATGAAAAAAAATCACGAGGCACACCACCATTAGAAAATGTTAAAAAATTTAACTCTGTGCCTATATTGACTATATATAAAGTAATTCTCTTGAATAGGAATCAAATAAACACAAAGAAAGTATTTTATAATTACTTTATTATGAAATATTAAGTAAACAGAATAGTGAAAAATTATAAAATACTTTATTCAGTGCGAAACCTGGGCCTGTTTGGCTGAACACAAAGCTGATATTCTGGCTGGAATCGAAGAAAGACACACACGTAGCTCTTCGTCAACAGCCGTTCCCTTCACCGCCCCGTCACCGTCACCGCCATCCCTTTCACCGCCCCGTCACCTCCACTGCCATCCCATTCACCGCCCCGTCACCGTCCCCGCTGCATCCATATAAGCCTTAGTACTGTAATATTTAGCTTATTCCTTTCTTATAAATCAAAGTTCCTGCTGCTGAACTAGAGAAAGAGATGTTCAGCTGGCAGGGCTTTGTTTATAAATTTTTATCAACACAACTAATATACTATTTTATCCTAAAGCAAAAAATAAATAAATAAATATAATTTTTTTTTCTACCTTTGTTGTCTGGTTTCTGCTTTCCACATCTTCTCATTCAATTCCTTCCATCCACTGTGTGTCTTCTCTCTACGTCTTCCATTTGCTGTTACTGTGCCTCTCCCTTCACCCCCACCCATCTTCTTCCCTCCGCTCCCCCATAGTCTGGCATCTGTCTTCTTCCCACTCTGTCTTCCACATTTCCCTTCGGGGTCTGTTCCTCTCCACCCTCCTTCAATGTCTGTCCTATTCCTTTCCACCACCACCCTTCCCTCCCTCCTTTACCATCTGTTCCTTTCTACTACCCTTCAGCTCCTCTCACGTGGCTTATCTATCTACCTTCCTCCCTCTTATTTTCATGGCACGTTACAATGTAATTTGTGCAAGCCACTGGAGCCTGCGAGCTCGGTCCCTGTCCCATCCCCACAAACCATCTCGCTTCTGTGCTCCTATTTTCTCCATTTCTAATATCTCCCCTATGTATCTGTCATTGCCCCCCCCCCTGTGTCCATATACCATCCCCATGGCATGTCCCCTTTATGTCTCTGTCAATATGCCCCATGCACATAATTTCCCCTCTTTCTGTTACCTTTCTGTGTCCAGATTTCCCCTATCTTCCTCTTCCATACCAGTGTGTCTCTTCTTTTCAACCCCATCTAGCTTTTTTCCCTCTTTCTTCCCCCCCCCCTGCTTCTAGCATCTGGCTCACCTGCCTGTCCTTCCCTTTCTTTCCTGCTGTGGGATTTTCTTTCCGTCTTCATCCCCTTGGCCCAGAATCCTTTTCCCTTTCACTCCCTCCTTCCAATTTGAGCCAGGAACACGAGCGATCGCACGGTCCCCGCAGCCACCACTCGCCTGCCCAATCGATCCTACTGTTTAGCCAGCTCTCTCCCTTCGCCTCACCTTAGTTTGTAGGTTTTGTTTTTCGGCGACATGCATGCTTTCCCAAAGAGCCGCGCATGCGCGGCTGCTCAGTGTTCAATCTTCTGCTCTGCTGCAACTTCCTGTTTCCGGTTGCGTCAGAGCAGAAGATCGAAACTGAACAGCAGCGGGGACCGGGGGAGTCTCATGGGAGCGCGTGCGGGACCCGGCCTGAGGCCTAATCAGTGTCTGCACCGTACGGCACACCAGGCAACATCTCGCGGCACACTAGTGTGCCGCGGAACAGCGGTTGAAAAACACTGGGTTAGTGCACAGCTTGTGTTGAGTACTTTTGTCTTTTTTTTAAGCCTAATTCTTTGTAGCATTCAGCATTTGTAGCATTCATTATTTAGCCTGACCACTATACTTTTTTCTTTCCCCTTTGTGCACCTTAATGCCAGTACTCTCCCTGGTGGGCCACAACGTTATATAATATTGGAGCCAGAAATGCAGAGAGTTCCATAAATATTCTGTGACAAATAAAAATTTAAAATAAACTGCTGGAATGACTATTTTGAAAATGTTTGTGAAATAAAGTATTTAAAATTGCCAAAACTCTGGTTAATGATGTTTTCTGTATATACTTTCCGAGGTCTTGCAGGTTGTAGATTGTCTATCTCTCATGTAGAATATTTCTAACACTAAAGAATCCACATTAAATTCTGTATTTGTAGGACTTGTGTAATGCTACTCCTTCATCCTGTTTAAACGAGCAGATTATGAGAAGGTATTCTCCTTAGAAATGTTCTGGAAACTTTTATTAAAAAGTTTCATCTCACTCTTTGGAATTACTAAATGAGCTGCTTTGATGTTTCATTAGATTTTTGTCTGCATGTTTATATTTTATAATCTTGTATTTTGGACATTATTTTTTGTAATTTGTATTTATTATGATGTATATATTGTCTGAAGTAAATATGATTTATAAATTATTGTATGTGATCTATAATAGTTTTAATTTTATTTGAAAACATAATTTTGGGGTGTAAAATTAAATACATATTTTTGTTATAGAAAATAAGGGGTCCTTTAACTTAACACATGCTTACCGCACATTAAAAAGTTGAAAATAATGAAGGGATATCAATAATAAAAGAATGTAGACATGTAGGTTTATTTGGAGAAACCCTCAGATGTAAAACTCATGTACAACACAGCATCTACATGTTACCGTTATACAAGTGAATGTTTTAGTTTCTCTTTCATTAGAAAAAAAAAAATCAATTTTTTTCTCTTACACCATTGTGCGCTAAATAACCAAACCCCATTTTTTCAAAAGTGTGGAAGAGGGTTTTAGCGTCGGCTGACATATTAAATACTCTGCACTGCTCCGACGCTCATAGAAACTCTATGACCATCGGAACAGCGTAGAGCAATCAGCGTTCCAGTTGGTGCTAAAAACCTTTTCCACGCCTTTGTAAAAAGAGGGATGGGGGATCTCGATTCCAAGATGGTCGCAGCACAGAAGTGCTGAGAGAAACATATCTGAGCTGCTCTTCTCAGAGAATTTTTTCTTTATTGTTGAAGGCCTATGCGCTTTACCTCAATTGATGCCGAAGAGGAGAGGCAGGATTGCTGCTAACGCCTTGCGGCGCTCCGAAATGCCGACCTTTTGCACCATAGACGAGATGTTGCAGCAGATACAGGAAGCAGCCGTCGCAACGCCGGAGGGTAGCCCACTGAGAGTGCCTGGATACGGCGAGACCAGAATCATTTCTCCTGGGCCGGTTACCACGCTCAGCCCCGACGTAAGAGCCCCACCCCCACAACCCCGAGTCACTAGTTCTCCAGGGGAAGAAGAAACCCCGGAGATGGGGGAGTAACTTTTCCCTGAGGCAAGAAGTTCACCATCGGAGAACTTGGAGGCAGAACCCCTGGTTCAGGGTGTGTCTGCTGAAGAAACCCGGGTTGATTCAGCAACGGGAGGTGAAGTTATCCAACTGGAACAAAGCCAAGAACCCGATTCCTCTGAGGGTGAGCATTTCTACACTCAGCAAAAACTTGTAATTTTGGACAAGCCAGCACAAGTGACTCTGGAATCTTTATGGGACTTAATTACAAACTTTTTGGGACTTAATTACAAACTATTAGCCCCAATTTCCAATATGTTGAAGCTAAATTGATTCAACATACTAAGGAGCTTAAGGCTTTAAAAGAGGACCTGACTGTTTCAAAATCCTTAGTTCAAAAGCTTGACCAGGATTTATCATTTGCTAAACAAGTCCAACACTCCCTAGTTAAGAATAATGTGAGTCTTAGGAAGACGTTAGAAACACTTAAGAATAATGCACGGAACAATAATTTGAGATTAATTAATTTTCCAAGATTAGCAATGGTAACTCCTAGGGAAATGCTTAGGAGATACCTGGTTGAAATTCTTCAAGTTCCAGAGGAAAGTTTGCCACCTTTTTCCCAAGTGTATTATTTGCCTAATAAAGAAGGGAGTCAAACACAGAAAAAAATGACTGATCAAGCACCATTAAATGTATCAGAAATTTTGGAAACGTTAGATCGAGACATTGCTATACCACCTACGATGATAATAACAGTAGCTCTTTCAATTGATAAAATGTGGTTGTTGAGGCTTTTCTTTAAAAACAAACAGAAAGAGTTTCTTGGATGTAAAATTAAAATATTTCTTGATCTTTCAAGAGAAACTCAAAAGTGTTGTAGAGAATTTCTTCTTTTGAGAGCAGGGGTCACTTCACTGGGGGCAACATTTTACTTAAGACATCCTTGCAAGTGTATTATTTGCTACCGCTCAGTTAAATACGTTTTCTTTGAACCTCAACAATTAAGTGCTTTTTTGGCAATATTCCAAATGGATGAAGGAAAATCAACTGCTCAATAGTTAATGAAGCTGCTCCTACCTCAGTATTATCTGTAGCCTATCTTGCTATAGTGTTATTTTCCCCCTTTATCTTTTCGCCTATGTGTAATCTTGGAATCACAAGTTGAGGACTTGAGTGAGTTAGTTTATAAAAATAGTTTTCTTATTTCTTTTATAATTGTATTAAGGTGTAATGTGTTTTATACTTTATGAAGTTCTATTCCTACTACCTCACTTTCTGTACAAGTGTTTTACTTGGTATATAATAATGAAAAGTTATAAATAAATAAAATTAGATTTAAAAAAGAGGGAGGGGTGTAAAATGCTGTTTGCTTAAATAATTTGTTACTGCTTGCATTTACCCATTCACTATATATTAATGCTCAAGTTCTACATGCAGTATTCCTTTACTAATGCATAAGTAGCATAATAAATGCTTATCTGACAAGATGTCAGAAGCAGCAATCTAAATGTATGGAATTTCTCTTCAAACGCTTCCCTAATAAACACACCCAACACTACGGGTTTTGCTTTACTGGCTGTCTCAAGGACTTGGGTGAGCTGCAAATCTTATCCTGTAACAAGAGTCATCCATATCTGTAAGGAAAAAGTTCCGTAATACTGCTTAATCTCATTTCCAAAATGGCATGAAAGCATTCTTTGGCTCGAGGCAAGTCAGGTTCCTGGAAATGACATATCAGTTATTCTGAAAAGCTTTATTGAACTAACAATCTAATCTAATCTAATCCTTAGGTTTGTATACCGCATCATCTCCAATGAATACTGACAGACTCAATCCCCTAATTCTTGCTCAAATGAACAAACTGAATTAATACGGTAAAAAATTAATTCTATGAAAAATTAATTAAAATAACCCACCTTTCAACCCATTGAACAAAAACTATGCAAAATAAGAAATGCTAAACTGAATGAATTGATTGAATGGAATACCATCATTTGAATAAAGACCTGCAGGGATAGACAGCTCCCAATTTCTATGAACTAATCACAGCTCTCAAATCACCTCCCAAATATGGAACAATATCTGGCCAATGATGTGCCACTTCAAATCAACAAATTGATGACCATTCTGCAAACAAGGTGTGACTAGGGTAGTAGACCTAGTTGGATATATTAAGTCTACTTTTATGTTCTGTTAAACGAGTCTTGTTCTTGTAGTGCAACCCACATATAACAAGTTACAGGGACCACAATCACATATACTACAAAAGTGAATGTACTGTTAGTAGCAACTTTCAATGTGCAAGTCTTTAGTGCCCGTAGATGCTGCCATCTTTTTCTCCCCCACATCTGAAAGAACCAATTTGCCCTGTAAATTGCTACCATGGTTGTAAGCTATGCAGAGATGTTCATGAAAAGTAGAATGGAAGGGCAATACTTCCCCAATGTCTAAACATACTATGCAAGTTTTGTTGCCAAATCAGCACACCCACTTTTGTACTATACCGTATTTTTCGCTCCATAAGATGCACCTGACCATAAGACACACCCTAGATTTGGAGGAGGAAAACAAGAAAAAAAACATTCTGAACCAAATTGTGTACTAATATATACCAGACTCTGTACCCAGTACCCCCTCACTCCCTGCCAAGCTGTGCACCCAACCCCACACTCCTTGCCAGGCTCTGCACCCTGTCCCCCCAGTACCTTTTTAAATTCCCCAGCACCTTTTAAAAACACCCCCCCATACCTTTTAAAAACACCCCCAGTAACAAAAGATTCTAGAACTTCAAATAGTATCAAGATTACAGCCAGAATATCAAAGAATGGCAAGATTCCGGAACCCCAAAGAGTAGCAACATTCTGTGCTACTGATCCAGGGCAAGCAATAACAGTCTATGGACTCTGTCAACCTGTTCCAGGCATACAGCGAGAAAGAAGGGACAGTCTGGAGTCTGGAGTCTGGAGTCCGGTCGATGGCACGGACAACAGGATGCCCCGACGTAGAAACAAAGGACTACTACTCATACACAAGAGAGGTCGACCTCACAGCCAACAAAGGAGAACAAGCAGGAAGGGACAACTCAGACACAGGAGGGGATGACCACACAGCAAACATGGGAGACAACACAGGAGCAGTAAAGGATACCGTAAATGAAACTGTAAGGACAGCCAAGAGTAGAAGGTCCAAAAAGGTAACACAAAGGGAACTTAGATGTATGTATACAAATGCTAGAAGTCTAGGAAACAAAATGGGAGAACTAGAGACGATAGCAAGACATGAGAACATGGATATCATTGGCATAACAGAAACATGGTGGAATGAAGAAAACAAATGGGACACAGTACTACAGGGATACAAACTATATAGAAGGGATCGAGAAGGGCAGAAAGGTGGAGGTATTGCCCTATATGTTAAGGAAGGACTAGATTCTGTTGGAATAATTACAACAGACAGGAAAGAGAAGCTGGAGTCCCTCTGGATCAAAATTCCTGGTCACAATGGTGCAGATACAAAAATTGGCCTTTACTATCGTCCCCCAAGACAGGCGGAGGTCACTGACTCAGAAATGATGGAGGAAATCAAACAAGTATGCAAGACAGGCAATGTAGTTATATTGGGAGACTTCAATTTCCCAGGAATAGACTGGAAACTAGGAGCCTCCAACTGCGGCAAGGAGGCCAAGTTCCTGGAGGTGCTAGGGGATTGCTTCCTGGAGCAAATGGTAAAAGAGCCGACAAGAGGAGACACCACCTTGGACTTGGTCCTAAATGGTCTCACCGGACCGATAACAGAAGTAGAAGTCATGGTTCCACTGGGAACGAGTGATCACAATGTAATCAACTTTAAACTTGACATCGGGAAAGGGAAACATACCAAAACCTTAACCACCACCTTAAACTTTAAAAAGGGTAAATACGATTGCATGAGAGCCATGGTAACAAAACGACTCGAGAAGATGGTGGACAAACTTGAAACAGTAGATCAGGCATGGTGCCTATTGAAAAATACTATTGCAGAAGCACAAGATCTCTACATTCCGAGGATTTCCAAAGATCGGAGAACTAAAGGCAAAGGAGAACCGGCATGGCTTACCATACAGGTGAAGGAAGCCATAAAAGAAAAGAAGGACTCTTTCAAAAAATGGAAATGCATGAAGACAACCGAAGCCTGGAACAAACATAAAGATGAACAGAAGAAATGTCACAAGGCGGTGAGGGATGCAAAACAGGACTATGAGGAAAAAATAGCCCGGGAGGCTAAAAACTTCAAGCCCTTCTTTAGATACGTGAAAGGGAAAAAACCTGCAAAAGAGGCAGTGGGACCCCTGGACGACAAGGGAAGAAAAGGGTACATCAAGGAAGATAAACAAATCGCAGACAAACTAAATTCCTTCTTTGCGTCCGTCTTTACGAAGGAGGACACCTCAACAATACCTGAAGCGGAGAAACTGTTTACAGGAGAAATAGAGGACAGCCTCACCACAGTTGAAGTGAACTTAGATCAGATATACTACCAGATCGACAAACTTAAAAGTGACAAATCCCCTGGACCGGATGAAATTCACCCGAGAGTCTTGAAGGAATTGAAGGTTGAAATCGGAGAGTTATTGCAAAAACTTGCAAACCTGTCAATCAGAACTGGTCAGATACCAGACGACTGGAGGAAAGCGAACATCACGCCAATCTTCAAAAAAGGATCGAGAGGAGAACCGGGCAACTATAGACCTGTGAGTCTTACGTCTGTCCCCGGCAAGATGATTGAATCACTGATCAAGGATAGCATAGTTCAGCACTTGGACACACACGACTTGATGAAACCCAGTCAACATGGATTCAGTAAAGGGAAATCGTGTTTGACGAATTTACTCCAATTCTTTGAGACCGTGAACAAGCAAATTGATAGTGGAAAGCCGGTGGACATAATATACTTGGGACTTCCAGAAAGCATTTGACAAAGTTCCACATGAAAGACTTCTCAGGAAACTACAAAGCCATGGCATAGAGGGAGATATACAAAGATGGATAGGCAAATGGCTGGAAAATAGGAAGCAGAGAGTGGGCATAAATGGGAAGTTCTCCGACTGAGAGAAAGTGACTAGTGGTGTACCCCAGGGCTCGGTACTTGGGCCGATCCTTTTTAATATTTATATCAATGACCTGGAAAACGGAACATCCAGTGAGATCATCAAGTTTGCAGACGACACAAAACTCTGCCGGGCAATCAGATCGCAGGAGGACAGTGAGGAACTCCAGAGCGATTTGTGTCGGTTAGAAAACTGGGCGGAGAAATGGCAGATGAAGTTCAATGTGGAGAAATGCAAGGTAATGCATTTAGGCAGTAAAAATAAGGAATACGAGTACAGAATGTCAGGTGCAACTCTGGGAAAAAGTGAACAAGAAAGGGATCTGGGTGTACTGATAGATAGGACCCTGAAGCCGTCGGCACAATGCGCGGCAGCGGCAAATAATGCAAATAGAATGTTGGGCATGATAAAGAAAGGAATCTCGAGTAGATCGGAGAAAGTTATAATGCCGCTTTATAGGGCAATGGTCAGACCCCACTTGGAATACTGCGTCCAACATTGGTCTCCCTACCTAAAGAAGGATATAAAACTGCTGGAGAGGGTGCAGAGGCGAGCAACTAAACTAGTGAAGGGTATGGAGAAACTGGAATATGAGGATCGACTTAAAACACTGGGATTGTTCTCCCTTGAGAAAAGGAGACTGCGTGGGGATATGATCGAGACCTTCAAAATACTGAAAGGAATCGACAAAATAGAGCAGAGAAGATTATTTACATTGTCCAATTTGACACGGACAAGAGGACATAAAATGAAGCTAAGGGGGGGGCAAGTTCAGGACTAATATCAGGAAGTTCTGCTTCACACAGAGAGTGGTTGACATCTGGAATACTCTCCCAGGGGAGATTATTGCAGAATCGACAGTCCTAGGCTTCAAGGGCAAACTAGATGCATATCTCCTTGAGAGAGGCATATAGAGATATGGTTGGCTATAGGGTAAGCCAGGTGTATACCTGGCAGGGCCTCCGCGTGTGCGGATCACCGGACTTGATGGACCGAAGGTCTGATCCGGAGATGGCGCTTCTTATGTTCTTATGTTCTTATGGAGTTGGCAGTGGAGAGAAGGCTCAATACTTGTATTATTATAGTGTCCAAATCTGGTTTCTCTGTGGACCCGCCCACCCATATGTCCATCAGTCAGTCATGCGGTCAGCTCCCTTCCCTTCATCCCCTATCATGCTCTGCACCCAGCCTCCTTCCCTCCCAGGCTCTGCATCCTGCCCCCCTTCCATGCCCTGCCCGTCGTACTTGCTCTGCCGATCCCTGGTGGTCCAGAGGTGCAGCAGGCAGGAGTGAGCTTTCCACGCTCCTGCCCCGCTGTTAACCTGGTCATGAGAATTTGCGGGAGCCAGTCAGGAAGCCGGTCAGTGCCAAGCAGCAGCACTAAAGCGCGCTCCTGTTCGTGCCGCTCAGCGGCTGAAGAAACCGGAACTCGCGGTGGCCATGACAGTGACTGACCAATAGGTTTAGCAGCGGGGCAGGAGCATGGAAAGCTTGCTCCTGCCCACTGCACCTCAGGACCACCAGGGATCAGCAGAGCAGGTACGACAGACAGGGCAGGGAGGGGGGCAGGATGCAGAGCCTGGGAGGGAAGGGGGCTGGGTGCAGAGCCTGACAGGGGATGGAGGGAAGGGAGCTGGGTGCAGTGCCTAGCAGGGAGGGGGCTGGGTGCAGAGCTTGACATGGGATGGAGGGAAGGGGGCTGGTGCAGAGTCTGACAGGGGAGGGAGGGGGCGCTTGATCCAGGCAGGGCACTTGAATATTAAGATCCAGGCAGGGCACTTGAATATTAAGTTGCCCAACTTATATCTTGAGTCAACCGTTTTTCCTCCTTTTTGGGGGGAAATGGGGGTCTCGACTTATATTTGGATCAACTTTTATTTGAGTATATACAGTAAGCTTTTTAAATAATTAAGTTAGGCACTTAGATCGGCTAGGCGTGCCAATCTAGGAACCTAACTTTAGGTATCTTTTAGAATCTGGGCCCCAGTGATAACTTTCCACCAAAGCTAGTGTTTAAACATGCCTGCTGTCATAAGCACTTCTGAATGTCTTGAATCGTCTGTTTATCATCAGTGGACATATCAGTTGACAGGCATCACACAGTTAGGAAATACTTAATATAATCATAACATTAAGGGGCAAATTCTATAAAGAGCATCCAGATTTTAGGGAGGATCTCTCCTGCCCAGCTTACTTTATGGGTGGGTGTTCAAGGGGTTCCGGAAGGAGAGAGTGGGTATCCTTCATGCTAACCAAATTCGCTTGGGAGTTTGGGGGTTCTGGCTGAAGGGACTGGACATTCCTTCTACTGGCTGAGTTCACGTGGGGGGTTGGGAGTTCCGGTGGGAGGGAATGTGCATACCTCCTGATGGCTGTGTTCGCGGGGGGGAGGGGGGGGGGAGTATCGGGGATTCCAGCGAGAGGGAATGGGTATCTCTCCTGCTGGCCGACTTCGTGGGGGGGAGGGGTTTGGGTTCCCTGATGCAGCTGCTCAGATGATCACGGCAGGGGGATTCCTTTGCCATGATCAACTGATGGCAAGGAATCAGGTATGTTTCTTTAACTGGCGACTATGACATGGGCACCAGTTAGAGAATCAGGCCAGTTAGGTACGGTTGGGCGTCTGTCGCTTAGGGTAGACGCAATTCTGTATTGGTTGCCAGTGTGTGATTCTCAGCCACTTCTTATATGGCTGCAGAAACTGGCATCCTATACGGAATCCAGCCCTAAAGGAAGAGTGTTCTATGTCTTTAAATTATTTTTGGTATTCCCTGATGCTGGTGTGTGTGTCATATTTATCTGGAAATGCACATTCTGTCTTCCTGACATATTTGCACTCTGGTGAAGAGTTTATAATAATGAATTATGAAACTTTTCAATTTAATATTGGAAAAGGAAGACTTTGATTGAAGCATGTGAAGCAGGTTCAGATGGTCACAACTGGCCTGCAGATGTGCTGCAGTCATTTTGGTTTTATTTATTTGTTGTTTTACTTTTGCTTCTGTGTAGACAAATTTGGCGCTGGTAGCAGCAACTTCCACATAAATAAACGTCAAAAACTAGCTCATGACTTTCTTAGCTCGATAGACCAAACTGGGGAGCTTCTGGCATTGCTTGATGATGAAGAGATTGATGAAGTTAAGCAAGAAAGAATGGAGGTGAGTTCCTTCTGCATCCTCATATGCATTTTTCTCAAAAAAACACTGAAGGACAAAAATATATTTCATATGCAACATTTTTGATTTGCTAAAGCTTGATAAATGAAACACACTTTCTTCTCCTATCCTCCTTTAATTTTTTGATGAATTGACCCCATTTTGATTCTGTAGAATGGCACTGATTTTCCCTAGCTTTGATTCTGTACTCAGCTGGACTGGCAAAAGAAGCTGAATTTCATTTGCATGTGGTTTATAATAAATACCAAAAGAAAACATTAGCAACCAAAGTGCCACAGAACTTGCAGGATACCCACAGGGATGGAAGATGTTTGCATAGGATTCTGTGGGGATGGAAGAAGTTGCCTTGGAATTCCCCTGGGAGTGTAATCAAAATCTCTGGTGTCTCCAGAATGAGGTTTGGAATGTCCAGAGAGGCAACTGTAACACCAGATTGAGGCTTAGAACATCCATTAGTTGAATATTAAATACCATCCCAAAAATTACAGGAGGCCGTTGGGGCTGGGAGGAAATGAGGGCTGCAAACAAAAAGATAATAGTTTTGACTCCTGTGGATATGGGTGGGGATGGAGGAGATTAATTGTAGGGATGGAATAGATCTTAGTGGGTATGAGTGGTAATGGGTGAAATTACTTCAGCGACGGTTGTCTTGGTTTCTAAGTTGTTAATTTGGAGTTTAAATTGTGATACTTCATTTGTTATATCATCTTTGATATTGGCTGTGTCGTCTTTGGTTTCATGTATTATTTCTTTAAGCGCTTTAATTTCTTACAGTATTCAGTTGTGATGCCATTCTCTGTACCTGGTAGATGGGGATTGTGGTTCCAGTTTGTGTCTTTTGCTCGTTTTTGAGATTGCCATTATGGATGTTGGCTATTATTATTGATTTGCAATTTTAAAAAATGGTATGTCTAGATGAGTTGATTTGATACTAGGCAAAAACTTGAGAAAGCTGTGCAATTATGCTGCCATATTTGTTGGGATCTCTAGTGCCCCCACGAAGCATTATGATTAAGCAAATGCTATTTGCAGAAGGGTTGGTAGAACAGAAAATTCTGATCTCGATGGGTGAAATTTATGTACATATGCACCCAGAACTAGCACCTACTGCATACAAATGCTGATATACAATTGTACAACTGCTCCAGAGTTGGTGTAAAACATACATATGTATTGCCACTTTACCTACCCTTTGCTTAAAACTATACGCTCAGGAATCCCTGTGCAAAGACCAGGTAAAGGTAAATGTACACGCTCCATGCCCATACCTTTTATGTATGTTTGCTATTGCTCAATTTTATAAAAACCCTTTTCTGTGTGCTAAAGTGGCTTTACATGCAGAAAGAGCTTTATAAAATTATCCCCATAGGGTGAAAGTACAGACCAAATAATATGAATGACAGAGTAGAGCTCTGAGCAGCCAAGAATTAGGGAAATGTTGTTGAACTCCTACTGTGGTTCTTTTGTGTTTTAATCCTTCATTGCCTCAGGTGCAAATTTAGATTGTAAGTCCTCTGGAGACAGGGAAATGTCTAGTATACATGAGTGAAACTAACCTTGAGCCACAGCTGTAAGTAGTATGAGCTAAATCCAAAACTCCATGTCTTCAGTGGTTTCCAATTCAACATAACGATCTAGCTATGCTGGTAAAATTATCATCTAAATCAGGAAAGCACAACAGGGCCCATATCTAGATTTCTCATACAAATCAGCAGGACAGGATAGAAGGCTGAGCTCACAGCACTACAAAGACTGATTAAGAATCTAGGACAGGGGGGGCGCTAGAGAGCCCGTTCAAGATGGAGGCTTGAGTCACGAGCTCCCACCACTAGTCCCGCTTACATAAATATATCACCATTTTTCAACTTACAAATTGTGATTCCGATGCGTGTCTGCGATGCCTCTTCCTAAGCAGAGTAAGATTGAGGCTGCCTTTGCCGGAAATTCGGGCGCCAAGCGGCAAAAACAGGATCCCCCGACTACCACGAAAGGTGAGTCGGGCAGACCGCGTGACGACTCGGAACAAACGATCTCAGATCAATTGCAACAGATCTCCAATATGTTGTCTGAAAGCAAAGACGACATAAAAGACATTAAATATGAGATCATGAATCTTACCGAAAAGATCTCAGCGATGGATGCCAAAATGATTGTGCTGGAACGGAAAACTTTGCTTATCGATGAAGTCTGCACAAAACAAAAATCTGATAGAAAAGCAATTCAGGCCCTGGAGGCCCAGATGGAAGATCTGGGTAACCGAGGGTGTCGTCAGAATCTGCGAATCAGTGGCCTAAACGAGGGTACTGAGGGCCCGGACGCCTGTAAGTTTTTTGAGGAATGGCTTCCAAAAGTACTTTCCCTTCAATTTACCAGGCCCTTAGAGGTGGAAAGGGCTCATCGGGTGCCCACGAAGTTACAAAATGGCTCCCAGAAGACGAGATCGATAGTGCTGAAACTTCTTCGATTCCCCCACGTGGCAGCGATTTTGGAGAAAATGCGATCACTCCATAAGATCGAGTGGCAAGGCCAGACCATTTATATCTCGGCGGATTACACGAAAGCTACAGCCGATAAGCGGTGAAAATTTCTCGCTCTACGCCCTCGTCTTAGGGCTTTGGAAGCCCGCTTTGGTCTCTTATCGCCAGCCAGATTTAAAATAACATACCAAAATAAAACAAAAACTTATTCCGATCCGGGTGAGGTGGAGCATTTTCTTCAAGAGCAAGAAGCACTATTGCATATGGAAACGTGACTATGATATTATCTTGGCTTCTTATTCGAAACTTCTGCTTGTTACTAAAAGTATACTGCTGTTGTGTTTGAGTGATATGTTTCTCTACACGTAGTTTCGAGATGTATTACTGTTCTTTAAGTAGGATTGTGATGCATTACTGTTATTTCTGCGGGATTGGTGGGGGGGGGGTTGACTCGAGATCTCCATGTTGGGGTGTCTCTTCCTCTCCGCAGGCCCTCGGGGCGCCAGTTGGGCGGGTTGATTGCAGGGCTTTTGTCTTGCGGGATGGGGGGATTTTGGTTGAGTGAAGGGGGGGTGGGGGGGTGTAAGTTTGTATGTGTGTGTGGGGTTTGTTTCTTTTATGAGCAGAGCGCAGCAGATGTAACATGACTCCAAAGCTACAGTACAGGTTATAGTTTATACTTGTCTGGTTTTCTTGTACTTATCATCATTGCTTCCCTGATAGTTTCTGATGGCTTCATGTAAGGTATTATCTCTAAACATTAAAGGTCTCAATCATCCTATCAAACGAAAAAAAGTATTATTGTATTGCAAGCACCATTCAGCACAGATAGTCTTTCTGCAAGAAACTAAATTGAATTTAATTGAATCAGCTAAGCTAAAGCGTGATTGGGTCTCTCAATGTTTTTTTTCCCCTGCAGTAAAATCCAAGGGAGGGGTAGCCATATTATTGTCCAAACGTCTTAATTATTCTGTTCTACATTCATCTCATGACTCACAAGGGCGCTGGGTTACAGTTACCCTAGAAATTAATTCTGTCCGATATACTTTCTTCACTGTATATGGTCCCAATATCCCTGATTCTGACTTTTTCAAATCTTTAGCTAAAGAACTAGCCACAATATCCACTGATCATTATATTATGGGGGGGGATTGGAATATAGTACTTGATGCTCATCTAGATAGGAGATCCCAATCTACCTACCGACCACCCCCTACGGTTCCTATCCTCAAACACATTATTCACTCATTTGGGCTAAGGGATGTTTGGCGTCTTTATCATCCAAAAGATCTTGAATATACTTTTTGGTCTGCACCTCACGCCTCTGCCATGAGACTAGATTATTACCTTCTATCTCATTCTCTATTGGATAGTATACGATCTACTTCTATCATTTCGTGCCCACTCTCTGACCATTCAGGTATCATTGTTTCTTTTTCTCTGACTACTTCTTCACCACCTAAGCCGGTCTGGCGACTCAATACGGCCTTACTATCAGATACAGACTTTATATCCCAGGTTGACCATTGGACGACAGAATACTTTACACACAATGATTCCCGGGAGATGTCATTTCAAATTGTATGGGATGCTTATAAAGCATATCTGAGAGGACGAATTATAGGTTATTCAGCTCATTTAAACAAAAAGAGGAAAAGTGAACTCACAAATCTAGAAACTCAAATAAAACAACTAGAGACAGAATATCACGTGTCTCCTTCTGCTCCAGTTTTGCTTCGGCTGCGCAAGCTTAAATTTCAGTATAACTCCATACTATCAGAATGGGCTGGTGTAATACTGGTAAAAGAAGGAGCCCTTTACTATGAGCACCGTAATAAAGCGGGGACATTGTTGGCCAATTACCTTAAGCAGAAGAAAAGAGCTGGCCGTATTAAAGCTCTTAAACCAGCTGCATCTATTATCACAGATCCTAACGAAATAACCAATTCCTTTAGATCTTTTTATGAGCACTTATATAATTCGGGAGTAGATCCCTCTGAGGCTGACTTTGATGATTTTTTCAAGGGTATGACCCCTCCTGGTATACCATCTCTGCTGTTAGAAAAGTTAAATAATCAGATAACTGAAATGGAGATAGGTGAGGCCATTGATGGTTTGAAATCTGGCAAGGCGCCGGGAGGAGATGGACTCTCACTGGGATTTTATAAAGTCTTTCGGAAGATTATTATCCCTAAACTATCTGCATTATATTCTAACTTTTTGGATAACAACTCTGGTGGGGGTACTTTTGTTGAAGCAGATATAGTAGTATTTCCCAAACCTGGGCGTGACCCCATGCTCCCAAAAAATTATAGACCCATATCACTGCTCAATTATGATTGTAAAATTTATGCAAAACTTCTTGCAGACAGACTTGCTAATGTCCTCCCTTTGCTTATACATCCTACTCAATGTGGTTTTGTAAAGGGTAGACTGACAGCGGATAATTCTAGAGTCTTTTGTCATATATTACAGGCTGCACGCAATGTTACCACTCCGACATGCGTGATGTCTTTGGACGCAGAAAAAGCTTTCGATTATGTGGAATGGAAATACTTATTTTACACTTTAAGGTGGTTCCAATTGGGACAAGATTTCATAGATATGATCCATATACTTTATACAAATCCTAGGGCCAGATTGAATGTGGATGGCTATCTTTCTTCCTATTTCTCCCTATTTAGGGGAACTAGACAAGGTTGCCCTTTGTCGCCCCTCCTATTCAATCTGGCCCTGGAACCATTGTTGCACAGACTAGATTCTGACCCAGCCTTTACTGGTATAATGATAGGACCCAATGAAGTGCGTTTGTCTGCCTTCGCAGACGACGTACTCTTATATGTATCCAATCCTACTGAATCATTGCCGGCGATACTCGATCTTCTCTCCAGTTTTGGTCGTCTTTCAGGATATACCATTAACTGGGATAAGACTGAAGTGCTGCCTCTAAACATATACTGTACGCAAGATATGATTGCACCGTATGGACTTACGTGGTGTTCCACGACTCTTAAATATCTAGGAATTCAATTTCGTAATACCTGGCAAGATACGGTTGATCATAATGGCAAACTCCTGATCTCCAAAATTCACACCCTATGTCATCAGTGGTCCCCTTTGCACTTGACCTGGTGGGGCAGATTGGAGACCATACGAATGATGGTGACCCCCCAAATATTATATGTGCTTCAAATGCTACCATTGCCGTTACCATCTACCTTATTCAAACAGATTGACCGTATCTTGACTAAATTTTTATGGTCTGGAAAGCCCTCCCGTATAGCTTTATCCACTCTCAAGAAACCATATTCTCTGGGAGGAGTTAACTTCCCTCAATATAGCCGATATGCTACGGCAGCAATCTTGAGAGGTGCTAGCATTTGGGCTATATCTCCTTCCAGTGTTATTATACCATACTGGTACATGCTAGAAAGAGACCTAGTACTACCATATACCTTACATGAAGCCATCTACTCTAAAACTATTACATGTTTTACCAAATGGGAGGTATTGCATACCACCCAAAAGGCAGTCTTGGCTTTGGGTTGTACTCTACAGCATCCGATATATACCACTGTCTCTTCTAATATTTGGGGTAACCCTAACATTATTGTTGGCTCAAATATGGTGCATTGGCCGTCTTGGATCAATGCGGGTATATGGCATATACGAGACATTCTGATCAATCATGCTTTAATGTCTTTCGCCCAATTACAATTCAAGTATAACTTACCTTCTCATCAGGCTTACAGATACCTCCAATTAAGTCACAGTATATATGCGGCATTTGGATCTACTTTAGAGCGTCTGCGAAGGAGCTCTTTCCCTACGACCAATTTACTTTCTACATGGAGTACTAAGCCTCATTTGATGTCTAAGATATACGATATAATACAGAGTGCTGATCCAGATAATTCCCTACCGATTCAGCGACAGTGGTCCCAAGATCTTAACTTTCCTATATCCGAACAACGCTGGTTGCAGGTATGGAGCTACTGTAACACCGCTACACTCGGCGTCTCTCAGACAATCTTTATTCTTTGTTCTTCATAAATCGCTCTGGACTCCTGTCAAACATCATCGGGCTTCCCCAACTTCATCCAACAAATGTTGGCGGTGCAAGACTCATCTGGGAACTTTCCAGCATATGCTTTTCAATTGCCATATTGCCTTCACATTTTGGTCTGAGGTGGGAGTTATAATTGGTCAAATTTTCTCTTTGTCTCCGACTATGACTTATAATCAGGTAATATTAAGATCTACCTTACTGGAGCCTCCACTTTCTCGCCCATGTTCTGCTCTTTATGACATACTCATGGGACTAGCCATTAAGACAGTACTTCTTCACTGGAAATGTACCACATCAATACCAACGAATCAATGGTGGAATATGGTACTTTTGTGCTATAAATACGAATTACGATTGGCTGAGTGTAGAGGCTCCCAAAAATCTTTTCATGGCATCTGGTCTCCACTGCAATACTACTGTGATTCCGTCACTTGATATGCCTGTATACCACTGTATCACAATTCCTGATGCTGCTAAGAATTGTAACATCATATGTGTCGTGTTGTTCTGCTGCTGCTCTTGATTGTTGATTGTTTATTTTGCTGTATTTTTCTGTTGTTCTTTCTTTTTTCAATAAAAAGATTTGACTATAAAAAAGAATCTAGGACAGGGAAGTCCAACCTGCGGCCCCGTGAAGTATTTTGTGCAGCCCCGGTCCTCTGTCTTGCTGCAGCGTTTGCACGTTTGTGTGGCCCCAGAAAAAAAATTTTTGGGCCAATGCGGCCCAGGGAAGCCAAAAGGTTGGACACCCCTGATCTAGGACATGACAAAGTGTATCGAGAGGAGAGTGAAAGGCTTTTGGATATAGTTGGATATAGTGGCAATTATAGAGACATGGTTCACGGAGATCCATGACTGGGATATAATTATACCGGGCTATAATCTATTCAGAGTAAGAAGAAAAGGAGGGGGAGCAACGTTATATGTTAAAGATCATATTAAAGCCACACAATTGCAGGATCTGCAGGGCAAGGAAGAGGCACTGTGGATCAATTTGGAAAGAGGGAATGGCATTGTTGTGATATACAGACCTCTTTCACAGATGGAAGAAATGAACAGAGATTTAATAATAGACATTCAGAATATATCTAAAAAAGAGGAAGTTTTACTAATAAGTGATTTTAACATGTTCGATGTTGATTGGGGTATCCCTATTGTAGGGTCTTCAAGAAGTATGGAGATCTGGATTCTCTACAAGGAGAACTGTTCTAGCAGTTGGTAAAGGAACACATGCGGAATGGGGGGTCATACTGGACTTAGTGTTTACAAATGGGGAAAGTGTTTCTGATGTTACAGTGGGTGATCATCTGGTATCCAGTGATCGCTGCATGGTACAGTTTAATATTAAGATGGGTATAGAGAGGGCTCATTCAAAAGGTTCTAGACTTTAAAAAAACTAACTTTGTTCAGATGGGGAATTATGTCAAGGAAATGTTGATTGGATGGGAACGTCTGGAAGGAGAGGAAATGCAGTGGGCAAAACTGAAAAGAGTTATTGTAAGGGTGATAAATCTTTTTGTGAGGCAAGTAAGTAAAAGTAAGAGGAAAAGAAGGCTGTTTTGGTTTTCAAAAGTAGTAGATGAGAAGGTAAGGAATAAGAGGTTAGCTTTCATAAACCACAAAAGATTGCAGAAAGAGGAAGACAGGCAAAAATATCTGGAAAAGTTAAGAGTAGTCAAGAGAGCAAAGATACAAATGGAAGAAAAAAATAGCTGACATGGTAAAATGGGGAGACAAGACATTTTTTATATATATCAGTGATAGGCAGAAGTGCAAAAGTGGCATTGTGAGCCTCAAAAGTGAAGGGGAGGAATATGTAGAAGCTGATAAAAAAAGGCTGAATTGCTTAACAAATATTTCTGTTCTGTGTTCATGGCTGAAGATCCAGGAGTGGGACCACAGAAGACAAATGCGAATAGAGATGGTGGAGTGGTAGACCCTGATCGATTTTCAGAGGGTTTGTTCGTGAGGAGCTAGCTAAATTAATGGTAGATAAAGCAATGGGGCTGGATAGTGTACAACTGATGGTGCTGAAGGGACTTAGGGAAGTTCTGGTGGCTCCGCATACTGACCTTTTCAATGAGTCTCTAGAGTCAGGAGTGGTACTGGAGGACTGGAGAAGGGCAGATTTGATCCCTCTACATAAAATTGGAAGGAAGAAATAGAGAATAAGTCTGACTTCTGTGGTAAATTGATGGAAATGCTTTTAAAACGGAGAATGGTGAAGTTTCTGGAATTTGGTGGATTACAGGACCAGAAGCAACATGGATTCACTAGAGTTAGGTCTTGTCAGACAAATCTGATCAATTTCTTTTACTGGGTGACCAGAGAATTGGATAGAGGGAGTGCCCTAGATGTGGTGTATTTAGATTTTAGCAAAGCCTTTGAGTGTTCCACATAGACGTCTAATAAATAAACTGAGTGCTCTTAGAATGGGCCCCAAAGTGAGAGACTGGATCAGGAACTGGTTGAGTGAAAGATGGTAGAGGGTAGTGGTCAATGGAGATCGCTCTGAGGAAAGGGATGTTACCAGTGGTGTGCCTCTAGCTTCTGTTCATGGGTCTGTTCTTTTTACCATTTTTATAAGTGATATTGCTGAAGGGCTGTCAGGTACGATTTACCTCTTTGCGGATGATACCAAAGTCTGCAATAGAGTAGATACCCCAGAGGGTGTGAATAACATGAAGAAATACCTGGTGAAGCTTAAAGAATGCCTGAAATTTTGTAGCTAAAATTTAATGCTAAGAAATGAAAGGTCATGCATTTGGGTTGCAAAAACCTGAAGAAATGTGTACGACAGAAGATCGGGACTTCGGTGTGATTGTATGTGATGATCTTAAGGTAGCGAAACAGTTTGAAAAGGTGACGGCAAAAGCTAGAAGGATGCTAGGGTGCATAGGAAGAGGTATGGCCAGTAGGAAAAAGGAGGTATTGATGCCTCTGTATAAGACTCTGGTGAGACCTCATTTAGAATATTGTGTACAATTCTGGAGACTGCACCTTCAAAAAGATATAAAAAGAATGGAGTTGGTCCAGAGGAAGGCTAGTAAAATGGTGCGTGGTTTTTTACATAAGGCGTATGGGGACAGACTTAAAGTTCTCAATCTGTATACTTTGAAGGAAAGGTGGGAGAGGGGAGTTATGATAGAGATGTTTACTGTATTTTATCTCCATAAGACACACTTTTTCCACTCCCAAAAAGGGGGTGGAAATAAGGGTACGTCTTATGGAGTGAATACCCAAACCCCGTTGCCTTATCTCAATTCCACTCCCCCCCTCCCCCCCCCGTTGGAAGCGGCTGCCTCTCCGACAGCAGAGCAGCACACGGGGTTGCCTGCCTGGTCGGCTGACACAGCTGCCTCCTCTTCTCTAACGGCAGAGCGGTGCACGAGGCTACATGCCTGGTCCCGCACCTTTTCCCACAAGAACTGATTTCTCGCGGGACTGGGCAGGCAGGCTTGTGCACCGCTCTGCCACTGGAGAGGAGGAGGCGGTGGGCTTGTGCACCTCTCTGCCCTGGAGAGGAGGAGGCAGCTGCATCAGCCGAGGGGATGTGTGCCGCTCTGCCACCGGAGAGTTAGCCACGTCTAGCGAGGGAGGGAAGTGGAATTGAGATAAGGCAACGGGGTAGCCGTGTCTAGCAAGGGAAGGCAATGGAATTGAGATAAGGTAATGGGGGCTGGGGCCTGCTGAATTAAAAATAGGTACGGGGGAATTAGGTACAGGGGGGGGGCCGCTTGAATTAAAAATAAGTATGGAGGGAATTAGTTAGGGGGGTAAGTCCGGGGCCTGCTTGCCTGCAAAAGGAGGAGGCTTGGGGGGGGGGAAGAAGGTCTTGGGGGGTAGGCTTGCCTGCCCTGTCCCTACCTGCCTGCCTGCCAGCCACTAGGCCTGCCTGCCCTGTGCCCTGTCTCTACCTGCCTGCCAGCCACTAAACCACCAGAGTGGGGACAGGGTATAGAGCCTGGCAGGGAGGGGGGGACAGGTTGCAGAGCTATGCAAGGAGAATTTGGTTCAGAATGTTTTTTTTCTTGTTTTCCTCCTCTAAATCTAGGGTGCGTCTTATGGAGCAAAAAAATACGGTAAATGTGCTTGAGTCGAGTCTCTTTCATTTGAAAGGAAGCTCTGGAATGAGAGAGCATAGGATGAAGTTAAGAGGTGACAGGCTCAGGAGTAATCTAAGGAAATACTTTTTTACAGAAGGGTGTTAGATGCGTAGAACATTCTCCAGGTAGAGGTGGTGGAGAAAGAGACTGTGTCTGATTTCAAGAAAGCCTGGGATAGTCCCGTGGGATCTCTCAGAGAGAGTAAGAGACAATGATTACTGCGGATAGGCAGGCTGGATGGGCCATTTGGCCTTTATCTGCCATCATGTTTCTATGTTTTGCTGTTATGTCCATGATAAAATCCAAACTTGTGGTCATCAAGGGCACAAAAACTACTATTTTGTTATTCTTCTCACCTTTTTTTTGTTAACTTATGTTTTTTTAACATGAAGTGACTGGAACTACACACTATACTGAAGTTGCAGTTGCAGTTTCACTGTGGATTGATAAAAAGGCATTTATAGCTATTTTACTATTCATTTTGAAATAATTTAACTTTTTTTTGTCCATATGCACGCACTAGTGCGCTTATTTCAAAAGATAAAAAGTCTCAAATGTGGCACAAAATACCAAATGGTAGATCTTGACTTGTTTGTGGAGGTCTTTTTCCTTGGTTTTTTGCTCATTTTGCACTTGTCCATGTTAAACTTCGACCATTTATAATATATCCTGTCCCCCATTTCACAAGATTCTCCTATAATTCCTTACTATCTTCTTGTCTTTGAATAATAACTTTGTCATCTGCAGACTTGATCATCTCACTCATTGCTGCCTTTTTCCAGATCATTTATGAACAGGTTAAAGAGCACTGGTCTCAGTACAGATTCCTGAGGCACTCCAATTATCTTTCTTCATTCGCTCTGTTTCCTGTCTTTTAACCACTTACTGATCCATATTAGGACAATATGTCCTTCCCCATGGCTTTTCCCTTTCTTTCACTTTATCAAATGCATTCTGAAAACCAAGACAATAAGACACACTGTATCAGCCAGCTCACATTATCAACTTACTTATTTGGTACGTTAATGAGGGCTAAAAGCCAAATATCTGCTCGAAATAATAAACTTCTCTTTATAATGACAGGAGTTGCCATACAGCTTATTTTGAGGAATTGGAAGAACTGTGATAGATTAAATTACACTTTCTGGTGGGAATCTCTCTGTTATACTTTTAAAATAGAACGTTCGATGGCCGTACAACAGGGACGGTATACAAAATTTATGGATGTTTGGGAACCATTGACTAAGGGCTTCTTTTATCAAGCCGCGCGACTTTTCATCACGCGCTAACCCCCATGCTGGCCTAAAAACTACCGCCTGTTCAAGAGGAGGCAGTAGCGGCTAGCACGGCGTTAAACCGCTAGCGAACCTTGATAAAAGGAGGCCTAAGTTCTGTAAGGAATGATAACTGATTTTATTGTATAAACCCTTAATCATACACATCCAGGGTGGGTGGGAGGGGGGAGGGTTTTGCATTGGAATTTCATTCGAGGAATATATGGAGGGTTTCCTGTAGGTATGTACTTTTTATGATTATTTGGGGGGAATAGTTGTGCATTAATGTCTATAAGTTTAATGTGCATTTCATGTAAATTTATGTATATTGAAATTGTTTGTTTCACTATGGTAGTTTGGAAATTTAATAAAGATTTACAAAACCCCCCAAAAAAACTTACTATCTATAACCTCAAAAATTCAAACTAATTCAGTGTTCTCCCCAGCGCTTTTTAGCCGGGCGCACCGCCCAGCAAATTTAGATGCCCTCCCGGCTGTCATCTGCCGCGAATCCTGCTCCTGCCACTGCTTAACACGCAGCCTGAAGAGCCACCGAAAGACTCCCGTCTGATTAAACAAAACCCAGCAAGCGACTTGAACCCGGCTTCCCTTCACTTCCCTCCGAAACCGGAAGTTGCGTCTGGGGGGGGGTAGGGAAGAGAAGCCGGCATGGACAGTGGTACCATTAGAGCATGCGGGAAATAGGCCAGCCACGGAGGGAAGCTTATTTGCTCTTGCTTACTTCAAGCCTTTCTCGCTGCCGGGTCTTGCCTACTTTCTGTTTCCACAAAGGCAGGACCCGGCAACGAGAAAGGCCCGAAGTAAGCAAGAGCAGAAAGTTGTAAGCTTCCCTCTGTCGCTGACCTTTGGGAATTAAGCGAAGAAGGGAAACTTGCAACTTGCCTGTAGCGAATCTGCCGGGTGTGTGAGGCCGGGAGGGGTGAGGGGTGAATGGGAGGAGAAATGCGGCTGTACCCAATTAGAGGGGGAGGGTGGAGAAATGCTGCTGCTGCTATACCCAATGGGGGGAGGGTGAAGAGAAATGCTGCTGCTTCTGCTGTACCCAATTGGGGGGGGTAAGAGAAATGCTGATGATGCTGTTGTTGTACCAAATGGGGGAAGGGGTAAGAGACATGCTGCTGCACCCAATTAGGGAGGAGGGTGAATAGAAATGCTGCTTCTGCTCAATTGGGGTGGAAGAGAAATGCTGCTGCTGCATCCAATTGGGGAGGGGAAGAGAAGTGCTGCTGCTGCAGCACCCAATTGGGGAGAGAGAGGGGAGAAGGAAGACCAGGAAAGGGAGAGGAGAGGCAAGAGCTGCCAAGACCATGGGAGGGAAAGGAAAGGAGCTACCAGACCATGGAGGGGGGGAGAGATGTTAGCGCATATGGGGGGAGGGGAGGATGGAGATCCCAGGGCAATGGGGGGAGAGAAGGGAAGGAGATGGAGATGCCAGACCATGGGGTGGAGTGGGAAGGAAGGAAGGAAAGGAGAAGAGAGAGATGCCAGAGCATAGGTGAGGGGGTGAAGCTGAAATGAATCATGTACAAAGGAGAGAAAGGGCACAGGATATACAGTTTATTGAAGGGACATAGAAAGAGGGAAGATGCCATATGGAACAGAGTGGGTGAACACAGGATGGAAAGGGCAGAGAGGGTGCACAGTGGATGCAAGGGGCACAGAGAGGGTGGACAGTAGATGGAAGGGGTAGAGAGAGGGCAGAGGCTGGGTGGAAGGGGCAAAGAGAGGACAGATGTTGCATGGAAGGGAGCGAGTACAAATGCTGAATAGAAAGAAGAGAGCGAAGAGAAGATGATTAAAGCAGAAACGACAAAAGGTAGAAATTTTTTTTTTATTGCTTTACATAGAATAAAGTAGTATTGTATCTATTGATTAAAGTTTATAAATAGGAAATGGAAATAAGGCAGTTTTGGGGGGACTAAACCCCTTTCCTCAGGTCAGGACAGGATACTATAACAGCAGGGGTGCCCAAATGGTCGAGCGCGATCGACCAGTAGATCGCAAAGGCAATGTGAGTCGATCGCGTTGCTTTTGCAATCTTTTTTTTCCTGCCTCCCTGAGCCAGGCGAGGCGTGAACAAGCTCCGGACTCACAAGACTTCACCTCCGACGTCAATTCTGACATCAGAAAGGAAGTTCTGGGCCAGCCAATCGCTGCCTGGCTGGCCTGAAACTTCCTCTCCAACATTAGAATTGACATCAAAGGTAAAGTCTTGTGAGTCCGTCGCTTGTACATGCCTGGCCTGGCTCGTGGAAGCAGCAGGGAGAAATCGGCGTGGTAGCTTAGGGGGTAGGGAAAGAATCGGGGAAGTGGACATAAGAACATAAGAATTGCCACTGCTGAGTCAGACCAGTGGTCCATCATGCCCAGCAGTCCGCTCACTCGGCGGCCCTCTGGTCTAAGATCAGCATCCTAACTGAGACTAGCCCTACCAGCGTACGTTCTTGTTCAGCAGAAACTTGTCTAACTTTGTTTTGAATCCTTGGAGGGTGTTTTCCCCTATAACAGCCTCTGGAAGAGCGTTCCAGTTCTCTACCACTCTCTGGGTGAAGAAGAACTTCCTTACGTTTATACGGAATCTATCCCCTTTCAACTTTAGAGAGTGCCCTCTTGTTCTCCCTACCTTGGAGAGGGTGAACAACCTGTCCTTATCTACTAAGTCTATCCCCTTCAGTACCTTGAATATTTTGATGGAGATATTGGCACGATGGCTTGGGGGAGCAGGGGAACAGAGAAAGACAGGCAGGCAGGGGGGAGAGAGAAAGAAAGAGAGACAGAAAGAAAAGGGGAGGGGCAGAAGGAAAAAAATATTGGATTTACAGTCAGAAGAAGGAAGTGTAACCAGAGACTCATGAAATCACCAGACAAAAAGGTAGGAAAAATGATTTTATTTTCAGTTTAGTGATCAAAATGTGTCTGTTTTGAGAATTTATATCTGCTCTCTATATTTTGTACTATGGCCCCTTTTTACTAAACCGCAATAGCAGTTTTTAGCACAGGGAGCCTATGAGCTTCGAGAGCAGCGTAGGGCGTTCAGCACATCTCCCTGCGCTAAAAACCGCTATTGCGATTTAGTAAAAAGGGAGGGGATATATTTGTCTATTTTTGTATAGTTGTTCCTGAGGTGACATTGCATAGAATCGTCTGCCTTGACCTCTTTGAAAACTTGAGGAATATAAATGATAATTAACAGTTTATCTGCGTACAGTGTGCTTTGTGTTTTTAAAAATTTTTTATTGTTGGTAGATCATTTTGACTTAGTCATTTTAAAAGTAGCTCGCAAGCCCAAAAAGTGTGGACACCCCTGCTGTAGAGCCATTTTTTGTATGACTGGATAACCTATATTTATCTCTTTTTTTTTAGTTGTTTAAATTCATGTAGAAATAAATGCCTAGATTGAACCTGATGTTTTCATTAATGCCTTTCCCTTTTTTTAACCTCTATACCATTTGAAAGAGGGCAAATACTTCTTAAATTTAGAAAAAATATTCTGGCACAAGTGTCAAACCTTAAAAAAGGAAGTCATATTGAGCATTGGAAAATAATAATAATACGTAACTAATAAAAATAGTACACATTTAGGGCTCCTTTTACTAAGTTACGATAATGGTTTTAGTGTGCGCTTAGCACGCGAAGAATTGCCACGCGCGCTAGATGCTAATGCCAGCATTGAGCTGGCGTTAGTTTTCCCACGTAGCGCACGCACTAAAAATGCTAGCGCACCTTAGTAAAAGAGGGGGTTAATTTTCCCCACCACCAAATTTCCCCATCCCGCCCCACCCGGCTACTTTTTCATGCCATCCGGCTGGAAAAAATTTCTGGGGAGAACACTGTAATTGTTAGGGCAAAACTTCATTTTGCTGAATCCATTTTGGCTCGTCCCTATTAATGTATGCCTGTTCACTTGCACAGTAATTTTGTTTTTCAGAATAACTTCTACCATTTTCATCATATCTCTTCTTTTCTTTGGTTTATTTATCTTTACACATCCAGTGGGATGGGGGGTTGGAGGGAGGGGAATAAATATTGATAGTGATATTTGGGTAACTTTATTCTTAATTTGTATTATATATTAGGATATATTATGATAATATTATATGCAGGAAAATGAAATTATTACATAGTAACAGAGTAGATGACGGCAGATAAAGACCCGAATGGTCCATCCAGTCTGCCCAACCTGATTCAATTTAAATTTCTTTTTTTTTTTATTTTTTTTTTTTTTAATTTTAATTTTTTTAAAATTTTTCTTCTTAGCTATTTCTGGGCAAGAATCCAAAGCTTTACCCGGTACTGTGCTTGGGTTCCAACTGCCAAAATCTCTGTTAAGACTTACTCCAGCCCATCTACACCCTCCCAGCCATTGAAGCCCTCCCCTGCCCATCCTCCATCAAACGGCCATACACAGACACAGACCGTGCAAGTCTGCCCAGTAACTGGCCTAGTTCAATATTTAATATTATTTTCTGATTCTAAATCTTCTGTGTTCATCCCAAGCTTCTTTGAAGTCAGTCACAGTTTTACTCTCCACCACCTCTCTCGGGAGCGCATTCCAGGCATCCACTACCCTCTCCGTAAAGTAGAATTTCCTAACATTGCCCCTGAATCTACCACCCCTCAACCTCAAATTATGTCCTCTGGTTTTACCATTTTCCTTTCTCTGGAAAATATTTTGTTCTACGTTAATACCTTTCAAGTACTTGAACGTCTGAATCATATCTCCCCTGTCCCTCCTTTCCTCTAAGGTATACATATTCAGGGCTTCCAGTCTCTCCTCATATGTCTTTTGGCATAAACCTCCCATCTTTTTCGTCGCCCTCCTCTGGACCACTTTAAGTCTTCTTATGTCCATCGCCAGATATGGTCTCCAAAACTGAATACTCCAAGTGGGGCCTCACCAATGACCTGTACAAGGGCATTAACACCTTCTTTCTTCTATTGGTTACGCCTCTCTTTATACAGCCCAGCATCCTTGTCGCACTGTTTTTTCACCTTTAGATCATCGGACACTTATCACCCCGAGGTCCCTCTCCCCATCCGTGCATATCAGTCTCTCACCTCCCACCTTCCTTCCAATTATTAATCCCCAAATGCATTACTCTGCATTTCTTTGCATTGAATTTTAGTCATCAGATATTAGATCATTCCTCTTAACTTTTGTAGATACTTTTTCATGTTTTCTCCTCCCTCCTCGGTGTCTACTCTTACAAATCTTAGTATCATCTGCAAAAAGGCAAACCTTTCCTTCTAACCCTTACTTCTCCTTTTACGAAGCCATAGCACAGTTTGTATCCCCAGCCATGGCAGTAACAGCTCCAATGCTTATCGGAATGAGTGTTGAAGCTGTTACCACTGCAGCCGGCACTATAGTTTTGTAAAAGGGGGAGGGGTTAATGCATTAATCATATTAAACTTATTAACACACATTAAAATTTTAACATAAACCATATTAATAATTCATTAAACGCCCCCCCCCCCCCCCTTTCTACAAAACCATAGCGTGTTTTTTTAGCACAGGCCATGGCGGTAACAACTCTGACATTCATAGGAATTTTATGAACGTCAGAGCTGTTACTGCTGCGACTGGCGCTAAAAACCACACTACAGTTTTGTAAAAAGGGGGAATTTGCAGCCCTAAAATACAGGTAGCAGATTCATGCAATTTTTTTTTTTTGGAGGGGGGGTTAGGTAGGTGTTGTGGTGGCTAAGGATATATAGAGAGAGCTAACCTATTTCTTGTTTGTGCCTCCAGCTCAATCTGATATATTCTCCTCCTTAACTGCGAATGATTTTCATCCATTATATCCCCTTATTTTTGTGTTCAGCCAACCCAGAAATTAAATGCTAGTGTCCATTCACTAACCAGTAGGTGTTCCTGTTGGTAGTGAAATTTCTTGTGTCTTACATATTTTATCCTATCTCTGCCTTAAAATGCATTGAAATAGATAAATATTGTAGACAAATTAAAACATGCATATTTTAAAATTAATTCAATGTATGCAACAGTATCATCATACCACTGCAGATTACAATTGGAAAGTTTCAGGAGTAATCTGATGGTTAAGGGAACTGGGTTCAATTCCCACTATAGCTCCTTCTGACCCTGGGCTCATTGCCTCAGGTACAAAAAAAATAGATTGTGTGGGCCGGGGTGAGATGGAATAGAATAGATTGGGGGGGGGGGGGGTGAGTGGGGTTGAGGATCATATAATGTCCTGATATACACATCTACTGGGGGGAGAGGGTACATGACAGTGAGACAGAGAGAGAAAGAAACTAGAGAAAGGATGAGTAAGGGATACATGAGAGAGAGAGAGAGAGAAGAACTGGTCCAAACCCAGGCTGCTTCTGATCATTTCTATAGCGCTACTAGACATACACAGTGCTGTGCTATGGCGATATGTGAAACAGGAGTGGAGGAGTATCCTAATGATTAGTGCAGTGGACTGCGATGATGGGGAACTGGGTACCTACTGTAGCTGCTTGTGACCCTGGGCAAATCACTTAACTTCTCTGCTCCCCCAGGTGCAAAAAATTAGATTGTGAGCCCACTGGGGACAGAGAAAGTACCTATAATGTGTATAGTTCTAGTAGTGCTAGAGAAATAAGTAGTAGTAGCAATAATGTATTGGCTTTTTACGAGGGTCATTTTATAAGTAATGCACACTATTTTTTTTAATTTACATGTTTTATTTTATTTTTTTTCAAGTATTTCTTTACAATCCTTCAATATAGTCTCCTTGCTTTGCAATGACCGAGTCTCAGCGTCTGGGAAGCTTCATTATTCCATCCAAGGGACCGTTTTGTTCAGTTGCTGAATGGCTCGGGTAACGGCGGAAGAAAGATCTTCCAGAGATGCAAAACGGTGTCCACGCATAGGTTGTTTCAACTTTGGAAAAAGGTCGCAGTCTGGTGGGCTCGTGTCTGGACTGTAGGGAGCATGAGGTAACACCTTCCAGCCGTATTCGCGTAGTTTTTAAATGACAGCATTATCTATGTGTGGGCAGGCATTGTCGTGAAGAATGAGTGGCCCAGCCAAGAGCAACTGAGGTCGGGTTATGTGCATTTTTCTGCAAAAAATCACAATAATACACTGCTGTGACACTTCTTCCACATGGAACTTTGTCTGTGATGATGATGCCTTCATGATCATAAGCAAAAAATCATCGTTTGTTTGACTTTTGATTGATCTTGTTGAAATCTTTTTAGGTCGTGGGGAAGATGGAGCTCTCCACTCGTTGGACTGTGATTTCAGCTCCAAAAAAAAAATAAAACATGTAAATTTTTTTAAAAGTGTGCATTATTTATGAAATGACCCTTGTATAATATCTGCTTGAAAAAAAGATGCACCCCCCCCCTTTTCCCGAAAGACAAGAGCTCGCAGCCCTTTAGTGAGGAATCCATGATTATAACACATTACTAGTAGTTCAGATTTTAGTCAGGATTTTGTGTTTCTCCTTATAATTCTGAGTCACACACACTAATGACTATAGCACAGTGTCTGCTTCAAGAACATGGGCCTCCTGTTCATCAGCCCTGACCTCACTTTGGGGCAAATGTTTGTGGTTTAATGGGTGACTCATGAAAGGGAACAGATTCAGCTTTAATTCTGAGCTGCAAGAGGGAAAACATGACAACTTTCTGCAACATCATCCCACTGGCCCACTTCTAAGCATAGTAAGTGCTCTCCGTCTGTGCCCTTAGTCATCTTATAATTATAATAATTTGCTCAGCTGGCAAAAGTATCAAAGCAGCTAAAGAGATAAATAAGGGAATCTAGCTGATTCCATACTTTTCACCTGCTAGATAACCATCTAGCAGAGTGTTCTCTACTATGTAAAAAATGAGCCGCAGTGCTTGAGAGAGTTTCTTAGAGAGCCTATTATTTTTAAAGACATTTTATAGTCTGGTTGGATAAAGATTAATTGATATGTGTTCTTTTTTTTAAATTTGTCTATGCAGCATGTAAAAGAATTAACCTGTTTTGAGTTTAATGGTAGTCCAATAGGCACATGCAAAAGACTCGTTCCAAAACATTATCGATGTTCTCTAAGAAAATAGAGCGCTTGGCACTTTAACTGTTTTATGAAAGTATTTCTCTTTGATATCAGTTACCTTAATAATGTGTGGCTGTCTTCATTTTCGGCAACTGCAAATGGTTTGTTTTACTTTGCCTTAGGGCTAAATCATGCAAAACTGTACAGCACATGCCATAAATACATACTTTTGACGTCATTATGGCTTAAATGGGAGCCATTTGTTTAGTGGTATGGTTTTACTTCTGATGCATTCTTAAAAAAATAGATATTGTTTATACTTAACAATCTTTTAGAAAATTATATCTAAAACTGCATGGCAGATTTTGCACTGTTATGGTTCATGTACTAGTTTCACTTACTAGTAAAATATACACAGAAAGCCTAGCACTGTCTTTTTGTAAAACTGTAACCTTCTAGTTACCTACATGTGTCTGTTTCCTATTTGTTACTTTGGGCTCCTTTTACTAAGCTGAGATAGCGGTTTTAGCGCGCGCTTAGTGCGCGTTAAATCGCCACGCACGCTAGACGCTAATGGCAGCATTGAGCTGGCATTAGTTCTAGCCGCATAGTGCGGGTTTAGCACACGCTAAAATTCTGCGCGCTAAAAACCACTATTGCAGTTTAGTAAAAGGAGCCCTTTATGTTGGGTAAGATTACATGTAAAAAACACTATTTTTTTTTACACACTTAATACTTTACAATATAAATGTAATTCAGAGCTTTGAAAGAGGGGTTGAGTTAACATTGGTTAACTAACAGCTGATCAGAAAAGGACAGTATGTTTCTCAAGGTTCATGGTTTGTTGGATGTATGCAGTAAGAATGTAAAATGATTGACTTGTCACAAAAGTGAGGAGATGGGAGTTACAATTAGAGATTGATCTGTACTACTGCTTATCATTTCTTTAGCGCCACTAGACATACACAGCACTGTACATCAAAACATAGAAGAGACAGTTCCCGCTCAAAAGAACTTGCAATGATCTCGCCATGGATAGCTAAATGGTTTACTTTGCAAAGCAAATTTCAACATTGGTGACATAACTTACAAACCTTAGGAAAGTCTTGTAATGAAATTCTGATTAGGGTTGTACATCAATTTAAATTTTTAATCACACAATTAATTGCATAAATTGTCCCCACACGTTTCCTGTTAAGCAGTGCAATATATGGATAGCAGATGCAATTTCTCAAAACTGACATATTGCAGCAGAGATTCCCCCCCGCAAACCCCCGCTGACCCTTCCATCTTTCCCTCGTATTCGAACCCCACCAACCGCAAGACCGGCATACCTTCTTCCAAACGGCAGCGTCGGCAGCAATCTAAACAGGCTGCTTCGCGGCCTTATCCCACTGGGGCATTCTTCTGTTGCATCACTGATGATGTCATCAGCAACATGGCACACAGAACGTCCTGGTGGGAGAAGGACGTGAAGCAGCCTGTTTAAATTGCTGCCGCGCCAGACGTTGGCAGGGGGGCTCAATGGATGGCGGCGGAAGCCCCCTGGCATAAATCGCAAGATCGGAAGTAAAATCGGCAACATGCTCCCCCCCCCCGGCATCAACTGCAAGATTGGAACTTCTGATTTTGCTGTTGATGCGTGTTGCCCTCCCTATTCTGCCACTGCTGCTTTCCTTAACCAGCAGCAGCGACTGTAAACAGGTGTGTCCGGTGGTTGTTCAGCTTCTGGCCGGCTCCCCTGCTCAAAGCCGCGGGCGTTGGCTCCTCATGCGATCGGCAGCTGCGTCGGAAGCATTCCTTCTGACGTCATGACGTCGGAGAGAAGGCTTCCGACGCAGCTGCGGATCGCGTGAGGTGTAGACGCCTGTGACTTTGAATAGAAAACCAGTTGCAGCAAGGAACTGTCCAGAAATGCTGGGCAGGGAAGAGAAATGTTGTTGCTGCACAGGGAAGGGGGCGCGTGCAGAAATGTTGCTGCTGCACAGGGAGTGGGGGGTAGAAATGCTGCTGCTGCACAGGGAAGGGGGTAGAAATGCTACACAGGAAGGGGGAGAGAAATGCTGCATAGGCAAGGGGGGAGAAATGCTGCACAAGCAAGGGGGGAGAAATGCTGCACAAGCAAGCTGGGAGAAATGCTACACAAGCAAGGGGGAGAGAAATGCTGCTGCTGCACAGGGAAGGGGGGTAAAAATGCTACACAGGAAGGGGGGAGAAAAATGCTGCTCAAGCAAGGGTGAGAGAAATGCTGCTGCTGCACAGGGAAAAGAGGGGAGAGAAATGCTGCTGCTGCAGCACCCAATTGGGGAGAGAGAGGGAAGGAGGGAGAAGGAAGACAAGAGAGAGGAACCTGAGATGCTAAGTCCATGGGAGGGAGGGAAAGTAAAAAAGGAAAGGAGATACCATACCATGGAGGGGAAGGAAGACATGCCATGGCATGGGGAAAGAAAGGGAAGGAGAAAGAGATACCAGACCATGGAGTGGAGTGGGAAGTTAGGAAGGAAAGGAGAAGAGAGAGATGCCAAAGCATAGGGTAGGGGGTGGAGACAGAAAAATGGAGAGGGGGTGAAGCTGAAATGAATCATGTGCAAAGGAGAGAAGGGACACAGGATATACAGTTTATTGAAGGGACATAGAAAGAGGGAAAATGCCATATGGAAGAGAGAGAGGATGGACAGTAGATGGAAGGGGCAGAGAGAGTGTGGGCAGTAGATGGAAGGGGTAGAGAGAGAGGGCAGAAGCTGGGTGGAAGGGGCAAAGAGAGGGCAGATGTTGTATGGAAGGGAAAGAGGACAAACGATGTATAGAAAGAAGAGAGCAAAGAGAAGATGATTAAAGCAGAAATGACAAAAGGTAGAAAGATTTTTTGTTGCTTTACTTAGAATCAAGTAGTATTGTAACTGTATTGATAAAAGTTTATAAATAGGAAATGGAAATAAGGCAATTTTTTGGACTAAACCCCTTTCCTCAGGTCAGAACAGGATACCATAACAGCAGTATACTGTACTGTTTTGAAGAAAGATTTGGCCTCTTAAAGCTAATTGAAAAATGGATTAGTCCAATAAAATGGTATTTTCTTATTTCTCATTATTTGTTTTATTTTTATTTGTTAATTTGTAAAGTGATTTGTTATTTCTCTTGTCTCAAATTTATATCTGCTATCTTCATATTTTGTACAGTATTAGGGGATATGCACCACTCTTTCTGTGGTATTGCATTGTATGCAGTCCCTGGCTTCTTTATGGTTCAGTTTTTGTATGCATATTTTTATTCCTCCCCCCCCCACCCTTCCATTTTTACCAAAGAGCAGAAGAAACCATAGAAGCATGATGGCAGATAAAGGCCAAATGGCTCATCTAGTCTGCCCATCCGCAGTAACCATTATCTCTTCCTTTCTCTAAGCGATCCCATATCCTTATCACAGGCTTTCATGAATTCAGCCTCTTTTCTCCACCACCTCCTCAGGGAAACCATTCCACACAACCACAACTCTTCCTGTAAAAAAATATTTCCTTAAATTACTCCTAGCCTATCACTTCTCAACTTCAACCTATGCCTTGTCATTCCAGAGCTTCCTTTCAAATGAAAGAGACTCTCCTCATGCACGTTTACAACATGTAGGTATTTAAATGTCTCTATCATGTCTCTTCTCTTCTGTCTTTCCTCCAAAGTATACATATTGAGATCTTTAAGTCTGTCCCCATACGCCTTATGATGAAGACCACGGACCATTTTAGTAGCCTTCCTCAGACCAACTCCATCCTTTTTATATCTTTTTGAAGGTGTGGTCTCCAGAATTGCACACAATATTCTAAATGAGGCCTCACCAGAATCTTATAAAGGGGCATCAATACTTCATTTTTCCTACTGCACCCTAGCATTCTTCTAGCTTTTGCCGTCACCTTTTCAACCTGTTTAGCCACTTTAAGATCGTCACATATAATCATTCCCAAGTCCCGCTCTTCAGTCTTGCACATAAGTTATTCACCCCCTAAACTGTACTGTTCCTTTAGTTTGTAGCACCATCCAGCATGCTGAATGTGCTGAGCTCCTCAGATGGTCATAGAGTTCCTATGAGCATTGGAGCAAGGTAGAACATTCAGCATGCAAGCCAGTGGTAAAATCCTTTTCCGTGCTTTTGTAAAAAGGAAGGAAGGGTTAGTTTGTGATTACTTATTCCATACTGGGTGAAGGTGATTCTGTGTGTATGAAAGACATGGTTTTCTCTTAGCATTGACCAGCCTTATTAGGTAAAATGCATCGGGTATGGTTCTTGGGAGTACCTTGAACCTTGAATAAACCTGATTTGAATCTCCTTATTTGTCTGCTGATCTTCTTTTGTTCCACGTTGGATTCTTTGGTGGACCACTTGCCTTGTTGTTTTGTTATAAGTTAATATTCATGGAGTGGGATGTACTAGAGGAGTTACAGATTTGGTTGTTTATACATACATATGGGTTACAGTTGGACGACATAGAGTGAGGCAGTTGAGAGGAGTTGCAAACTTGGTTATTAATATAAACTTATTATTACTGCTTTACAATGCATTTAAACACTTTTATATACGTATGGAAAGGATTCAGAGTTAAAGTCCTGGACAAGAAGGTGGGAAGGGAAGGAAGGGGGGATTTGTTCAGAGATAAGAACATAAGAATCGCCTCTGCCGAGTCAGACCACAGGTCCATCATGCCCAGCAGTCCGCTCCCGCAGCAGCTCCCTAGGTCAATGACCTGTAAGTGATCTATTACTCTAAAGCATTTGTACTGTATAGTACCCCTCTAATTATACCCTTCAATCCCCTTTTCCTTCAGGAATTTGTCCAGTCCCATTTTGAAACCTAACATCGTATTCTGCTTTACTACCTCCTCCAGGTGTCCACCCTCTGAGTGAAGAAGAACTTCCTGGCATTTGTTCTGAATCTGTCTCCCTTCAATTTTTCTGAATGCCCTCTAGGTTTTGTTGCCCCTGCCAGTCTGAAGAATCTGTCCCTCTCTACCTTCTCTATACCTTTCATGATCTTGTAAGTTTCTGTCTAGAGAGTTGCGCGGGGACAGAAATCCCACCCGTCCCCGCCAAAGTCCCACCCGTCCCCGTGAGGAGTCCCACCCATCCCCGCGAGGAATCCCTCTGTCCCCACCCGTCCCCGCGAGGAATCCCCTCCGTCCCCGCGAGGAATCCCCTCCGTCCCCGCGAGGAATCCCCTACATCCCCACCCGTCCCTATAAACTACAGAAATAGTTATTTCATTTAATTATGCTACTGAATTAAAGGCTCTGGTAGAAACCCATTTAAAAATAAGCAAAAAGACTTTATTAATTTGGAAATATTAATTGGGAAGAATACATACTTTGTAAACGGGTTTCTACCAGAGCCTCTAATGTTTATAAATTTTTATCTATTAACACATAAAGGAACAACAACCACTTCAAACGTCTTTTAACGTCATAGGACATTAAAAGATTACAGAAGTAACAGCAGGATTGAAAATTTGAAAACATAACTACAGTTTGAATGTAAGGAATTGCAAGCGGGTTCTCTGAGGAAGCCTGTGTGGCGAAACGCGTCAGGACCCAGCTATTTCACCGCATTCTTTATGTTTCAGCTAAGTGATTTACTTTGGAAGTTCTTTATATACACAGTTTAAAATTTGGATTATCAGTGCTTTCACTTTTTGGACCTTCAAGCATTACAAATTATTACTGATTAAGGACTTTGAAACATCTTTTATAACTAGGTGCAATGATTGATACCATATAAAGTTTCTCACGGGCTGTATGCCCCTATTGAGTACTTTAAACCTCCATCTTGGAATCTGAGCACCATTGAAAGTTAAAAGACGTTTGAAGTGGTTGTTGTTCCTTTATGTGTTAATAGTTATAACCCTTCAGGAACATTTGTTTTGAAACATACCCAGTTGTTTATATTGGGATTCAGTATAAATTTTTATCAACACAACTAATATACTACTTTATCCTTAAGCAAAAAAAAAAAAAAAAGAATTTTTTTCCTACCTTTGTTGCCTGGTTTCTGCTTTCTTCATGTTCTCATTCAATTCCTTTCATCCACTGCCTCTCTTCTCTCTGTGTCTTCCATTTGCTCTGTTACTGTGCCTCTCCCTTTCTCCCCCCTCCCAAATTGGTCTGGCACCCATCTATTTCCCTCCGCTCCCCCCATAGTCTGGCACCTCTGTCTTCTTCCCTGCCAGCGTCTTCTCCCCATTCCCTCTTCCCCATTTCCTTTCAGTGTCCTTCTCCCCCACCATCTTCCCCATGTCCTGTCAGGCAGCATCCTTCTCCCCCCTCTGCCTTCCCCATGTCCTTTCAGCATCCTTCTCCCCCCTCTGTCTTCCCCATGTCCTTTCAGCGGCCTTCCCCCCCCCCCTGTTTTCCCCATGTCCTTTCAGCGGCCTTCTCCACCCCTGTTTTCCCCATGTCCTTTCAGTGGCATTCTCCACTCCTTTGTCTTCCCCAGTGCTTTCAGGGTCCTTCTCCCCCCCCCCTCTGTCTTCCCCATGTGCTTTCAGCATCCTTCCCCCCTCCTCCCTTTTACCCCATGTCCTTTCAGCATTCTTCTCCACCCCTTTGTCTTCCCCAGTACTTTCAGCGGCCTTCTCCCCCCTTAAGCGTCTTTTCTTCTCCACTCCACTTTTCCTCCCTCCCTTTGTGGCGCTTTCGCACCCGACCGACAACAGAACAGGCTCGGTCGGACAAATCTCCCTGTCCTGTAGCCGCGAATCTAAATTACCTTCTTACAGCAGCTGGAGTAGTGAAGCTGCTGTAAGAGGTAATTTAGATTCGCGGCTACAGGGCAGGCAGATTTGTCGGCCGGGCCTGTTGTCAGTCGATCGGGGGACCTGACCGGCTGTGCACATTCTCCGGGGTGGACCGCCCCCTCCCCCCTCTTTCGTACGCCATTGCCTTCTTCCTACCTGCCCTGCCGCACACAGCCGACCGGAAGTCTTCCTGATGTCAGCGCTGACGTCGGAGGAAGGGAGGGCTTTGCTTAAGCCCTCCCTCCGACGTCAGCGCTGACATCAGGAAGACTTCCGTTTGGCTGTGTGCTGCACAGGGCAGGTAAGGAGGAGGAGACTACCCTCGCGGCTCGAGTGCACTGCGATCCAACCCCGCAGGAACCCCGCGACCCTCGGAGGCGTCCCCACGGGATCCCCGTGACCCTAGGGGGTGTCCCCACGGGATCCCCGCGACCCTAAGGGGCGTCCCCACGGGTTCCCTGTGACCCAAAGGGGGAACCCGCGGGATCCCCGCGGGTCCCGCGGGATTCCCGTCATCCCCGTTCTCGTGCAGCTCTCTATTTCTGTCATATCCCCTCTAAGCCTCCGCTTCTCCAGGGAAAAGAGCCCCAACCTGTCCAGTCTCTCAGCATACGAAAGGTTCTCCATGCCCTTTATTATTTTTGTTGCTCTTCTCTGGACCCTCTCCAGTATCGCCATATCCTTCTTAAGGTACGGCAACCAGTGTTTGGGGCTTGCATAGAACTAAAACTACACTGGCACTGGTATGGTAATCTTTGTTGTTTGTTTTGAATTTTATAATAAAAAAAAGAAATATAAGTGGAAATAAAGAAGTAAAGAAGAAAACAGGCAAATGAATGGGGTGGGGCATGGGCACGGCAGGGCTAGGGGACCCAGTGAACTTGTGTGCCAAGGGGCTCTCGAAGAATTAATCTTGCCCTGGGAAGAAAGTATGTCGGTCTCGCGGTCGGCGGGGTTCGGATGGGAGGGAGAAATGGAAGGGTCAGCGGGGGTTCAGCTGCGCAGTAGGGGGGATGGGAGGGAGGGATAGAAAGATGCACGGGGGGATGGGAGAAAGGGAGGGATCGAAGCTGTGAAAGGGTTCTGCACAATGGATGGGAGGGAGGAATAGAAAGATGCTGTGCAAAGGTTGTGCTCCACGGGGGGATGGGAGGGAAGGATAGAAAGATGCTGCAGAGGGAAGGCACAAGGGGATAGGTAAGAGAAAGGAAAGATGTTGCACATATGGGGGAGAGAAAGGAAAGAGGAAGAATTGGGGTGGAGGAGAGGAAGGGACAGATGATCATTGTACATGAAAAAATAAGACCTACCCCGAAAATAAGACCTAGTGCGTTTTTTGGGCCCAAAATTAATATGACAGTATCTTATTTTCGGGGAAACAGGGTAGGTTGCCCAGATTTTACTTCTGGGGGTTAAGAGTTCACCTGAGAGCCAGCAATTTAACTTTAGACATACAATCTCTATCATCCTTCTGTGGGGGGGGTCCATGACATTATATTAGGAAAGGAGACCCTTTAGATTTGTGTGCCATTGGAGTTAATAGTAGTAGCCTATTCTATAAAGGTATGTTGGTGCCCATGTTGCCCTTATAAAATGGGCATAAAATAGGTGCTTTTTTGCAAGTGTTACATAGGTGTCCTTATGAAATTACCCCCACCTTACCCTACCTACCTACCAGGCAATTTCCTAAAATCTCCGTACTTTGATGTGTGTGTGTGTATGTATGTATGTATATATATATATATATATATATATATATACATGTATATGTATATATATATGTACATATATATGTATATATATATATATATATATATATACATATGTATGTATATATATATATATATATATATATATATATATATATATATATATACATACATACATACACACACACACATCAAAGTACGGAGATTTTAGGAAATTGCCTGGTAGGTAGGTAGGGTAAGGTGGGGGTAATTTCATAAGGACACCTATGTAACACTTGCAAAAAAGCACCTATTTTATGCCCATTTTATAAGGGCAACATGGGCACCAACATACCTTTATAGAATAGGCTACTACTATTAACTCCAATGGCACACAAATCTAAAGGGTCTCCTTTCCTAATATAATGTCATGGACCCCCCCCACAGAAGGATGATAGAGATTGTATGTCTAAAGTTAAATTGCTGGCTCTCAGGTGAACTCTTAACCCCCAGAAGTAAAATCTGGGCAACCTACCCTGTTTCCCCGAAAATAAGATACTGTCATATTAATTTTGGGCCCAAAAAACGCATATATACATACATACCATATATACATACGCATATATACATATATACATACGCATATATACATACCATATATACATACGCATATATACATACATACCAAAGTAGAGAGATATTTTAAAATTCAGTTTCTAATAGGGTTGCACATTTAGTGTGCTTTTAACACACTCACTGTGTGTGGCAGCTGTGACCCACACTGCAAGACATTCTGAGGAGGATCTTCCAAGCCCCATGCCACTCTTCCAATACCACCTCCTCCTCCAGACTCATTCTTCCCCATCTTCAACTTGCTCTGCACCACCATCTCTTGTGTTCTGCCTGCAGAAAACGGGCAGTTTCGTTAGAGGAGGCAGGACGCTAGAGAGGAATGGCTTTGGCTAGGAAGAAGAAGGGTGTGTCTAGTGCTGCCATCTCTACGGGCAAATTCTGAGGGTCGCCGGGGGAGGAGGAATGTGATTAATACGTTAATATTTTAATAGTTTAATCACGTTAAAAATGCGCTAAATGTGCAGCCCTAATTCTGATATTTTGTAAATGCCATCAAGTTCTGAGGTTGGTGGTCCCTTATAAACTAACCAGTTTTTTGCAGCATAAACTTTGGAGGTTAAAAGTCCACTTTGTTTGATGCATATAATGAAGTGGACTCTTGTACTCCATGCTTCAATAAAATGGTTGGTTTATGATGCCACCAAAAAGGGGGCCCCAACGATGAGACAATCAAGGCACAACAAAGGAGTCGTGAGGATGAGATGTCAATGATTCAGCCACAAGTGTAAACTTCAAAGTTCACTTTATTGATAGTAGCACTGTGAGGACTCAAGACTCGACACTAATAGTGTTTCGGCATCTATGCCTTTGTCAAAAGTCTCAATGGCTGGTAGTTCTATCACATAAATAGAGCATTCAGTGCAGGTCAAATTTAGAAGGAACAGGAAAATATCTTGTTTTTTTTTTCCACTCGTGACCCTCAGTTTCGCTTTGGACACCAGAAATGGAGGGGAAATCTAGACTCGGGGAGACACAGGACACAAAGGGCATGATGGACTGAGGGAAAATGTGTGTTGGGGGGGGAGTGTGGTCAGGGAGGAACAGGACACAGAAAGGATATGTTGGACAGGAAGGAAAAATGGGGTAGATTCTGGACATAGCGAAGGCATACTGGACAGGAAGGAAGATATGGGGAAAATTCTGGATACAGAAAAGCTACACACATAGAAGGGATGGTTGCATACACAGGGTATGCTGCATATGAAGGAAGGAATGTGGGGGAAGGGAGTATGGATTGAGAGAAGGACTGGACACAGAGGGGATGGACATTTTGGAAGAAATGGGAGAGATAGTGGACATGGGAAAGGGATCACAAAGATGAAAGACTGGACACAGTGGGGGATAAGAATAGAGGAGGCTAAGGACAGAGACACAGAAGAGACATGGAGAGAGAAGAAATATCAAATGGTCAGGAGATACTGGAAAAGAAGTTAAGACAGAGGAATGCAGAAACCAGAGACTGGGACAATGTGAATAGAAAAATAAAATGACCAGACAAAGGTAGACAGAAGGATTTTATTTTTTACTTAGTGATTGGAATATGTCATTTTTCGGAATGTACCAAGCCAGTATTAGAGAGGGATGCCCAGGCCCGATGCTGAAATTGGAGAGGGGACCCTAGTGCCTTTTAATAGGCTATTCCTCCTTTAGTTTTGGGCAGGCTTGAGGCCCAGAGCAATTGCCTTAGTTGCAGCTACTACCCCACCCCCTAAGTGCTGACCCTGACATCTGCTATAGCAGCACAAGGGGATTTTTTGGTGTTGTCCTGCATGCAAAAGTCTGTTTTGAGGGTTTCAGTTCAATTTTTGTCTATATAATTTTATTAGTTTACGGCCACTTTGTTTGTATTTGGTGAGGGTCTCTCTGTGTTCAGATGATTGGAATGGAGTCTCTATGTAAGGATCTCTAGTAATGTGGATTATTCAGTTTCCCCAATAGCTGTACTAATGTTCTACCGTAGAACAGAACTTATGTGTTGGCATACTAGGATAGACCGAAGTTTCATCAAGCCCAGTATTCTGTTTCCAACAGTGACCAATCCAGATTACCAGTACCTGGCAAGATCCCAAAAGAGTTAAATAAATTTTATGCTGCTTATTCTAGAAATAAGCAGCAGATTTTATCAAGTCCATCTTATGTCTTTCAGAAAAGTATCCAAACTTTTTAAAAACCCTGCTAAGCTAACTGCTTATACCATATTCTCTGACAACAAATTCTAGAGTCTAATTATAAATTGCACAAAGAAATATTTTTTAATGGTTTGTTTTAAATTTACTTAGTAACTTCATTACATTCACCCTAGTCCTAGTATTTTTGGAAAAGTAAAAAAAAAAATAATTCACGTCCATCCATTACATTTCACTCAATGTTTTATTGACCTCTATCATAAGTTTTCAATGTATCATTAACAATGACATCTAGATCCTTTTCCTAGGTGGTGATTCTTAGGGCTCCTTTTAGAAAGGTGCGCTAGCGGTTTTAATGCGCATGCTAGCCGCTACCGCCTCCTTTTAAGCAGGCAGTAATTTTTTGGCTAGTGCATGCTATAGCACACGCTAATCTTGTGCATGCGCTAAAAACGCTAGCACACCTTTTTAAAAGGAACCCTTAATGTGGAACTTTACATCACAACTATTATTTGAGTTCCTTTTTCCCACCTGCATCACTTTGCACTTGCTGACATTAAGCATTATCTACCATTGGAGTACCCAGCCTCCCCTGTCTCATGTCCTCTACAATTTTTCACAGTCCTCTTGCAATTTAACATCAGCAAATTTAATTATTTCACTAGTTATTTCCATCTCTAGATCATTGATAAATGTTAAACAGAAGCAGTCCCAGCACAGACCTCTGGGGAACCCCACTTAATATTGTATACATAAGGCTGAGAGCAAAAGGAACAGTAATTACTATATAGATACTCTGCTCTTGTTTAAACTGGAGATAAAAGCCACACAACCCCGTTAGGGGAAGTTATCCTCTGACTTGAAAGGGTAAATTAACATCGTAGGCAAAACAAACCTCCAGCATATATCTCACACGTAAAACAATGCACTTTCAAATGTTCATATCTATCAGTTTCACAAACTTAGCAATGTACAGTATAAATGTTCATATCAGTTTGTCTTAATATTGAAATTTAGTAAAACTTATCTTCCCAACTGCAATAAATAGCAAGACATGGGCCTTCGACGGTGAACAGCATTTCGCCAATAGGCTGCTTCAGAATTTTAAGAGACCGACCTTGTAAAAGAAATGCAATATAAAAAAACTTCTTGTCTTTGTAACTTGCTGAATCCTCTTGACACTAAACATATATATTGCCGACATATATCCATGCTCTTGATTCTGGAAAATATGGCTGCCTACTCCAGATACCTTTTTTTATATGCTTTGGTAACCTCACTTCTTGTTGTATTTTTTTTTTTTTTAAACAAAACAACTTTATTTTGTTGTTGCTTTAGAGACACATAGCAAGTTTGGTAACCTCACTTTTGTTTTTTTGTTTGTTTGTTTGTTTTTTTTTAACAGAACAACTTTATTAAGCTAATGCCTTGGAAACAGAAACAAGTCTTTCAATGAAAAATATGAAATTGATTTTTGAATGAAAGATGTAAGTTTCTATAAGAAGTAAGTCTCGAAAAGAAATGACACCACTCTGTCTTGGAATTAAATCTATTCGGTTTCTCAGAGTTCATCTGAAAGTTCCACTCTTGTTCTTTTTTCAGCAACAAAATTCTCCTATCACCACCCTATCATAGAAGAGTAACATGATCTATAACTGCACATTTTAAATCATTCATGCAACAGGTTTGTCTGGGGGTTTTTGTGCATTATACGGCTTCTGTGTTCACTCATCCTTGTACAAAAGGGCCACAAAGTTTAGAAACATAGAAAAGTGACGGCAGAAAAGGGCCAAAGCCCATCAAGTCTGCCCACTCTATTGATCCTCCCCCCTAGTTACCCTTTGAGAGATCACACTCTGATGACCCATCCCCTCAACTCTTCCCTCTTAGAGATCCGACATAAACATCCCATCTATGCTTAAAATCTGGCACGCTGCTGGCCTCGATCACCTCCACTGGAAGCCCATTCCAATTGTCAACCACTCTTTTGGTGAAGAAGTACTTCCTGGTGACTCATGAAACTTCCCGCCCTTGATTTTTAGCCCAATATATATTTTAGAGCAAGGGCAAACTATCATACACATCACATAATCTGTGCTACAATCTATTAAATGCACATAAAACTTCTGATTGTTATATGGATGCTTAAAAAAATTGCATGTACTCAATGGTATTGTCACAGGTCTTGCACTTACAACACTTAGAATGCCCACCCTTGCACTCACTTTGGTCACTATATACATCTGCTGGACTTATTCAAATCCTTAACTTCAAAAGGCCAATGTTTACACAAAGTGGTAGTAACTTTCTGGATTATTTTTTCTGTATCTTAACACGCATGTGGGTGTCCAGTCCTGTTCCTTATTGATTCCAGTTTCAGACAGCAAATCTCTATTCAAATACTTAGCTGTAGTGCGAGAAGTATTCAAAACATGGTCTGGATATCCCATGTCCAGTGAACAAATTTTTAAATCTTTGGATTGCTTTTAAAATTCCCAGTCATCTGAACAAATTCTTCTGAACCGTACAAATTGTGAAAATGGCAAACTTTTCTTCAAAGCAGTGGGATGAAAACTACCATAGTGCAATAATGTATTTCTGTCTGTGTTCTTCTTAAAAACAGTGGTTGAGAATGTGTCATCTTGCTTAACAACCAACATCCCAAAATGCAATTTCAGACGCATGCGCAGTTAAGCAGAATCAGATGTATGAATGGCATAAGCCATGCAAAAAACTCATCTATCAAGGCTTCTGTCCATAAACAAAAACATCATCCATGTATCTAAGCTACATTTTAATGTGGTTCAAATAAGGATTAGACTTGATCTACCTGTTCTCAAAGGCAGTCATAAAAAAATTGGCCACTGAGGGGGCCATAGTGGCTCCCATTGGAACTCCCAGAAAAGGGATTTTCATATATCAGGGATTCCACACAGCTTTTGAGTAAAATTTGTGCTGTGGAAGAAGTTAATAAGATAACTTTTATGATAACTTTAGAGGTTCAATCCCTGTACACTGTGATTCCTCAAGATGAAACGTTATCTATTTTACTTGATTATCTAGAAGATGATTCCCTAAGGAGGAGTATACCCACTTCCCTCATTTTGCTACTATAGCCATGAAGAAGAATTTCTTCAGGCATAGTAGTCGACTTTTTCAACAGATTTTGAGGGTTGCAATGGGAGCCACTATGGCCCCCCTCAGTGGCCAATTTATTTAAGATGTTTAATATGAGCAAAGTGATGCATGTGGGAAAGAAAAACCTGAGCTATAGCTACATGATGCAAGGTTCCACATTAGGAGTTACTGCCCAGGAAAAGGATCTAGGTGTCATTATTGAAGATACATTGAAACCTTCAGCTCAATGTGCAGCAGCGGAGGCTAAGAAAGTAAATAGAATGTTAGGAATTATCAGGAAAGGAATGGAAAACAAAGATGAAAATGTTATAATGCCCTTGTATTGCTGTATGGTACAGCTGCACCTCAAATACTGTGTGCAATTCTGGTCACCGTATCTCAAAAAAAGATGTAGCAGAATTAGAGAAGGGCAACGAAAATGATAAAAGGGATGGGACAACTTCCCTATGATGAAAGTCTTCAGTGTCTAGGGTTCTTCAGTTTGGAGAAGAGGTAGCTCAGATGTGTATATCATAGAGGCCTGTAAAATACTGAAGTGGAAAGGGTAAATGTAAATCACTTGTTTAATCTTTCCAAAAATACTAGGACTAGGAGTCATGCGATGAAGCTACTAAGTGGTAGATTTAAAACAAACCAGATAAAATATTTCTTCACACAATGTATAATTAAACTCTGGAATTCATTGCCAGAGAATGTGGTAAAATTAGTTAGCTTAGCGGAGTTTAAAAAAGGTTTGGATAATTTCCTAAAAGAGAAGTCCATAGGCCATTATTGAGATGGTTTGGGGAAATCCACTGCTTATTCCTAGGATATGCAGCATAAAATCAGTTTTACTACTTGGAATCTAGCCTAGGTACTTGGGATCTGGGCTGGCCACTGTTGGAAACAGAATATTGGGCTTAATGGACCTTCAGTCCATTCAGGCAATTCTTATCTAATGTATAGAATACTAAATTATAAGTTTATCTCTCAAATCTAAGCACAAACATTTACATCAGCTCTATGATTGGTTTAAATGTTTATGCCTAAATACATACACTAGTATCCTATCAAGGAAAGTAGGCATCTATGTTTTTATAGAATAGGCAGTTAATAGGCACCTTATGGATGCCTAAATATAGATGCTTGTGATAGAGTGAGTGGGTTAGGATGTGGAGTCCCCACAGACATAGCCAAGGCACAGTGTAAAAGTAAAACAAAATGCACAAATATACAAAGAATCTGTTCTCTTCACAAACCCAGAAACTCAGGAATAAACATAAATTATCTTATAGTTCAATTCCAATCATCAAAAGGCTCCTGCCATGATGCAAAAAATCAGTGTGCAGAGAGATATCAGCTTGGAGTTCAGGATTAATCTAGAAAATCCTGGCTTCTTCTAGGCCCAAATTTTCCAATCTGGGCAAATCTTCTGGAGGTGTACTCTGAAGGGTTGTTGCTTCCTGCTGTTGGCCTCCCTAGCTTGTCCTTTCTCTAGGTTTGTATCTCCTGTGGCTGAACCACACTCTCCTGCTGAGCCCTCTAGAGCTGGGTCTTTTAAGGTGACTCTGTAGGGAAATATGCTTAAAGGGGACTAGCAGTTTCCTAAATTCTTCATCATATATCCTCTCCTAAGCTCACCCATGCCTGTGTGTACCTACATCAGTGAGGTCTACCTCTCAAGGCTCAGGAAATATCATATTTGACCATTAGATTCTTTCTTGTGGGGCCAGCTATTTGAAGGGCTGATGGTCCATTACCATGGTAAATCAACACCCCAGCAGATAATACTATTAGATTTTTGAAGGGGTTAATAAACATGTAAATGAAGATGATCCAGGTGGCACAGTAGCCTATATTACATAGAACCTAGAGATTAAAATTGAAGTGTCCAGATTGGAATTAAGAACAACCCAGTGGTATTTTAGAAAAGGATGAGCAGACACAGATCCTTTTACAAAATATGTCTGGAGTGCAGACATATTTGCCAGCAAGCTCAATGGGAGCAGCCATGTTTAAAATATATACAGTAAAAAAAGTACAGCATGAATCAGCAGCTTTTCAACTTCTACATTAAGTGCCAAAACTTCATGTTGTCCCATTTTACAAACCTACTTGTGTAAGTGCTACCAACAAAATAGTGAGGACTCAGTTTTAATATAGCTTCATTGTGGAGGTGGAAAAGAACTATGTAAGACTAAAGAGAATGACTCTCTTAATCCATTAACATGTGTCCCAGTGTTCCCAAGGAGTCTTTCTTAAAAGGATCAAAGCTTGATGAGTAAAAGAGTGTCCCCTCCCCTAAATGCAAAGATGTTCCCCGTTAAGCCCCCTAGACCTGCCCCAGTGCATCCCTGGTGGTCTTGGGCAATGATAGGCAAACTCATTAATCAAAAGAGCCAAAGATCAGCAGTACAATGATTAAGATTTCTTTTGAGAACCAAATTCTTTTCAAGAACCATGTTTTTAAGAGTCGTTTTAAACTAGCTACTAACATTCAATAAAACCAGATATAATAATAACAATCTTTTTATTGACAAAAAAATACTTTTTACATTAAAATATAAATATGACAAAACATGTATTTAATGACACCCCGCATTTAGTCGAAATTGATTCGTGGCAGAGCCTATAAAATGACACGGGGAAAAAATTTGTCCCCGTCCCCGCAAACCATCTGATCCCATCCATACAAGCCTCAAATAGTTTTATACTGAACTTATTAAAGTATAAAAAGAAGCAATATTCTGTACAATTGTCAGTTTATAAATCAGTGCCTTCTCCCCACTCTCTTCCCCATTTCCCTTCAGCATCTTCTCCCCACTCTCCACTTCTCTTGCCCATTTCCCTTCAGCGCCTTCACCCCATTCTCCACTTATCTTCCCCATTCCTCTTCAGCGTCCTCAGTCCACTCTCTCTCCACTTCCCTTCAGCGCACGCGCATAAAATCAAGCAAGCAATTTTATATCATTTTCATTCTATTCATTCATAGAAATCAAAGTCTAAATGATGCCATTCACATAACAAAACATTATTTTACCAAAATAATTCCCTGCACAGTCAAGCCTGCAAGGATTACTAGATGTCTTTCAGCAGCCCCCCTCCCTCCCCCTTACCTTCATGGCAATTTTCTTTTTTTTTGTCTTCCAGCTGCCTGAGCCGGCTTTCATCAAGTCGCATGTGGCTGCCAAAACTTCTCCTCTGATGCAACTTCCTGTTTCCGGTTGCGTCAGAGAAGAAGTTTTGGCAGCCACACGTGACTTGATGAAAGCTGGCTCGGGCAGCTGGAAGACCAAAAAAAAAATAAAATTGCCATGAAGGTAAGGGGGAGGGAGGGAGCTGTCCGATCGGTGACGTGTCATTCTCTAGCTCAGGGGTACCCATACCTTTTGGGCTTGCGAGCTATTTTTAAAATGACCAAGTCAATATGATCTACCAACAATAAAATTTTAAAAAACATAAAGCACACTGTACGCAGAGAAAATGTTAATTATCATTTGTATTCCACGGGTTTTCAAAGAGGTCAAGGAAGATGACATTATGCAATGTCACCTCAGTAACAACTATACAAAAATAGACAAATATACCACCTCCCTTTTTACTAAACCGCGATAGCGGTTTTTAATGCAGGGAGCTGAATGAGTGTTGGTCTACTGGCACTACTGCTAGCAGGTCAAGCTCTTCTTTTATTTTTGCTCCTTAAGCCTACATTAAGGCACAGTAAAAGGGTCCCTCAGTACTATATTTACACTATGCAGATAACTTCCAGATCAGACTGCCTTATCTGGATATTCTGTATTGGCCATTACTTGGATAGTGGTGATGAATCTTTGGATATTTTTTGACCACTACAGCTGGAAGTTTAAAAAAAAAATCCTGATTGAAGTAGCTGAATACAGTAAAACCTTGGTTTGCGAGCATAATTCTTTCCAGAAGCATGCTTGTAATCCAAAGCACTTGTATATCAAAGCGAATTTCCCTATAAGAAATAATGGAAACTCAGATGATTCGTTCCACAATCAAAAAGCCTGATCGTCCAAGTACCCTTTTCTCTGCCTCTAAACGCATAGAGCGAAAAGAGGCGTTTTTAGAGGAGGGGAAAGGGCGGGAGGCGGGCTGACCTACACCTAGGCGTACAACACGTATAACCAAAACATTTGACAGGTTGCCTAGTCGGCACTTATATGTTTTGATTTAGACCTAGTCAAAACAGGCATAAGTGCCGAAAAAGGGGCCGCTGAGCTGATGGCGGCTGGCACGATCAGCTCAGCGGCCTGGCAACCTACCCACCCGCAACCATCGGGGCTTGGGCTCCCTCTTGCCCCGATGTCGTGGGGGGGGGTGGATTCTGTAACCGGTGTTGTTTTTGACAGACACCGGTTACAGAATTCAGCTTTTAGGCAAAGGACTGGCTCCTCCTTCGCCTAAAAACCCTTGTTTTGGGCGTTTGGGACTTAGGCTTTTTTTAGATTGATTATATGGTATAAGTTTAGACGTAGTGGTGGTCTAGGCGTTTAAACAGCTGAACATAGAGGCAGGCCATTATTTTTTAAAAAAAACTCATTTTGGATGTTTTTTTTGATAATGGACATTTTCCCTGCTTCTACTTTCAACGTTTAAGGCCTTAGGCCAAAAGGGGACTTAGACGTTTTTTTTATTATGCCCCGCCACATGTACTTGTATTGCAAGACCTCACTTATTTAGAACAGTCACTACACTCCTGCAGCGTCAAAGAGAGAAGAACCATTGGCTCAGTTGTGATGTGTGTATACTGTATGTACTTGTATTGCAAGACATTGCTTCTATATCAAGTTAACATTTAATAAAATGTTTTGCTTGTCTTGCAAAATGCTTACAAACCAAGTTGCTTGCAATCCAAAGTTTTACTGTATTAACCCATATATATATATATGAGCCAAATATTTAGAATGCAGTTAAGATAATACCATTAAGAATGGGTGAATTATGTGCTCTTTATGGGGACAGATTTCAATCTACTTGCACTGTTACATTTCCTTGGGTACTTTTTAATCCACATTTGTTGATATAGGTTTCAAAGAAAAGGTACCCAAAGAGTTTTGCTTGTGCTTTTTGTACAGATATTTTCTCTAATCAATGTTACATACATGGTATTGGAAAATCCAAAACTGAGTGTAATTTCTTCCCCTTTTACTCAGCCCTGTTTCAGGAATACCTGTACCACAAAATAGGTAAAAGCTCTAGAATAATGTGTTTACTTTTACTCACAAACAGCATGATCAGTTTTCAAATGGGTGATTTACATGGTAAAACTTTTTTGCCCATGGAAATCCCTTTGAAAATTATCTTCCGTTTGTGGAGAAAAACTTCTTTTGCTGTAAAAATGAAAACCACAAGGCATATGTCCTGGTTTGCAGTTCCTGTTCTTCTGTCTCTTCATCCTTAGAATGAGCTAGTCATAAAAATTTCCCAGCAGTGTAAACTTTTAGAAAATTGGCATGCATGTTCAAAATAAAGCCTTTGAAGATGCCTTCTTTTGAATAAGTAATATTACTTTATGAAATTCTTTACTTCATATGCAATCATAAGTACTAGTAGGCTTAATCAGAACATTATTATGATGCACGCCAAACTTGAATAAATGCATCAAAAACATGTACTGGGAAACGGTTTAAACTCAATAACAGAAAAATCTGTATAATCAATGCATTATGGGCCCCTTTTACAAAACCATAAAACTGAAAGGGCTTTGGTGCATTTGCTGCAGGGGAAACATTACCACAGAAGGGTGGTGAGGGTGTCAACCCTGGAGTTTAAGACAAAAGACAAACTTCAAAACAGCTAGTTACTTGGAATAACTCAACAGAGAGAGGGGGGGGGGAAACCCTAACAAAGAACTCCCAATATGATTTTCCAAGACAACAGGGTTTGACGGGGGCTTGGTTAGACAAGAATTACTGGAACTACGGGGGTAATTGGTGGGTCCAGAGTTTGTCACAGCAGTGAAGTCCTTGACAAAGCCGCTTCAGTTTTGCGAAACATGACAGACAGAAAGCCATAAAAAGATAACTTCTTCTTAAACAGTTATGTTTCATTGATAAAAGAGGAAGGAAAATTGAGCATTTAAAAAGTTAGATTTGTGATAAATACATAAGGGCTAATGATGAGGTGCTAAAACATCAATATAATCACTCATAGATTTTTATCAAAGTATACTCCTAAAATCCTGATTGTTGGAAATAATGGGGTAGGACACCCCCATTCAAAATCAAATTTTCTATGCATTTGGTAGGAGATACAAAGAAAAATTTGAAGTATAACCAAGTTAAATAGACTACAACATTTGGTTTCAAAGTTTTATACACGTGTGTGTACAGATATATACAATACATGAAAAGTCAGGCAGTTTTGATCCATAAATGCCTGCAAAAGTTTATTTCCAAATACAAGATAGTAATATGTAAAGGAAGCATACTGAACAGGCAGTCTCCTGTTTAAGAACGCCTGACTTATGTCAAACTCATACTTATGAACCAGGATCCTGCCTCTCCTTTCCTGAGTTAACGCATCCCTTCTTCCTCCCTTCCTGTCCAAACACGACCCTCCTCTTCCTTTCCCTGTCCCAATTCATCCCTCATCGTCTTTTCCTCCGTTCTGCGTCCCAAATTCATGCCTCCCATGGGTATTTACCTCCTCTGGCTGGCTTCCTCCTCCCATCGCAGTTCTCTTTGCAAAGCCGCAGCTTGCGATGGACTCGGCAGCCCCTTTGTGCCTCCCATGAGTGTTTACCTCCTCTGGCCAGCTCTCTCCTCCCAGTGGCACTTCTCTCCCGTTGGTTCTAGCATGAGGCTCATGGCTGACCTTGGAAGCCTTTCCTCATTTCGGAGGGAAGGCTTCCAGGTGAGCTGCGAATGGGATCCAAGTTATATACAAATTCAACTTAAGAACAGTTTAAAAAATGGAACTCGTTCTTAACCCAGGGATTGCCTGTACATATAAAGGCAAATTTTAGAAAGTTTGTACCAATCAGATTGGAACATAGAGGTTAGAATATGTTGATTTCCACTAGTATTTTAGAAAAGAATCTGCTGATATAGAGCCTTGCAGAAATGGAATTGTATGTGCTAGCTACATATGGTTGCAGGACCCATTTTGCAATAGTCGGTGTCTAAAATATGAACAGCTCAATACTGCAAGATACACCTGCATGCACTAGTATATCTGCCATTTTAGAAACATACAGATATATTTCCCCAGGTTATTGCAAAGCGTGAATCATTTGCCAGTATCTTTATTTATTTATTTATTTTTTTGGGGGGGGCACAAACACTGGGGGATTAAGGGGGCTTCCTTTCCTAATCTCTTCAGTAGAGCACTGTACAAGTACACCTTTATATAACCTAGACATCCCTGAATGCAGGTTTAAATCCTGACATTGATCTTGGGAGACATATGGGACACTTATAGCTCCATCATACTGTGAAAGTAATGCCACATTATTAAGTTCAGTGAAACAAATGGCCCTATCTCCATTTGCCATTTCTGAGTTTTCAAGCAAGTTGGTAACATCCAATGAATGATTCTTACCTACTTCTTTTAGCCAAGTAGAAAAAACAATTTGCCCATTGAACAGGTGGACTCGGAGAACCTTCAAAATGTTAAGGCTATCTCACCTTATCATAGAAACATAGAAAAATGATAGCAGATAAAGGCCAAATGGTGCATCCAGTTTGCCCATCCACAGTATCCACTATCCCCTCCTCTCCCTAAGAAATCCCATGTGCCTGTCCCACATTTTCTTGAATTTAGACACAGTCTTTATCTCTACCACCTCTGCTGGGAGACTCCATGCATTTACCACCCTCTATCCATTATCTCCTCCTCTCCCTAAGAAATCCCATGTACCTATCCTACATTTTCTTGAATTTAGACACAATTTTTAGCTCCACCACCTCTGCTGGGAGACTCCATGCATCTCCCACCTCTGCTGGGAGATTCCATACATCTATAACCCTTTTCTTGTCCATGCACTTATTTTCTCGGTGGTCAATTATGGATATGAAAGCTGGACACTATGGAAACAAGATAGAAAGAAGATTGACTCATTTTAGCTTTGGTGTTGGAGAAGGATTTTATGCGTGCCGTAGACCACCAGAAGAACTAACAAATCGATTCTGGAAGAGATCAAACCAGCTATGTCACTCGAAGTCCAAATGATGAAGTTACGACTGTCTTATTTTGGTCATACTGTCAGAAGAGAAAGATCATCAGAGAATAACATTATGTTTGGAAAGATTGAAGGAACCAGGTGAAGAGGGCGATCTGCAGCCAGATGGCTGGACACATTGAAAACAATCATGGAGGAGGAAGCTTCTCCTGGAGGGCGCAGATGCTAGAGACCAGGGATTTATCTGAACAGTTTTTCCACTTACTGTTCCTCCGGAGTGCTCCCCCGACAGCATAGTGCCTATTGCCAACATGCACCAGAGAAGGATACCTATAACATCGGGTCCTTTAGCCCGGGAGATAAGAACGAGCTTCCTCCTGTGGCGCGGCCATGGGACACCCGGGCGTGGCCGGAGGGGTGTGCCCTGAGGGGCAGGTCATGCCCTTTATGAGCCCCTTGAGAGCCATTGGAGCCATTGGAGTTGAAATGGACTTTAGTTAATTTATTTATTTCTTATTTCGACATGTTTGGATTGCTTTTCTAAACTGTTAATGGGAAAATGTAAAGGGAAACTCCCGTTATTGCTGGACCTATGGACAAACACTTGATATTACCAGGTACTGTAAGGTCAACAGATAAACCTGATTCTTTTTCAGGGGCCTCCTTGAGTTCTCTAGAACAGTGTTCTTCAACCTTTTTACACCTATGGACCGACAGAAATAAAATAATTATTTCATGGACCGGCAAACTACTAAGACTGAAATTTTTTTTTAAAAACCCTCTCCGCCCCGTCCCCGTGAGCTCGGTCCCATCCGCACAAGCCTCAAATAGTTATAATTTTATATTGAACATATTTTATTAAAGTATAAAAAGAAACAATATTCTATACAATTGTCATTTTATAAATACAAATAATACAGGGCAAAGATCAACAAAACCCCTGTCTCCCCTCCCCTTCACATATATCCCCTCTACTATCAAGAAAACTGAATAAGCCAAATTATTACAGAATGCTACACAAATATCAAGTAACAGAATACCACAGTCACACATGACAGGAATGGTGTTAGGGGAGTGGAACTAGGGCAACTGCCCCCTGGTCAGAGAGAGCCCTAAGCCAGCTGGAAGCTAAAGAAGCACTGCCTGGGCTTTGCACTCCCCAATTATGTCTAGCAAGATACATATTTCAAATCTGATATATTTGAATCACAGATAGAAATAAAATTATTTTTTTCTACCTTTTGTCGTCTCTGGTTTCTGCTTTCATTGCCTTTTCACTCTCTTCCAGCCAGTGTCTGCCCTAAGAACATAAGAATTGCCACTGCTGGGTCAGACCAGAGGTCCATCATGACCAGCAGTCCACTCACGTGGCAGCCTTCTGGTCTAAGACCAGCACCCTAACGGAGACTAGCCCTACCAGCGCACGTTGTTGTTCAGCAGGAACTTGTCTAACTTTGTCTTGAATCCTTGGAGGGGGTTTTACCCTATAACAGCCTCTGGAAGAGCGTTCCAGCTTTCTACCACAGAACTTCCTTACGTTTGTACGGAATCTGTCCCCTTTCAACTTTAGAGAGTGCCCTCTCGTTCTCCCTGCCTTGCAGAGGGTGAACAACCTGTCCTTAGCTACTAAGTCTATTCCCTTCAGTACCTTGAATGTTTCTATCATGTCCCCTCTCAATCTCCTCTGCTTAAGGGAGAAGAGGCCCAGTTTCTCTAATCTTTCGCTGTACGGCAACTCCTCCAGCCCCTTAACCATTTTAGTTGCTTTTCTCTGGACCTTTCGAGTAGTACCGTGTCCTTCTTCATGTACGGTGACCAGTGCTGGACGCAGTACTCCAGGTGAGGGCGTACCATGGCCCGGTACAGCAGCATGATAACCTTCTCTGTCTCTTCAGTCCAGCATCTGCCCCTTCCATTCACTGTCTGTCTTTCCCTGCCATCTCTCCTCCTGCCCTCCCCCCCCCCCCCCCCCAAATTTGGTCTGGCATCAATCATCTTCCTTCTGTTCCCCTCATGGTCTGGCATCTCTATCCTTCCCTCCCCCCTGTGGTTTTTAGCATATCTCTCTTCTCATTTCCTCCACTCAGATCTGATATCATTTTCTGCTCTCTCTTCCTTTTTCTTCTCTGGTCTTCCTTCTCTATTTTCTGCCTCCATCTAAATTAAATTCTTTCTTACTATTTAGTCCCGGTTCCCTCTTTTCACTGTGTCTAAGCACAGCTTGTCACCTCTTTCCCTCACCCCTCCATTATCTTACTATTTTCTTCCCCTTTATTTATCTTCTCTTTCCATCCAGTATGTGTTCTTTCCCCACTTCCATTCAGCATCTGCTCTCCCCTCTCAACTGACATTCATCTGCCTTCTGCTCTCTCTCCCTTCTTCTCACTTCCATCATCTATCCCCTTCTCTCTCTCTCATCTCCTCCATTCCATCTGCCCCTTCTCTCTCTCTCTCTCCCCCCCTCCAACTTACATCATCTGCCCCCCTTCCCCTCACCTTTGTGGGTCACTTTCTTTCCCCTGAGGGTGGCTCATGTCAGAGGGGAAGCTTTGGCCGAGCAGAACCGCTTGCAAGGAACAGTGGAACTTACTTGATTGATGTCGATGCTGGGGCCCGTTGCCGTTTGAAGGAAAAAAAAAAGGGACCCGCAAAGGCGAGAGGAAGGGAAACCTCCAGGACAGCTGCTCTTTGCCCTCCTTCAGCGGCCCAAGATTCCGGACCAACAGCGGCAGCTCTGTGTACTTCTAACTTCGGCACAGAGCTGCCCCTAATCATTAGTTTAGCGCGTTTTCATGAGGCAGCCTCAGGGCCTTTGCTAGGCCGGCCCGCTTCGATGATGCGATGTGGGCCGGCCTAGCAAAGGCCCCGAGGCTGCCTTATGAAACCACGCTAAACTATTGATTAGGGGCAGCTCTGTGCCGAAGTTAAAAGCATACAGAGCTGCCGCTGCTGGTCTGGAGGTGCGGAGACAAGGTAGGAGGCAAACGCGGTGGAAGGCAGGAGTCCCGGCACAGCGACTGCAACAGGAAGTTGCAAGTCAGCTGACGCCGGCCTTTCGTTGCGGCGGGGACCGAATCCTTCGCGGACCGGCAAGATTTTGTTTGCGGACCGGCACGGTCCACGGACCGGCGGTTGAAGAACTGTGCTCTAGAGTGTACCCCTCCCCTCCCTCCTGATCTTCCCAGGGACTTGGAACCTACAGGTTCGCAAGTGGCTTCTTTTGAAACCTCTGATTCCCAACAGGCTGCGGAGATAGTATTTACTCAGATGCCACAAGTTTTTTCCGGAACAATTAGTCAGCCAGAGGGGTTGGAAGAAAACCCAGAGGAAGTTACCTTAAAAGATTTATGGTCACTAAATATGAGGATGGCGGCAATGTTGAGGAAAGTTACTAATCAAGTTCAGATCTTTTCCAATGAAGTTGTTAATAAATTGGGAAATGTAGATGCTAACATTGGGAATTTAGATAAACGAACACTCTCTTTAGGAAAACGGATAAAGAATTTACAGACATCTATGGTTGCATCTACAAAAGATTCTTTGAATATTCATTATAAATTAGAAATGAGTGAAAATCAGGTTAGAGCGAGGAATCTAAGATTTGTAAATTTTCCACTGACCCATTTGTTATCTCCTGAGATACTATTGAGAAGGTATCTCAAGGAAATACTAGAGGTCACAAGCTCTGATACCATGATGTTCTCTAACTTCTTTTATATACCTCAAAAGAAGAAATTTCCAGTAGAGGGGGGAATGGATCAATTGAGTGTAGCAGATGTAGATTTAACAAAATTTCTTGAAGATTCTCAAGAATTGATCCCAACCCGGGCTACTTTGTTAATTACTTGTGTGAATGAAATAGATAAAACTTTAATCCTGAAGTTATATTTTCAAAATAGAGAGGCAAAATTCTGCGGAGATAAGGTTTTAATGTTTCTTGATGTGGCAAAGGCTACTCAATATAGGAGGAAAGCCTTTTTGGCTTTACGTCCTAAAGCTCTTGAAATTGGTGCAACGTTTTTTTCTTAAATTTCCTTGCAAATGTTTGTTGCATATTCAAGACAAAGACTATGTTTTTTGGGACCCATCTCAATTAGAAATATTTCTTAAGGGAAAGAAATAGGACTAGTTATTATTATTTCTCAGTGGGGTTTTATAAGTATAGCGCCTTAGAAGTTATATAGGTTGTCGAAGGGGGGAAGTTTATTCTTCTCCTTTTATACCTATTTTGATTTCCATTTTTGATGTGTATTTAAATTACAAGAGATGTCTTCCTTCAATTGTGGGCTAGATGGATATTTAACTTATGGTTAAAATTATTTTTTGGACGGTGTATAATTTTCTGTGATTCCATATCTTATTATGTTTAAATGGATGTAATATGTTGAAAATACTTAATAAAAAACAAACAAACAATCATGGGGATGACAATAGAGGACCTTACCAAACTAGCACAAAAATGATTTATTTTTAGATCTGTAATAGGACTTCTACAAATCCCATGGCCAGCTAGGATCACCAACAAAGATGTTCTTGATCATGTAAAAACCCAGAGTTGTCCCTGAAAGGCAAGATTACCAGATAGAAACTGACCTGAGGGCAAATTTACTAGAAAAGGAGGTGTTACTCGGAATAGTCAGTGGTAAAAGGAAGCAGGGGAGACCAAAGGCCTGTTGGTTGGATACCATCAAGAATGACATGGGAATAAACATCAAGCTATTGAAAGAAGCCTTGGAAAACAGGGAAGCATGGCAAAGACTGGCCTACAGAGGGTTGGATACAATTGAATTAATAGTAGTAGTAGTAACAATTCATCAAGTTGCTAGGACTCGAGCAAGAGTTAATGGCACCTGAGTCTTGAGCCTATTACCTCTTAACTTCATCCTATGTCTTCTCATTCTGGAGCTTCCTTTCAAATGAAAAAGGCAGGCCTTCGTGGCGGGGAGCAGGCCTTCACAGCGGTGGGCAGGCTTGTGCAGAGGGAGGAGGAGGAGGAAGAGTGCCTTCGCGGCGTGGAGGCAGGCCTGTGCAGAGGGAGGAGGAGGAAGGAGTAAGAGAGGAGAGGGGAGACCTGGGGTGAAGTGACGGGAAGAGAGAGACCAAACCAGAAAGAAGGGGAGGAAAGCAGAGGAGAGGTACTGGACTAATGGAGAGAGAAATTCAAGACCACACGGGGAAGGGTACAAGAGGGACAGATACTGCTCCAAAATAGGTGGGCATGGTGCAGGATGGCAGGAGAGATAGTAGGAGAAAGCCTGTACCTGGGGAAGGGGATACAGGAGATAAGGAAGAGAGAAAGAAAAAGCTGGAGAGACATGAAAAAAAAGGAAAGATGCCAGACCTCTGGGGGAGGAAAGGGAAACAGAAGGGGAGGACAATGAATGGTTAGCATGGAGAAAGAAGAAAGGAGAGCCTGATCAGAAGACAACCAGAGCCTGGGACCAACATGATTTAAAAAATGACTAGACAAGAAAAGGTAGGAAAAATAATTTTATTTTCTGTTTTGTGATTACAATATGTCAGATTTGAAATGTGTATCCTTCCAGAGCTAGTGTTAGACTGCGAACGTGAGCTAGGATTTAACAGAGAGAAGAAAAGTATTTTTGTTTGTTTATTTTGTTTATACCACAGTGCCAGTATGGGTAGGAGAGGGCAAAGGGGGTGAAGAAGCTATAAAATTAACCCACCAGGATGTTTGAAAAAAATCACCCAATTGGGCAGGAAAATCTAATTGAATTGGAAAAATCGATTCAATAGACTGAATCACATTTTTTTTCCCTAAATTGGGCAGCACTATACCACTGTGCCGAGACACTGCTCTAATGAATCCATGTTGTCACTGGATTGCAGAAACATTATTTTTCTCTGTTTTAAAACCATTTCCATTTATTTACTTACAACAGAAATCAGACTTACCTTGCATAAGAACCCTCAATTGAGATGAAATAGAATGCAAATTCAAGGTAACTTTTAGCAACCAGTCATAAATAGCTTCTCTTAGAGATGATCCCCACTATAAACATGTGCTCACCTACACAAACCTCTGTCTGACCAATCTTCTCACCTTTTTGGCTATTGCTGATCCTCAAAACTCAGTGACTAAGGCAGGGGTGCCCAACGCGTCGATCGCGATCGACAGGTCGTTCGCTCAGGCGACCCCAGTCGATCGCACAGCAGGTTCCCTTCTTCCCTTCTCTTTTTTTCCCCTCCTGACTGGCCCGCCTCTTAAAGAACGCTGGCCAATCAGAATTCTGGAAGGGTGGGGTGAAGGTCGGTGGGGGATGGAGCTCAGCGCATCACAAGAAATAGAAGCGCCTGTAATGATTGAGGTAAGAGCGAGGCCTAATGCTGCCCGATATACAATTTTAAAAACCCCAAAATCGGCCTCCCAATCAGTGGCGTACCGAGGTGGGGTGGTCCGCCCCCGCCCCGGGTGCACGGCTTGGAGGGATGCACAGCCGTCCGGGTCCTCCTGCCCTTCCTTTCCACCGGTCTGCGCACGGGGCTCGCACCCGCCGCCCAAATGGTGCTGTTGGTTATCGCGAGACTCGCAGGAGTTGACGGCACCATTTGAGCGTCGGCGCGGGACCAGGCAGGCGCAAGCCCCGAGCGCGGACCGGGGGAAAAGAAAGGCAGGATGACCCGGACCTGGCCGGCTGTGCACCCCTCCAAGCCGTGCACCCGGGCGGATCGTCCCCCTTCTAAATCCATTGTACTTGTCTTTTATTCAGTTCCACTAATGAGCATTGTGACAGGCAGTTCTTATGGGGCAGTTTTTGGAAGTATTTCTTGTTTTTCTGTGCCTAAGTATTCTATTAATTTAACTTCCTTATTCCTGTGGGGATCTCCAAAGGGGACGAATGGGAGACGGCCGGTGGCAGGTGGTACTTTAGCAATTCTTACAGGTTGCCATAGGCCTCAGGAGCTGTCTTCCCTCTGCCGTGGTCCTGCCCCTCCTCTAAGTCAGAGACAGGCTTGGGGCAGAGGGAAGACAGCTCCTGAGGCCTATGACAACCTGCAAGGATCGCTAAAGTACCAGCGATCCTCTCTGCAGACTGCTCCCTGCTGGAATTAGGTAAATGGATGTGGGGAGGTTAGGCCTTCGGGGGAGGGGAGGAGTGCAGTCCTTCAAGGGGTAGTGCAGGCCTTCAAGGGGGGAGTCAACCTTTGAGGGGGAATATGCAGACCTTCAAGGGGGGGGGGGTCAGGCCTTCGGGGGAGGGGGGCTGTATAATAAAAAAATATTTGAACATAAATACAAAGTACACTTGGTGTGTGTATATATATATAAATAAATAGATATATATATATGTTTAGCATTTTTATTGTTGGTAGATCATTTTGACTTGATCATTTTAAAAGTAGCTCGCAAGCCCAAAAAGTGTGGGCACCCCTGGACTAAGGCAACACCATGGGCATACCAAGCTCACACTACTCCAAGGCAATTGAAAGAGCCCCTCCCCTATCCAAGAATCACATCTGTCATCAGCAGTGGCAGAAGGTAGTCAAAGAGACTTAATTCTGCTTAAATCCTGCAGGGGCATCTCTACCTGAGTTGCTATAAGGCTGTCTGTTCCATCTTCCAGTAACAGATATGGCCAGGTAACAAACTCAGTCTCCTCTTGATTTCCATTGCTTCTTGGGATGCAAGAATCTGAAACTATGTGATCAAATGTATTTAGAACCATTTACCTACTATTTTGGAGATCTTACAAAAATCAGATCCTTAGTATAGACTTCTGTGCAAATCTAACACTGAAAATTATCACTGAACTATAGATCCGCAGAGGTTGTGAGGAAAATATGTTATTTAATGGAGAACATAAATAATTGCAAAGGAAATACAAACCATACAATCATGTCCTTTTATTTGAAAAATCTTTTATAGCTTCCTTCTGTAACAAACAAAAATAAAATCCTTCAGAGCTGTATATTTAAAAATGCAATTGGAAAATCACTATTGCCTTCCTGTCTACTTGACTGCTGTGGAAACTTTGCATACAGATCATAAAAAACAGTTTTAAAATGTTTGGATTTTCATTGCATCAAACAAAAAGAAGATGAGTTGTCTTAGTCAATGGCCTGGATTTTATTTCCTCTGGCTAACAATTAATCTTCTCTAGGACTTTCTTAGATCTAACAGTTTTTTTAAATCTCCTCTTTGTGTCAGATGGCATTACTTAAAATCAATTCATCCTCTTGGGTGGGATTCATATCCTATAAAATAAAGCTATGATGACAGCAAGACTTTTATATTGGGGTGTTATTTAAAGAACTGTGGGTTCTCTGCCTGCCAACATCTGCAGGAAAAATTGTAAGCCATTTGTACTATACACAGCATATGGTACTGGGCTTTTCCTCACAAGTGCCACACCAAACAGGAATAAATCTGGGCATAGATCAGCTCTGAAATACTGGAAAAAATAAAGAGCACAGTAGTCTGAAATGCCATCTTATAAAATAAAATGTTTGTTTTTTTCTAGAATTATGGTAAAGGTGTTTGTCCTTCTTATACTGTAGGTTAATATAATTTTCTAGTAAGAGAAATTCTTAATTCTGTGGAAATGCTTTTAAAACAGAGTAGTGGCTTTCCTGGAATCCAGTGGATTATAGGACCCGAGGCAACATGGATTCACTAGAGGCAAACTTTGTCATACAAATCAGATCAATTTCTTTGACTTGAGGCCGGATTCTCAAAACTTGCCAGTAAAATCCAGCAAGTTGATATAGTGGGAGTAGTGGGAATGATTTGACTTTTATGGGCAATTCTCAGAATAATAGCATGCAAATTATGTGTATGCTATTTATGCAGAGAATCGCTGATAAAGGGAGAGAGGAACTGTGCCTGGTGATTGCTCAGAAGAGCAATCGCTAAGCATAGTTCCTCCCTTCTGTCAAAGCTGCTCTCCTTGTCCCGATCAACTGAGCTGCAGGTCTCCCTGAGTCCTGCCAGCTCAGCTGATTGACAGGCAGGGAGAGCAGCAGAAAGAAGAGTTTCCTCTCCCGCTGACACCCATCCCTTGCCTGCTGCTGCCTGGAACCCCCATCACCCCCCTGACACCCTGTCCAAGATGCCTACTCCTTCCTGCCCCTGGGGTCCCCAACCTCCCAACAACCCCCTGACAGTCCCCCATACCTTGAAATAGAAGATGGCCAGAGGGATGCCCACTCCCTCTGTCCATCAGGCCCGCCTCTTCAAAATGGTGGGCCTTCCCCTTTGCGGTGCATCCTGGGATGCATTAGGAGGGCCTAAGGCCCTGATTGGCTTTGGTGCTTAAGGCCCCTCCCCTTTGATAGCAGATAAGTGCTCAGCCTTTTAAATATATGAGTCTTATTACAGCAACTGACTGTGTTATGCAGCTAACAAAAGTTTTTTTGATGCCATTTAAAACATATGCAATGATTGGGTGGTAAGGCGATATTCATGGGGTTCGCCCCTTGTTTTTACCTTCAAATCTCTGAGCATATTAGTTTTTGAAACATTCAGTGAATACTTCTACATTTATGTGAATTTAATGCTTGAAGATCTACAGAGGAGTGACTTCCTGGCTGAAGGAAATGGGCATCCCTCTGGCTGTCCTTCCATTTCAAGATACAGGGGGCTGTTGGAGGTACCCTGGTGACAGGAGGAAGCGGGCATCCCTCCTGACATCCTTCAGTTTAAAAGTGGGGGTTGATGGAGGGTTGGGGTGTTGTCAGAAGGTTGGAGACGCTGGTGGCAGTAGAAAGTAGAAAGCAAGGCTACGACAGCTCAGATCCTGCTGGAAAATTTTGCCTGTAAATGTAGTACAATGAGGTTAAAGAATCACTTGGAGATGATAGAGAATCACCCAAAGTGATCATTTAAATATTACTGACCCTATTTTACTATCATTTTAATAGTAATGACCTCATTGTACGCTAGGAAGCTCGAAAAAGATCATGGTGAGCCATTCTGATAATCAGCTGGTAAAATACTGGAACGCTAAACCAGCTGAAACCGGTTTAGCAACCATCATTAAAATCATTAAAAAAGTTTTGAGAATTTGGCCCTGGGTGACCAGAGGATGCTAGATGTGGTGTATTTAGATTTTAGCAAAGCCTTTGACAGTGTTCCACAAAGGCATCTAATAAATAAACTGAGTGCCATCAGTATGGGCCCCAAAGTGATGGACTGGATCAGGAACTGGTTAAGTGGAAGGCGATAGAGGGTAATGGTCAGTGGAGATTGATCTGAGAAATGGGATGTTACCAATGGTGTGCCTCAAGGTTCGATTCTTTTTAACATTTTTGTAAGCGATATTGCTGAAGAGCTGTCAGGTAAGATTTGCCTCTTTGTGGATGATACCAAAATTTGCAATAGGGTAAACACCCCTGATTGTGTAGATAACAGGAGGAAGGATCTAACAAAGCTTGAAGAATGGTTTGAAATTTGGCAGCTGAAATGTAATGCTAAGAAATGCAAGTTCTAGTGCAATAGATGTGTTATTCTGGACAATAGGGTATTCTCCCCTTGCTCATGATCTGTGCAAAAGAAGTCCACTCCAGGTTTTCAACTCCTCCTCTTTCTCCAGAGGGCTCTGCTGTCCCCTCCAGTTTTCCTTCTGTATACAAGCTGGAAGGCTTCTTTCTGATCTCCTCCTGTATATTTCCTTATTATTTTCGGTATCTTTCATGATTTTTGTGGTTGTCAGGGCACCAGAGCTCCTACATAGAGAAGAGGCAGACTTGTGTCTGCAGCCCTTGGGAACCTGTTTGGCCAGCCTGCAGAAAACTTTGTGGAGCTTGAGGTCCGTATCCCTAGTAGCTTAGCTCGCTTACTGAATTGCAGGGGTTTGAGTGTAGACTGTTAGGCTCCTGAAGGGGGCTCAGTGGGGCTCTTCAGGGTGATGGCTGGGATTTTGTCTCCCCTCCCTTTACATGCTTGGTTCTGTGGGGGTTGAGTGTCAGTCCGACTGGCAGCCTGAAGATCTTAGTGTTTACAGCACTGCATACATCTGATAACGCTTTAGAAATATTAAATAGCAATAGTAGTTTGGAGGAATGGCTGATTGAGGCAGGGATTCTTCATGCAGATCCAACTACTTCTTAGAGCTGAGGCAGGTCGCCCTTGTCAATCTGCCTATTTACTCCCTCAAAGAAGTGCAGCAAGTTCGTCAAACACGATCTGCCTTTGCCGAAACCATGTTGACTTGTCCTCATCAGCCCATGTCCGACAACGGAATCAATGATGCAGTCCTTTATCAGCGCCTCTACCATCTTTCTCGGTACCGAGGTCAGACTCACCAGTCTAGTTTCCCGGATCTCCCTTCGAACCTTTCTTGAAGATCGGCATAACATTCACCAACTTCCAGTCTTCCGGAATCTTTCCTGATTTGATCGACAGATTGGCTGTTAGTTGAAGCAGTCCAGCTATAGTCCCTTTCAGTTCCTTGATGACCCTCGGATGGATGCCATCCGGTCCCGGGGATTTATCACTCTTAAGTCTATCAATCTGCCTACATACCTCCTCTAGACTGACCGTCAACCCTGCCAGTTTCCCGTCTTCGTTTCCAGCATATAGCCTGATGGGTTCTGGTATGCTGTGTATATCCTCTTTGGTAAATACAGATGCAAACCATGTGTTCAGTTTGTCGGCGATTGCTTTGTCCTCCTTTAGCACTCCCTTTATTCCTTGGTCATCCAACGGTCCCACCGTTTCCTTTGTGGGTCGTTTCCCCTTAATATATCGAAAGAACAGCTTGGAGTTTTTCACCTCCTTGGCTATTTTTTCCTCATAGACTCTTTTGGCCCCTTTTACCACCTTATGGCACCTGCGTTGATGTTGTTTGTATTTATTCAAGTTTTAATCCGTCTTTGACCTTTTCCATTCCTTAAATGAAGTTTTCTTGTCTCTGATCGCTTCCTTCACCTCTACAGTGAGCCACGCCTGTTCTTTTTCCTCTTGGATCCCTTGCTGATATGCGGTATATATAGATTTTGCGCCTCGGTGACTGTGTCCTTAAAAAGGATCCAAGTTTGCTCTAGGGTTTTTACAGTGCTTATCCTCTTTTTAATCTTCTTCCCCACCATGAGTCTCATCCCTTCGTAATTCACTTTTTGGAAGTTCAGTGCTATGGCCATCATTCTTGACTGATGTTTCGCCCCTGCATCCAGGTTGAAGCGGATCATATTGTGATCGCTGTTTCCCAGCGTCCCTTCTACATCTACATCTCGTGCTGGTCCTCACAGTCCATTTAGAATTAAGTCCAGAATTGCATTTCCTCTCGTATTTTCCTTGACAAGTTGTTCCAGGAAGCAATCATCTACAAGATCCAGGAACTTGGTCTCCCTAGCGCAGCCAGATATGCCTAGGTTCCAGTCTATCCCCGGATAGTTGAAGTCACCCATGATAACTGTGTTACTTCCCTTACGGTTGCATTTAATCTCATCCGTCATTTCTCCATCAATTTTTTCGGATTGCCCTGGGGGGTCGGTAGTAGATGCCGATCTTCGTTTCCAGTCCATTTGCTCCCGGAATTTTGACTCATAGATACTCTAACTTATCCATCTGTTGTGGCGTGTTCTCTCCAGTAGATTCAATTCCCTCTTTGATGTACATGGCTATGCCCCCACCTTTTTGAGCCACTCTGTCTCTGCGGTATAGTTTGTATCCCGGTAGCACAGACGTTTTTCTCAGTCCACCATGTTTCCATGGTGCCGATGATGTCAACATTATCTTTTTTGCCATTGCTTCTAATTCACCCATCTTATTCCTAAGGCTCCTTGTGTTTGTGTAGATACACTTGAGTTTGTGGCCTGTTCCTTTCTTGCATTTCCTTCCCTCTTGTGTCCCTTCCGATCTGTCTTGCCTGTGATCCAGTGAGTCTTCCCCTCTATTTTCCTGCATGGTATCCTCTGGGTATACCGGTTCCTGAACCATCGACTCTCTCTCTCGGTCAACTGTCGGCTTCCCCTTCTTCCTAGTTTAAAAACTTCTCAATATCTCTCTTGATGTTGCTAGCAAGTAGCCTCGTTCCGTCTCTTTCCCACTTTCTCCTATAAGATTTATATTTTCATTTGTCTGCAAATATAACAGACCTAGTTTTGGTCTTGACATGTGTTTGTAGGATTTTATAGCACTGGTTTAAGCAAGCTATACTTCCTTATTGCTTCCTGTGGTATTAAACAACATAAGTGGTTTTGAGTAAATTTAAATGCAGCAGTGTGATTATTATCCTTAGTTCAAGCTGACATCATGTTGGAAGCATGCTAAAATAGTTTCCTTTACTCAATTCCAGATGACAGTGAAATTGGAAGAGCGATTGGATATTGGAAAAAGGATAATGTGTGCCATGCATATTGAAATGAAGCTGTTAATGGATTATAATATTCAGAGCACTGGTCAATCTAAAAACTCATGTAAACAAGGGATTGTTTAGCTTTTCTGTGATCAACACCTGCATTTGTAAAGTCTAAAATGTGATTATTTGTATTCACTTGTCAAATTTAGCACATAACTGAAATGTGTTCTGAATCCCAGCTTGGTGAGAATCAGTCTCCAAGTATGTTTCTGTTAAAATATAGTTAGGCTGTAAAACTACCTGCAAAGCAATCCATGCTAGATTATGAAGATTTATGATAAGTTGTGAATAATAGAAAATTCTACTATGGAAATATGTTTCAGGGATATATGCATAATATTGCAGAATGACAGCAGTTTCATAGTGCTGTTTTGAGCTTTAATGTTCCAGTATTTAAAACAGATGTATGTGTGTATGTATGTATGTATGTATATATATATATATATATATATATATATATATATATATATATATATATATATATATATATATATATATATATATATATATATATACATACACACACATAGTGGTACCTCGGTTTGCGAGTGTTTTGCAAGACGAGCAAAACATTCGCAAAATTGGCGCCTCAGAAACCGAGCGTGCCTCGATTTACGAGCGCCGCCCCCTGCGATCCGGCACCCTCCATTCGCGTCGTACCCCCTCCCCGCCACGATCCGGCATCCCCCAGGCATCCACCCACCCGATCACATTTCTTATCCCCATTTGGCACCGGAACCAACACACAGGACATGCCAGTGCCCGAAGATCTGCCTCCTTCGCGCTGGGCCTTGAGCATCTGCGCATGCTCAAGGCCTTCGGTTTCCCGTTCTCTCTGAGATTCATATCCTGTGCATTGGTGCTGGTGCCAAACGGGGGTAAGAAATGTGATCAGGTGAGTGGGTGGATGCCTGGGGGATGCCGGATCGCGGTGGGGAGAGGGTGCGACGCGAGCGGGGGGGGGGGCGAAATGAGCGGGGGGATGGCGAATCACACAGGTGGGCCTTCATGAGCGGGGGAAGCAATGCCGGTTCTTGGGGGGGGGGAGCAGCGCTGCTGGCCTCGGGGGGGGGGGGGGCAGGAACGTATCAAAGCGAGTTTCCATTATTTCCTATGGGGAAACTCACTTTGATATACGAGTATTTTGGTTTATGAGCATACTTTTGGAACGAATTATGCTCGTAAACCAAGGTACCACTGTATATATATATTTTTTGTGTTTTTTTTTAACTAAACGATGTTATAAAATATAGAGGAAAAAGAGGTCATTGGGAGTAATAGGAATTGGGAACTGAGTAAATATGAATGAGATTTATTTATTTAGAATCATTTGATAGATCACCTTTCAAAAAGGATATCAAAATGGTTTAAAGACAAGTTTAAGCAACAGATACATAAGTAAATGTGTTAACAGATCTAACAAGAGATTATGAATAGGACAGCAATGTATCTTCTGTTAGATATTAGCAAGCAAGAAAAACAGTATACTTCAAGGAAAGATAATAAAATCAGATATCTGCTCCTACAAATGCTACCCCAATTTGGAGTCCTATGACTCCAAATATCCAATTTGGAGCCCTATGACTCCAAATGTGGATCATAAGTTATTATTACCAAAAGCCTGATTGAACAACCAACCATGTCTTTAGACCTGTTTTAAATTTTGAATAAGATACTTTGTGTTTGAAGTCCTGAGAAAGACAATTCCAAGGTTGAGAAGCAATACGACTAAAAGCTGCATAGTGTGAAGAATCCAACCCTAAACTTTTTTGTGAGATGGAATAATCAAGTACCGTAGTTTTCACTCCATAAGATGCACTTTTTTCCCCCACAAAAGTGGGTGGCAATGTATGTGCGTCTTATGGAGCGAATATAATAAAAAAAATTTTACATCCCCCCCCCCCCCCCCGTCATACCTGTTTAAATCCCCATTAAATCCTGGTAGTCCAGCAGTGTATCGGCAGGAGCGAGCTTTCTGCGCTCCTGCCCCTATCTCGCTAGATGGCTGCCTTATTATCTCGGGGTCAGCAGCGCATAAGGCAGGAGTGAGCTTTTCGTGCTTCAGCCTGGGCCCGCACTGCTCCCTGAATGGCTGCCGTCGGTTCATGTTAATTTTCTCAGGAGCATCTCATGAGGAACTTTGTTATATGCTTTCTGAAAATCTAGATACACTACATCAACCAGCTCACCTTTATCCACATGTTTATTCACACCTTTTGTTATAGGTGAATAACAAGAAGATGGCATTCCAGTTAAGTTTGTTTTTTTATGAAAGTAATTATGGGATATTCTCAGTTTAGATTTGTTTTGGGTAGAACCCTACTTCCTAACTTTAAAAAAAGCACCATAATCCTATTAAAAAGTACAATCAAGCTTGGTGTGCTTTTGACATTTGAAAAATGCATTATGTGGGAAAACAAATAAACATTTATCCTGGCAAATAGAGTGGATTTAGGTTTTCAGCATACTTGGCAGACAGGTAGAATTAAGATTCCTGTCAAGAATGCAACAAAAAGAATATTATATTTAAATATTTACCCAAGTAATATCATATTTAAAACAACATGTAAGAAGAAAAGGATTAGTTAAAACTGTTTCTAGGTTTTAGGTGAGGACATTCCATGAAAGGAAAATGTTTCAGTTTATTACTTTTGGACCTGATCCAGTAAAAATCTTTTTGGAGGAGCATTATATAAGGGAGGAAGAAACTCAAATAGCAACTGTCATAAAAGAAGGTGTTTAGGAGGTATATGTCCAAAAAAATAAAATATCCATCAAGTTTTGAATAAGATTTTGACTTTTTTCTACCTATTGAAAATTAGTGGAAGCAGAAATGTTGGACTTGATGTGTTTTAGATTTCAAGTGGCAGCGTGGTTTGAGTCACTAGGAGTAACTGAGGGCAAGATTCTCAAAACTGTAACGCTGTCGCTAAACTATTTTTCAGCGGTTAAGCCTGCACGTGTTTTAGTGGCAGATTATCAAAATGGATTATCTCTGTCTTTAGCGAGGCTTCTAGCAGTCTCCGACAATGGCATGCAAATGTGCTCTTTAATGTTGAAATAAGCCCTCCGGTGGATTATTAAAAATCGCCAAGGCATTTTCAAAGAGCGGTATTGGCTTTTGGCGACTGGTCCAGGGGTGCCATTACAGTGCCAGCACTTGTGTTTTGACTGTGGCTAACGAAAAAAAAGTGTATTTATATATTTTTAGTGAAGGGTAGTAAAATCACATTTCTTTTGAGTTTTGGGGGGAGACAGGCATGTTTCATGTGCGCTTATTAAAAGCCAACATTTCTTTCTGAACAAGTGTATAATACCCTTATCTTGTGTGTTTCTGGCTATGGGTCTTGATTAAATTTTACATTAAAAACAAATGACAAGATTTATCTGAATTATAGTAGTTTTTCCGGATGGCGGCATCAGACTAGAGGAGCTATGACGAGAAATGTTGGAAGTAATGAGTCATCGGGTCGAACGAAGTGAGAAAGTTGCTGACATCAACAGACATTTATATATGGACTTCTGTTCATTGAAGAAAATGGGGTGTGGGCGGAGGGGTGTTGAGTATGAATGTTTTCTTGAATGGATTAGAAATTTATCTGATAATTAATAAATAATGAGGATTTGAGAGGGGGATTAGGTGTGTGTCTGAGTTGTAGAGAAACTGAAGAATGTGTGGGGTGTGGGTGGGGGTTGTTGAATGTGAACATTTTCTTGAGAGATTTAGAAATTTATCTGAAAATTAATAAATGGTGGGGATTTGAGAGAGGGGTCAGGTGTGTAATAGAGTAGTAGCAGAATTGATGATTGTGTGTGTTGAAATAAATGTCAAGATTATAAGATCTTATGTGGAATTTATAGTATTATATTAGAAATATGTCTTAGGATGTTGAACAGTGTGTTGGGGTGGCTGAGGTGGTGGAGTTACTTCTTCCTTGGAATTCTTGAGATCCGTATGGAAGATCTTGAGATTCAATTTTGGGTAGGGATTAGGTGGGAGGGATACTGGATGGTAGGGTAGGGGGGGGCAGATGGGTATTGGAGGAAGGGCTGGGGGAAGGGTTGAGATTAGGAGAGTGGAGGAGGGGAAATGGTATTCTCTATTTGGCTTTGGTGATGGATGGTCGGCTGAGGTATTGGTGGAGCCTGGTCAGGGGCTGGGGTGGCCAGGTTACACGGGTTTTCATGGTGGAGAATGTGGAATGGTTAATAGAAGTGGATCCTGGTTAATTTTGTATCTTGGAATTTGGGGGGGATTAATTCACCTATAAAGATTATGGCAAATAGGATGGCCAATGTGTTACCCTCCCTTATACATGATGCTCAGGTGGGTTTATGAAGGGACGGACAATTGCTAAAAATGTTAGAAAATTGTTGCTGTCTTTGGAGCAGCGATCGATGCATAATTTTCCTTCTGTGTTGGTTAGCTTCGATGCTGAAAAGGCATTTGACAAAGTAAGGTGGGACTTTCTTTATGATATTTTAACAGCATATGGTTTTGATTGTTTTTTTTATATCTGCGGTACGAGCTTTATATTCTTTTCCACAAGCAAAATTGGTGTTGAAAGATTTTGTAATGGAAAAATTCCTGATTTTTAGGGGAATGAGACAGGGATGTCCCTTATCGCCATTATTATTTGTTCTTACTCTAGACCCTCTTATTAGGGACATATATGCAATGCCATCTATAAGAGGGATTGACATTGGAAATACTACTTTTAAGTTATCGGCCTTTGCAGACGATATTTTAGTACACCTTACGGATCCTTTGCCTTCCTTAACGGCTTTGATGGAATTGATTAAAGAATATTGAGATTATTCTGTTTTTAGATTAAATTTAGATAAGTCAGAGGTGTTGGCATCCTCTGTGGAGGTTCAATCCTTATGGGGGACGGAGTTTCCTTTGACTTGGGCGCAAGGGCAGTTTGTGTATTTGGAGACTGTGATGACTATGTTGACTTCTCAATTATATCGCCTTAATGTGGATAAACTTCAACAAAAGATGGAACTCTTGTTGGATACCTGAAAGGCGTTACCTCTTTCCTTGATGGGACGCATCTGCTTGGTTTAGCTGTTTATCTTTCCCAAATGGTTATATGTTGCAGACTTTGCCGATTTGTTTGCTAAAGAAGGACTTACACATTTTTTATAAAGAATTTTCTCATTTTTGTTGGATGGCCAAGAAACCTAAATTACAATTGACACAATTGTTGGGGAATTGGAATGGAGGGGGGTTGGGTTTACCGGATTTGAGAATCTATAATTATGCATGTCTGCTTGGCCATTTGGGAGATTGGGTAAATGTGACTAACACTTACACCCTTCTTCATATGGAACAGGAATTTTTTGCTCCTTTCAATTTATTTGCGTTACTTCATAGTTCCCGTAGGGCATTGCCCTCTTCTTTTTGTTCAAGTTTATTATTTAATTCATTACAAGCGGTATGGCATTGGCTTGTGCATGCCTTGGGAGGTGATCCGTTGGTCACTGGTCTTTTGCCTTTGCAAGGTAATCCGGCCTTTCCTCCAGGAAGGGACTCTAGAGAGTACCGATTATGGGGATCAAGAGGAGTTTAGAGTTTAGAACATATATTGGGAGATGAAGGGGAGCTGTTGGCCCGTGCAGAATTGTTAGCTAAGGTGGGGGAGACCTGGGGTGCATAGTTTGCGTGTTTCAAGTGGAGCACTATGTGAGATCCCTTGACGGAGCACAATTGTGCTTACATTTGGGGGCTAAATTACGAGAATTGTTCACTCGGGAGGAGGGGGTGTCTCTTTCTGTGTCTTGTATACATGCTAGATTACAAAAATTGCAACCTGCAAAGGACTACAGGAATATTAGGGGTAAATGGGAAAGAGAACTACAGCTTAATCTGGGACATTGGGATATAGCGCGAATTCTGAAGGCGACACCTGGGGTGACCCCGTGTGCATGGTTAAGAGAAACTTATAGGGTGACTTTACGTGCTTATTACACTCGTACACAGTTAGAACATAGAAACATAGAACATGACGGCAGAAAAGGGCCACGGCCCTTCTAGTCTGCCCACACTAATGGCAGACTAGATGGGCCGTGGAAGTTTACCTACACCATTATGTTATAAATGTGGGATAGGGGGCCATACTTTGGGACATGCACTTTGGTCTTGTCCCATTATTCAAAATTTTTGAAAAAGAATAATATCTTATATGTCAAAAATAGTTGGGAGATCTTTAAGTAGTTTTCCGACCCATTTTGTTTTGGGTTTGCCAGATGCTTTTAGTCATTTGCCTAGGGGTCATCGGGTGTTGTGTAGGAAGATGAGTTTATTGGCCCTGACCCACCGAAGTTTTGGCATTGGCGAAACCAGTTGCATCAGTTGGCCATCTGGGAGGCGAGAGATGCTGGAAGGCCTGAGAAGCGAAAAATGTTGTTTCTGCGAATATGGGATCCTTACTTACAAACCTTGCCTCCTAAGGGCTGTAGTGCAATTTTAAGATGGGTGTCTTAGAGTATATTGATGTGTCATAGTAAGGTTAAATAGAGAATATCATTGGGAAGGGGGGGGGGTTAGGGGAGGGGAGGTGGGGGATATATATGCTCCTTATTTTATTTTATTTGATGCATTGTTATTGTATTATGCACCTTGGAGTGCCCTTATACTTTATTTGATGTTGTTTGCATCAGTAAAAATTGTTTGAACTTAAAGAGGAATTTACCCTGGAGAAGCGGAGACTGAGAGGGGACATGATAGAAACTTATAAAATCATGAAAGGCATAGAGAAGGTGGAGAGGGACAGATTCTTTAGACTAGCAGGGACAACTAAAACAAGAGGTCATTCAGAAAAACTGAGAGGAGACAGATTCATAACGAATGCAAGGAGGTTCTTCTTCACTCAGAGGGTGGTGGACACCTGGAACGCTCTTCCCGGAGAGGTGATAGGACAGAGTACAATTCTGGGGTTCAAAAAGGGACTGGATGATTTCCTGGAAGCAAAGGGAATAACAGGGTACAGATAGAGGTTTACCTTACAGGACATTGAGCAAATAGGGTATGGATATTTTAGGTTAGGTAGGGAACACTTTCAGGTCATGGACCTGGGGGGCCGCCGCGGGAGCGGACTGCCGGGCACGATGGACCCCTGGTCTGACCCGGCAGAGGCAACGCTTATGTTCTTATGTTCTTAAAAATTATTTTTTGGATCAATGGTTTATGTTTACCCCTAGGAATTTTGTTACCCATTGAAGGGTTTGTCCGAGGTCCTTTTCTTGTTTTTCTTTAATTATTTACAACAAAGGTTGTTTACAGGTTGTAAGTTATATACAGACTATTTATTTTTGAAATAGGTGTGAATGAACTAGAGGGAAAAGTAAACAATATTGGTATTCACTCTTTATTAGTAAGTAAATACTTACATATTTCCCTCTAGTATTCCAAACATAAACTGGTGTTTCAGACAATGAATCTTTTCAGAGGACAGTAAGCAATCAGAGTTAATTGGCAACAAGGTAATCATATCAAAATTCCTGTGGATCAAGTTTGTGATGTCTGTTTAATATCCTTAGCCATGTATATGTTCATATTAATTTTCCTTTTATGCCACAGTAATATAAACAAATGAAATATAACGTTTGCTCTGGCCCAAGTCCTCAGTATCCCTGGAGCTATGAATTGCACTGGTATACCCATTATAGCTCTTTTACACAATGAAAAGTTCTACAGAAGCAGATCATACCACAAGATGGATAGACTATCATCATGAGTCTGCTAGCAAATACTGGTCAATCAGGCACAACATAGGGATTTTTCAAAAGTTCCATCTCAGCAGATGCTCAGTACAGAATTATTTTAAACAGTGAAGAATTGGAAGCTATATTTTGAGAAAGTTAAAGTGTGATGTATTAGTATTGGAATGTGTTTGTATAATTGTTATTTTTTTGTATACCGTATTTCCCATGTATAGGCTGCAGCCTATACATCGATTTTGCAAACCGGCCTAATGGGGTGGCATATACATGGAGCAATACACCATTCCCCCCCCCTTAAATACCTCCCTCACTAGTGATCCTCCTGGACGGCCATGCCTGCCTCCTACAAACACGCTGGCTGCCTCCTCCAAACACGCTGTGCAGGGCAGGAGTGATGTTTGTGATCTCAAGCCTCGTCCCGCACCCTTCCTGATTGGCTGCTATCGTGAGAACTGATGGCAGCCAATCAGGAAGGATGCGGGACGAGGCTTGAGATTGCAAACATCACTCCTGCCCTGCACAGCGTGTTTGGAGGAGGAAGCCAGAATGTTTGGAGGAGGCAGGCATGGCTGTCCAGGAGGATTACCAGCGAGGGAGGTATTTAAGGGGGGGATGATGTATAGGCCGATGGAGGTTTTAAATCTCTTAGATAAGCCGCAGCTAGTAACATGGGGCGGCTTATCTAAGAGTTTTAAAACCTACATCAGCATTTCCTGCAGCCTATACAAAGAGGTGGCCTATATTTGGGACATGCGGTAATCGTGTTATTTTTTTTTGTAACCTGCCTAGATTTTTGGATGTGCGGGATATAAATGTTTTATATAAAATAAATAAATAAATACATTTCACCTCTTACCCTATTTGTATACACATAGAGGGTCATTTTCAATACATATGTCTAAGTCCAAATTGGACGTATGGCACTAGACATCCAAAGTCGGCAGTAAGAAAATGCCTATTAAGGCATACAACTAGAATTTTTTTTTAATACTCTTTTTGGACATCCAGGCCATTGGGATGCCCAGACCACCAGGATGTCTATCTTTATACCACATTTTCGACCAAAATTTCATCCACATCCCAAGCGCCCAGGAAAAGATCATTTGGACTGGCCAGACAGACATTGCAACAGAGCAGTGGGTCACCTTAGAGGACATAAAGGGTGCCAGATAAATATCTCAGCAGAACTGCCTTATAAGTTATGGTGATCTGCCCCCAAACCCACTATACCTACCTGTCTACATCCCCAGTTGCCATACGGGGACAGACCAAAGTCCATCAAGCCCAGTATGCTGCTTCCAATAATGGCTAACCCAGGTCCCAAGTACCTAGCTAGATCCCAAGTAGTAAAATAGATTTGATGCTGCATATCCTAGGAACAAGCAGTGGATTTCCCCAATCAATCAAAATAATGGCCTATGGACTTCTCTTTTAGGAAATTTCCAAACCTTTTTTAAACCAAACTAAGCTAACTGGTTTCAGTGTATTCTCTGGCAGTGAATTCCAGAGTTTAATTACACGTTGTGTGAAGAAATATTTTCTCCAGTTTGTTTTAAATCTATTACTTAGTAGCATCATCAGCTGTCCTCTAGTCCTAGAATTTTTGGAAAGAGTGAACAAGCGATTCACATCTACCCTTTAAACTCCACTCATTATTTTATAGACCTCTATCATATCACCTCTGAGCCATTTGTTCTCCAAGCTGAAGAGCCCTAGCTGCTTTAGCCTTTCCTCATAGGGAAGTTGTCCCTTCCCTTTTATCATTTTTGTCACCCTTCTCTGTACCTTTTCTAATTCCGTTATTTCTTTTTTGAGATATGGTGACTAGAACTGCATACAGTATTTGAGGTGCGGCCGAACCATAGAGCAATACAAAGGCATTAAAGTACTCCTCCGAAATTCACAAGGGTTCCTTTCCAGGAACACCCGCAAATTTTGAAAAACCGCAAATGCGGTTTAGGAACGGATCAAAGGCAGGAGAGGGCAGCTAGGGGGACGGCTGGTGCTGAAAATCGGGTATGGGATCATTCTCAGTATTTTCCAACTGCCTCTTCCTGGTACTAAAGTTAGGCTACATCAATCAGGAACTGCTTTGACATGTTATTAGTGTCACATTGGCCGCCCTTCAGTCTTCCGGTACTATGCTGGTTTTTAAATAAAAATTACTAATAGCTAACAATAGCTCTGCAAGTTCATTTTTCAATTCTATCAGCATTCTGGTGAATACCATCTGGTCCAGTTGATTTATAATACCCCATTCTTGAAAGTATGGGTCCAATGTGTTCTGCTGCCACTCATGGTAAATTCTAGTTCTAATTCCCCCCCCCCCCCCCCACACACACACACACAACACTCCACAGATGCATTTATGGAGTCTTCATGGCTTAGATGGTGATGTCTAGGAGCTCTTAATGTGTCTCTCATCTGCCTCTTATCACTAGGTAGAAAAGGGTATGTCTCTACTAAGTGGCTATATGGACATTCTGGAAAGATAAGGATATGCATTTAAATTTCAGGCTGGTGCAAATTTATGCACAGAGCTCTAAAGTGATACTGAACTTCCTGCTTACTCACTTCCACCTCCATTATCTGGTCTTTTGGGGATGAAAGATTTTTGTTGCTCCTAAAACCTCAGGATTGTTGTAGAACAGCTTTCTCAGCCAACTTTGCAAGGCATGAGATTAGCTATAAGATGAAAATTAGATAACTATGAGGCATCTAAGTTTGACTTTTACAGAGCAGTCAAATTAAAGCTTTCTTCCAAGCATTAAGGAGCATTCCAGACTCTTAAGCTGGAATTGATCAAATCGAGAAAAATAGGAGGCAATAGTTCATTGCTGGGTTTGTTTGTTTTTAAATCCATGCTAGAGTGTCATCAAATAGAAACCCAAAGACTTGCATTGATTGAACTCGTTTTTGGATACCAATATGAGACAGAGGTGCAAATGGAGATAGGGTATTAACTGCTAATGATACAGTTGATAGCAGAGTTGCACTATTCAATAGGTAGAAATGAGAATGAGTATGCAGCATTGTTTGTGACTGGAGATGCATGTAGAAGTAATATAGTTTACTACATATTTTAACAATAATGTCAGTGCAGATATGTTAATTCTTACATTTATGTTTATTATGGATACTTGATAATACGGTGTTATCTGACTGGCAGGTCAATGTGATTTACATATACAATATCATAAGAAATAAGGAAAGGAACACCATTAAAGTAAAAAGAAAGATCAAACAATAATACTAACTAAAGGATACAAAGGAAAATACAATAGAGGAAGCTAACCAGAAAGCAACATATGAACAGAAGTATATCAGAGCACATGCCTAAAATTAACTTCAAAATATAGGTTTTCCAAAGGGCTTTATATGTGGAGAAAGATTGTTCTGCTCTTAGTGACCGGAGAAGTTGTTCCATAATAATGCTGCCAGGAAGAGTAAAGCTGCATGCCTGGTGGACTCTACTAGAGTGAAGTGGAGCAAAGGAAGCACCAAATGGTGAGCATCCAAAGAGTATAGTGTACATGTTGAAGTAAGCCTTATGGGTGTGGCAAAGAACTTTAAATTGTATCCAAGAGTTGATGGGCAGCCAATGTAGGTGAAACAACAGAAGAGATGCATAATCAGATCGTTTCACACAACAGAAAAAAATGCAGTCCTACTCCATGCCCTTCATCTGTGAGCACAGAACATAAATATTTGTTAAGTAATTCCACTTTTATCATCTTCTACATATTCTTCATCTTCTTCCTTGAGCTTCTTTAGTACTTTCTTCCATCAGTTTAAAAAAAAAAAAGTCTTTTCCATCTATTTTATCTTATTGGCTATTTTTTTCCATGTGCATCTTTGCATTTCTTACTATTTTACCTACTTCTCTTAGGTTTTCTAAATTTTGTCATCTATCTTCCTCTTTCTGTGATCTCTTTTAGGGCTCCTTTTACTAAGGTGCGCTAGCGTTTTTAGCGCATGCACGAAATTACCGTGCGCTAAATTGCGTGGTACCCTTCTAGAATAACGTCAGCTCAATGCTGGTGTTAAGGTCTAGCGCGCATGGCAATTTAGCATGCGCTATTCCGCGCGTTAAGGCCCTAACGCACCTTAGTAAAAGGAGCCCTTAGTTTATGAAGGCTAATCTCTTTTGAGAACCAAAGCAACCTCCTTTTTCTCTTTCTTTTATTTATCTTTAAAATTGCTGCTTTCCAAGTTTTATCCACTTCTGTTCTACTTCTCACCAGTGTTCCCATCTAGCTTAACAATTCCTCAATTTCTTCATGACTGCGCCCATCTTGCTAAGGTTTTTTTTTTAAAGTCTAGAATGTTCTCTTTTGAATAAACCATCTCCACCTGTGTCTTAATATTGAAACACACCATTTGGTGATTACTTGATATCAGATGATCACATACTATAACATCAGAAACACTCTCCCTTTAAAAGCACTAGGTGCAGTATGGCTAGAACAGTTTTCTCCTGGTAGAGAATCCAGGATCTCCCTACTTCTATACAACCCTTCAACCAACATATGACATATTTAAAACACCCATTAGTAGTACTTCCCCTGAATTGTAAATGCATTCAGTTAAATCATTATCCACTAATTCTGCCTTTCAGGAAGGCCTGTTTAGCGCATTAGTGTGAACAGATTTTCATATAACACCACTCTCCCTCCCTTTCCTCCCACCATGTCCTTCCTGAATAGTTTTAGCCTGTTATAAATATTCCACTCATGTAAGTCAGCCTCTAAATCCTGAATCTTATTTCATATACTATGGGCATTCGTATACACAGCTTTCAAAATGCTGATCTCCTTATCTCATTTCTATTGAGCTATTTAGTTATTAGTAACTAGGTCTCATTGAATATAATGGCACCTGTGCTAAAACATCATGAGTTAGTGGTAAAATAACACATCTAATGGTAACCCACATTGATAACTACATCCCTTAAAGCTGTATTTATCTGGGGGCTCTGTTGAGGCATCTAATAATTCAGGTTTAAAGCCCTCTTCTGCAGGTTACTCATTCTGCTGTGAAACACTTTGTCCCCCCCCCCCCCCCCAATTCCATATATGGTGCTATGATTTGCTTACACAACTCAAATAATTTTGAGTCAATTAGCACTGATAATTGAGTCCTAAAAATCAATTATGGGTTCCAATTGGCTTTCATTTAAATGTAGGTATTGGAATGTGCATGTAAATCTTATAGGTGACTCCCAAAAAGGAGGTACAGATGGGAGAGTCAGGGGCTCCAATTTATGCACACTGTTATAGAATAACAGGGATATGCAGCTAATGTAGGCATGAGGATTTATACCACGTTTTAGTTGGTGTAAATGCTCATGTCTAAAGTTGATTGTGGGTCCTGGCATAAACGCTTTTCTATAAATAGCACCTAACTTTGAGTGTTATTTATAAAATAGTGCTGTTTATAGAATTTAGTCCTATGTGTTTGCATTAATAGGCATTCACCATCTCTGCTCTGTAGCTCTTGGAAAATCATCCCATAGTCTAGAAACCCAAAATGCTCTCGAAACAATCTAGGCAGTGGTGCATTCATCTCCAGGATACAAACTTCAATAAAGACAATACTCTTCACAGAACACTCTAGCAAATAAAGAAATAATTAGGGGAAATAGCAACATGGAGGAAACAGCAGGCTACTACCCACTTGGAACATGAAAGGGTGAACTCATGAAAAGATGAATATATGATATACAGAAACTATAATAATAGTATGTGTATATAGATGGTATAAATAGGTAAGATATACATATATTTAACTCATTTATTGTAACACCATTACTGAAGCTCGTGTATTGTAACACCATTACTGAAGCTCATTCAAACCGTTCCGAATTGACTCCCCAGTCATTAGTAGCGGTATAGAAGCTTCCAATAAACATAAACTTATACCCTGTCTGCTCTCCTTTTCTCCCAGAGCCTTGAAATTATTTTGGATTTTCAGCTGGGTACCTAGCAGTATCTTTTATGCCAATATAGATGAGCAACACTGGGTAATAGTAAGATTGTCGAGATAGGTAAACCTCCATAATATCTTGAATCATGGCACTTAGCAGACAGCACATTATCCAGGATATTATATCTGATCAACAGATGGATACCTCTGTACCTCTCAGAAGGGAATCCTCAACCAGCACAACCTTTGCTTCCAGCCACCATTCACATACCCTCCAATCAGAGATATCAAACGGAAAAAAAGCTGTACGATGGCCTTCTAGCCACACAGGCAGCAAAACTAGACCACCAACTCTCCAGTCTACTAATCACGACCCCAGACTACAAAACTTTCAGAAAAGAAATCAAAACCCTGCTATTCAAGAAATCCATGAAGACTAACTTAAAACCGTATGAAATTTCAGTCCTCTGAAGCAACCCACTCAACTCTGTAACACCTCTGGACATGTCCAGAAATCCTCTTCTGTAATCCGCCTTGAACCTCAAGGTAATGATGGAATGAAAAATCACTAATGTAATGATATGGCAACTTTCAGGTTCTTGAGCTTCAGTCCCTCCTATTCCTGGGATATTTTCACTTCCTCCATTTGCATTTCAGCATACTAACTCTTCACTCCAAGGAAAGGTGAAATTGGGGTATCTATTCTGCAGAGTATAGTGATTTGTATGCAGTTTTCTTCTTTCAGCACAGCTTCTTCTTCACCTCCTCTGGAGATCCTTGATACATACATCAACAAGCATTCCACTAATGTATTTCACATGGTTACAGATGCTTCTCAACCTTACCACCTCCTAGTTCTTTCACTTCTTTTATAAGAACATAAGAATCACTATACTGGGACAGACCGAAGGTCTATCAAACCCATTATCCTGTTTCCAACAATTGCCAACCTAGGTACCAAATACCTAGCTAGATCCCAAGTAGTAAAACAGATTTTATACTGCTTATCTTAGGAATAAGCAGTGGAAAAGCCTGAAAGTCGCAATGCCTGTGAGCACAGAGATTAAATGCCAATCGCAGCTCAGGAAGCCCTGACGCAGCTTAGTGAAACGCTGGCTGGCTATCGTCGGCTTTGGCTGAGCAGACTTGCTACAAAAATAGCAATGTGTATGAGAGACATTCGGAGAAGGTGTGAAGAGCCGTTTGCCTGATCCAGCATAGCCCTGGGAAAGATAAGTGTTTATCATAATAGCATTAGTAACATTACATACTGGCACGCAACCCAGACGCAGTCCAATTACACTAGCGGGAAGCGATTTTATGGTCACTCCCGACACAGCAGTTCTTTAGGAGTTTTAGAGTAGGGCTCCCAGCGCACGTGGATGTAAAGAATAGAATTCAGTGATTTCTAAGCTTAATCATTATTGAGATTTGAAATTGATAAATATAATTTATAGAAACATTTGAAAAATATTTATTACTGAAAATAGGAATACTTGGAGGAGGGGTTTTTTATGCTGATGAGGTAGCTCTAATAGTAGCCTGAATGCTTAAAATATTAGCAGCAGGCACGAGTCTGAGGCTTTTTTTCCCCCTTTACAAGATTCCTAATAGAAGTATAGTAGTGGCTTTATTAACCCCCTCTTCTAAACTACGCTAGCAATTTGTAGCGCAGAGAGCCTCGCTGAATGGCCTGTTCTGCTCCCGACGCTCATGGGAACTCTATGAGCATCGGGAGTAGCGCGGCTCCCCACGCTAGACACTGCTAGCGCAGTTTAATAGAAGAGGCCCTAAGTTTAAAGTCCACAGTGCATTGTTGAGCCAAAGAAAGAGGTTTAAATTATGCAATTTTGAAGGAGTAAAAAGTGAAATCTCTTTTTTTGAGAACAGGATTTGCACTAAGGGGAGTGGAATTTTTGATAATTATAGTCCCTTTGTGTTTGAGAGTGTGTGGAGTGAACCCCATTATTTACCCTTCTCCATTGAGAATATTGGCCATTTAAATTGCCTCTGTTTTCTGTCTTTCAACCAGTTTTCAATTCATAAAAGAACATTACTTCCTATCCTATGACTTTCTAATTTCCTCAGAAGTCTTTCATGAGGTACTTTGTCAAATGCCTTTTGAAAATCCAAATACACAATATCAACCACTTAATCTTTATCCACATGTTTGTTCACCCCTTCAAAGAAATGCAATAGATTGGTGAAGCAAGATTTCTCTTGACTAAAACCATGTTGGCTTTCTCTCATTAATCGATGTTTACATATATGTTCTGTCATTTTGTTCTTTATAATAGTCTCTACCATTTTGCCCAGCACAGACATCAGACTTGCCAGTCTATAATTTCCCAGATCACCTCTGAAACCCTTTTTAAAAATTGGCGTCACGTTGGCCACCCTCCAGTCTTTCTGTGCTATGCTGGTTTTTAAAGAAAAACCTCCACACATCTCATATGGGGAACCCATTCTTCATCTTAGATCACATTTTTGTTTGGACAGAGGCAGGAGCTTTGGTGGTACAGTCTTAACCCATCCATACTTCCGTTTTAGGAGTTGTTGAACCTGTTGAAAGAAAAGAGTATAATTACTAAAGTTTTCTACCTTTTCTCAGCTGCTTTGTAAGAGAAAAGAGAAAATTAGCCTCTTTTGTATTCTGATTTTCTGTTTATAGTCCTGCTTGCTTCCTAACAGGTTTTTGGTACCGCCTAGAAGTCGCAAGATTGTTGGCGGTATATAAAAATAAAGTTATTATTATTATTATTATATAGAGTGGTTTACAGCCATCAGCAAAGGGGTTTTATATATTTGATTTTTGAAATCTATTGTGTTCCTTTTGTAGGCTTAACCTCAAATTTTAGTATTTTGCTCCCACCATTAGCAAACACTTCTGTCTACAGTAATTCAGTTTGCTAATTAATGAGTGGGTCTATATAGCAAGATTTGGAAGATGGGAAGGGAACTGACATTTAAGAAGTGCTGTAACTTCAAAGGGAATAATTAACTTGCCTCCCCTTTTGAAGTGGTGGTAAGAGTTCTTGAGCAGGCAAGCGAACAAGTTCCCTAAAACAAGCAATATAAATGAATCCCCTTCTACTACAGAAAATAACCCAGCAATATACTGTAAAATTATAACAAAAAAAATGTATTTAAATCAGGCAGAGCACTTGATGTAAAAAAAGCCAGAAAAAGTTTCCTCAGCTGGTGGTGTTCTCTTTTGATGCTAAGATTGTGTGCACATACATACAAGCTTTAAGTAGCTGTTTCTGAGCATGTAGTTTAGATGGAGTTGCAATGTATTACACACACCCCTTTTATGAAGCCGAAAATGATGCTATTTTGGAGATTGTAGGTACAAGAATCTCCTGGGTCTTTACAGCTTTGGGACACCCTGATAAAACTATCTGAAGAGGTTAGGTACTTAGGTGTTGTGGTGGACTCAAAATTGACCTTTAAAAGCCATGTTCAAGATTTTTTTTCAGATTGTTTTCTTCAATAGGCTTTGATCATATTTCCCTGCTAATATCTTTAGGGTCATGTTGTAGTCAATGGTATTATCATATATGGACTATTGTAATCTTGTGCTTATGGGTTTACCACTAACCCTGCTGAGTGAGTTACAGGTGGCTCAAAACTCGGTGGCTAGAACTTTTTTTTGTTTAGAAAGGACTGAACATGTCACAGAATATTATGTGGAGTTATATTGGTTGAAGCTGGAAGACCGTACTTTAGACTGCTTGTGATGGCCTTCTTGTGCTTCAGTGGTTTGGCTCCTGCAAGTTTGGTGGGTAGTATTCAAGTTTATGTCCCTTTATCCAAGTTGTGCTCTGTCCATCATGGTGACTTGGTTGCGCCATCTGTAAGGGAATTGAGATTGAATACCTCACGTGTAACTATGTTTTCCTGTAGGGGCCCCCAGGAATGGAATCGGCTACCTTTGTACATTAGAAAGCAAAGCGATCTCGGGGCGTTTAAGAAATTACTGAAGAGGCATTTATTTTGCAAGATGAAATATGGGCATTAAGAAACTTTCATTGTTTGTTTTATATGTATTTTATGTTTTTTATTATGTAACATAGAAATATAGAGTATGACGGCAGAAAAGGGCCGACGGCCCAACAAGTCTGCCCACTCAAGAACCCTCCCTTGGGAAAGGCAGGTTATAAATAAAACAAAACTTGTATTAAGGGACATGTCTAAACATATGTCCTAAAGTGACGGGCAAATGGTTGCATTTAGGACATGCTCCAGTTGAGGAGAGGTCCATACGTATAGCTCTGTGAGGAGAAATGAAAAGATGCAACTCAAATTTATAATGTTGCTCCCAGTGTAATGCATTCTCTGTTACTGAGGTATAATCCAAAACATACATTTTATAATTCGCTATCATCAGCTGAATAGCCAGATTTTCAATCCAGGCCGACACATATTTAGTATAATAAAGTTCTGTGGTGGAGTCCTGTAGGTATCTGTAATGGAATCTCAAGGGAATTTTAAGCTGAGCTCCCAAGGTGTAACGTGACCAACTTGTCCTATGCATCCTCCATCAAGTCCTCCCAGGAAAGGCTTTTAATGTAGTGGCGGAGTTGTAGATATGAGAAGATATAGTTGGGCATGAGAGGAAACTCCTTTTGAAGGTCTACAAATGACTTCATATGGCCCTCCTCAGTTATCACCTGAAACAAGTAGCAGATACCCAGTGTCTGCCAGCAGTGAAACATAGAACTGGTGTGTCCAGGAGGAAAGGCATGATTGCCACAGATAGAAACATAAGGTATCACAGATGTAGAGAATCCTTGTCACTTTCAAAGCCATCTTCAAGTAGACAGTGGGCAATAAACGAGACAGCTGAAGTATCGTCGGAGGTGTAAGGCCCATACAATGAAGATGGCAGCCAAAGTGCCATGGGTCCATCAAAGAAAGTTCCATAGGTGTCACAGAGAAGTCCTGAAAGGTTCTGTACCAGTCATTAACATGCCGCATAGCACAGGCTACAGTAAGATATTGAATATTTAAGTGTCCTAGTTCCCTCTATCGCTTAGGTGTTTGAATAGTTGTGATAGGGAGACATGCTCTCTTGCCTTGCCACAGATAAAACTGCAAAAGGGAGTGCAGTTTTTTTCTCATCCTTTACTTTAAGAAATAAGGGGGGCATTTGAACTACTGTACATAAAGCCATTTGGGGGCCAATATCATGTTAAATGTACTGTATAAGCCTTCCATAAAGCTAGTTTTACAGATGTCTCGGACAATAACAGAGGCACATTAACCTCATATAAAGTGAATAATTGAGCCAGTATTATTATTCCAAGGTACTTAAAGGAACAAGCTTTCCACTGTAGCAGAAAGTTCCCTCCCCAGCCCTCCCATACTTCCTGAGACAAAGGGTACGCCTTAGATTTAGAAAGGTTAAGAGAAAAACTAGAAGGAGCTCTGTAAGTGTGGATACTAGTCAGTAGAGCTGGCAAAGAGAGCTCAGGAGATATCAATAGCAGCAGCAGATCATCAGCTTAAGGCAAGACCTTAACCTGGAGTAAGGAATCCGCAACCCCAGAAATATTATTATTAGCCATCAGGGTGAAATTCTACATCAATCCAGGCCATACAATGATCGGAAACCTCGGGGCCAATAGCTGCCGATGACACTACTGCAAAAGAAGCTATGCTAATCTAAAATAATAAAATGCTAGCCACGCATGCGCACTCAACTGCGTGCTTCTGTAATCCCTGTTCCGTGAGATGTAGGTCCGTGGCTTTGCAGGAGTGCGCATGCGCGAGTCCCCAGCCTTACTTAAGTTTCCAGCATCTACCACTCGCCGCTAGCGCTGGACTTCCTGCTCTCCGTGTCGGCTCCTCTCACCCTACCTCGGACTTAAACTGCTGTTGTGAATGTCAGACGGGGATCGACAGAGGAGCCGCGGCACCTTTTCAAACCCTCCCCAGCACTGCCACCATCGTTGCTAAGTTTTTAAAGTCCGGAAAAGCCGTCGGCCATGAAGTATGCAGGTGGCATACTTCACGGCCAATGGCTTTTCAAACCCCCCCTCCCCCCAGCACCGCCGCCATCGTTGATAAGTTTTTTTTTTTTGTTTTTTTTTTAAACCTGTAAGTCCAGCGGTATCCCTACCTCGCTCTCGCGGCTGCCAACGCTGGAGGGAGCTTTGTTGTTAAGGCCTGGCTTCTTCGGGCAGCAGCAGCATTTAAAATTTGCTGCTGTTGCCGACTTCAGGCCTTACTCTCTGGCGGGTCCTGCCTATTTCCTGTTTTCATGAAGACAGGACCGGCCAGAGAGGAAGACCTGAAGCCTGCCAACAACAATAAATTATGAATGCTGCTGCTGCCCAATGAAGTTCAAGGAGGAAAGAGAGCAGAGGGGGAGAGAATGGCTTAGAGGGAAGAAGACATGGCAGGGCATGCAGGGAAGGAGGAAGGTATGCCACACGAAGTGAAAAGGAAGGGGGAAAGGAAGGAGGAGATGCCATATGGAACAGAGAGAGAGAGAAGGCGGACACTGGATGGAAAGAGAAGAGAGGGCAGTGAATGGAAGGGGAAAACAAGAGGATGAACAGTAGATAAAAGGGGTGAGAGAGGGAGACAGACACTGTATGGAAGTGTGGGGGAGAGGAGGGACAGCCGCTGAATGGAAGTCTGAGGGACAGGGGGAGCAGATGTTGGAAAGAAGTGGGAGAGAAAGAAAGACAGATAGTGGGAGGGAGGGAGACAGAAAGGAAAGAAAAAAGAGACAGGGGCAGGGAGAGAGACAGAAAGAAAGAAAGAAAGACAGCGGCAGAGAGAGACAGAAATAAAGAAAGACAGACAAACATATATTCTAGCACCCGTTAATGTAACGGGCTTAAAGACTAGTAAAAATATAATATAAATGGGAGTAAGAGCTGTAAGCCCTAGAGATGTGTGTATAGTCTCATCTAAGCAGATGGAGAGATCTCCAAGTGTCTGTCAACTGTAATTTAGAGATAAAGGATGATAAAACATGAGAAAAGGAGCAACCCCCAAAAGATGTTCCTTGCAATCTGTCCATAGAAGGGTCCATTACTAAGTTCATATCACCAACCACTATTATGGTCTTGTTCTGATACGCAAAGATAGTAAGCAGTGGAAACATACTGCGTCCTTCTGATTGGGGCCATAGACTACCAGCAAGATAAACTCCCAACCCTAAGAACATAAGAACTGTCGCTGCTGGTTCAGACCAGTGGTGCATCGCGCCCAGCAGTCCACTCCCACAGCAGCCCCCAGGTCAAAAACCAGAGCCCTAACTGAGATCAACCCTACCTGCGTATGTTATGGTTCAGTAGGAACTTGTCCAACCTTGTCTTGAATCCCTGGAGGGTGTTTTCCCCTATAACAACCTCCAGAAGAGCGTTCCAGTTTTCCACCACTCTCTGGGTGAAGAAGAACTTCCTTACATTTGTACGGAATCTATCCCCTTTTAACTTTAGAGAGTGCCCTCTCGTTATTCCTACCTAGGAAAAGGTGAATAATCTGTTTTTATCTACTAAGTCTATTCCCTTCAGTATCTTGAATGTTTGTATCATGTCCCCTCTCAGTCTCCTCTTTTTGAGGGAGAAGAGGCCCAGTTTCTCTAATCTCTCGCTGTACGTCAACTCCTCCAGCCCCTTAACCATTTTAGTCGCTATTCTCTGGACCCTTTCGAGTAGTATCGTGTCCTTCTTCATGTACTGCGACCAGTGCTGGACGCAGTATTCCAGGTGAGGGTGTACCATGGCCTGGTACAGAGGCATGATAACCTTCTCCAATCTGTTCGTGATCCCCTTCTTAATCATTCCTAGCATTCTGTTCGCCCTCTTCGCCGCCGCCATGCTTTACACGGATGGCTTCATCGACTTGTCGACCAGTACTCCCAAGTCTCTTTCCTGGGGGGTCTCTCCAAGTACCACCCCGGACATCCTGTATTTGTGTAACATGATGCAAGATTCTATATTAAGAGCAAATGCCCAGGGAAAGGATCTAGATGTCTTTGTTGAGGATACATTGAAATTCTCAGCTCAAGGGGCAGCATCAGCTAAGAAAGCAAATAGAATGTTAGGAATTATCAGGAAATGAATAGGAAACAAAGATGAAAATGTTATAATGCGCTTGTATTACTCTATGGTACGGCCGTACCTCGAATAATGTGTGCAATTCTGGTCACCATATCTAAGAAAAGATATAGCGACATTAGAAAAGGTACGGAGAAGGGCAACAAAAATGATAAAAGGGACAAGACAACTTCCCTATGAGGAAAGGCTAAAGTGTCAAGGGCTTTATAGCTTGGAGAAGAGATGGCTCTATAAAAATACTGAGTAGAGTGGAAAGGGTAGATGTGAATCAATTGTTTATTCTTTCCAAAAATACTAGGACTAGGAGTCATGCGATTAAGCTACTAAGTAGTAGATTTTAAACAATCCGGAGAAAAAAATTTCAACACACAATGTGTAATTAGACTCTGGAATTCGTTGCTGGAGAATGTGGTGAAATCAGAAGGTTAGCAGGGTTTAAAAAAGGTTTGACTAAATTCCTAAAAGGGAAGTCCATAGGCCATTTTGAGCTGGCTTGGGGAAATCCACCGTTTATTCCTAGGATAAGCAGTATAAAATATTTTATTACTTGGGAGCTAGCTAGATACTTGGGATCTGGGTTGGCCACTGTTGAAAACAGGATAATTGGTTTGATGGACCTTTGGACTGTCCCAGTATGGCAATTTTTATGTCATGCCCAGCTATATCATTGCCCTTATAGAATATATACTCATATTGATACCTGGGGGCATTGTAGGAGACTATTTTATAAAGCAGATAGGTCTTACTTCCTAGACTGCCTTTATGAAATAAGCATAAAATGGGTGCATTTTTGGAACTTTCAGATAGGCCACATGTAATTAAATAATCTGTCATGAAGGGCAGGTGTTTATGCACAGATATGGCTTCTTTTAAGCACAGTTAAAAGTACAGGTATACATGAGATGCTATTCTGAGCATGCTTTTATCCATGCCAAGCAGAGGGGTTCCAGTTTGTGGACGGGGTGATTGTTAGACTTATGTGCTTTATGTGTAAAGAAAAGCTTTGTAACATTACCAAAGGGTCGTTGACACTTGGAATGCGCTACCGGAGGAAGTGGTCAGGCAGAGTACGGTACAGGGATTCAAACAGAGTTTGGACGGATTCCTGAGGGATAAAGGGATCGTGGGATACTGAGAGAGGTGCTGGGATGTAATACAAGTATAGAAGGCTAACCAGGTAATAAGTATAGAAAGCCAACCAGGTCATGCATGTGCAAGACCGGGGGGTTAGGACTTCGATGGGATAATAGGACTTCAAATGAGAAACCAAGGTGGCAAGGGAGCCCCGTCTGGTGATTCAGACAGGTCGTGACCTGTTGGGCCGCCGCGGGAGCGGACCGCTGGGCAGGATGGACCTGTGGTCTGATCCGGCGGAGGCACTGCTTATGTTCTTATGTTCTTATTACATATACAATAAACTCTCAGTTTTTCCGGCAACCATGGGAATTGGTGGATGACAGATAACTGTAATTACTGGTTGCTTGAGAGTTACTGTACAAATAATTTTGTCTCCCTTCCCATTTCACTCTATCATCCCCACCCTCACTTGTTGGTCTAGCATCTGTTCTTCCCTTCTTTCTGAGGCACTTTCTCTCCCCCCCTTCTTCCCCCACTTATGGGTCCAGCATCTATCCATCTCCCCTCCCCTGCACCCTACTGGACCCTCCCTCAAAACACATGTGGCCCACCTCCCCCACCCCCCCCCCATCTGCAAGTCTGCCCTTCTGGACCCCCCTCACTTACTGAGGCAGCAGTGGCAGCCAGTCAGCAGAGGGAGAGCTGAAAACAGGCTTCTCGTAACCAGCCTTGGCAGGGCCTTTCCTCTGCCATGTCAGAAGTGATGCATCAGAGGAAAGGCCCTGCCAGGGCTGGCTGCAAGCAGCCTGTTTTCAGCGCTGCCTCTACTGGCTGGCTGCCACTGCTACTTCTTTAAGGGAGGGAGGATTTGTGGCACAGGACTGCTGCTGCTGCTGCTGCTGCTTCAGAGCTGGAGGGAGGGGGGCTCGCTGCTCAGAACCACTACTGCTGCTTTAGGGCTAGATGGAGGGGTGTTTGCGGCTCAGGACCATTGCCGCTGTTTCAAGGTTGGATGGAGGTCTGGGGGGGAGGGAGGGGTTTATGGCTCAGGAATGCTGCTGCTGCTTCGAGGCTGGAGGGGGGTTCATGGCTCAGGACCACTGCTGCTGCTTCAGGGACAATTTTTTTTTGGGGGGGGGAGTATTTTTTAAAAAAAAAATTTTTTTAACAGTTTGGTATGAGTGCCAGTTGCTTGAATACCGGTTAATTGGGATTCTGCTGTATTTCTGAGGATTATAAAAAAGCCATTACATTACCCTCTGATTTACACCTTTTTTCCTATTTCAGAGAGCAGAAAAACAAACTAGAATGATGGACTCAGCGCAATATGCAGAATTCTATGAAAGCCGACAACTGGGTTTTTGTAAGTATTCTCCAACAAGTGTGTAAAGATGATACCTCAAACGCCGAGACAAGCTATTATTCATTGCATTTTTATTAAGGTGAAGGGTCCTTCATATCCTGTATTGCCATACTTGTGATCCTACTGGACTTATATTTCTTTTTTAAGTATTGAATTGTATTCATTTTTCATATTAAAAAATAAAATGTAATATTTTTATGCTATCAGATATCATATTTTATAAAGTGTTCACCAAATCTTAAGCATATCCTTATCAGTCTCTTAAAGGGCAATTCTACAACAGGACACTTAGGAGTCCTTTTACAAAGCCGTGCTAGCAGTTTTATCGCACGCACCGAATTAGTGCGTGCTAGCCGGAAATCTACCGCCTGCTCAAAAGGAGGCGGTAGCGGCTAACGCGTGCGGCAATCTAGCGTGCGCTATGCCGCGCTTTAAGGCCCTAGCGTGGCTTTGTAAAAGGAGCCTTTACATTTACACACAAGTTATATACCTAAATGTTCAGAATAACTAACGGTGACATTCTCATGTGTACACATATGCCATTCTGTAATGGCATGAAAATTAATGGAGGGACGTACACGGGATGGAGCATGGGTGGGAAACAGGTTGGATTCCTACTTGTGCAAATAACTTACAGAATCTTTGTTATACATGTTGCTACCGCATTAAGGTGCCCTCAGTTATGCCGGTTCTTGGGATATAAATGTTAGACATGTAAATACCAGATTACACTTTAGGAATGATCTGCTCAGCTGCCACGATGGAATAGGCCAGTGGTTCCCACTTCCCAACTCTGTCCTGGAGGACCCCCAGGCCATTCGGTTTTTCAGGATAGCCCTAATAAATATGCATGAGAGAGATCTGCATATAATGGAGGTGCCAGACATGCAAATCTGCTCCATGCAGATTCATTACGGCTATCCTGAAAACCCGACTGGCCTGGGGGCCCTCCAGTAAAGGGTTGGGATCCACTGGAATAGACTGTCACCATGTGTTATTGGGACACCTAAACAAATCACTTATAGAATTGGCCCTTTATTTCCTTGGGATCTCCTTGTTAAGAGAGAAGTGTGCCTTCAAAGAAGTACAATGTTGACATGTGAGGAAATGTCATTAAATCATTTTTTTTACATTTTATTCACAAATGTTGCATTTTCTGAGTGAAAACCTGATCATTACAGCTCCTAAATTTGCATGTCTGTATTGGCATTGATCACCCTACAAAGACTGTGAAAATAAAATGGTGCCATGCAGAGAAGATTTTATTCATTTTGGAATTTTAAAGAAACCGAATAAATTATTTGGGCCCACAAAATCACAAAGGTGGGGGGGGGGGGGAGTAAGGTAACTAAGAATACCCTGCTAAGAATTTATTTTTTTTCTCATTACCATAAGTGCAGTAAATACATATTTCACAGTGCCATTTATCAGATCTTTGCACTTGCCAGTGCATTGCTGCGTTTTTTCAGTGGGTTGCAAACTGCTCATGTTTCAGACTACATGGTTTTCCACAACATGTTTTCTGCATTACTGTTATGCACAGTAGAGAGATTGGCAAAGTATAGTTGCATGACTGATTATTTAAGCCTTCTAAAATTAGCTAATGGTAGTCAGTTTTCATTCTCAATTTTATATGCATGCACGCACCACACATAAAATGGAAGAGTCTTTTCTATTTTAAATTGTAACCCCCTACTATGCTTTTTATCTTTAACATTGTCCAAATTCATCAGCACGTGCCATTCTAGTAGTAATAATATAACAGATTTAGGGCTTTACCAGCACTAATCTAATACAGGCATTTGTAGTACACAACTATAATGGGCAGTAAATGAATGGAGTTAGTTATGTATCAAGACATCCCTACAGCAACAGTTAGAGGATGACTAAGGCAAAGGTCATAGAAAAGGAGAGAGCCTGAATGTGATTAAAGATTCATTACAAAACAGCACATGACCCTACAATAAAAGATTAAACACAATGGTATCTTTAAATGACGTGCAAGTAAGTTATCGAAAATAAAGACTCATTTCAGTTGAATGAATATTTCATTATTAAATCATAAACTGCAAATAAAATGAATCATAAATAACAAGTTCTGTAAATGCCAGTAAATGTAAGAAAACACGTTCTCTGATCCCATTTTTTTTCTAATTTAGTGCAGTCTGCACACTCGGTTGAAATTTTGCATTGTACATCTGTGAAACATTAAGTAAATGGTACTTCAGATAGGGTGATTTGAGCAAATGAGAGGCTTGTGACAATGCCATTTATAAACCTAAAAATTATAATCAAGCCCTAACTCAAATGTAAATCTTCAGTTTACAAAAAATAAAAAAATTAAAAAAAATTAAGAACTTCTGAACCTGGATCCAATGATATAAATAAATCATATTTAGAGGTTAATTCACTAAGGATTTAAATTATAGTCACAGTTTCAAGTAACTATTTCAGCACATCTGAAAAAACATGCATAAAACATAGTGATTAGGATTTTGTGCTGGAAGACAGGAAAAAGTCATTTCCTGTATGTAGATTTATATTTGAGTCAGTCTTCAGCTCATCCCATGAATAGTTCTGACCTGTGGCATAGACACAAGGGGGCCTTGGAGGCTTGGGCTCCCCCAATTTGAGCTTAGGCCTTCTCTAGAACTATAGCACCAATTTAAATTGCTGGCGGGGATGCTGAAGCCCCGCCAGTTAGTTCGCAAGGCAATATTGTCCTCCTGGTGCTGCTTCTTTAATGTAGAAGTCAGTGGCATGCCTCCAGCCACTGTCGGTAGTTCTTATGCATGCTCAAAGCATTCACAGGAAGTCTTGGCGGTGGCTGGAGGAACGTCAACAACTTCTACATTAAGGTTTGGACAATTTCCTAGAGGAAAAGTCTGTGATCTGTTATTGAGAAAGCTACTGCTTGCCCTGGATCAGTAGCGTGGAATGTTGCTACTCCTTGGGTTTTGGCTAGGTACTAGGGACCTGGATTGGCCACCTTGAGAATGGGCTACTGGGCTTGATGGACCATTGGTCTGACTCAGTAAGGCTATTCTTATGTTCTTATGCTAGGAGGAGAGTAGCGCCTCAGGAACTGACTGGTGGGGCTTCAGCATACCCACTAGCAAAAGTATCTTTAGTGCGAGTGGAGGGAGGAAGGAAGGACAGTTGATTTTGCAGTGACATATCTGACTGGCAATTATCTGTGCTCAGGCGGCACTATCCTTGTAACCTTTCTGTTGTTATTTTTGTAATTAAACAAAAATGTGACCTAAAATTTCAATGATGAAGTGATTGCAGATTCAGTAAACCAACATGCAAATTAAATTTTGTAATATTAGGTGGTCCTTGGCACCAATTAAGCGCGATTTCTCACAAAATGTGGTTTGTAATGTGTAGTAGAGAATGACACGGTGAAAAAATTGGTCCCCGTCACCGCCCCGTCCCCGTCTCACCATCCCCGTCACCGCCCCGTCCCCGTCTCACCATCCCCGTCACCGCCCCGTCCCCGTCTCACCATCCTCTTCACCGCCCCGTCACCGCCACTGCCACCCCATTCACCGCCCCGTCACCGCCACTGCAATCCCATTCACTTTTCTTTATTTACGTATAAAGGAAACATTCTTTAAAACTTTAAAACTTTAAAACTTAGTTAAATATTAGTTAATAACTATACAAAAACAAAACACGCAGAGAAAAAATTAATTAATAAAAATTCTCAAAACTGACACATTTTGATCACTAAATTTAAAATAGTTATTTTTCATACAGTTTTTCAATCACTAATCTTCCACCACCCCTGGGGCTAGCAATGCAAAAACAAACACGACATGTACTTTAAATGCTGCCGTGATTAGCATAGTGACCGCGGCTACGGCTGCAAGTCTCCCCTCCCCCCAGCGATCACGGCAGGAGGGCACCCAACCCCTCCTGTAGACCCCCCAACGGCCCTCCCGACAATCGCAGCAGAAGGGTACCCAACCCCTCCTGCCGGTCCTCCCAATGGCCTCCCCTAAGATCGCCGGCAGGAGGGTACCCAACCCCTCCTGCTGGACCCCCCCCCAACGAACCCTCCCACCCCGGAACCGCCTTAGTCTTACTTTCCAAGTTGGACCGGACGGCTCCTCACACGTATGGCCAGCAGGCTTGCCTCCGTCCAAATGAGGCGGGCCCGCCCCTACCCTGCCCAACCCACAGGATCCTAGGGCCTGATGGGTCTAGGCACCTAAAGCCACTCCCGCTATAGGAGGGGCCTTAGGTGCTTGGGCCAATCAGGCCCTAGGATCCTGTGGGTTAGGCAGGGGAGGGGAGGGGCGGGCCCGCCTCATTTGGACGGAGGCAGGCCTGCTGGCCAGACGAGCGAGGAGCTGTCCGGTCCAACTTGGAAAGTAAGACTAAGGGGGTTCCGGGGTGGGAGGGTTCGTTGGGGGGGTCCAGCAGGAGGGGTTGGGTACCCTCCTGCCGGCGATCTTAGGGGAGGCCATTGGGAGGCAGGGGAGGGGAGGGGCGGGCCCACCTCATTTGGACGGAGGCAGGCCTGCTGGCCAGACGAGCGAGGAGCTGTCCGGTCCAACTTGGAAAGTAAGACTAAGGGGGTTCCGGGGTGGGAGGGTTCGTTGGGGGGGGGTCCAGCAGGAGGGGTTGGGTACCCTCCTGCCGGCGATCTTAGGGGAGGCCATTGGGAGGACCGGCAGGAGGGGTTGGGTACCCTTCTGCTGCGATTGGCAGGAAGGGTTGATCTGACAAATGAGGAGCACGGTGAAACACAGGTAAATAGCGGTTCCTAGAAGGGGGTACATTGGCCCGCGGGGACAAACCTGTTCACCGTTTCCGCGGTCGGTGAATGGCCTTGTCCCCGTCACCGCAGCGACTGCTAGTTTTCTTCCCCGTTTTCGGCGGTGACCCGCGGCTTAAATGCGGTGGCCGCGGGTAAACCGTCACCGTGTCATTCTCTAATGTGTAGCACCTTCCATTTGCAATCTTTTCCTGAGTTTAAAGTGTCCCTAAAAACATGACCTTTTGCCCAGGCCTTCCTAAAATTGCTTAACTACCTTTTGTCTTCACTAATCTGTTTCTTCCTACCCTTTCTTTTCCTGTTTTTCTTGTTTACATTTTGTGTTGGTAATATTGTTGTGCTATTTGCCTCTTTCCTACTGTGTATATTTAACCTGTATTTCTCTGTCATGCTTTCAGTATTTGGTTATGGCAAACTGCTTTATGAGAAGTGGTGTGTATTAAGCATTGAAATAAGCATCAGTATAATAATACTGTTCAATTTATTCTCCATTTTAAATTGGCAGCCAAGAAAGCTTCAAAGTTTCGAGACTGGTTAGACTGTAGCAGCATGGAGATAAAACCAAATGCAATTGCTATGGAGATTTTAGCCTATCTGGCTTATGAAACTGTGGCTCAGGTAAGGAAATCTTGAAGGATTTTTTTCCAAGTTGTCTTAGCAGCAATAATTGTGTGTGTTTCTCAAATTGGTGGAATGGTCTCATGGTTAAAGTTGAAGGTGAGAATCAGGGAAGCAAAGCTTGAAATCCCATTTCCTTGTCATCTGAGGCTCTACCATTCTGAACAAACGGGCATTATCCCCTCCTTCCAACAGATGGAGGTAGAGAAAACCGATCTTTTCCAATGAACTTACTGGTATAATCTGCTGGTGCTCAATGAACATTTCTGTATTTTTCTCTACTTCTAGCAGATGTTAGGCTGTTCAGGCTAGTGCTTCTGATCCCTGGCTTAGTTCCCACATCTTCAGGCTTTCTTGAAATCAGACACAGTCTCTTTCTCCACCACCTATTCTGGGAGACTGTTCCATGCATATCATACTTTCTGTAAAATGGTATTTCCTTAGATTACTCCTATCTCCATCACCTCTTCCGGGAGACTGTTCCATGCATCTACCATCTTTTCTGAAAAAAGGTATTTGCTTAGATTACTCCTGAGCCTATCAACTCTTAACTTCATCCTATGCCCTCTCATTCCTTTCAAATGAAAGAGACTTGACTCATGCACATTTAAGCCATGTAGGTATTTAAAAGCCACAGCCATTTGCCCATTGAACAAATGTCTGAGAGCTTTATCCCTCAATGTTTCTGGTTTCTAATTGTCCATATTTGCAGAGGAATCCTTAGGGGAACTTTTTGATCTTTAAATATAGTTTGTTTATTCTATCTTTGGCATAAACATACTGATAGATTCTAGGCTGTACCACTCCTTATATTAGTAATGTCACAGGAAAAGTTCAGATTTTTTACCTCCCTCCAGAGGCGTACCTAGCATATGTGACACCCGGGGCCCATCATTTTTTGGCACCCCCCCCCATATGTACGAAAAACATGATTTTTAGTAACAAGCCACACGTCACACACGAGTACCTAGGAAAAGTCAGCATCTTACATATTGCAATGAGCAGTACATCAATACACCCATTGTAAAACTAAACAAGCCAGACCAGTACAGATCAATCCTACACCGTCAATCCTAACAGAAAACCATGTATTTCGAACACAGAACACACCTTAGCCTAGTATGAAATGTCATCACAAACTAACCCCTCCCCCTTTTACAAAACTGTAGTGTCGACTTTAGCCACGGTGGTAACAGCTCTGACGCTTATAGAATTCTGAGCATCAGAGCTGCTACCACCACGGCTGGCACTAAAAACGCTCCACAGTTTAGTAAAAGGGGGAATAAAATAGAAATTCATGGACAAAGGTTGAATTGAACCAGCAAGAAGCTGGACTCTGCATAAAATGCAACACCACAGAAACAGTGACATATGTCTCCTAAAGCAATAAATAAGTAGAAAATTTTTGTTCTACCTTTGTCTTCTCTGGTTTCTGCTTTCCTCATCTTCTTGTTACTGTCTTCCTTCCATCCACTGTCTGCCCCTCCCTATATGGCATCTTCTCTCCTTCTATGCCCCTTCCCCTTACATCTCTCCTCTAGACCCCCTCCCCACTTTGGTCTGGCATCCATCATCTTCCCTCTGTTCCCTTATGGTCTGGCATCTTTCTCCTTTCATCTCTCTTTCCCTACCCCCTGTGGTTTTTAGCATCTCTCTCTTCTCATTTCCTCCGCTCAGATCTGATATCTCTGTCTCCTTCCCCGTTCTCTGGCATCTCTCCTCCCTCTCTTCCCTTTCCTTCTCTGGTCTTCCTTCTTTATTTTCTGCCTCCGTCTAAATTAAATTATTTCTTACTATGCAGTCCTCAGTTTCCCTCTTTTCACTATGTCTACCCACAGCATGCCACCCCTTTCCTTCACCCCTCCACTATCTCACTAACTCTATCTTCTTCCCCCATCCAGCATATGTCCTTTTTCTTTATCCCTCCTTCCATCCAGTATGTGTTCTCTTTCTCCAATTCCATTCAGCATTTGCTCTCCCTTCTCCCCACTTCCATCATCTGACCTCTTCTCTCTCCCCTTTCTACCCAATTCCATCATCTGCCCCCTTCTCTCAATCTCTCCATCCACCATAGGCCCATCTTTCTCCCTTTCTCACCTTTCCGATTTTGGCAACAAGATCTGCAACGCCTGCCCGCCCCCCCCCCCCCCCCGGACAACAGGCCCGGTCCGACAAACCTCCCTGCCCTGTGGCTGGCGATGTCTAAACTGCCTTCTTACAGCAGCCGGAGCGTTGTAGTTGCATATGGCTGCCGTAAAGGTGGTCTCTGATGCAACTTCCAGTTGTGTCAGAGATAACCTTTACGGCAGCCACATGCAGCTTCAACGCTCTAGCTCAGGGGTGCCCACACTTTTTGGGCTTCCAAGCTACTTTTAAAATGACCAAGTCAAAATGATCTACCAACAATAAAATAAAAAAAAAACACAAAGCACACTATACGCTGAGAAAATGTTAATTATCATTCCTATTCTGGGTTTTTTTCAAAGAGGTCAAGGCAGATGACTCTATGCACTGTCACCTCAGTAACAACCATACAAAAATAGACAAATATACCCCCTCCCTTTTTACTAAACCACAATAGCAGTTTTTAGCGCAGGGAGCTGCGCTGAATGCCCAGGGCTACTCTTGACGCTCATAGGCTCCCTGCGCTAAAAACCGCTATTGTGGTTTAGTAAAAGGGGCCATAGTGCAAAATATAGACAGTAGATATAAATTCACACATTTTGATCACTACCGTATTTTCGCGGATATAACGCGCGCGTTATACGTGATTTTACGTACCGCGCATACCCCTCGCGCGTTATATGCCTGAGCGCGGTATACAAAAGTTTTTAAACATAGTTCCCACCCCGCCCGACGCCCGATTCACCCCCCCAGCAGGACCGCTCGCACCCCCACCCCGAACGACCGCTCGCACGCGCTCCCACCCGCACCCGCATCCACGATCGGAGCAAGAGGGAGCCCAAGCCCTCTTGCCCGGCCGACTCCCCGACGTCCGATACATCCCCCCCCCCGGCAGGACCACTCGCACCCTCACCCCGAAGGACCGCCGACTCCCCAACAATATCGGGCCAGGAGGGAGCCCAAACCCTCCTGGCCACGGCGACCCCCTAACCCCACCCCGCACTACATTACGGGCAGGAGGGATCCCAGGCCCTCCTGCCCTCGACGCAAACCCCCCTCCCTCCAACGACCGTCCCCCCCCAAGAACCTCCGACCGACCCGCGACCCCCCTGGCCGACCCCCCCACCCCCCTTCCCCGTACCTTTGGAAGTTGGCCGGACAGACGGGAGCCAAACCCGCCTGTCCGGCAGGCAGCCAACGAAGGAATGAGGCCGGATTGGCCCATCCGTCCTAAAGCTCCGCCTACTGGTGGGGCCTAAGGCGCGTGGGCCAATCAGAATAGGCCCTGGAGCCTTAGGTCCCACCTGGGGGCGCGGCCTGAGGCACATGGGCCAAACCCGACCATGTGTCTCAGGCCGCGCCCCAGGTGGGACCTAAGGCTCCAGGGCCTATTCTGATTGGCCCACGCGCCTTAGGCCCCACCAGTAGGCGGAGCTTTAGGACGGATGGGCCAATCCGGCCTCATTCCTTCGTTGGCTGCCTGCCGGACAGGCGGGTTTGGCTCCCGTCTGTCCGGCCAACTTCCAAAGGTACGGGGAAGGGGGGTGGGGGGGTCGGCCAGGGGGGTCGCGGGTCGGTCGGAGGGTCTTGGGGGGGGGGCGGTGGTTGGGGGGGGGGGGTTTGCGTCGAGGGCAGGAGGGCCTGGGATCCCTCCTGCCCGTAATGTAGTGCGGGGTGGGGTTAGGGGGTCGCCGTGGCCAGGAGGGTTTGGGCTCCCTTCTGGCCCAACTACACAAAGTACGGGGAAGGCGGGTGGGGGTGTCGTGGGGGTCGGCCAGGGGGGTCGCGGGTCGGCTGGGGGACGGGCGGAGGTTCTTGGGGGGGGGCGGTCGTTGGGGGGAGGGGGTTTGCGTCGAGGGCAGGAGGGCCTGGGATCCCTCCTGCCCGTAATGTAGTGCGGGGTGGGGTTAGGGGGTCGCCGTGGCCAGGAGGATTTGGGCTCCCTCCTGGCCCAATATAGTCGGGGAGTCGGCGGTCCTTCGGGGTGGGGGTGCGAGTGGTCCTGCCGAGGGGGGAGAAGAATCGGACGTCGAGGGGGGGCATCAGGCTTTCAGGATGGGGACAGGACTTCAAGGGGGGACAGGCAGACCTTCAAGGGGGGACAGGACTTCAAGGGGGACAGGCACGGAGAGGCGGGGCAGTGCACCGAAAGTCAGGGCGGGTGAACGGTGAGTCGGGGCAACCAGAGGAGAGTCGGGGCAGTGCACCGAAAGTCAGGGTGAGTCGGGGCAACCAGAGGAGAGTCGGGGCAGTGCACCGAAAGTCAGGGTGAGTCGGGGCAACCAGATGAGAGTCGGGGAGGGCGAAAGGAGAGTCGGGGTGGCCAGAGGAGAGTCGGGCAGCATGCGCGTTATATGCCTGAGCGCGGTATAGAAAAGTTTTTGTACATATCATCGTGATTTCTGCGCGCTATACCCCTGTGCGCGTTTTACAATGGTGCGCGTTATATCCGCGAAAATACGGTAAATTGAAAATAAAATCATTTTTCCTACCTTGTCTGGTGATTTCATGAGTCTCTGGTTGCACTTTCTTCTTCTGACTGTGCATCCAATCTTTCTTCCCTTCTTTCAGCCTGTATGCTTCATCTCCTCCAGACCTCATTCCCTCCCTCAGCTTTTTCTTCCTCTCTCCCTGCCCTTTCTTTCTCCCTGCCTCCCTTTCTTTTTTCTCTCTTCATGCCCCTTTTCTTTTTTCTGTTTCCCTTCAGTCTCCCTGCCTGCCCTCCACCAAGCCACTGCTGCCACCATCGGGGAACAGGCCCCAAAGCCGCGGCCGCGGCCACCCCAAACTCTCTCTGCTTCTCTACGTCGGGCCGACCAGCATTCCTCTCCCCGACATCAATTCTGCCGTCATTGAGGAAGTTCCGCCCAGCCAGGCAGCGATTGGCTAGCCCGATCTTCCTTTCCGAAGGCAGAATTGACGTCAGGGAGAGGAAGGCTGATCGGCCTGGTAGATCGCCAAGGCAAAGTGAGTCTATCACGGAGCCCGGGATGGGCTCCGCAATCGACTAACTTTGTCTTGGCAATCGACCATTTTACGGACCTGGCCGGCTGTGCACCCCCCTAAGGCTGCACCCGGGGCGGACTCCCCCCACGTGGTACGCCACTGCCTCCCTCTGCTGGTAGAGGAATATACCCCTTTGGTCTGGACTGGTCTATCAGGAATTAGGGAAAGGACCTTACCAGGTAAGGTCAAATTTTATCAAAATGCTGCGGTGGCCCTGATTCACTAAATATTTTCCCACAGACACAAAATGTGAGAAAAGCCTACATAAATCAGTCTCACACTGATTAAGAATTTAAAAATTCTAGGTTGTGGAAAATCTCCATATATTCAGTACATGCATGTTCTATGCTCCATCACTGTAACACTCTTGAGCCACTATCTTTGAAAATTATGTTCTAGTACTTTATCCTTTCATTTATTTTTCTTTTGTGATTCTTTATTTTTTGTTTCTTGTAGTTAGTGGACCTGGCTCTCTTGGTCAAACAGGACATGACTCCAAAGGCAGGTGACCCATTCACTCATGCTGTATCTGCTACCTTCATACAGCATCATAGTTCTGTTGAGGTAAATGTTTTTGTTGTCAAGTCCTTTTTTTATTGTAATGCTCAATCAGAATTTGTCCATGAATGCTTCTGTCCAATGCACTTTATTTCCGATGAACTAATGTATGAAGGAAACCTTTTATTACATAATGACACATCAGGAAAATAATAATGAAAATGGAGTAGATGTACTCTTATAATACCCTAGGTTAATGTTCTTCAATGCAAGGCCCGAGAGGTGGGGGATGGGCAATGGCAGGCTCCCATTGTCTTTTTGTTTCTCCTACCTAGGCTCAGGACAGTAAGGTTAAAGTTGAAGGACAAGGTGTTTTTCAATAGATAAAAGAGAATGCCTTTGGAAATGCTCATAATCTTAAGGATACCCACTAATGAAGTTTGAAGGTAGGCTGATGGAGTTGGATAATAATAATAATAACTTTATTCTTTTATACCGCCATAACCAAAAGTTCTAGGCGGTTTACACTAAAAAGAAGTGGACAATCAGCGAAATACAATAATACAGTAAAAAATACAAATATTTGTAAAATAGAATTTCAATAATAAAACTCACTAAATAATAAACTTATTGAACAAAGTGGTCTTAATTAATTTCCGGAAATTGCAATAGGGTAACATAGCTTGCTGAATACATTTACCTAACCAAGACTGTTGCCTACCAGCTTGAAATGCTAGGGTCCTATCTAAGGTCTTATATCTACACCCATTAATTTTTGGATAAGCAAATAAGTAGAAGTTTCTAGTTTCTCTTGATGGTCTATGCAACACAAAATGAGGAAAAAGGTAAGCTGGAGACAATCCCGATATCAGTTTAAAGCAGATACAGGAAAATTTGAATAATACTCTTGCCTCCAAAGGCAGCCAATGAAATAAATGATAATATGGACTAATATGGTCGTTCTTTTTTAAACCAAAAATCAATCGAACAGCTGTCATTGGCACCCACTGATCAGGTGTATCATGTGTCTGCATGGAAAGACATTTGGCATGTAATAAGGAGAGAGATCTTGAAAAGAAGATTGTGTTGGAAGCAAAAACACAAAGTAAACACTTTTTTTAGGTATATTAAAAGCAAGAAGCTGGGAAGAGAATCAGTTGGACTGCTAGACTACCGAGGGATAAAAGGGGCTCTTGGGGAAGACAACGCCATATTGGAGAGATTAAATTAATTCTTTGCTTCGAGGAAGTTCTAGGGGAGTTGCTGGTTCCAGAAATGGTATTCAATTCTGATGAATCAGAGTAAATGAAACAAATCTCTGTAACATTGGAAGATGTAATGGGTCAATTTGACAAATTGAACAGTAACAAATTGCTTGGACTGGATGGTATACATCCCAGAGTGCTGATAGAATTGAAAAATTAACTTGCAGAACTATTGTTAGTAATTTTTCTTTAAAATCCAGCATAGTACTGGAAGACTGGCGGATGGCTAACGTGATGCCATTTTTAAAAAAGGGTTCCAGAGGTGATCCGGGAAATTATAGACTGGTGAGTCCAATGTCGGTGCAGGGCAAAATGGCAGCGACTATTACAATTACAAAATGATAGCACATATTCATAAGCATGGATTAATGAGAGAAAGCCAACATGGATTTAGTCAAGGGAAATCTTGTCTCACTAATCTACTATATTTCTTGAAGGGTTGAATGAACATGTGGATAAAGGTGAGCCAGTTGATACTGTGTATTTGGATTTTCAAAAAGTATTTGACAAAGTACCTCATGGAACATAAGAACATAAGCAATGCCTCTGCTGGGTCAAACCTGAGGTCCATCGTGCCCAGCAGTCCGCTCACACGGCGGCCCAACAGGTCCAGGACCTGTGCAGTAATCCTCTATCTATACCCCTCTATCCCCTTTTCCAGCAGGAAATTGCCCAATCCTTTCTTGAACCCCAGTACTGTACTCTGCCCTATTACGCCCTCTGGAAGCGCATTCCAGGTGTCCACCACATGTTGGGTAAAGAAGAACTTCCTAGCATTTGTTTTGAATCTGTCCCCTTTCAACTTTTCCAAATGCCCTCTTGTTCTTTTATTATTCGAAAGTTTGAAGAATCTGTCCCTCTCTACTCTCTCTATGCCCTTCATGATCTTGTAAGTCTCTATCATATCCCCTCTAAGTCTCCTCTTCTCAAGGGAAAAGAGTCCCAGTTTTTCCAATCTCTCAGCGTATGAAAGGTTTTCCAAACCTTTTATCAGACGCTCTCCTCTGAACTCTCTCGAGTATCGCCATATCCTTCTTAAGGTACAGCAACCAATATTGGACGCAGTACTCCAGATGCGGATGCATCATCGCCCGATACAACGGCAGGATAACTTCTTTCGTCCTGGTTGTAATACCCTTCTTGATTATGCCTAGCATTCTATTTGCCTTCTTAGCGGCCGCTGCGTACTGTGCCGCCGGCTTTATTGTCTTGTCCACCATTACCCCCAAGTCCCTTTCTTGGGTACTCTCATGGAAGACTTCTGAATAAATTAGAAAGTAATGTCCTATAAATTAAGAACTGGTTGAACGACAGAAAACAGAGTAGTTTTAAATGGTCAATATTCTCTATAGAGAAGGGTAAAGAGTGAGATTCATAATCAAAACCAAAACCAGTTAGAACTTATATCACTCTTTGTAGCACAGGCATTGAGCACTTCAGGTGCCATTTTCAAAACCTCCCAATCCCTGAAGCAGCCTTCTGGCAAAACGCTATTTGCCCAACGTCGGAGGGGGTGGGAATTAAAGCCTGAATAGTGCAACAGACAAGTCTCCCGGCACATAACCTGCACAGAACCACAGATAAGTTTTTACTGTTGTATTATTACAATACTAGTCTTTAAGCCCGTTACATTAACGGGTGCTAGAATAGATGTGTCTGTCTGTCTGTGTTTCTTTATCTCTCTCTCCTTGGCCGCTGTCTGTATCCTTCTGTCTCCCCCCCCACCCCACCCCCGAGCACAGCTGTCTGCCCCCAGGACACACCTCCCCCCCAAAGCAGCCCCCTTTCCCTCTCCCTAACTGTTTCTCCATGGCCCTCTTCTGTCTTCTCCAGCCCCCGAGCAAAGCTGTCTGTCCCCAGCACACCTCTCCCTATCTCTCCATGGTCCCTTCTGTCTCTCCCCAGCACACCCCTTCCCCCCCAAAGCAGCCTCCTTTCCCTCTCCCTGTCTCTCCATGGCCCCTTCTGTCTTACCCCCAGAGCAAAGCTGTCTGTCCCCAGCACACCTCCCCCCAAAGTAGCCCCCTTTCCCTCTCCCTATCTCTCCATGGCCCCTTCTGTCTCCTCCCAGAGCAAAGCTGGCCCCAGCACACCTCCCCCCAAAGTAGCCCCCTTTCCCTCTCCCTATCTCTCCATGGCCCCTTCTGTCTCCTCCCAGAGCAAAGCTGGCCCCAGCACACCTCCCCCCCAAAGCAGCCCCCTTTCCCGCTCGCTCTCCATAGCCCCTTCTGTCTCCCCCCAGCACACCCCTCCCCCCAAAGCAGCCCCCTTTTCCTTTCCCTCTCCCCCTGGCTCCCGGTATTGATCCCCTTCTTACCCTCCCCTCCATCCCGGCGTCTTCTGGCCTGCTCCTCTTCAAAGCAGCCTGCGATCTTGGTGGCCGGCTTTAGCGAACCTAACAGGCCATTCTCCAACTCGGTAGCACGTTCCCTCTGACGCGATCCCATGCATCAGAGGGAGCGTGCTACTGAGGTTGGAGAGCGGCCTGCGAGGTTCTTTAAAGCAGGCCACGATCGCAGGCTGCTCTGAAGAGGAGGATCAGTGGCGGCGGCGGCGAGTGAGGTGACACGGCGAGGACACAGGCAGGCAGCGAGTGAGAGGCAGCAGCGAGTGAGGGAGGGCGGTGACACGCCGAGGACAGGGAGAGAGCACAGTCGCATGCCTTCAGCCTCCGCATGCGCCGTGAGGTTAGAATGTTGCCACAGAAGCACACCTCACGGCGCCACACCTCACGAATTTTCAAGAGCGCATGCGCGCTCTAGCGTTTTATTATTATTGATTGTAAATCGTTAACTAGTAACAGTGGATTAGGAAACAGCATCAAGTGATCTGAATATTTGAACAGCACTTCAAAAGTATTTCAATGAGCACTTTAGATTTTTTTTGGGCTGTAGTAATGGATACAGCACTTTAAATAAGCACGTTAAATTTAGCAGCTGTAACACAGATGGAAAGGAGGTTTGTGCCTGTGAAGTTATCTAACCCTCTCAATTTGAAAGAGGGTCTCCCCAAAGGGGTCTGAGGCTTTTCCTCCTTGAATAACTGTTTAAGTGTTGCCTGTTTGGTTCTACTATATATATTTTTTCCAGTTCTTTTTTGTGAGTAAATAGTGGGGTTCCGCAGGAGTCTATGCTGGGACCCCTGCTTTTTAACATTTATCAATGATCTAGAGATGGGAATAACTAGTGAGATAATTAAATTTGCTGATGACACAAAGTTGTTAAATTGCAAGAGGAACACCGGTTTACCTCACCAGTCTCCTCTAGATGCTAGTCTAGTTTCTGTTGCTCACCTCATAGGGGGTGGGGGAGGGGGGAGAGTGCCTGTGGAATGCATGTTGTGTGAATGGTGTGTTTTTCTCTTTTTCTTTTCCACTTTTCTCTGCTTTCGCTTCCAATGGTTTGGATGGGGAATTGGTTTGTTTGGGGGGGGGGGGTTCACTTATAAAATGAGCTTTGGATAGTATGCCGGGGTTCGAGTCCTTTTATATTGATGTTGGCCTTATTGGATTGTCTTGAAGTGCTTATGTCACTTTACTTATCTTTGTACTATGTATTGGTGATGCCCTGTTCCCCTGTATTGACCGTGCTGGAGTCCAAATAAAGATATTATTTAAAAAAAAAAAAATTGCAAGAGGATTTTGAAAAACTTCAAGGACCTTGGGAGATTGGGCATCAAAATGACAGATAACATTTAATGTGAGCAAGTGCAAAATGATGCATGTGGGAAAGAGGAAACCGAATTATAGCTACCGTATTTTTCGCTCCATAAGATGTACCTGACCATAAGAAGCACCCTAGATTTAGAGGAGGAAAACAAGAAAAAAAAATAATTCAAAACGAAATTCTCCCTGCCAGGCTTTGCACCCTCTTCCACCCCCCCCCCCCTGGTGGTCTAGTGGTGGGCCAGGACAGGGCACAGAGCAGGCAGGCCTAGTGGCAGGCAGGCAGTCCTAGTGACAGGCAGGCAGGCAGGCCCCATACCCCCCTGTACCTTTAATCATACCCCTTTATACTTTTAATCATACACCCCTTGTATCTTTTTAATCATACCCCCCTTGTGCCTTTAATCATACCCCCTTTTAAAAAAAAAATCAAAAACGTACCTTTTAAATTCTTCCCTCCCTCGACAGCTTCCAGGCAGCAGGCGCATGAGTCAGGAGCACGGAAGTCAGGCGTGAGTTTTCTGCGTTCCCACCTGACTCCGCGTCATTTTCTGAATGGCTGCCAGCAGTTCTTGCGAGTCCCGCAAAAACTGCCACCAGCCATTCAGAAAGAAGTGCAGGCCCAAGTGGGAGCGTGTAAAGCTTGGGCCTGGCTGCCACGCTCCTGACTTGTGCGCCTGCTGCTGGGAAATATTACAGAGCCGTTTAGGGAGGGATATATGCTGGACCACCAGGCTTTAAAAGGTATGGCGGCAAAGACAGAGGCAGCGGTGACAGCAGTGGCAGGGGTTTGTTTTAAAAAGGTGTGCAGCTGAAAGGTGGTGCTGCGAGGCAGAGTGTTTTGCAATTGTCTGGGGGGGGGAGGCGAGGCAGTGTTTAAAAAAGTGGTGTGACTGAAAGGTGGTGCAGCCGCTGGGGAGGGGTTTGCAGTTGTACGGAGGGGGGAGTGATGGGCTGTGTTTAAAAAGCTGGTGCATGGGGGGGGGGTGTTTTGCAGCCATGTGGGGGATTCAAATTTTGCACCTTCGCTTCATAAGATGCACCGAGATTTCCACCCACTTTTGGGTGGAAAAAAAGTGTGTCTTATGGAGCAAAAAATATGGTACATGATGCAGGATTCCACGTTAGGAGTCACTGCCCAGGAAAAGGATCTAGGTGTCATCGCTGAGGATACGTTAAAACCCTTAGCTCAGTGTGTGATGGCAGCTAAGAAAGCAAACTGAATGTTAGGAATTATCAGGAAAGAAATGGAAACAAAGATGAAAATGTTATAATGTTATATTGCTCAATGGTACTGTTTGCTGCACCTTGAATACTATGTATAATTCATTAAAAAGGTACAGTGAAGGGCAACGAAAATGATAAAAGGGATGGGGCATCTTCCCTATGAGGAAAGGCTAAAGCGGCTGGGGCTCTTCAGCTTGGAGAAGAGATAGCTCAGGGGTGATATAATAGAGATTTTTGTGGATGCTGTGTATTCTTTGTTGTTTGTTTGCTGTCTCTTAATAAAAAAAAAAAAAATTGTTTCAGTTTAAAATACTGATTGGCAAAGGTAGATGTGAATCTTTGTTTACTGTTTCCAAAAATACTAGGACTAGGGGGATGTGTTGAAGCTACAAAGTAGTAGACTTTAAACAAACCAGAGAAAATATTTCTTCACACAATGTGTAATTAAACTCTGGAATTCGCTGTATGAGAATGTGGTGAAATCAGTTAGCTTAGCAGTGTTTAATAAAGGCTTGGATAATTTCCTAAAAGGGGAGTCCATAGCCATTATTGAGATGGTTTGGGGAAATCCACTGCTTATTCCTAGGATAAGCAGCATAAAATCTGTTTTACTACTTGGGATCTAGCTAGGTACTTAGGGCCTGGGTTGGCCACTGTTGGAAACAGGATTCTGGGCTTGATGAATCTTTGGTCTGTCCCAGTATGGCAATTCTTATGTGAGCCAAGTATAGAACAACCAAGTCATTGTGACATCACTGATGAGTTTGTCTCTTAGGCATTGGTAGAATGAGGCATTATGACATCACAGTCTGAGCTCTGGAATATTGCTACCTTTTGGGTTTCTGACAGGTACTTGGAACCTGGGTTGGCCACTGTTTGAAATAGGATGCTGGGCTTGATGGACCTTTGGTCTGTCCCAATATGGCAATTCTTATGTATTTTTGTTTTTTATTTGTTTATTTATTTATATATATATATATATATATATATATATATATATATTTTTTTTTTTTTTAAATCAAGTACAACACTTGTTTCAAGAAAAGTGAAAGAAAACAATAAGTAATGATTACATTTTCTCCTTAGACCACAAAGGGCTCCTTTTAGGAAGCCACGTTAGCGGCGCGACTTTTAATCATGTGCTACCCCCGCGCTAGCTGAAAAACTACCGCCTGCTCAAGAGGAGGCGGTACCAGCTAGTGCGTCCGGCTAACCCAGCTTCGTAAAAGGAGGCCAAAGTGTGAGGGGAGGTCAGCCCGAAAAAACTAACTAAAAGTTAACTGAAGATACAAATCAATATAATATGCTTAGCGGAACCACTCCTCCTAATTTATTAACATCCATTACCCACTAGAGATCTTTTTTAAATCTAAAAATGCTTTCAACTGGTCTTGGGCATAAAAAATATATCGAACAAAACATTTACATGGATATGCAAACAGAAAAGTAGCCCCTAATTTTTTGCCTCTTGTCTCATAGCTAGAAATACCTTTTTCTTTTCCTGCATTTATTTTGTCAATCAGGATAAATCCAAACCCTCTGTCCAAAAAATAGAGTCTGAGCATTTTGAAAGTAAAATTTCATCACTGCGTTGAGGTCTTGTTGGAATACAAGTGAGGCTAATAAAGTAGCTCTTTCCTCAATTACTGTTACGGATTCTTCTATAACACTGCACAACAAAGTTTTTGCTTCCTGAACACTGCTGGGTGTTTCTTATAGAATTTTGGATGCTGATCATGAATATTACATCAAAAATTACCCATCACGTACCATTTCAGAGAAATCTTCAATTTTGTCGTGATTTTTTCTTATATTTGGATGCAAACAATTTTTTCTCCCATAAGTGTCTTATCAACAACGGTTTGTGCCACCTGGGTATGTCCATGCATAAAATCTAGCCAGGTTGGAAGCTGTTTTATGGAAGATGACATCCTGGGCATGTCTGGGCAGGTCTGAACGAGCTTGCGCTGTCTCACCATGCTATAATGGTGGCTTCCATACACCGATCCTGCTCATTTGGTTAATATAGATAGTCCGTGTGTGTATATAGTATCAGTATAGTAAAGTATAGTAGTATAGTAGCTGTAGCAATATAACAGTAAGTAAGCTTGATGCTATAGACGTTTTGGTGTCGGGCAATATGTCTCGTCGGTGTCGTAACAGCCGCGACACATTCTGCTATATCTGTGGGGAATATACACTTACGCCTCAGAGACGTTCGATGACTGCCCTTGTAAAGAAAGCCTATCATCTGTATTTTGGCTGCAAAATAGGTGATCAAGACAAGCAATGGGCGCCTCACATTTGCTGTGCGACATGTGCTGTTAGTCTGAGAGCCTGGCTCAGAGGTACTCGAAAGACGATGCCATTTGCTGTTCCGATGATATGGCGAGAACAGAAAGACCATGTGACGGACTGTTATTTCTGTTTGACTAATGTGTCTGGTTTCTCTGCCAAAAACAAGAAGTCAATTGAATATCCTAATCTGCCTTCAGCAATGAGACCCATGCCACATGATGACAGTCTTCCAGTTCCGAAACCACCAGAGGATTGGACCTTAGACGAACCAGATGAAGAAACTGCAGTGCAGGGTTCTAACAGTGACATTGACCCGGATTTTGAACCATCCTCATCAGGCGATCCACATCTGATAACACAGTCCGAATTGAACGATTTGGTCAGAGATTTGGGTCTGTCAAAAGCAAAAGCTGAGCTGCTAGGTTCGAGACTGCAGGAATGGTGTTTGCTATCACCAGGTACGAAAATTTCTGTGTTTCGAGACCGGCATCATGATATAACCAAATTTTTTGCACAAGTCGACAGTCTCTGTTTCTGTTGTGACATTGAAGGATTGTTCTCGGTCTTTGGTTGTGATCACAACCCGGAAGAGTGGCGTCTTTTCATTGATTCGTCAATGTTAAGCCTGAAAGCTGTTCTGTTGCACAATGGCAACGTTTATCCTTCAGTACCTGTTGGCTATGCAGCACATATGAAAGAAACATATGAGAATATGGAAATGTTACTAAAGTATGTCCAGTATACCAGGTATAACTGGAATATCTGTGGAGACCTCAAAGTCGTTGCTCTGTTACTAGGACTGCAGCTTGGCTATACAAAGTACTGCTGTTTCATCTGCGAATGGGACAGCCGAGACAGAGAGTCGCACTATTCTAGAAAGAACTGGCCACTCCGTAAAAAGTTAGTTCCAGGACAGAAAAATGTAGCACATGAATCGCTTGTTGACCCGACAAAGATATTTTTGCCTCCTCTTCACATTAAACTGGGACTCATGAAGAATTTTGTGAAAGCAATGAACAAGGAAGGGGAAGGTTTTCGTTATTTAAGACAGATGTTCCCAAGAATAACTGATGCCAAGATCAAAGAGGGTATTTTTGTTGGCCCCCAGATCAGACATGTTATGAGTGACAAGCGATTTGAAGATCTGTTAGTTGGGCCGGAAAAAATTGGCTGGAAAGCCTTGAAAGACGTTGTTGACAATTTTCTGGGCAATTACAGAGCCCCAAACTACATTCAGCTGGTAGACAAACTTCTCAAAGCATACAAGAGAATGAAGTGCAATATGTCACTCAAGATTCATTTCCTCCATTCACACTTGGACTTCTTCCCCGCAAATCTCGGTGCTGTGAGTGACGAGCACGGTGAAAGGTTTCATCAAGACATAGCTACGATGGAGAAACGATACCAGGGCAATTGGAATCCGTCAATGCTTGCCGACTATTGTTGGATGCTACAACGTGATGCACCAGACACTGAATATAAAAGAAACTCGGGAGCAAAACACTTTTAATTCTGTTTCATTTAGTCGCTTGTGCGAAACGTAAACTTGACTATATATTTTATTTTCAGTAAACATAAAAATGTCTATTTCTCATAGTTCTTACGTGATGCAGTAAAACCAAAACCATATTTGAGCATACCAAGTTGGTACCTGTCATAATCACCAAAAACTTTTCAGGAATCAAGACTTAACCAAAAAATTGTTGTGCAGTGTAATCGCTGATAGATTATCCAAATTAATACAATCATCTTACTGTTGAGACTCTTGATTCAGACCACCTGTTTCTCCCCCAAGTTTTTTACTTAAGGCAACTAGTAAAAGGTAAATTTTGTTTAATGGTGGAATAGCTTCTGAGGCAGATTTCAAAATCTGGATCAGATATTTACGAAACAAGTCAACAAGGGTCATATCAGGTGGTTTAGGAAATTCAAAGGTACGTAAATTAAGTTCTCCAATTGCTCCAATCTTCTATGTACAGAAATTTTATCTTTAATTATAATTGTTGTTCTTCATTAACACTTGCAAACTGAGACAAATTTTCACTCTTAATGTCTTCAACAGTTTTAGATAGTCCATTTTACATACCAATGCTGTTATTTCTTCTGCTGATTTTAATACCGTCCCATCTAGTCTTTGAAGCATTTTCCAGATATCTTCTAGGGTTATCTCCGAGAGGGTTTCTGACTGAACTCCAGCCCCTATTATCTTCTCTTCAATATCTTCTCTTCATGTTAGACTTTTGCCTCTCAATAGAGAAAAACCTTGCAACCACTTTGGCATCGACGTTTCTCTAACACTCATTCGATGAGATTGCTGGACACAGTGGAACAAATGGATCCGGGGGCGACAGTGATATTTCTGGCTCATGTGTAGCAGTCGGCTCTTGAGCTACTGACACAGTTTGGCCTCACATCCCAGTAACTGAAGGAGTTCTGGAGGTAAAGCTTGAAATTCTCTGCTACAAAGGCGAAGAAGTGTCCGTCAGCAAGGGTCTGATCTGGACAGCATCTTTGCATTTGGTATGCGGCATTATTAAAAAAGAAGATGCACCCCAACACAGACAGCCCTCCCCACACATGCATCCACCACACATACCCGCATTCAGTTCCAACGTCCATCCCCCCACAACCCCACCCAAGCATTCCCCCCCACCCACTCCCCACCAACCTCACCCGGCCCCCCAGAGAAAAGCTTCCCCAGAGCCATCCCCAAAATCCCCCAATACAAAAGAAAAAACTAAGAACAAAAAATCCCACTCTCAAGAAGTGGAACAACCTAAAGTCCTTAATTAAGCTCTCATATACCCAAAGTCTCCCAAAAAGACTTCAACTGCCCATGATGAGGGGAAAACCAGCCAGCGCCGGAGCAGATGTTTAAAAAAAAAAAAAAAGAAGATACAGAAAGCTGTACGAGCTCCAAGCACCACCAGAATCACGCTTCCATCTTGGCTCCTCCCTCAGAAATTATTATGTTCTTATATGTGCATTTGTCAGATATATGCCTAAAACTTAGTCTGTGATTATGTATGTGCATATTTCTAATAGTATTCAGTTTGCAGATGAGTGTACACATGGGCAGAACTTGGGTGGGGCGCAAAGTTACACCCCCCCCAAATTCTATATATGGCATTCAAAATTGCACATGCAAATTTGGACACATGCCTAACCTGTTTGCTTAATTTAATTGAATAACAAGCCAATTAGTACCTGTAATTGGGTGCTAACAATCAACCAATTGGCAAAAGATTTGAATTTGCAGGCACATCTTCCCAGTCAGGATTCTATAAAAATGTACATGGAAGGGGGCATGACCATGGGAGGTATATGGGAAGATCATGGGCATTTCTAAATTTTGCATGCATTGTTATAGAATACGGGAGATCTGCACTTAGGCGCAAGGATTTACACCAAGTTTCAGTTGGTGTAAATCCATTCACACAAAATTGGGTGTGGATTCTGGCACTAAGCACTGTTCTATAAATGGAGCGCTGCTTATGGAATAGTGCTTATTGCTCATTTTTCCAGCCCCCAAATTTGGTGGCCATCTACAGAATCTGGTTTGTAACTTATAGACTTATTTATCCAATTTTCTATGCCAGTCTCCCAAGGGAGCTCAGAATGGTTTACACTTCCCCCTCCCCATTCGCGGTTTCCCTACTCGCGATTTCACATAATCATGATTTTTTTTTTTGGGGGGGGAGAGGAGGAAAAAAATCCCTCCCATATTTTTGTCTTCCTCCTGGCATCCCGGCCTTACCTGGTGGTCTAGCTGGTTTTTGGGGCAGGAGCAATCTTCCTACGCTCCTGCCCCATGCAGATAGTCATTAGGAAATGGCTGTGGGGAGTTCCCATAGGAAGATCGCTCCTGCCCCGAAAACCAGCTAGACCACCAGGTAAGGCCGGGATGCCGGGGGAAGGCGGAAGGGAGACGGGGGTGGGTCAGAGCCAGATATTTGCAGTTTTTCGCCAATCGCAGTCTGGCTCTGCTCCTATCCCCCGCGAATAACAAGGGAGAAGTGTACATGAATTTATTCAGGTACTCAAGCATTTTTCCCTGTCTGTCCTAGTGGGCTTACAATCTATCTAATGGGGGGATTAATTGACATGCCAAGGGTCACTTAATCCCCCCATTTGAACCCACAACCTGAGGTTGCTGAGGCTGTAGCTTTAACCACTGCTTTGTAGTCACAAACTTTGAATTCTTAGAAGGAACTGGAATACAAAATGCATACATACAAATAAATATAAATTCTAGTGGCAATTATATTTATTTGTATGTATGCTTTAACTACTGCACCACTCTCCCCTACTATATGACACATCTATGGAACGTGGGTGCACACACTTTCACCAGTTGTATGTCCCAAGCCTAAACACATAAGTGCAAATCTACCCAGTACACTAATACTGTATTATATAATGAAAAGTAGATGTCTACTTTTCTTTATAGAATTATGCGCCAATCAGGTGTTCTCTCGGCACATGTACAGAGTCACAAATATGTGCGTATGTAACATAGTAAGATAGTAGATGACGGCAGATAAAGACCCGAATGGTCCATCCAGTTTGCCCAACCTGATTTAATTTAAATTTTTAAAATTTTTCTTCTTAGATATTTCTGGGCAAGAATATAAAGCTCTACCCGGTACTGTGCTTGGGTTCCAACTGCTGAAATCTCTGTCAAAACCTACTCCAGCCCATCTACACATTCCCAGCCATTGAAGCCCTCTCCAAACCATCCTCCCCCAAACGGCCATATACAGACCTTGCAAGTCTGCCCAGTACTGGCCTTAGTTCAATATTTAATATTATTTTCTGATTCTAGATCCTCTGTGTTCATCCCACGCTTCTTTGAACTCTGTCACCATTTTCTTCTCCACCACCTCTCAGGAGCGCATTCCAGGCATCCACCACCCTCTCCGTAAAGTAGAATTTTCTAACATTGCTCTTGAACCTACCACCCCTCAACCTCAAATTATGTCCTCTGGTTTTTTCCGTTTTCTGAAAAAGATTTTGTTCTACATTAATACCCTTCAAGTATTTGAACATCTGAATCATATCCCCCATCCCTCCTTTCCTCTAGGATATACATATTCAGGGCTTCGAGTCTCTCCTCATACGTCTTCTGGTGCAAGCCTCCTATCATTTTCGTCGCCCTCCTCTGGACCGCTTCAAGTCTTCTTACGTCCTTCGCTAGATACGGTCTCCAAAACTGAACATAATACTCCAAGTGGGGCCTTACCAATGACCTGTACAGGGGCATCAACACCTTCTTCCTTCTTCCTTCCATCAACACCTTCTTCCTTCTACGCCTCTCTTTATACAGCCCAGCATCCTTCTGGCAGCAGCCACCGCCTTGTCACACTGTTTTTTCGCCTTTAGATCTATGGGCACACATACTCCCATAGTTGTCACTATTCTCGACAACTACAGAAAGTAGTTTGCTTAGGCATAAGCAAACAAGCTTAGTGGTGATTAGATGGCAACATCAGTCATTGAGAAGCAAAGCCAGTGCTGGGCTGACTTCCATGGTCTGTGCCCGGTTTGTGGCTGGAGAGATTTGGAAAGTCTGGAGTGGGGTTTCAATGACAGCTTGAATAGTAGGAGAGCAAGGGTATAGCTGGGAAGACTTCTTTAGTCTGTGCTGTGAAAACAGCAAGGCAAGCGGTCTGTGATATCCAAGGTGGAAGAAACACAAAGAGCAGACCTCTACAAATGATCCCAGGCTGAGGTGCTGTTTGACTAGTTTAGGAGGAAGCTGGATTTATCAACAATTGGTATTTCTTGCCCCTGAGGCAGCTGGCCAATGAAATGTGGCCACATTGGGCAACAGTATTTTATACCTGGGAGGTTTTTTAAAGAGAAATAAAAATAAAAAAAAACACCAAAAATGATTTGTTATACAGGTCTGAAAATAGCAAGGACAAATCAAGATCAAGCATGCATATGTAGTATCACATTATACTTATAGTATGAATATATCTTGTTGGGCAATTGGATGGGACCGTACAGGTCTTTATCTGCTGTCATCTATTGTGTATGTTACCTACTCCAGCCATAGAGCTGATGCATAAATGTTAGCACCTGCTTTATAGAGTTACAGAATTACTCCCTCAGTGCTGCTGCTGTTGCTCACGCTTGCTGTTCTCTTGTTGCTCCCCCACCCCCTTCTGTTTTCTATGAAGTCCTTATTAATTGTGCATTTTAGTTTTTTGTTTGTTTGATTTTTTTTTTTTTTTTTAAATTCTTCTTAGACTGTTTTGATCCCTTTCCTCTTGATATTTGTCTTTTATAGCAAAACCTCTTAGGGCAGCATGTCATGGTGAAGACCAATCCTGACTCTCCTGAAAACACACCACCTCCTACACCAACACCTCCAGTTCACCATGTAGGAAAAATCCAGCCTGGATCCCTGGGAAATGGCAGCCTCACACAAGACTCCACCAAAACTAAACAAAGAAAACGTAAAAAGGTGGGTGTGACATAAATGAGAATGTATAGTGCCTAAATTATCAAATATGTATCTCAGCACTAGCTCCCCTGTTCTGGGCCTGTTTCTCTGATAGTTCAGACAAGCAACACTTTCTCTGTTTGTCAGCATCTCTACTGATCTGAAGTTATATTAAATATCAGAAATACATTTTAGTCTACAAAATCCATAGTGCACCAGATGTTTAGGAAGGAGCACTAGTGGCTTACTATCAGTATAATCCTCTGTCAGTCTATAGCTGTCCTGGTCTCGATCATGCTGCTGTGAGAATCGTATGTCAAATGAGACATTAATCTTACATTACTAACATGTAACAGTACCTTGAAAGTGACATACACAATAGTAACAAGGTACAGGCAGTCCCCAGGTTAAGAACGAGTTCCATTTTTTAAACCATTCTTAAGTTGAATTTGTATGTAACTCTATAAAATTTGTATATAAATCTATAAAAACATTAAAGGAACAGTCCTCAAAACAAAGTCCAGTCAAACCTCGGTTTACGAGTGCACCGGTTTGTGAGTGTTTTGCAAGACGAGCAAAACATTTTCAAAATCGGCGCCTCAGAAACCAAGCTTGACTTGATTTATGAGGCCCCCCCACCCCCCCCGCGATCCGGCATCCCCCTCCGCTCGCATCGCCCCCCCCCCCCCCCGCCATGATCTGGCATCCCCCAGGCACCCACACAAATATATTGGCTTACCCCCATCTGGCACCAGCACCAAAACACAGGACATGCCGGTGCCGGTGCCCGAAGATCTGCTGTCTTCCTTATGCTGGGCCTTGAGCATCTGCACATGCTCAAGGCCTTCTAGTCTCACTCTCTCCGAGATTGTCAGAGATCCAGAGATCCTTTGTGCCTCCCATGAGTGTTTACCTCCTCTGGCCGGCTCTCTCCTTCCAGTGGCACTTCTCTTTGCGAAGCTGCAGCCACTGGTTCTTACATGCGGCTTCACAGCTGACCCGGAAGCCTTCCCTCTGAGGATTTTGCATTAAAGCAACATACACTTGGAGTTGGAAAGGAGGTTTACTGATTAGACTCTGGACAGGGAACAAGTTTTGTTTGCTGTAATGACATAAGTCATCTTCACATACTGTAAATGAGCTCTCACAACCTGAAAAGAAACAAAATTCATTAGGAATGCTATATAGTTGTTTCTCTCATTTGACTTCAGAAGACTTGGTAGTCCTGTGGCAAACCATAAAGCAGCTAATTGGCTAACATCATGCATTTGTGCTTATAGCAGGTTTCTGGGTCTCGCTGCATCTTGTCAGGTAGAACCGATGTTTCAGCCATCATGCTGTGGCTTTCTTCAGGGTATGCTGTGAGGTCTGCAGTTTGTCTTTATATAGTAGGTCCTCAAATCCGATTGGTTGGGGCTTGAGGTGAATGAGGAAAGTCCATTGGTCACCATGCTATTAACTTTCCTCCCCAAAATGTTGCTGGTTCAAACTAGCTAAGATTACCTCTAGCACACTATTCTGCAGAATATTAGTGTATAAAGCCTCTTGCTCATAATCTTCCACATTCTGAATTATTATCATGAGAACATAAGAATAGCCTTAATGGCTTGAATTGCAGTTGTTCTTTCAGAATGTGAGGCTGATATTATAGGCAGAGGTTGTCACAGCAGTGAGTCTCTTTGGAGATGGCAGAAGGAAGTGGCTGGCAGCTAGGGGTGAGAACTTCACTGGAATTGACACAATTGGCCTACTATGTTTTTGGAATCTGTCCTTCCCTCTTGGTGCCATAGAGATCTTTGCATTGTGTCTATATCCCTATTGATGGCCTACTCTTATCCTGGAATGATTCAAGGATATTTTGCCTGGAAAGGAAAGCAGACTTAATAGTTGTCAAGGATCACGACAAGCAATTTTGGAGATACTATCTCCCAGGGGAATCTCCCAGCACTGAGTTGAAACAGAGAAGAAATTGTAAAGATTCTGCATAAAGCTGAAGAATAAAACAGCTTTCAGACAACATTCTGCAGCGCATGAGCCAACCAAATTTAGAGAATGTGCAGAACATTCATACTGGAGCAGACCGATGGTCCATCTAGCCCAGTACCTTGCTTCCAGCTGTGGTTAATCCAGGTCACAATAACTGTCAGAATCCCAAATAGTAGCAATATTCCAGACTACAATCTCAGGGACAGCAGTATTTCCTCTAATATCTATTACAATATAAGATTTTTATTGTGCACCACTAAATACTTATGTCAGTAGCGGTAAATCCTAGATAATAAAACCCTAAGCGCGCATGCGCACTTAGGGTTTCGTGTTCCCTGCCGCCGCATTTTGTGTTCTGTGGCCGTATTCCATTTTGGAACACAGCGGCAGGGAACATGCCGGCGACTCCCCCCTCCCGCCCTGACTCACTGTAAGGCCCGCTGTTCGTCGTCATCGCTCCCCCCGGCACACCCCTCCCCGCTGCACCCAAACCCCTGTTGACCCTCCCATCTGACCCTCCCACCGTGAGATGACCAGAAACCTCCCGGCTCCAGCAGCATCTGCAACACTCCGCTGCTTCGCGGCCTTCTACTGCCCTGATTTCCTCTGCTGCATCCCTGATGACATCATCAGGGACGCGGCAGAGGGAGTCAGGGCAGTAGAAGGCCATGAAGCAGCATATTTAGAGTGCTGCGGACGCTGCTGTAGTTGAGAGATATGTTGGTTGTCTCGCGGTGGGAGTGTCGGATGGGAGGGTCAGTGGGGTCGGCTACACAGTGGCAGTAGTGACGGGGGGGAGATGGAAACATGCTGCTCAAGGGTTCTACTGCACAGGGGGATAGACGGGAGGGATAGAAAAATGCCAGGTTCTACTGTACGGGGGATGGGAGGGAGGCAGGCAGGCAGGCTAGCTTTGTGGGTAGGGGTGGGACAAAGTCTGGAAGGCAGTGAGGGGGACATAAGGAAGGAGGCACTGAGGGCACTAAAGACATAGGAAGGGACACTGAGGACACTAAAGACATAGCAGGCACTGGGGGCACTAAGGACATAGGAAGGAGACACTAAGGGCATTAAGGACATAAGATGGGACACTAAGGACATAGGAAGGGGGGTCACAGAGAGACAGGCAGGCATGGCACAACAGAGAAATACAGGCAAGCAGGGGGCCAGGGAGACAGAGACAGAAAGAAAGGCAGACAGGAGGCCATGGAGAGACACAGACAGAAAGAATGACAGACAGACAGCATCCAAGGAGAGAGAGACAAAGAAAAAAAAAAGATAGACAGACATCTACTCTAGCACCTGTTAATGTAACGGGCTTAAACACTAGTCAAATAATAAATTCAATCCAATCTTGACCAGTATCCCATCTTCACGGAGGCCAATCCAAGTCACAAGTACCTGGCAAAAACCCAAAATGCTTGTAGCATTCCATGCCACCGATCCAGGGCAAGTAATGGCTTCCCCCATGTCTGTTTCAACAGCAGACTATGGATTTTTCCTCCGGGAACTTGTCCAAAACTTTTTTTTAAACCAGTTACATTAACTGCTTTCACCACAGTCTCTGACAATACATTCCAGAGCTATTCTCTCTGTGAAAAAATATTTCCTCCTATTGGTTTTAAAATTTTAACTGTAACTTTGAGTGTCCCCCTATTCCTAGTCCCCCTTTATTTGCCCTCATTAGATAAATAGATTTATCCTCCTGAAGAGATTTCAACACCAATCTTTGATCATAACTTATTTGTTGTACTGGGGCAAACTCTGTTTCTCTAGATCCTCTAGCTCTTTCCATATTAGCCATTGAAAGGTCTTAATAACTAGATCCAGTTATCCAGGGGAAGTCTAAGATAATTTTACTTTGCATTTTTGTAAAACGGCACTTTGCAACCCCCCTCTCAACTCTTGATGTTGTGCAAAAAATACCCTTATCCTTAATTTATGAATGCATTTATTCAAATATTCTCTCATCGCAAAAGGATCATATACCTCTGTTGGCCATAAATGGCAAACCCAATTGGAGAACTGACAGCTGAAAGGGAGTAATGGCCCGCAAAGACAAATTAAACATATTCTTTACCATGGCCGAAGCTGGCAGCATCCTTTGGTCTGCCTGGACTGAGCTGCTAAAACCGAATTGTTGGCCTCTAGAATTCTTAAAAAAGATGCTGGCAATTGGACCTTTCCATTTTCAGATCCTGCCTCAGACACATTCATTGTATATATCCTCAAAACCTGATGGGATTAGGTGTGCTTCAAGGACTGGATTAAGAAGCACTGCGCTACAGCTGTGTTTCCCAAATCTATCCTGGAGTACCCCCTCGCCAGTCAGGTTTTTAGGCTATCTGTAATGAATATGCATGGGACTGATTTACATACACTGCTTCCATTCTATGCAAATATCTTTCATGCATATTCATTGTGGTTATCCTAGAAACCTGGAAGAATTAGCAATGTGATGGTTCTGAACAATTTAGAGCTACTTCATTACTTGCCCTGATGCAGCGGTGCACTTTTTGATCACCACAAAACACTGGCCACATCGGGTTTGTGTGGAGATGACTACTAAGATATGAGCAGTAAGAAGGAATTATATATCCTGGACAAATGAACTACTTTATTACAGAAGATTAGAAGCACTGAAATTTATTCAATAACTGAGATAAGTACTGTTTGATATATTTTTGCTGCCTCTTTGGTGACTTTGGTGGTATTCCAGTTTTTATATTGATTTTGATATTGAGTTTTTGGTATAATTCACACTTAAAGCAAGTAAAGAAGACATATTTTTTTCACCTGTTTAGTTATATCAATCTTTAAAACGAGAGGGGTTTTTTTTGCCGATGATTGAATGTGAGCAAATGTGGTTATTCCATACTGTGCTGGCTCTACCTCTGAGGCTTTTCCTACCCTTTACTTGATTGAGATTTGATGATATACCACCTATATATTTAGTGGGAATTTCATTTGTGTATTGTATTATTTGACCACTACTCCACATATATTGGTTTGGTGTCCTGGACTGACATGGAAAACTTCTCTAGAGAGCATCTGAAAAGCAGCTATCTGGTCTTTGAGTCATACTTCTTATTATTCCCTGAGATAGTCCTCAGAAAGAGCATTTTTGGTCAAGCAATACAGAACAGTCTGTTCAGAGCTACTCTTCTCTCACATATGCATCTGAGTAAGTTGTTTCTCAGTAAAGAGATAATTCTGTCAAACATGGAGTAATCTTGAGCTTGGGAGTCACCCATTGATTCAATTTTGCCAGTCAACAGAAAAAGCAAAGTTACTTACTTGTAACAGGTATTATTGTTAGGCAGCAAGATTAGTTGGGTACATATCCCACTTGTCTACTCAAATTTGAATCCAAACGAGCTGAACTGATGGAACATATATACACACAGGAATGGTCATGCAAGCATGGAACTTTGCATTAGTTCTGAGCTCTGGGAACACTTGTGAAGTTAAATGATATCATCCCACTTGTGTGTCTGATTAATGATGTTTACAGAGAATACCTGTTACATGTGAGAAACTTTTTGCCAGCTCTGTATACCTTGGAAATTCAATGCTGGAGTCTAAATATGGCCCTGCATTGAATTTCCATAGATAAAGCTGACAGCACAGAGCTCACCACTTCCCTTTTTGTTATCAAGGCATGCTTTCTATACCGCTTTTTCTGAAAAACAGGACAAAGTGGTGTACAATATTCATGAAAATAATTTTAAAAAGTGGGAAAATTGAACTCCATTGTAAAATAGGCCAAGCAACACTCATGTTAAGACCACTCACTGAATAATAGATATATGAAACATATAAGCGTACTATATGCTATTCTGTAAGGCATTCTTGCAAGGGAGGTATAGAACAATATGGGCTCCTTTTACTAAGGTGTGCTAGCGGTTTTAGCATGCGCTAAAATGCCACGCACGCTAGATGGTAATGCCTCCATAGAGCTTGCGGTAGTATTTTCCGTGTAACACGGGGGTTTGCTTGCACTAATCTTCAGCGCGCGCTAAAAATGCTAGCGCACCTTAGTAAAAGGAGCCCTAAGAGTTAACATGCATCATATGTTGTACTTAGGCGCACTCATATATGTCAACCTTATACCTAGCATAAGTGATTCTTCCTGATGTGGGTTTATGCTGGTATTCCATAACAGAATCTAAGCACCCAGATGCTGTTTTAGAATATGCACTACATTGAGGTGCCTCTTTTATAGACTTGCTTCCATAGTGTAGATATGATGAGACAAAATTCAGTCTGATGTATACAATCCTGTAGGTGTAAACACAGAAGCAGAATGTGTTCTCATTCAATTGGAAGGCGCTCTGTCCATTTCAGAAGCATAAGAGCCGACGTTTGAAAGTGATTGGGGGTGCTAAATCCAACAGAAATTAACCCTCCCTGGAGACATTCAGAATTTGCTCAATACTGAGGGTGATCAGTTCTGAAATTTTATTTAAATTTTATATAATTAACATACATTCAAGCACCCACGGAGCTGTATGGGCAGAAAGATGTGCATGAAAGGATTTTAGAGCCTGCAGGGCTCTGGTTTGAGGTTCCACATGTATAAATCTTTCTGTGTATGCCTGAAAAGTATGACCAATCACTTATAAAATGGCCACAAAAAAAATGAAAATGCTGAATATGGAAACATGAGCTTTTATATAAGTATAATGGAAGCCATTTAACATATGTAAATGTACAAGAACATGCAGACCCTATTAGGATTGTTCAGAAACTATTCTATGGAAATGGTAGAAACATTGAGGTGAAAAACGCATGATGATTGTGGTAGTAAAAACATAGCTGGTTCTCATTTTCTTATTTTTTTTTTAACTCTTACAATATCCTATTATTTCTCTTTTTATAGCTGTCTTCTCTGCCCCCTTCCCCACTTTGTAGTCTGAGGTTCTTGTGTATGAATAGAAATTTGCAAAAGAACTGAACAGAACCAAAAACAAGGTAGCCTCTGCCGTCTTGCATTCCTTGTTTTTGTTAAAACTTTAAAAAAAATAGATTCAGGATGTATGATTCTTCTCTGGCTCAAAAGAGCATCCAGCAGAGGAAAAAAGTACTTTTTTTTATGCTGGTAGTCTGTGCCAGTTTGGACCACAGTAGAATGGAGCTGGCTAGCAGCATCTTCCAGTTTCCTAAACCTTTTCAGAATGTCAATTTAAGCAATTATTTTAAAACTTGAAGTCAGCCAATTGTTCCAGGAGTAATCTAGGGAGCCTCAATAATAAAGTAAGTAGCAAAGAAAGCAATGATAATTTTGAAATTGCTTTATCATAGCTATATTCTAAATTATTTATAGCACTTGGTGATTATTTGTCCCATTGCATGCCCTTTGTCTTTACAAATTTATGAACATGTAGTATTAGATTTAGTCCGCATTACCTTTATAAAAAATGGTAAGCCTGTTATTTCTCTGCCTTGGTATGTGTAACAGTAATATACTGCATCTCTGTTGAACTCCATGGAGCCAGCCAAGAAACCCCAATGGATAACAGAAGTTTTGAATTGGCTTGTGCTACATTAGAAATTTGGATTTTATTATGCTGTCAAGAAATCTAAAAGCTTCTCATAGCTAGGTGATGTTTTTGTTCAACTGCACTGTCCGAATTGTAGCAGAATTCATTGCAGTTTATTGGCTAATGTTGTTTGGCTAACTGTACTTCTTGGCTTCTCTTTACTATTGTACAAAAATGAACATAGTGATGTGACAGAAGTGGAAATGGCTGTATTTTTTAGTGTTTCATCCTTTTAAATACCCAATGTACTTGAATGTAGCTTGCTTTGAGCTACAGCTGAAAAAAGTGTGAGCTACATTCAAGTAGTAGTGTTCTTTTAAAAGGAAATTTTTGTTTAATATTATTCATAAACAGTAGGTGCTTATTTAGAAGTACATAAACCAGATTGTACATAAACCAACATGTAAAAATCTTTATTGCATAGATATCTAAATCCCAATTTTATAAAACCAGGATATAAATGTCCAAAACTGAAGACTGTGTGGGCTTATTTTTGAAGGGGCAAAGATGTCTATCTCATTTCAGCGGCGATGCTATTCAGCAGATACTATTGCTCACAGCATTTTGAAACTGGGCACAACGTTGATTTTTGCAAACTTTTACACTCGAACTGAGATCATTCCTTTTCAAATATATTGGCGCCTTCTACTGGATTTCATTAGCACACCCCTGAGGAAGGCTTTCTAAGCCGAAACATGGACCATGTTGGGGTCCAGTACAAAAAAGGATAAAAGACTCTCTGATAGGCTTGCATTCTTTCTTCTATATGTTTTAGTTATTTATATGTTTGTAATAAATTGATTGTCCTTGAGGCTGATGTACTGTGTCCCTTCCCCACTCTTTTTTGTGTTTCTTATGTTAGAAGGGGCATAGAGGTCTATGTCTAAAAAGATGGATATCTAAATTAAGCCCCGCTATGTGGGACATTTAGGAGACAGAGAAGGGTTCTAAATGAACAGTGCTGCACTAAGAGAGATTAAGGGAAGTCAATTCCTTAACTCCCAGAGTTGATGTCAAACCAGAAAGTGAAACTGACAAGAGATATTGGAGTATGTGATAGTTTCAAGAAAAATGGACATCCATGTTTTTAAAATAGCTGCAAATGAACATCTGTGTTACTGTTTCATAACATTGAGGTTCATATGCTCCTACATAGATGTCCATATAACTTTTGTCCCTGTTGTTATTTTAGATGTCTGGGTTTTTTAAAAAAATTAATATCCATTCCACATGTAACTAGCAAGTGAAAATCTATTTCTTCATGAATTTCAAACAGGCCCTATGTCAACATATTATGTTCTTCATTTTTTAAACTTCTATCATCTGGTTTTTTTTTAATTATTATTTTATTTATATTTTAATAATAAACTTGCAAGCATCCACTTGTTAAAGAAATACAGAGATCAAGAAAAAAACATATAATGAAGCATTTCCATACTCTTCATTAGACCACAATTCTATGAGGGGAGAGAGGTAAGGGAAAAAATAGATAAGGAGATCTCTAATAAGAAAACTTTGCATATTATAAAGACAATTAGGCTTAACGTGTAACATCATCTTATCATATTACAAACCCTATACATTCTGGATTAACTTCTTAAGAACATAAGAATTGCTGCTGCTGGGTCAGACCAGTGGTCCATCGTGCCCAGCAGTTCGCTCATGCAGGAGCCCTTAGGTTAAAGACCAGTGCCCTACCTGCATACGTTCTGGTTCAGCAGGAACTTGTTTTAACTTTATCTTGAATCCTTGGAGGATGTTTTCCCCTATAATAGCCTCCGGAAGAGCGTTCCAGTTTTCTACCACTCTCTGAGTGAAGAAGAACTTCCTTACCTTTGTACGGAATCTATCCCCTTTTAACTTTAGAGAGTGCCCTCTCGTTCTCTCTGCCTTGGAGAGGGTGAACAACCTTTATCTATTAAGTCTATTCCCTTCATTATCTTGAATGTTTCAATCATGTCCCCTCTCAGTCTCCTCTTTTCAAGGGAGAAGAGGCCCAGTTTCTCTAATCTCTCACTGTATGGCAACTCCTCCAGCCCCTTAACCATTTTAGTCGCTCTTCTCTAGACCCTTTCGAGTAGTACTGTGTCCTTCATGTACGGTGATTAGTGCTGGACGCAGTATTCCAGGTGAGGGTGCACCATGGCCTGGTACAACAGCTTGATAACCTTCTCCAATCTGTTTGTGATCCCCTTATTAATCATTCCTAGCATTCTGTTTGCCCTTTTCGCCGCCACCGTGTAATGCACGAATGGCTTCATTGACTTGTTGATCAGTACTCCCAAGTCTCTTTCCTGGGGGGTCTCTCCAAGTACTGCACCGACATCCTGTATTCGTGTATAAGATTTTTGTTACCGACATGCATCACCTTACACTTATCCACATTAAACCTTATTTGCTATGTCGCGGCCCATTTCTCGAGCGTATTTATGTCACATTGCAGGTCTTCACAATCTTCCTGCGTCTTCACTACTCTGAATAACTTTGTATCATCTGCAAATTTAATCACCTTACTCGTCGTACAAATTTATAAATATGTTGAGCACAGGTCCAAGCACTGAACCCTGCGGCACTCCACTCGTTATGCTTTTCCAGTTCGAGTATTGTCCATTTACACCCCCCCTCTCTGTTTCCTATCCGCCAGCCAGTTTTTAATCCACGTATTTCACCCTCAATTCCATGGCTCGTAATTTTTCAAAGTAGTTGCTCATGCAGAACCTTGTCGAACGCCTTCTGAAAATCCAGATATATGATATCGACCGGGTCACCCTTGTCTATCTTCCTGTTTACTCCCTCGAAGAAGTGCAGCAAGTTCATCAAGCAAGATCTTCCTTTGCTGAAGCCGTGCTGGCTGGTCCTCATCAGATTGTGTCCATCAAGGTGATCAATGATGCGGTCCTTTATCAGCGCCTCTACCATCTTTCCCGGTGCTGAGATCAGACTCACTGGTCTGTAGTTTCCCGGATCTCCCCTCAAATCTTTCTTGAAGATCGGCGTAACATTCACCACTTTCCAGTCTTTCGGAATCCTTCCCGATTTTTTGATCGACAGATTGGCTATTAGTTGAAGCAGTTCAACTATAGCCCCTTTCAGTTCCTTGATTACCCTAGGATGGATGCCATCCGATTCAGGGGATTTATCGTTTTTAAGCCTATCAATCTACCTGCATACCTCTTCTAGACTGACTGTCAACCCTGTCAGTTTCCCATCTTCGCTTCTATTATGTTGTGTATATCCTCTTCGGTAAATACAGACGCAAAAAATGTGTTCAGTTTGTCGACGATGGCTTTGTCCTCCTTTAGCACTCCCTTTATTCCATGCTCAATCAAATGGCCCCACCACTTCCTTTGCGGGTCGTTTCCCCTTAATATGGCAAAAGAACAGCTTGAAGTTTTTTGAATCCTTGGCTATTTTTTCCTCATAGTCTCTTTTGGCTCCTCTTTCTGCCTTATGGCACCTGCTTTGATGTTGTTTGTGCTTTTTCCAGTTTTCGTACGTTTTTGACCTTTTCCATTTCTTAAACAAAGTCTTCTTGTCTCTGATCACTTCCTTCACTGCTACAGTGAGCCACGCCGGATCCTTGTTCTTTTTCCTCTTGGATCCCTTGTTGATACACGGTATATATAGATTTTGCGCCTCAATGACTGTGGCCTTAAAAAGGGACCATGCTTGCTCTAATGATTTCACAGTGCTTATCCTCTTCTTAATCTTCTTCCCCACCATGAGTCTCAGCCCTTTGTAATTCCCTTTTTGGAAGTTCAGTGTCGTGGCCGTCGTTCTAGATCGATGTTTTGCTCCAGTGTCCAGGTTTAAGCGGATCATATTGTGATCATTGCTTCCCAGCATCCCTTCTTCTTCTACACCTTGTGCTGGTCCTCGTAGTCCATTTAGAATTAAATCCAGAATTGTATTTCCTCTCGTATTTTCTTTGACAGGTTGTTTCAGGAAGCAATCGCCTACAGCATCCAGGAACTTGGTCTCCCTACTGCAGCCAGAGGTGCCTAAGTTCCAGTCTATCCCCGGATAATTGAAGTTACTCATGATATCACCCAAGATAACTTTGCCTCCCTTGCAGTTGCGTTTAATCTCGTCCGTCATTTCTCCATTAATTTCTTCGGACTGCCCTGGGGGACGGTAGTAGATGCTGATCTTTTTTTCCATTCCATTTGTTTCCGGAATTTTGACCCATAGAGACTCTACCTTATTTATTGTTTCCGGCAATTCCCTCTTTGACATATAGGACAATACCCCCACCTTTTTGACCTACTCTGTCTCTGCGGTATAGCTTGTATCCCAGTAGCACAGTGTCCCAGACGTTTTGCTGGTTCCACCATGTTTCCATGATGCCGATGATGTCAAGGTTATCTTTTTGTGCCATAGCTTCCAATTCCCCCATCTTATTCCTTAGGCTCCTTGCGTTCGTGTACATACACTTGAGTTTGTGGCCTGTTACTTTCTTGCATTTCCTTCCCTCTTGTGTCCCTTTTGATCCGTCAGGATTTCTGTCTTGCCTATGATCCGGTGAGTCTTTTCCGCTATCTTCCTGCACGGTATCCTCTGGGTATACCGGTTCCCGAACCATCGACTCTTGGTCAACTGTCGGTTTTCCCCTTCTTCCTAGTTTAAAAACTTCTCAATTTCTCTCTTAGTATCTATAAAATCTCGAAGCTGATCAGGAGCAAAAAAGATGTATTTTATCCCTGCATATCTAACCAGACATTTACAAGGGTAACTCAAGAGATTAGTGGCTCCTAGATTTTTTACCTCTTGTTTCATATTCAAACACAATTTCCTACATTCTTGAGTTGTCTCCGGCACATCAGGGAAAACTCAAACTCTTTGCCCGTAAAACAAAGTTTGTAGAGAATGAAAATAGATACACATAACAGCATTCAAGTCTTGCTCAAAAACAAATGAGACTCAATTTCTACTAATGAATTCTCAAGGAAATCAGATAAATTATTTAAATCCATGGCTTGTGCATTACTTACTTGTGAGGAGTCTTCTGGTTTCTGTTTAACTGGTAAATAATATATAGTACTCAGATTTATAGGAGGTAGAGATTCAACAATGAAACCTAATATTTCAGTTAAGTATTTGTAAACATATCTCCAGGTGTAATTCCTGTAGATTTAGGAAAATTTAACATTCTAAGATTCAGTCTCCTTTTGAAATTCTCAAGCTGTTCGATTATCCTTTGAAGAAACATTTTATCTTTCATAAAGTTCACTGATAAATTTTGTAAAGAAGTTACCTCTTGATTTATCTAGTCAAATCTGTTGAAAGTTTCAGTTTTAATAGCTTCCATACTAGTTGATAAACTGTCAATTTTACTCACAATAGCAGAAAATTCACTGCAGTTTTGAATCTTTGAAGAACCTTCCATATATTTTCCAGTGTCCCAGCTCCTTGGGTGTTCAAAAACATGGCGACTTGGTCTGCTTGTGCTCCCTCTCCGCTTGGGTTTAGCAACCCCTTCTGGGCCACATCCTGCTGCTCTCGTCGGACACTACCACCGGATACGGTGGAGGTCGGGTGATTAGAGGAGATAACAATATATCCAATTCCAAAGCTTTTGAAGCTCCTTCCTCCAAAACTAATGTGGGAGACTCAACTCCAATTAACGATCTATCGTTGATTGTCCAGTTGACAAGGGATTCAACCGGACAATGCCCTTACATTTAGTATGAGGCATTATATTGAAGAAAGACAAAAAAGAACAAATTTGCCAACCAAAGAATCTTGGTAACGGCAAGATGTAGCACTAACCCTGACTGCTAACAAACTACCATCTTGACCACTCCCCCTTCAAGGACTTTTATCTTCTTTATTGAAATTATTTGTGTTTCCAACAATGTGCATAATAATGGTCACCATATGCATTGAGTAATATTCCAGTCCTGTTTCTCCCCAACCTCTATCTCCCTTCTTCCTATCTCTTGATAGAATGGCACTCTGTTCGCTTTTCCCTCATTGAAATCGTGTCAAAAGATTCCTCGAACGAACCTTCTCTTTTCAAGCGGCCAAACTAAACTCATGGCTCGCCCCAATTATTCTTGACGCCTCTTCATATCTCCACTTTAGAAAACAGATCAAAACTCTACTTTTCAACAGACCAAATCCTTAATGCTCCCCACTTCCTCCTTAACGTTTCTTATCTCCACTTTAGAAAACAGATCAAAACTCTTCTTTGCAACAGACCAAATCCTTAACGCTCCCTATCCCCTACTCAACGCTTCCCACCTCTTCCTTAACTTTTTCCACCTCTTCCCTCCCCACCCTTCTAAGATGGTTGCTCCCTCCACTCAACTAATATGCTTTGTTCCCTTCTCTTAAATTCAATTGTATTCTCTTGCCGTATACACTGTAAATGCTCTGTATATAGTCCTTCCTTCACCTAAATTGTAAATGTAAACTAGTTTGACTCTATGATTGCTTTGTTATGTTCTTCAATTTCAACCTCACTGTATGTAATTCATCTATCTGTTGTGAACCACCTAGAACTCCCTGGGTATGGCGGTATACAAAAATAAAATTATTATTATTATTAGCAAATATCAGAGAACATAATGTGTTCCTAAAATACTAGATAGAAGCCAAAGATCATTACATTACATTACATTACGGATTTCTATTCCGCCTATACCTTGCAGTTCAAGGCGGATTACAAAAGATTTGACTGGACATTTTCCAGTGAAGATACAATTTTTTTTTTTTTTTTTTTTAACAGAGGAGAGATAGCTGGATAGAATCCTAGGGGAACTTAGGGGTTGGATAGTAAAATGACAGTGCCGAACTGTGTGATATAGACAAATAGAATACAGTTAGGGTAGGTAAGATTACCATCTATTTTAGGGGTCTGTTTGCTTGGAAGGTGTTTAGGTGGGTTAATTGGGGAAGAATTATCTGTAGGTAGGTGAATTATCTGGAGGTAGGTGAAGAGGGGTTAAGATATTTGGATGAATTTGGATGAACTTCAATAACTTCCTAATCAATCTAATGCTGCAAGTTAGCACTATTCTTGAGACTTAAGATACAACTTCAGGCATACTACTACTTTTCTCTGTCATTCCACTTATAACTCAATAAGCACAGGCAGCAACCAAAAATTGTTATATTTTTACCCTTTCCTTATATGTTCTTATCCCGTTCCTATGCTACTGCTCAAATGTAGCTCACCCTTCTTCCCTTTCCTGATGTTTCAAGACATGTCTCTCCAGTTGGTATATCGTTTACTTGTTTGCATGCATCCCACCACTCCCTTTTTTTAAATTGTTAACCGCTGAGATTTTAACCTCGGTTTTATATTTGTGGTATATCAAATAAATTGAATTTGAACTTGAGTAGCTGAACTGGCAACCTTTTTCAAAGCAAATATAGACCACATCAGAACTGACACTAACAAAGGAAATGCAGCAAATTACGTAGAAGTACTAGGAAACAGCACAAAATCACAGAAAAAGTTATGATTTCTACTCAAATACGCCAAATCTCAATGCTCATTAGATCTGTGCCCCATTTTCCTACACAAAAATCCATCAAAAATATGCAACTATCTATTAGACCGGCTGAACAACTCGCTAAAAAAAAGGAATATTCCCCAAGCACCTAGGAAAAATCATTCTAACACCCATCCCAAAAGATCAAAATGGAGAAATGAACGATGTCAAGAATTACAGACCAGTAGTTTCAATCCCACTTCATCAATCTATTAGAAGGTATGGTAACAAATCAAATCAAATCACAAAGTACCTGGAACGCTATAAACTATTAGATATCATACAATTGGTTTGCAGAAAACACTATAGCACTGAAACACTGCTCGGTGCCCTGACATCCAAGACTAGAACATGGGACAACAAGTCCTTCTACTACAGTTCAACTTAACTAATGCATTTGATGTGGTAGACCATCAACTCCTATTAGTGATACTAAACTTTCTAGGGATAAGCGATAAAGTGTACCCTTGGCTAGAAGGATTTCTAACAAACACATCGTCCATAGAATATAATGGCAAAACACCAGACTACATGTTGAATTTAATAGAGATACCAACCAAAGACAAATGTAACTTGATCAGCAAGCATATGAGAATAAAGTTCCCAAATCCTAGAGGAATCAAATATAAAACTATTCTCTCTACAATCTTTCCATAACTGGCAGTAAAATAGTGGTATCTTTTACCAGCATAACTAAGGAATACCCCTCCTATCAAAACTTTTGTAAAGGCCTGAAAACCTGTCTATTTTGTAAATATTTTCCCCCCACCTCCCCCACAAACAACAGGCCATGACCAACAGAAACCAAACAAAGCAGAAACCACCTCTCCCATCTCGATAGATGATCAGGAAATTAACACTCATATAAGAACAATTAACACTCATATCAGAACCCGTAATGTCAAGATTACAACCCCAGATATGACCATTCTTATCTCCAAACCATATACCATAATCATACACTTAACAAAATCAAACCAAGATTTCTATGTCATGAACTCTAATGAAATAATGTAAATCCTGGACATAGCCAGGCTCTTCTAAATTGTAAATCATTTTTAATGCCTTCTGAGGCATATTAGCAGTCTGTAAATATTAATGTAATATCCCAAATTGGACGTCTAATTTCCGAGCTGAAAATCCTTTCTAAAATACTGCTGATAGAGAGTAATCTTATAACAGGTGGTCTTGGTTGGGAGGTCAAGCCTTTTGTAACCTATGTAGATGTCTTGTCTTTGTATGTTAAAATTTCTTTAAGTTTTATATATAAAATAGCAAACAAATTGGCCTGAATGTTTACAGTATTCATGGCTAATTAGAACCATCCAGTCTTGCGTTTCCATTGTGATCTTACATCATACTTATTTTTCCCTGCTGTTGCACGCCTATATTTTTTATAAACAGGCTAAGTTTCACCATTAGTCTTGGGGAAATTCTGCAAAAAAAAAAAAAATTTACAAAAAGTTTTAGAAATCTGAAAAATTCTACCAACTTCATTTGACCTCATAATACAATATAACCATCACCTTTTAGTAATAATTTATTGAAGATGCAATAGAGAAAATCTTTTTTACTCAAAGGTGCAGAATTTTATAAAATCACTTAATCAAAACTTATGCCCTTTATTCTGCTGGCTCCTCTACTCCATCTCTGTTCTTCCCAGATTGCTCTCTCAGTTACAATAAGGTCTGAATCACCAATCCTGGTTTTCTCCAGATCCCAGCAAGATCCTCAACTTGTGCATTGGCCTGGCTGCTTCTCTGGCTCTTGTTCTCCCTCCCTCCCTCCTTTCTTCCTGCCAGCAACTCATTTTAACTAAGGCCAGTTTTGAGATTCAATAGATTAACAGCTGCACCTTAGTGCTCCTTTTACTAAGGTGCGCTAGCAGTTTTAGTGCACGCTACAATACTGCACGCGCTAAACGCTATCGCCTCCATAAAGCTTGCATTAGTATTTTTCATTTAGCGCATGGTTAGCATGCGCCAAAAACGCTAGTGCACCTTAGTAAAAGGAACCCTTAGGGCTCCTTTTATCAAGGTGCGCTACGAGCTGTTAGTGCGTCGGACATTTCATCACGTGCTAATCCCCGTGACAAGCCAAAAAACTAACGCCTCATCAATGGAGGCGTTAGCTACTAGCACGGCAGGCAGTTAAACATGAGGTATTCCACGTGTTAACTGCATACCGCACCTTGATAAAAGGAGCCCCTAGTGTTAAAACAGCCAGCAGGTGAGTGAATCAGACACTGTTGAGGTTGAATGGAGCATACTGATTTAGTAGCCCATATCATTTGCATGCAAACTTGGTAGTGCTTCGATTGTTTAGCCACAATCGGCCAACAGCGATCCAGTTGGTATTACCAACTGATTTTAGTGCATCTAGCCCTAAGTGTAAAGAAATAAACCATTTTTTGTGTTTGGAAAATGATTATGACTCTGAAGCTGTTTGCATAGGGAATACTGCTGCTTCCCTATTGGCACTCCATAAAGCTGGACTATGTGCATGTGATGAGGGGACGGCCTTTGCCAGGCTGGTAGGCTCAGACCCTATCACAATTAATTAACTTTTTAAATTGGAGTAGGGCATCAAATGTGCCACGAACATGCTGATGTTCAAAAGCTTTTATCTATCATTCTTATTACTTTAATTTTTGATTTTGTTCCTTTTTATGACACCACCTAGCTACATCTATATCTATGTTAAAAAATGACTCCTTAGGCTATCTGAGTACCTCATGAAATTTATCTGCTGCTAAGAGGCTGGAATTGAACCTTCTTTGAGAGTCAATTCAGCTAGGTCCATGAAAATATAAGTTTACTGCTGCATGATTTGAGATAAGTGCTGCATGGTTATCGGTATGCCTTACAAAGAGAAGGGACTTTGTTAAGGGGGTAAAGAAAAGAAGGTGAAGGTCTTATATGTCAGATGTGTTGCAACCACAAGACCTCTACTAAGCCAAGCTCTTCCACCACTGAATGCAAGTATTGCATACATCTAGCAGCATTATAGAAAAGTTTTGTAAGTGATATTGCTGACGGGCTGACTGGATAGATTTGCCTTTTTGTGAATGATACCAAAATCTGCAATAGAGTAGACACCCCTGAAGGTGTGGATAGCATGAGGAAGGGTATAGTGAAGCTTGAGGAATGGGCTGAAATTTGGCAGCTAACATTTAATGCTAAGAAATGCAAGGGAAATCCAAGGGAACGGTACAGTTTAGACGGTGAAGAACTTTTGTGCATGAAAGAGGAGCAGACTTGGGTGTGATAGTATAGGAAGATCTTAAGGTGGCCAAACAGATTGAAAAGGCAATGGCAAAAGCTAAAAGAATGCTTGGGCATAGGGCGTGAAATGCCCAGTAGGAAAAAGGAGGTATTGATGCCCCTGTATAAGACTCTAGTGAGACTTCATTTAGAATGATGTGTACAGTTCTGGAGACCACACTTCCAAAAAGATATAACAAGATGGAGTCGGTCCAGAGGGAAGTAACTAAAATGGTTGATGGTCTATGTCATAAGGCAAACGGGAGCAAACTTAAAGATCTCAATATGTATACCTTGGAAGGAAGATGGGAGAGGGGAGTTATGATATACATTTGCATACCTATGTGGCATAAATACACTTGAGGCGAGTCTCTTTCAACTGAAAGAAAACTCCAGAGTAAGAGGGCATAGAATGAGGTTAAGAGATGATAGGCTCAGGGGAAATTTAAGCAAATGCTTTTTTACAGAAAGGGTGGTAGATGAGTGGTGGAGGTGGTGGAGACAGACTGTGTTTGAATTCAAGAAAGCATGGGACAGGCACATGGGATCTCATAGGGAGAAGAGGAGATAATAGATGCTGTGGATAGGCAATCTGGATGGGCCAGTTGACCTTTATCTATTGTCATGTTTCTATAAATAGTAATTAAAATTTGCTTCTGAATGAATATACATTCATCCTGCTGCCTAGAAGCAGTCTTTATACTTTATTTTCTATATGTTTCAGTTTAGATTTTTTTTTTTTTTACACATATGTATAAAGTACAAATGGTATGCTGGAAAAAACCACTTTATAAGTAAGGAAAAGTTACTTTCTTTGCGATTCTATTTTAGAATGCTGCCTGTCACGGAGCCATCATCAGAAGTGATTTTATTACAAGCACAACAAGATTGATGGCGGTTTAAAGGACATACAGTGTACTGTATTAAAGAAATAAATCAGACTCTTTTATACTGTGGTTTATGCAAATTGCTAGATAAACATTAGGACAGTGTTATTTTTAAAAATCGGTGGAGTCTTCATTTAGACGGCTTAGAAGAGATTAATTCCAACTATATTTGTCCAACTCAACAAGTTACTGTTAGCTAATTATTGCTGTTGGCATAATTCTGCTTTAGAAATAATTTTATGTGAAAATCAGCCTTTTTTACTTTCAGGAGAAAATGAAATCTGAACTGATTTACTATAACATTTTCTGCAACCACAGTATAAGACCAACAGACTTTTTCTGGATTTCATTTACTTTTTATGATACCAAATTATTAGTAGAATAATTCAGCATAGGGAAAACAGAATACACAAGGATCGTTCAACATAACACAACACAGAATCAAACTAGAGGAATGCTTTCATCCAGTTAAGAACAGCCTTACTGGGCCAGACCAAAGGGCCATCAAGCCCAGTAGCCTGTTCTCACGGTAGCCAATCCAGGTTACTAGTATCTGGCCAAAACCCAATGTATAGGTCTTGCAGTTGTGTCACAAATTAAGAACATGCAAATATGTCTTAGACCCCTTTGTCTCATAGTTATAAGAGAGGATTCCTACCCAGGTTATTGCGCTCCTAACTAATCTCACAAATTCTGCTTTAGAATTGGGACTATTTTCCATTGACATGGGATATATTTCTCTTACTCCACTGCTAAAGCAAAGCCAACCTAGATCCATCTTTGCCATCAAGTTATCGCCATCAAGTTATCGACCTATAGCAAATATCCCTCTAGTATCCAAAATGATGGAATCCATTATTTCTGTCCAACTTTCCTCCTATTTGGAGAGATTTTCCATTCTCCTACCATGTTAGTACAGATTTAAGCCAAATATCAGTACAGAAACCTTACTGGTGTTATTAATATCAAAAGTTCAGCAATTACACTTGAGCAACAAATACACAGTTCTATTACAATTTGATCTATCGGTGGCTTTTGATGTTGTCCACTATAACATGCGATCGGAGGGGGGCGTTCCTCCGATCGCCCCCATTTAAAATTTTTTGTTTTGGGAATTTGTTGGGCCTGCATGGATCGGCCGCGGATCGGGAACGCAATGCAGGTTAGTGAATCTAGCCCTATGTCTCTTCACTGGAAGCCGTCATGCGGAGTACCTCAGGGATCACCTCTCTCTCCCATTCTTTTCAATATTTATATGACCACCCAGAAATTCTTCAAATTATCTCCCCTGAATATCTGTATAATTATGCTGATGACATCTTTGTTCTCCTTGAGGTAGACTCGAATATTTCTAACCTATCCACAAACATAATCAAATGTATAATGAAACTTCAATCTTGGGCCCTCTCTGTTCAAATGAAGTTAAATGAGACAAAAACAAAACTGTTATGTTAGACCATCTTCCTTTTTCTATCTTATCATCAGGGACATCCTTGCAGATTGACTTTTCAAGCAAAGTTTTGGGCTTCATTATTGATTCCTCACTTTAATTTAATGAACACATTAATTCTCTGGTTAAAAAAAAAAAAATGCTTCTTCAGCCTTGACATGCTGAGAAAAGTTAGGTCTTGTTTCCATCAACAACATTTTGCTGTTCTTGTGCAATCAATTATTCTCTCGTGGTTAGATTACTGTAAATCTACCTATCTTTTTTTTTTTTTTTAATTTATAAATTTCAAATTAAATATCAAGCATTACAACTTGTACAGAAAGAAATTAAACCCGTGTACATAGTTCAATAAAGTTTTCACTTTAACAGAGCAACTAACAGTAAGAATATCAATAGCATAGGTTTAACTTTACTCAAGTTCTCAACTGAGATCCAAGATTAAACACTTAGCGAGAAAACAAAGAAAATGTACAATCCTATATAATAAAAGGCTAACTCGCGCATGCGCAGTCCTATTTTCGTGTTCCGTGCGCTGTAGGTCTGTGGCCGAAGGAGTGCGCATGCGCGCGAATACGTCACCACCCGATCGCCTCCACAAGCCGGACCGCAGCCAGACGACGTTATCAGTTTCTCCTGTCGCCGCCGCCGATCTCTGTTTCTCCTTTGCCGCCCACCCCCTTCTCTTCCCGCGGGTCCGAATGGCGATTCAAGCAGCGTGTACATCAGTCTCCACACGCTGCTTCGGGCCCTTCTACTGCCCTGATTTGCTCTGCCGCGTCTCTGATGATGTCATCAGGGACGTGCCAGAGTAAATCAGGGCAGAAGGGCCCGAAGCAGCGTGTGGAGACTGATAAAAGCGCTGCTGGAATCACCACCTTTGTAGTCCAGCCCGCGGGAAGGGGAAGGGACAGGAGCGGGTAGAGGAAACGCTAATGCTGCTGCACAGGGAACTGGTGGGGGGGGGGAGGGGAAGGGAATGCTGCTTTGGACGGACAGACAGACAGAGAGAGGAAGGGAAACACAAAGAAAATAAGAAATACACAGGGGCAGGTGCTCAGGGAACTGGTGTGGGGGGAGGGAAATGGAGGGGGATGGAATGCTGCTTTGGACAGACAGAGAGAGGAAGGGAAACACAAAGAAAATAAGAAAGACACAGGGGCAGGTGCACAGGGAACTGGTGTGGGGGGAGGGGGATGGAATGCTGCTTTGGACAGACAGACAGAGGGAGGAAGGGAGACAGAAAGGAAAGAAGAAAGACACAGGGTCAGGGAGATACACAGAAAGACAGACAGGCAAAGGGGGCCAGGGACAGAGACAGACAGAAAGGACAGCGGGAGCCGCGTCAGGAGGGGTGCGGGATGCGGCAGTGGGAACTTTTCCAATGGGTGCAACTGGGCAGCTGTCGGGAACCTCTGATCAGGGGCAGAGCAAGGTAAGAGTATCATAGGGATAAGAAGGAGGAGGGAGGATAAAAAAGGAAGGGATGCCTACTGCTGGACAGGGGGAGAAGGAAAGAGATGCTGATGGACAGGGGAGGTGAAGAAAAAATAACGGAGGACTAATGTTGGACAGGGGGAGAAGGAAAGAGGTGCTGCTGGACAGGGGGGAGGTAAAACAAAGGGAGAAGGGCTGCTGCTGCATAAGGAGAGCAGTGAAGGGGTGGTGGTGGACACAGTGGAGGTAAAAGGAAGGGAAAATGGACAGGGGGAGCAGGCAAGGGGTGGTGATGGACAGCCAAGGAAAAAGAAAGGCAGAAAGAAAGAAAGTGGCTAAGGAGAGAGAGAGAAAAAAAGACAGACACACACACATATGTTCTAGCACCCGTTAATCTAACGGGCTTAAAGACTAGTAGAGAATAAAGGCTTAAAGCTGAGAGCAAAATGTATAAATCAATCTATGAGCTCATGATTTTTTTTTTCTCCAAACGGGAAAGCGACAGGAAATTAGTTAATTGAAAAGGTTCAAAGAATACATACTTATTTGCTTGGTAATACACAATACACTTACAGGGGTGTCACAAGTAAAAGATTGCCCCTAAAGCTAATACTCCTGGTTTAAGAAAAAGAAATTCACACCTACGCTTCTGCATCTCACGTGACAAATCAGGAAATATTTGAATTTTATACCCAAGAAATTCTTTCTGCCTATTCTTAAAAAATAGTCTCAAAATCCACGCTTTGTCAGGTTGAAGAGCTACCGATATTATCAATGTTGCAGGAGTTGCAATATCTTTATCTGATGTCTCAAGCAACGCTGAGACATCTGATACTTCTTGATTAGTAGCTTTTTGAAGTTGAACTTGACTTCTTGAAGGTACGTAGTAAACCTATGAAAAAGGAGGCAAATGTTCCTCTGAAACTCCCAAAATTTCCTGGAGATATCTTTTAATAATTTTCCTAGCAGTCACAGTAGCACCCTAGAGACTTATGAGCTACGCTATGCCTAAGGTTCAAGGTGATTTACAGTGCACTTTAAGGACATACAATTTAGTACAGTGCAAGGGTGCAGTAGAGGTACCTTAAATGAGGGTGAATCAAAAATTAAAGGCAGTTGTTAAATTATGTTAAATTATGCGATAACTGGAACTGAAGAAAAGCGAACATATCAGCCCCTATTATCGATTATTACATTGGTTGCCAGTGGAAGCAAGAGTAATGTTCAAATTAGCATGTCTTTGTTTTAAGTTGGTTTGGGGATTGGCCCCTACCTACCTGTTATTTCATTTTGTGCTATATAATCCCGTAAGGGTAACCAAGAATTGTAACTTATTTGCATACCCGAAGATGTTAGGCTGTAAAGTTAGGTCTTTTTTAGACAGGATGCTTGCATTTCAAGCAAGTAAGCAACAGTCCTGGTTTGGTAACTATATTAGCGGAGCCATGTTATCTTACAGCACCTTCCGAAAAGAAATTAAGACAGTATTATTTGATAAATTTATTTCTTAATTTGATGTTTTTATTCTTAATATAATAATTTTACCGCTTTCACTTAAATGTTTATTGTCTTTTTAAGTAATATGCTGTATTCTCATTTTAATATTGTACTTCGCTGATTGTCCAGTTTTTCTTTCTTGTGTAAACCGCCTAGAATTATTTTGATTGTGACGTTATACAAAAATAAAGTTATGTTATGTTATATGTAATCACACATTGCCTGTTGGATAGTTTGACTGGTGATGGGATAATCGCGCGCCAGACGCCAGCGCGCCGACAATCCAGCGGAAGACAGAAGCGCACGGGGGAAAAAATAATTTTTAAAGAGCTTCGACTGGGGGTTTGGGGTGGCAACCCCCCCCCCCCACACTTTATTGGTTAGTTTTCACGCTGCCTTTGCGGATGGGTGTGGGGGTGAAACCCCCCACATTATAGAGAAAACAGAACTTTTCCCCCAAAAAAATCAGAAAAAGTTTCGTTTTCGCTATAATGGAGGTTTCCAACCCCCCTCCAGCAGCAGTACGAACACTAACCAATAAAGTGGGGGGGTTGCAACCCCAAACCCCCCGTTGGAGCTCTTTAAAAATTACTTTTTCCCTCGCACGCTTCTGTCTTACGCCGAATTGGTGGCGCTGGATTGTCAGCGCGCTGACGTCTTACGCTCCACTGTCTATGAACCGTTTGACCATGAGGTCAGAAACATGGCCACTCCTGTGCAAGATTGCACCATCAAAGAACAACACACAGTAGTGCGCTTTCTTTGGGCAGGAGTGAAACTTGTGGAAATTCAGTTTCAGATATTGACTCAGTATGGACATAGCACCATGAATCAACGAAAGGTTTATGAGTGGATAAAAAAGTTTAAAGCAGGAAGAACAGGTGTAACTGATGTAGGTCGTTCTGGTCACCCATCAACATTGCGCACACATGAGCACATTGACAGGGCAGATGCCTTAATTAGAGAAGACCAAGGGATAACAGTGTCTCAGCTGCAAATTTGGACATCAGCTATGGATCTGCATTTGCCATAATGCATGATGATTTGGGACACAGGAAAGTCTGCGCACGATGAGTTCCGAAACGGCTTGCTGATCTGCACACACCATAGTGTGTGGAGCTTGCAATCAATTTCCTGAGATGGTATGAAGGAGATCTGCATATTCTGGAGTGAATTGTCACTGGTGATGAGACATGGGTGAAACTCTGCACTCTGGAAAGCAAAAGACAAAAGCACGATGAAGTAAAGGAAGCGGGAGCAGGTGAAAAACTTCTTCCTGCAGAAGCTAATATAACCAAGGTTATAATAAAAAAAATTATATGTATGTATGATTTTTTTTTATTTTTTAAATGGTTTTAACATTTTTTTTTTAAAGTTAACTAGGGCGAGTGTAACCAGGATTTAAAGGTAAAGAGAAAAATTTGTGTCTGTAGCTTTAAGAATTCTTGTGTCACCTGTAGAATTTTGTGCAGCACAGCTCTCTCCAGGAAGTGAGCAGTGCTGAAAAATGTTCTAAACTCCCAGGGAGAGAAGTTGGGTGGTTAGCAGTTTGAAGGACAGGTTGGTTGTAGTTACTGATGGTCAGAAAACTACTTTAAAAACCTGTTTTATTGTGAGGCTGTTTTGTTGAGAAGCCGTATTTGATTGTACATAAGCACATAAGCAATGCCTCTGCTGGGTCAGACCTGAGGTCCATCGTGCCCAGCAGTCCGCTCACGCGGCGGCCCAACAGGTCCAGAACCTGCGTAATAATCCTCTATCTATACCCCTCTATCCCCTTTTCCAACAGGAAATTGTCCAATCCTTTCTTAAACCCCAGTACTGTACTCTGCCCTATTACATCCTCTGGAAGCGCATTCCAGGTGTCCACCACCCGCTGAGTAAAGAAAAACTTCCTAGCATTTGTTTTGAATCTATCCCCTTCTAATTTTTCCGAATGCCCTCTTGTTCTTTTATGTTTTGAAAGTTTGAAGAATCTGGCTCTCTCCACTTTCTCTATGCCCTTCATGATCTTGTAGGTCTCTATCATGTCTCCTCTGAGTCTCCGCTTTTCCAGGGAGAAGAGCTCCAGCTTCTCCAATCTTTCAGTGTATGAAAGGTTTTCCATGCCCTTAATCATTTGTGTCGCTCTCCTCTGGACCCTCTCAAGTATTGCCATATCCTTCTTAAGATGCGGTGACCAATACTGAACACAGTACTCCAGGTGCGGGCGCACCATTGCCCGATACAACGGCAGGATGACTTCTTTCGTTCTGGTCGTAATACCATTTTTAATAATACCCAACATTCTGTTCGCCTTCTTCGCGGCTGCTGCGCATTGCGCCATTGACTTCATTGTTGTATCCACCAGTACACCCAAATCTCTTTCAAGGTTACTTCCCTCTAATACTAATCCCCCCATTTGGTAGCTGAACATCGGGTTCTTTCTCCCTATATGCATGACCTTGCATTTCCCTACATTGAATTTCATCTGCCATTTATTTGCCCACTCCTCCAGTTTGCTTAGGTCTCTTTGTAGGGCCTCACACTCTTCCTTAGTTCTGACTCTTCTACAGAGTTTAGTGTCATCCGCAAATTTTATAACTTCACATTTCGTCCCCGTTTCCAGGTCATTAATAAATACATTGAACAGCAGCGGTCCAAGTACAGACCCCTGCGGAACTCCACTCGTGACTTTTCTCCAGCCCGAGTAGTGACCCTTCACTCCAACCCTCTGTCTCCTGCCTGCCAACCAGTGTTTGACCCATCTGTGTACGTCCCCTTCCACCCCGTGGTTCCACAGCTTCCTAAGTAACCGCTCATGGGGTACCTTGTCAAAGGCCTTTTGGAAGTCAAGGTAGATGATGTCTACAGGTTCCCCTTTGTCCAAATGGCTGTTTACCCCCTCGAAGAAGTGCAGTAAGTTTGTTTGGCACGATCTTCCCTTGCAGAAGCCATGTTGGCTCGCTTTCATCAGCCCATTTTTTTCGATGTGCTCACAGATGCTGTCCTTTATCAGTACTTCTACCATCTTGCCTGGAACCGATGTCAAACTTACCGGCCTATAGTTTCCCGGGTCTCCTCTTGACCCCTTTTTAAAGATAGGTGTGACATTTGCTATCTTCCAGTCCTCCGGTATCTCTCCAGTTTTCAAGGATAGGTTGCAAACTCTTTGGAGTATTTCCGCTATCTCATTTCTTAGTTCTTTTAGTACCCTAGGGTGGATTCCGTCTGGGCCTGGTGATTTGTCGCTTTTCAATCTATCTATCTGTTGGAGGACATCCTCATGGCTCACCTCTATTGCCAACAGTTTTTCTTCTTGATCACCATGGAAGATCACGTCGGGTTCCGGTACATTGGATGTGTCCTCGCTTGTGAAGACTGACGAGAAGAATTTGTTTAACCTGTCAGCTACCTCTTTTTGCTCCTTTATCACTCCCTTTTTATCTCCATCATCCAACGGTCCTACTTCCTCCCTCGCCGGTTTCTTCCCCTTAACATATCTGAAGAATGATTTGAAGTTTTTTGCCTCCCTGGCCAGTCTCTCTTCGTATTCTCTTTTCGCTCTCCTAACCACTTGGTGACATTCTCTTTGGCCTTTCCTGTGTTCATCCCAGTTTTCCCCAGTCTGGTCCTTTTTCCATTTCCGGAATGATTTTTTTTTGTCTCCTATCGCTTTCTTCACGTCATTGTTTATCCATGCGGGGTCTTTTGTTCGGTTTTTTTTACACCCTTTTCTAAATATGGGGATGTACATATGTTGTGCTTCTTGCAATGTGCCCTTGAATAGAGACCATGCTTGCTCTACAGTTTCTGTTTTCCTTGAGCTGTTTCTAAGTTTTTTTCTTACCATTGCTCTCATAGCATCATAGTTCCCTTTCTTGAAGTTGAGCGTTGTCACTGTGGTTCTTTTCCCTTTTGTTGTACTTACTCCTAATTTGTACTGGATCATGTTGTGATCACTGTTTCCTATTGGCCCTACTACTTCCACTTCTTTTGCAGGTCCCCCTAATCCGTTGAGGATTAGGTCAAGAGTGGCATCTCCTCTTGTTGGTTCCTTGACAAGCTGATCCATAAAGCAGTCGCTCACAGCCTCTAAGAATTCTGTTTCCCTCGCACAGTTTGAGTTTCCAATACTCCAGTTTATCCCGGGGTAGTTGAAATCTCCCATTACTGTCACATTCCTGTTGTTGCCTTCCCGCCTCAATTCTGCCGCCAGATCTTTGTCGTTTGCTTCCGTTTGTCCAGGTGGACGATAGTATAGACCCAATCTTATGTCAAGGCCACCTTTTCCTGGTAATTTGACCCATAATGACTCCAGTCCTTCCGCCTTTGGTTCTATATCCACTCCGGACGAGGGAATGGTGTCTTTTATGTATAGTGCTATTCCTCCACCCTTCTTGTTGGTCCTGTCTCTTCTATAGAGTTTGTACCCTGGCAGCACTACGTCCCATTGGTTATCCTCGTTCCATCATGTTTCCGTGATTCCAATGATGTCTAGGTTTTCTTTTATGGCTATGGCTTCTAATTCTCCCATTTTGGACTTTAGGCTCCTTGCATTAGCGTACAAGCAATTTAAGTCCTGGTCTTTTCTTTTCTCTGCTGGTTTTACATGTGTTTTGCTCCCCATACCATCCCCTATTTGGGCTGTCGGTCCCTCATTTCTGTTCCCTCCTTCCTTATTTTTTGGTGTATCTTTTCTGTTCCTTTGTTCCTTATTTTTTGGTGTATCTTTTTCGTCTGCATCCTGATTTCCTGATCTCTCCTGTTCCTCTAATTTTATCTGATTGTCCTTTTTGTTGGTCAACAGCTTCTGTTGTTCGTCTCTTGCCTGTTCCCAGCATTTTTCCCTCTCAGTATCTTCTTTGGATACTCTTGTCCGAACCGTCGACGTCAGGTCAACTATCGGCTTTCCCCTTTTTCTCAGTTTAAAGCCTGCTCAATTCCTCTCTTGACGTTGTTTGCTAGCAGTCTCGTTCCTGCCTTGCTCAGGTGTAGTCCGTCCCTCCTGAAGAGCTTGTTCTTCCTCCAAAAAGTTGTCCAGTTTCTTATAAAAAGGAATCCTTCTTCTTCGCACCATCTCCTCAACCATGCGTTTATTGCTTGTAGCTCGGACTGCCTCTTCACGTCTGCCCTCGGTACTGGCAAAATCTCTGAGAATGCTATCTTCTGTGTCCTCAGCTTCAGTTTCCTTCATTTTGGGGTCGATTACAGACCTCATCTGTCAGTAAAGTAGTAACAAAGAATTTATTTCCTTTTCTGGCTGGCTAGGAAAAAGGTTCGAATCTAAAGTATCTTTATGGTGGCGAAAGAAGTGGTGTAAAAGGAAATAGTTATTGATATGTTCTGGTAAATTAAGGGATTCTGGAATATGTTTTATTGGAGTAAAATCTTGATTTACATGCATATTTAATTTATAACTATGGTTATAAATTTAAGGGCTCCTTTTACTAAGGTGCGCTAGCATTTTTTAGCGCGCACTAAAGATTAGCGCACGCTAACCATGCACTAAACAAAAAATACTAACACAAGCTCTATGGAGGCGTTAGCGTTTAGTGTGCGCGGTATTGTAGCTCGCACTAAAACCGCTAGTGCACCTTAGTAAAAGGAGCCCTAAGGGTTAAGATACTTTTGTGGGTCGGATAGAACAGGAAAATTTTAATTATCCTTTCATTTATTTGGGTAGCTAGTGGCCACAGTGTTTATTATTTTTTTCACCAAATAGGGATATAGGATTTTGCTTCCTTTGGGTTTTTTAGTTAGGGAGTAGGTATCTTTGAAGAAGCTTTTCTGGCCCAGGAGGGGAAGAAAGGTACACAACAGATCCCAACGGAGGAATAAAAGGACTGTTTTGCTGCTGAAAAAAATCTTGTCTGTGGAGATCTGTGAGGAAAATTTTGAATAAGTATTGATTTCATCTGAATGTATTGATTTCTTTTAATATCTAAAAAATTAAGACAATAATGTTTTATAGATAAATAAAAATATATTTTAACATTTATTGTTTTTTTCACCTGTTTGTTTTTTTTTTGTTTTTGGTGGGGGGGGGTGAAGGTTTATTTTGTTAGTGTAACTGTTTTCCTGGCTGCAGAGAGTAACCCTCGGCCTTATTTAAGAGAGAGTCTCTCAGCAAGGGAACGATTTACACTAGTTGAACGATACAACAAATGTATCATCTTGCATGGGGACTGTATAGAAAAGTGATATGTTCAATTGCTCACAATTACATCTATTAAAGCCGTTAAATGTATTTTGCCTCTACTCTCTGGATTTACCCTCGTAAAACTGTTTGAGATTCTATGAGGTAGAGATTGTATTACAATGCAGCTTAGAGAAATAATTTGATACAGTTCAGGGGTGCTACAGAGAGTACATTGCATAAATATTTACTGCTGAGCAGGGATAGTGCCCATCTATCAAAAAAGGGAAGAAGTGTCTTCACCAGCATGCTGGTTAATCTACTGAAGAGGGCTTTAAACTAGAAGTGATGGGGCAGGGTGAGCAAAGCTCCCGAGTGAGTATAAGCCCTCAGGTAAGTAAATCACTGGATACTTCTACATGGATGAGAAAGGGGGCAATGTCTGCAAAGCAGTATATACTAATGCTCAAAGTATGGATCGATTCTGGATCTAGAAGCTGTGATGGAAGAAGAGTAGTTGGATATAGTGGCGATCACAGAGACATGGTTCACAGAGAACCATGACTGGGATGTAGTTATACCGGGCTATAATCTGTTCAGGAAAGACAGAGTAGGAAGAAAAGGAGGGGGGAGTAGCATTATATGTTAAAGATCATATTAAAGCCACACAACTGCAGGATCTGTAAGGCAAGGAAGAGGCACTGTGGATCAATTTGGAAAGAAGGAATGGTGAAGGAACTTAGAGAAGTTCTGGTAGATCCACTGACCTTTTCAACGAGTCTCTAGAGTCAGGTGTGGTACCGGAGAACAGTGGATGTGATCCCTCTCCACAAAAGTGGAAGTAAGGAAGAAGTAGAGAATTACAGGCCAGTAAGTCTGACTTCTGTGGTAAGCAAATTAATGGAAACACTTTTAAAACAGAGAATGGTAAAGTTTCTGAAATCCTGTGGATTACATGACGGGAGGCAGCATGGATTCATTAGAGGTAGGTCTTGTCAGACAAATCTGATCAATTTCTTTGACTGGGTGACCAGAGAATTGGATAGAGGATGTGTGCTAGATGTGGTGTATTTAGATTTTAGCAAAGCCTTTGACAGTGTTCCACACAGACGTCTAATAAATAAACTGAGTGCCCTTGGGATGGGTCCCAAAGTGACAGACTGGTTCAAGAACTGGTTGAATGGAAGGCGACAGAGGGTAGTGATCAATGGAGATCGCTCTGAGCAAAGGGATGTTACCAAGGTTCTATTCTTGGGTCTGTTCTTTTTAACATTTTTATAAACAATATTGCTGAAGGGTTGTCTGGTAAGATTTGCCTCTTTGCGGATGATACCAAAATCTGCAATAGAGCAGAATAACATGAAGAAAGATCTGGCGAAGCTTGAAGAATGGTCTGAAATTTGGCAGCTAAAATGTAATGCTAAGAAATGCAAGGTCATGCATTTGGACTGCAAAAACCCGAGGGAACAGTGCAGTTTAGGGGGTGAAGAACTTAAGTGCACGACAGAAGAGCGGGACTTGGGTGTGATTGTATGTAATCACGGTATTCCAGATGTGGTCTCACCATCTATGCCGCTTTACAGGTCCATGGTGAGACCACATCTGGAATACTGTGTTCAATTTTGGAGGCCACATTTTCGAAAGGATGTGCTGAGAATGGAGTCGGTTCAGAGATTGGCCACTAGGATGGTCTCAGGGCTCAAGGATCTCCCATATGAAGAACGTCTATGTAGGCTGCAACTATACTCTCTCAAGGAATGCAGAGAGAGGGGAGACACGATAGAGACGTTCAAATATGTTACTGGCCTTATGGAGATGGATGAAGACATCTTTTTCCTTATAGGACCTATGAGGACAAGCGAGCATCCGCTAAAAATCAGGGGTGGGAGATTTCATGGGGACATTAGGAAGTATTTCTTCACCGAAAGGGTGGTTGATCATTGGAATAATCTTCCACTTCAAGTAGTAAAGGCCAGCAATGTGCTAGATTTTAAGAATAAATGCGATAAACATGTGGGGTCACTTGAGGAAGTGTTTAGGGGGGTGGGTTATTTGAGTGGGCAGATTTGTTGGGCTGTCGGCCCTTTTCTGCTGTCATGCTCTATGTTTCTCTATAAGGTGGCCAAACAGGTTGAAAGGGTGATGGTGAAAGCTATAAGGATGCTAGGTTGCATAGGGAGAGGTATGGCCAGTAGGAAAAAGGAGGTACTGATGCCCCTGTATAAGACTTTGGTGAGACCTCATTTAGAATATTGTGTACAATTCTGGAAGCTGCACCTTCAAAAAGATATAAAAAGGATGGAGTCGGTCCAGAGGAAGGCTACTAAAATGGTATGTCGTCTTCATCATAAGGCGTATGGGGACAGTCTCAAAGATCTCAATCTGTATACTTTGGAGTAAAGGCGGAAGAGGGGAGATATGATAGAGATGTTTAAATACCTATGTAATGTAAATGCGCATGAGTCGAGTCTCTTTCATTTGAAAGGAAACTCTGCAATGTGAGGGCATAGGATTAAGTTAAGAGGTGATAGGCTCCGGAGTAATCTAAGGAAATTCTTTTTTTTTTTTTTTTCAGAAAGTGTGGTTGATGCAGGGAAGAGATAATGGAGACAGAGACTGTCTGAATTCAAGAGGGCCTGGGATAGGCATGTGGGATCTCTCGGAGAGAGAAAGAGATAATGATTACTTTGGATGGGCAGACTAGATGGGCTATTTGGCCTTTATCTGCCATCATGTTTCTAGTTTCTATTTATCTCTTTAAAAGAATTGGCAACTTGGCTTCTCAGACTGTGACATATTTCTAAATATTAATATTACATTTCTGATTTATTTATTTTTTTTAGTTTCTACTGTATTTGTGTGGTTGATCGCTGGAACAGTCTTCCACTTCAGGTCATTGAGGCCAGCAGCGTGCCAGATTTTAAGGCCCAATGGGATAGACATGTGGGATCTATTCGCAGAGATAGATAGGGAGGGTCATTGGGGTGGGCAGACTGGATGGGCCGTGGCCCTTATCTGCCGTCTATTTCTATGTTTCTATGTTTATTAGTGATAGCACTCTATTTGTAATTGTTTTTTATTCTATTAAGACACTGCAGATAAGAGTTAATGAGCTCAGTACTGAAAATACAGTTTAGTGGTCTACATTATTTGAAGATGATAGCTGAATGACCTTGTTTTTCTTGTACTTTTATATATACTGTATTTGGGAGAAAGAAAGACACTCAGTGAACTCTCTTAACCCCTGAAACCAAGGTTCTTGCAATTCAATGGCTTTCTGCCTTGGCTGCATGCACAGAAAAGAGCCTGCCTTGATGATGTGATCAGGGCTCGTCTAATGGTGAGTCATGCCCCCAAATAAGGTCACAAAATTTGCATTTGAAGTCATGATCTGGGCGAGTTGTAAATAGAAATATTATTTGCCTATGATTCCCGGGGTCATGTGCTTTGTGGAGTCAACAATAATTGGATCACTGCCACAGAAAGTTTAGTAAGTGTTAGCCTACATTGTATTATTCCATATTGGTCAATGCCCAAATCTTATTATGGTGACAGAAAATGGATTATCATAAGTGGTAGCATGTGACCTTATTTGCTTTCAGTCTATCTATAATTAGAAATAGAGATGAGTAAGAAAGGCAGTTTGAAAAGTACATTCATTTAACTACTATGTTACAGTGAATCCGTGTAAGTATATTATAGTTTTTGGAACTGCTACCATAGAAATATTTTGGAGAATTTTTGGAGAGGGCATTTTTGTTCCACCCCTTACAAAATGTAAGAACTTCACTTCTATGGCATAGAAACAGGGTGGTGCTATTTGGGGGAATAGTTGTTATGGAATGGGGCTGTTTTCAGGGGTAATTTTAGGGAAGTGGGGGCAGTTGGTTGTGAGGGAGTTATGAGCAGGGGATATTTGTAGGTTTGGGGCATTAAGTAGATTGGTATTGGAGTTGCAAGAGGTGGGTTTTGGGTATGGCAAAATCTGTGAACTGGTGGAGCAGTTGTGGTGTAGTAGGGCAGTTGCAGTAGGTAGTCTGTGGAATGGGGGCAGTTTTAGGTTGTGGGAGCAGTTTTCAGGAGCAGGAAGAGTAGGGTATTCAACACTTTATACTCCTTGATCTGCTCTCTAATTGCTACATTTCATTCTAAGTTTCTATACTACAAAGTTTTTTTTTTTGGGGGGAGGGGCTCTGGAACAGCACACCTGGTCCAATTTGATTCATTTTCAAACTCAATCAAACTCATTATGTTTTTTTATGAGGTTTGCCCACATGATTAGTTCCATCCCATTCCATTAATTTAGCCATTCTACAGATACTTAAATTCCTTCTTCCATAGAAATTCATTAGATTTCTTTTTTTGTGTGGGGTGGGGGAGCAGGGAAGAATATTTGTCTAACTACCAATTCCAATTTGGCCCATTTTCAAACTTATTTCATTCCAAGTTTTATCTCGTTCCATTAAAATTTCAAAGAGTTATATTGCCCCCAGACAGAAAGACAGACACACATTTTCAGCCTCTTTTGTATAATTCTTTCCAACTTCTTTTGGGTTGGAAAGGATAAAATTATGTTAGTTTAAAGATCGCAAATACTGAACTGTCAGAAACCTAAATAAGTTGAATAGATGAAAACATATCAATAAACACCATTGTGTTAACATATTATGAATATTTTTTTTGTTGTTTTTTTGCAGGCCGTTTTAACTTCTAATTACTTCCATAGGTTCATTAATAACCTTTTGTAACTCATTTTGACTTGTATTGATTTCAACCCACCTGTCATGATTTAAAAAGTAATCAATAATTCACGCTTCTCTCTTCAGTCAGCCCTCCTGATATATATGTATATGGGCATAATAGGAAACAGTGGCCCGTAGCTGTTACCTGACTTATGGGAAAATTGAAGCCATGAGTAATTTATATTTTGTCCTATGTTAAGTTTTTTAAAGAAATAACTTTCCAGAAGATAGATTACAGATTTTCACCTAGAAAAAGAATCACAAAGGAGATTATTTTTTTCCAATTATATTTATTAGCAATTGCAATAGGTAACATAAAAACCAAAAGTAGGACAAATAGTAACAGTGCGAAACAGCAATGAGAGAAGTTCAAAAAGGCATCTATTTTATGAAGGCTGTATGAACATCTATGTGCTTAAAAAAGGTTCCCAGCTCCAGTAGTGCATAAATGCCAACACTCAAACCTGTTCTCAAGAAAGTATAAATGTGTAAATGTATTCATGTGTTCATTGTGTGTATTTTATAAAGTATACATGTACATGGCAATTCAGCTCAAAACTACACTCCTAGTCAATGTTCCCTCTAAGCTGTTCAGGAGTCCTCAACCTACTCTTCTATCTGTGGGTAGTGCTGTTTCGGATTGAGACGTTGAGACGTCCATTTTGAATAGAGTCTGATCGCTCAGGATACACCCTGAGGCAGCATGAAAGTGTGAAACGCTGACCACCGTTGGTGTACCGATCAGCAAGATAAGTGGAATAATTTCCTCTATCCTCATTGTTTATTGGCATTGCACAGCACAGCATAAGGCATGAACATGTAATGAAGGTTTTTTGCCAGTGAGGTGACCACTCGACCGCCTCTTTAAGCCATTTTGGTGAGGTGGAGGGCCCTTTCTGAGGCTTTTTCCTTCATTTTTGAGTGAATTTACAGTTACTTTCTACATAGCACATAATTTATCAGTGCCATCATAAATCTAAGAGCAGCCTAAAATCACCTTCCTGGAAATAGGCAACTTGGCAACTCTGTAGTTAAAATTGTGGATTTTGAGCAGCAGCATGGCATTATGGGAGACTTTTAGTATGAGCGTTGTAGAATGTTTTGCATAGTTGAAGTTGTATTGTGTCAGCTTCTGTATTATAAATCAAGGCAAACAAAAATACCGTTTCCATGGACTTGTTTTATTGTCCTCTAGGTTTCAAACTTTGGGGGGGGGGGTTCCATCTTAGAATTTAGCTCAGATTTGTTTTCCCTTTCTAACTACTAGACTTATACTTATCTTCAGGCTTCTAGAGAACATTTTCCATTGAATGAGACAGAACTCTTAGAAATGAAAAAATATATAGACATCCAAAATTAGATGTAGGAGGCAGAAAAAAATCAAAATCACAACTCTATCTACTACAATAGCCTCTAATACAGAACCCAACTCTTATTCACAGGTTTTTCCTAAATCCCTGTGAGAGGGGGGGGCTCTTCTTTTATGAAAATCTTGTGGAACTTGTGTCTGCCACACTGTTAAGACATTGGATTGCCCCATTATACTCTTTTTAAATTTTTTTTAGCAATTTACTGAAATTAACTAAGAAGAACTGCTAGCATATTTTTCTGTGGTGAGAACATTATGATTTTTCAATTCTTGAGTGTAGGTAGGATTGTGCATAGTAGTCCTAGACTATTATCCAATTATAGTAAACAATGTTCAACCTGCTCATGTTAGAAAGGCAGTCTCTTTTCCAAATCTGCTTAAAAACAAAGCAGTTCTTACTTTTAATCTTCAATTGAAAACTTTTCAAAGTGCTATGCCACACCAAAAAAGGTGTGTTTTTATTTGTGGTAATTTCTTCTTAAGCTGTATAATTTTCAAGGCTTTCTTTGCATACCACAATTTGACTAACTGACCATTTTGTCGTTATCATACATGTAGCTCCTCTCTTTACAGTAAAGGAACTTGATGCCAACATGGAATGAATTCAGAAATAGATAACTTTAAATGATATAAATTCAACTTATGGCACCCAGGGCAGTATTCAAAGCACTTCTTTTACCTGTACTGTAGAAAGGATTTCAGACATGGAAATTGGGGCTTTAAATACTGTATTTAACAACCTGTCTACAGGAGTGTGTGGCGCAGTGGTTGGATCTACAGCCTCCGCACCCTGAGGTTGTGGGTTCAAACCCCGCGCTGCTCCTTGTGACCCTGGGCAAGTCACTTAATCCTCCATAGCCCCAGGTACGTTAGATAGATTGTGAGCCCACCGGGACAGAGAGGGAAAAATGCTTGAGTACCTGATTGTAAAAACCGCTTAGATAACCTTGATAGGCGGTATATAAAATCCTAATAAACTTAACTTAAACTTAACTTAATAAAACACACTCATGACAACTGCAGGCATACGTTTAACTACCGACTACAGGAATGGGAACAGAGTGTGCTGTAAAACCGATCACAATACCAATTTTAAGTAAACAAAACTTAAAACAACAAAATGCCATTCTGTTTGAGAGCATATCATTAGAACTTAATTCATATGTTGATTATCCTGCCATTTATAGCAAATATTCCGTAAGGATAGTAAATTGAATGTTGTAAATAATCACAAAGAAAAAAGGTGGAGCTTGAGTCTCTGGATGATACAGGAACAGTTTATTAAAAATATAAAAATGATAAAACCATAGATAACAGTAATGTGATCACTGTAATACAAAGCACCAATTTGCTTGTAAAAAAGGTCAGTGTGAATGGTGCATTGTAATACAGTGATCACATTACTGTTATCTATGGTTTTATCATTTTTATATTTTTAATAAACTGTTCCTGTATCATCCAGAGACGTATGCTCCACCTTTATTCTTTGTGGTTTCCTCAGTTATATCGTGGAGCATAGATCTTTCTTTTTGGTTTTGTAAATGAAGAATCTTCACTTTCTAATCAAAAAGAGGTGAATTAGGTATACACAAAATTCAAAGTTAAAACCAATTACTCACTCAAATGTTTTAGCAAGAACAGAACACCAAGAAAATGGTACACTAAGGGCTCCTTTTACGGAGGCACATTAGGGCCTTAACGTGCGGAATAGCGCGTGCTAAAATTCCGCACGCGCTAGCCGCTACCGCCTCCTCATGAGCAGGTGGTAGTTTTTCAACATTAGCGCGCTATAATGCGCACTAATCTGGTGCATGCGTTAAAATCGCTAGCGCACCTTCGTAAAAGGAGCCCTAAATTTCAAAATGCTCGCCATCTTTCAGTCATCTGATAAAAGTTTTTAAAGCTGTGCACTTGTCTTGCCAAAATATGTTTGTTTATATTTGAAACTATAAAACATTTTTCTTTAATTAAAATTATTTAAAATAAAGTTTTAAGGAAGTTTTTTGGTCTGGTGATTGAAATATGGCGTGCACTTTGAAGTTTAGTGTCTATCTAGTTTTCTGAGGCCTTGTCCTGCCTTGTTTGTTTTTTTGTTCTTGTTAAAACATTTGAGTGGGTAATTGTTTTTGATTTTCAGTCTTCACTTCCTAACATTTCCAAGCTTTCCACTCCTTCTCCAGAGGTCTCTGCTGTCCCCTTCAGCTTTTCCTTGTGTTAGGGAGCCAGAAGATGTCTTTCTGATCTTCTCTATCTATTTCTTTTTCTTTTTTTTTTAAATTCAGGTAACATAAATATCATTCAATAATTTCAGATTCTTGCATCTAATAATATTAGAATATTACCTAATATATAATACAAAACAAGAATAAAGTTACCCAAATATCACTATCAATATTTACTCCCCTCCCTCCAACCCCCCCTCCCCCACCCTGCCTGGATGTGTAAAGATAAATAAACCAAAAGAAAGATTTCTTTATTATTTTCATGTTTTCTGAGGCTGTAATTACATCAGAGCTTCCCAGCGTGGAGAAGAAGCAGCCTTGGGTCTGCAGCCAGCAGGCTAATCCCTTGGAAAACTATTTGGCCAGCCTGCAGAACACTTTGTGAAGCTCAGGATCTGTATTCCTACGAAGGGGTGCTGAAAAGTTCTCAGCCCAACCAACTTCCTAAATTGTGAGTGTCATTTTGGCACTGTGGCTGAAAAGTGTTTTATTTTATTTTGTAAAGTGCCAATTTGCAGAACTGTAATGCTATGTTTTGACATAGTTTCAGATCAGAAAAAAACAGGAGAAGGTTCTTCACAATCCAAACAAGATGAAACAAACCACAGTGGAGATATGACTATAGTAAATGATACACCTATCGCTACGGTATCATGATTCGAATTCATAACACTTCTATGAGGTGTATCATTTACTATAGTCAACATCTTTCAAGAATTTGAATATATTAAATAAAGCTCCCTAGGCAGGCCAAATTGGGCGAAACATGTGCGTGTCGAGCCAACACACAGACTTTTTATGACTGCTAAATAAACTGCACACCAACACCTGTCGTATCGCCGCTGTGGTTTGTTTCATCTTGACATTGTTTCAGATCATTGATTGAGCCATGTCAACGAAAAGTATGAAATTTTCAAATGTGGAACTCCTCACCATCATGAATTTCCTATTCCTGTAGAAGAAAACTCCAAAGGAAATCCATAAATATGATGATTGCATTGAGTGACAAATGAGCATTGTACTCCCCAGTAAAGAAGGGGTGTACAAATTTTCAGCGTGGAAATTTCAAGACAAAGATGCAGCAAAGTCTTGGAGGCCACAAACGGTGTCTACTCCTGAAATTCCATGTCCATGACCTGATTTTTGCAGATCAGCAACTGTTGGCTAAAACAATTACTGAGACACTACAGATATCCAGGGAATGAGCTGTCAGCCAAGTGGGTGTCCAAATGTTTGAATGCTGAAGAGACACAATGTTGAGTGGAAACTTCCAAGTTGATTTTGCAGCATTTTCAGTGAGCTGGTGCTGACTTTTTGGAATGACTAGTTGCTATTGATGAAACATGGTTACACCACTATGATCCTAAGACAAAACAGCAGTCTATGCAATGGCAGTACTCAGGTTCTCCAAGGCCAAAGAAATTCAAAGACTGAAAAGTCAGCAGGAAAGGTCATAGCCATGGTATTTTGGGATCTGGAAGGTGTTGTAATAACTCTTTCAGTGCAAACCACCCACCCTACTCACCAGATCTTATTCCAAGTATTTTCTGTTTCCAAACCTTAAAAGGTGTTTGAAAGGGTGACACTTTTCAAGTAATGTGGAGGTGATTGCAGCATCGGAGCAGTATTTCAGTGAGCAGATATCAAAGTATTTTTTGGAAGGGTTTAGACATGATGTGCCAAGTGTGTTGAACTTAGGGGTGAATATGTGGAATAACTTGTAAGTTTCATAGCTTCACATCATTCCCTTCTTGGTTGGGCTGAGAACTTTTTAGCACCCCATTCTAATAGCTTAGTTTGCCTACTGAATCGCAGGGGCTTGAATGCAGGCTGTTAGGCATCCCTAGGGGGCTCAGTGGGACTCTTCAGGGTGCCAGCTGTGATTTTGCCTCCTCCCTTCACGTGCATCATTCTGCAGGGATTGAAGATCATTCCAACTTTAGTCCGACTGGCAGCCCAAAGATCTCAAAGTTTGGAGGACTGACAGATTGAGACAGGGATTCCTCTCCCAGATCCAGCTACGTTTTTTAGCTGAGGCAGGCTGCAGCACCTTCAGAGTACGTCCACAGTGAGTAAGGCTATTACACTCTGTGGGCAAAATCAGAAGGCAGGGGTCTGAAAAAAACTGTTTTTTAAGGTTTCTGCCACATCATGTAGGGTTCCCCTCCTCTAAAATCCTTTTTTCTGAGGGTTTTTTTTTTACCTTTAGTTAACGTGTTTTTGAGCCATTTTTATGGTAATAAAATACTGCTAAGGTGGCCATTTTAGATTTCCCAATTTTTGTCAAAGCTTTCCAGATCCTTCAAATCGCCTCAGTTTGCCTCAAAACTAGCGGTGATTGAGTATTTAGGCTCTTTTACCCCTAATCCATGCCAAATTTGCACTGGATTGACACCAGAAGAGCGCCCTTATGCCACATGCCATGCAGCATGTGAAGAGGGCAGGAGTATCAGACTTAGCCTCCTCTTTGATCTCTAGAGCTGAGGATCCTTTGGAGATCCTGTCTTCCATGAGCAAACCCCTCTCAAAGCCCTGGAAAAGTGGGGTACCTAAGCCTAAGATAATGGAAATCAAGGAGCCCAAGACACGTAAGGTGGAGTTACTTAAAGGGGACTCAGTGCTGCCTAATTTTTCTCCTGAATTTGATGTGGAGAGTTCATTTGGATAGCTGGGATCCTCATATGAGCTCTGGTAATAAAACAGGGGTCGTGCAAGGGGATTTGGGCTCCCAGGGCACATCAGGGTCATTGACAGAGGCTGACCAGGATCCTATGATTGCAAGAGATCTTTTTTGTATGCCCTTGCTGCCACAGAGTGAGTCTTCCTTGCTGGGCAATATGAAGCCTTACACAGGAGCAAGTACAAATGAAGCAACGGTGGCCCTCGACCAAAAAGAGGATCCTCCAGTACGTCGGCTTTCAAACCTTTAGCACTATTAGAGCTCATTATTGACTCTGTAGTTTTGGGTTTGTTTTTTTTAAGTACTGCCTACATATGGAAAAGGAGAAGAAAACCCAAAACTACAAGAGCAGGTGGACAGCAGGCTCTGCCTGTTTTATGATAAATGAGTCTTCCTCATTTCTGACCAGTGTGTCCTGGAGATGATGTAGCTTAAGTAGCCCTGGAATTTTTCATAACCTTCCAACACCTTTATGGTGTCCCCCTGTAGTTACCCCTCAAAAGAGAGTAGCAAAGGTCATACAGCAGCAGTTAATCAAGCTGGGAGCTATGGAGCTAGTCTTCTCCCAGGAGCAGAGTGAGGGCTGCATCTCCATTTATTTAATAGCCCCCAAGAAGAGTGAATACTTCTAATCCATATTAGATTTAAAGGAAGTTAATGCATCCATCTTGAGTCCTGTGTTTCCGTAGGGAGACACTTAAATCTGTGTTCTCGGTCAGACTGGGTGATTTTTTATTTTTTTTTACTTTGGATCTTGTGGAGGCATATCTTCACCCTGCAATTCAGGAGTCTTAAAAACACTTTTTCTATTTCTTTGTCCTTGGCAGGCACTTTCAGTTCAGGGTTCTGCCCTTTGGCGTGGCGGTGGTACCCTGCAACCTTTCAAGGTCATCGCAGCAGTGGCAGCGCATCTTCACAGGCAGGGATATGGATACATCTTTGCTTGGTTGACTGATTGGTCCAAAATCTGCCTGTTGGAGGGGCTCAGCTGGGTGATAAATTTTGACAAGAGTCGGCTAGAGTCCTATATAACATATGCTAACATACCACCCAATAATCAAACAGCTCTCAGAAATACTGAAAATAGATATATATGTACATTCATATGTATATTCAACAAATTCAATAACATAAGAGTTGCCATACTAGGACAGACCGAAGGTCTATCAAGCCCAGTATCCTGTTTTCATCAGTGGCCAACCAAGGTCACAAGTACCTGGCAAGATCCCAAGGAATAAAACAGATTTTATACTGCTTAACCTAGGAATAAGTAGTAGATTTCCCCAAGTCCATCTTGTTAATGGCTTATGGACTTTTAGGAAATTATCCAAACCCTTTTAAAACCCTACTAAGCCAAATGCTTTCACCACATTCTTTGGCAGCAAATTATAGAGTTTAATTACACATTAAGTGAAGAAACATTTTTTTCCGGTTTGTTTTAAATCTACTGCTTAATAGCTTCATTGCATGCCCTCTAGTTCTAGTATTTTTGGAAAGAATAAACAAGTGATTCACATCTACCTGTTCTAATCCACTCAATATTTTATAAACCTTTAATCTCCTGAACTGTTTTTTCCAGGCTGAAGAGCCCTAGCACTTTAGCCTTTCCTCATAGAGAAGTCATCCCATCCCTCTTATCATTTCTGTTACCCTTCCCAGAAACTTTTCTAATTCCACTACATCTTATTTGATATGTGGCAACCAAAATTGCCCACAGAATTTGAGGTGTGACTGCACTATAGAGCAATAAAGGCATTTTAACATTCTCATCTTTGTTTTCCATTCCTTTTCTGATAATTCCTAATGCTCTATTTACTTTCTTAGCCACCGCTGCACACTGAGCTGAGGGTTCAACGTATTCTCAGTGATGACGCATAGATATTTTTCTTGGGCGATTACTCCAAATGTGGAACCCTGCATCACATAGCTATATTTCAGATTCTTTTTTCCCACATACATCACTTTGCACTTGCTCACATTAAATGTCATCTGCCATGTTGATTCACAGTCTCACAAGTCCATGGAGGTACTTCTTGCAATTTTTCACAGTTCTCTTGCAATTTAACAACTTTGTTTCATCAGTAATCTCACAAGTTTTTTCCATCTATAGATCATTGTTAAAAAGCAGCAGTCCTAGCACAGACCCTTGGGGGACCCCACTATTTTCCCTTCTTCATTAAGAATATTGACTTTTTAACCCTACTCTCTATTTTCTATCCTATAACCAGCACTCACCTGGAATACTGCATCCAGTGGTCGCCATGCATGAAGAAAGACACAGTGCTACTAGAAAGAGTCCAGAGAAGAGTGACTAAAATGGTTAAGGGGCTGGAGGAGTTGCCGTACATTGAGAGATTAGAGAAACAGCCTCTTCTCCCTTGAAAAGAGGAGACTGAGAGGGGGACATGATCGAAACATTCAAGATAATGAAGGGAATAGACTTAATAGATAAAGACAGGTTGTTTATCCTCTCCAAGGTAGAGAGAACATGAGGGCACTCTCTAAAGTTAAAAGGTGATAGATTCCGTACAAATGTAAGGAAGTTCTTCTTCACCCAGAGAGTGGTAGAAAACTGGAATGGTCTTCCGGAGGCTGTTATAAGGGAAAACACCCTCCAGGGATTCAAGACAAAGTTAGACAAGTTCCTGCTGAAACAGAACATACGCAGGTAAGGCTAGTCTCAGTTAGGGCACTGGTCTTTGACCTAAGGGCTGCCGCGTGAGCCGACTGCTGGGCACGATGGACCACTGGTCTGACCCAGCAGCGGCAATTCTTATGTTCTTATGACCTCCTATACTATAACTTTCTAATTTCCTCAGAAGTCTTTCATGAGGTACTTTGTCAAATGTTTTTTGAAAATCTAGATATACAATATAAACTGGCTCACCTTTATCCACATGTTTATTCATCTCTTTGAAGAAATGTAGTAGATTGGTAAGGCAAGATTTCCTTTGACTAAATTCCTTGACTCTCTCATTAATCCATGATTATGTATATGCTCTGTCATTTAGTTTTTTTATAATAGTCTCTAACATTTGCCCTGCACAGATAGCAGATCACCTCTGGAATACTTTTTAAAAATTAGTATTACATTGGCCACTCTTCAGTCTTCTGGTACTATGCTGGGTTCTAAAGATAAATTACAAATTAAAAACAATAGCTCTGCAAGTTTATTTTTCAATTCTATCAGTACTCTAGGATGTATACGAGGCCTCCCTTCCTGTTACTTCCCCCCCTGTCCAGCAGCACCTCTTCCTTGCTCCCCCTGCCAAGCAGTAGGCCTCCCTTCCTGTTACATCCCCCCCTGTCCATAAGCACCTCTTCCTTGATCCCCCCTGTCCAGCAGTAGGCCTCCCTTCCTGTTACATCCCCCCCTATCCAGCAGCACCTCTTCCCTGCTCCCCCTGCCAAGCAGTAGGCCTCCCTTCCTGTTACTTCCCCCCCTGTCCAGCAGCACCTCTTCCTTGCTCCCCCTGCCAAGCAGTAGGCCTCCCTTCCTGTTACATCCCCCCCTGTCCATAAGCACCTCTTCCTTGATCCCCCCTTTCCAGCAGTAGGCCTCCCTTCCTGTTACATCCCCCCCTGTCCAGCAGCACCTCTTCCCTGCTCCCCCTGTCCAGCAGCACCCCTTACCTGTTCCCCCTGTCCAGCATCCGGCTTCCTGGTCGTTCGCATCTGCCCTCCTCTTCAAAGCAGCCTGCTGAGGTTCGCGGCCGGCTGTAGCAAGCTTCGCAGGCTTCTCTGCACATCGGTAGCACGTTCCCTCTGATGCGATCCCCTGCGTCAAAGGGAACATGCTACCGAGGTGCAGAGCGGCCTGCAAGGTTCGCTACAGCCGGCCGTGAACCTCAGCAGGCTGCTTTGAAGAGGAGTAGCGGCTGCGGCAACAGTTGGTGAGTGAGGGCGGGAGGGGGGAGTCACCGGCGTGTTCGAAAATGGAATTCGGCACGGACCCAGAGACCATGGTGGCAATGATCATGCCATCCTAAGTGTACATGCGCGCTTAGGGTTTTATTATAGAGGATTGATGCATATTGCAAGGATGGATAATATGTAGGTGGATTTTCTCAGATGGATCTGGGGGAGAGGAGCTAAATGGTGAGAATGTACATACTCATACTGATTCACTGATATGTTAATCTGGCTGACACTTGCTCATGTGTGTTCTCAGTAGCAGAACCAACATTATGGAATTCATTACCTATGGATTTGATGCTGCTAACCAATGTTATTTTATGGAAACAACTCAAAGCATTTTTGTTTAAACAGTCATTACCATAGTATGACAGATGTGACACCATTTTTGCAGTAGAAGGTTTTTATTATACTTTAAGTGAAATCCAATGTTTATAAGGGAAACATTATTTGAATTAATTGTTTTGCTAGTTTTTAAGTGGATGTATTTTAAACTTACCACAGTCTAAAATGGCTTAGCATGGTGTGTTCTAACTATGCACTAAAAATATATATTTTCAAATTTGTTGGGGGGTTTGTCTGGGGTAAAGATTGGACACTACTCAGCACAGCTACATTACTGCACACTTACTGGTTAATGCAGGATTTGTGTGCAAGTCCTTACTGCCTACAAAATAGGTTTTGGTAAGTGCATACATGCCATTTTTTTTATTAGGTGCACACTAATGGCAACATTAGTGCATGCTTCTAGTGTGTTCCTAATAGAGAGTAAACTCTATCCTTTTTATATTTTTATAGGGAATATTGACCTCAAGTGCTCATAGTTGTTTGATTATAGAACTTGTCCTGTCAATGCAACCAATTCATGAGCTATCATAGGTCCCATGTACTCCCATCATTTTTTATTTCATTATTCAATCTTTTTAAAATTAATTTAAAAAATTTTTCTTTAATTAATTATTTTTATTTCTTATAACTTATTTCCTTATCCTAAAGTGCTTAGTGTGCAAATTAATAGCAATAAAAGAACAATTAATTTGCCTGGTACTTAGCTTTTTAACTGTAGCAGGTTGTTGGTAAATTTTGCTCATAGGTTCCCTGCCCGGGCATACTCCATCAGAGTAAAGACGCAGTCCCGCATAGGAGAACTGCTGCTCCAAGCCACTCTCATAAAGTACCTGTGGAGTCAGCCTGCTTTGGGTCCCTCAGGAGCTCAGAGTCCATCCCTCTGGCAATGGCTTGCCTGCTGATTTTATAGGAGGCTTGAGCACAGGCTGTGTGGGCCCTGAGTAAGAACCTTCTGGGTATCAGAGAGCTGGCTGCGTAATTTCTCCCCTAGTTGTTTTGTGAGGAATCTCAGGGGTAGGAGGCTTTAGTTGTGATCCAGCCAACCAACAGCTTGAACAATTCCTTTGATGGTTGGGGGTCTATGCAATTTTTGAGGCAGAAATCCTTTTCCTGTAGCCAGACTGATTCAAACACGCACCTGAAGTCACAATGAGTACTCCCATTATTCCCTATGGGAAACATCGAGTGGGGGGGAGGGATGTCTGTAGTTTTAGTTTTCCGGGTTAGCTTTTGGGTTTCTATCCTCCAAAACCCTAAAATTGATATTTTTTCACTTTTTTGTCTCCAACACGCTGGGGTTTTTTTGTGATTTTTAGCGATCCAAATTAAAACTAATTTTTTCTACCTCCAAACCACTCATTTTTGTTTGTGACAACCTCATATGAATGTTCCAGGCCTTTCTAGTTCCAGATCCTGTGTTAGTTGCGCAGAGTTGCTGGTTGAGGAGTGGCTGTATTCCACGGGACACAGAAGAAGGGGCAGAAGTTTCAGGCTCAGCCTCCAGGCTGTCCTCCAAAGTCTTGGAACTCCCGAAATTCCAGAAAAGCTGGTCTAAAGGGAAGAGATCCTGCTTAGATGAGCTAAATAGTGATGGGGTGAAGCGCAAGCATGTAGTGGTGGATGATTCATATCTTCTGCTTCAGTCTGGGGTTACACAAGGAGCTGCAGGTCCCTCAATGCAGGGCTTTTCTGACTTAGTAAGTATTTTATGGAAAGCCTACTTAACAGGACTAGGAAGTACTTTGCTGCCTTCGGAAATGTCTACTCACTTAAGGGGGATCATTCTCCCATGCAGGCATCCCACCTCATATCATGCCAGTTTCCAGTGTCAGTAATCCTTCGGAGCAGGACTGGGATGATTTGAAGTCCCTTCCATGCTTTTCTTATCGCAAGGCTCTCCTGTGATGATTGATGATTTGGGATTCCTGATGGGGTCTAGCAGCCAGGGGGCAGAAGCGGCGATGGATCACAGTGATGATCCCTCCATGCATCGCCTTTTCAGGTCAGCTTCAATTTCTCATATCATTTCTGACACCCTGTCTATATTGAAGCTCAATGCCCAGGAACCCTCTATCTCACAGTGCTCCATCGTGTGTGCCTCTTAAGCACAGACAAACTTCTTTTCCTGCTCTTCCAGGTCTTACCTCCATGGTAACTAACCAATGGGAAGCACCTGAAAGCTCTCTTAAGGTGGCCAAAGCTATGTCTCAGCTCTAACCTATGGCTCCGGACTTCCAGTAGCTGTTTATCCAGCCAAAGATAGACTCCACAGTAACACAGGTGACCAAGAGCACTTCCCTTCCTAGTAAAGGTAGAGTGATGCTGAAGAATGCACAAGACCGTAGAGTGGATACGATCCTGAAAAGACAGTTTATAATGCTGGCTTTGGGTATCGAAGCTGCAGCAACTGCCTCCTTTCTAGTGCGGGCTTGACAGACCAGACTGCGGACAGTTCCCTCAGAGCTTGGGGACTCCTATCTCCACATGTTTAAGGAAAGTGTGGATTATGTGGTTGATGCTCTTTACAACATCATCAGGGTCATGAGTAAGGTTTTGGCTTACGCCATTTCTGTCCATCAGATGCCCTGGATCAGACAGGTGACTCATTCTCCAAGGCCACTCTCAGCAAATTACTCTTCAAGGGCAGATGCTGTTTAGCAAAGGACTAGACAACCTCATGGCCATTGTGGCATATTGTCGCTCCAAAATCCCTTTTGGATAATAGGACCTGTCGCCCTGCTGGGGACGGTAAAGGCAATTTTCATGCCTCTAGGAGATCTAACCAATTTTCCTCTGGCACTCTTCTCAAAGGCCCTATCAGAGGTCCAGACAGAGATTTGGCAGTTATAGGTGCCAGCCCCCTGTGGATTGCCATAGTGGCTCAACCTCTAAGAAGCAACAATGATGCCAGGAAGATGGTTGCTCCTCATATTGTAGGGCAGCTTTCGACATTCTGGAATAAATGGGAACAGATCTCGTCCAACTACTGGGTTCTGGACATTATCATGGAGGAGCACAGGATCAAGTTTTTCCAGTCCCCTCCAGATCTGTTCCTTGACTCCCCGGCCGGATAGCCATTGAAGGAGGTCAAAGTCCAAGCAACAGTAAACTAAACTAAACCTTAAGTTTGTATACTGCATCATCTCCACAAAGATAGAGCTCGGCACGGTTTACAGGTAATTCAATAAATGAGGGAAGGACATAATAAGAAATTAGAGGTTATGAAGAGGATAGCTAGCTTTACATTACAGTACAACAACTCTTAGACAATCATGCTATAGAACCAATTCCCAAAGAAGTATCAGGATCACACAGATACTCTTTGTACTTAATAGTGCCAAAGAAAGGCACAGAATGGAGGCCTATTCTGGATTTGAAATCTGTAAACGAGGCCCTAAAAGTTTCTCGCTTTCATATGGAAACAGTCATTTCCATCTTAGCAGCTGTGGCTCTGGGAGTAGATCGGAGAAAGTTATAATGCCGGTTTATAGGGCACTGGTCAGACCACATTTGGAATACTGTGTCCAATATTGGTCTCCCAACCTAAAGAAAGACATAAAACTGCTGGAGAGGGTGCAGAGATGAGCAACAAAGCTATTATGGAGAACTTTGAATATGAGGAACGACTTAAGAGACTGGGATTGTTCTCCCTTGAGAAAAGGAGACTGCGAGGGGATATGATCGAGACTTTCAAAATCGACAAAATAGAGCAGGAAAAAAAATTATTTACAATGTCCAATGTGACACGGACAAGAGGACATGAACTGAAGCTAAGGGGGGACAAGTTCAGGACAAATATCAAGAAGTTCTGCTTCACGCAATGAGTGGTGGACACCTGGAATGCTCTCCCAGAGGAGGTTATTGTAGAATCCACCGTTCTAGGATTTAAAAGCAAACTAGATGCACTTCTCCTTACGAGAGGCATAGAGGGATATGCGTGACTAAAATTACGCCAGGTGTACACCTAGCTGGGCCTCCGCGTTTGCGGATCGCCAAACTTGATGGACCGAAGGTCTGATCCGGAGATGGCAGTTCTTATGTTCTATCTGGATTTGATGGAGGGATATCTTCACATCCCCATCTTTCTGGCTCAAAGGAGATATCTGAGATTTCATATGCTCCAGTGCAACTTCCAATTCATAGCACTCCCCTTTGGCTTCACCACAACTCCCTGCACCTTTACCAAGCTGATGGTGGTTGTAGCAGCCCACCTTTGCAGGATTGGGTCCAGGTGCATTCTTACCTAGATGATTGGCTGATCAGGGCCCCCTCTCTGGAGGATTACGAGCATATGGTATAGCAAGTGGTGAGCATCTTACATGACCGGGACTGGATAGTCAACTTCCAAAAGTCACCTTCAGCCAACTCAGTGCTTGGCTTATCTGGGCATCCACTTCGACACGGCACAGGGCTGTGTCTTTCTTCCCGAGCCACACAGATTAGGTTCTTACCTTGATAATTTGGGTTCCATTACGATGCACAGGAGTCCAAACTACCTTCCCTGTGTGGAATTTTGTGATTTGCCTGATTTCTGCCTTGGACATTGCCAATGTCCATCTCAGGACCTCTTCTACTGAATTTAAGATTAAGCAGAAACACATTTCAGGAACAGGTGTGGAGGGGGGCCCTAGAGGATAAGGGAATTGAGGGGTACAGATAGGAGTAGAGGTAGGTTATAGGAATAGTCAGGGACCACTACACAGGTGATAGGCCTGATGGGCCGCCGCGAGAGTGGACCGCTGGGCGGGATGGACCTCTGGTCTGACCCAGCGGAGGCAACTTCTTATGTTCTCTTTTCTCTTGGGAAGGTCCTGTAGCCTCTGCTTGTTGCGCTTAGCAGATTGGCTCTTAGTTATTCATATGCTTGATTTATTGTTCACTCTTTGCTCGTTAATTGTTTATTAATCATTTTTCTATTTATTAAGTTTCAGAGTAGACTAGAATATGTTTGTTGCCAAGGAAGTTCCCCATGCTTCTCCTCCTCCTTTCTTTTGTTTCAGTGGAGTTTGATTGTTTTGGTACTAACTGAAGAGGGTGCTGTTCTCCACTGCAGAAGGGGAGAAGTTTCAAGTTCTTTTTTTTTTTTAACGTATGTTTATTAGCAGTGAAAGATACACCACCCAACAGGGCGCAACAACAAAAGTAGGACAACAACAATAGGACAAAAGTAGTCCATGACAAGCGAAAATACAGTAGCAGAGGCAAAGCCTCCCAAACAGATCCCCCCACACAGATACAGTATGTAACAAGTAAAAAGAGGCATCGAGGGCATCGGAAACTAAAGCGATGAAGGACAACAGAAATAGATAAAGCCGCCCAGCAGGGACGGCGATCTCACACCTTTTTATATATTATACAAAAAACCCATGAAAACCGCAAATAACTCACAACACCACTCACACACTGCACCATCCACACCGCTCAAACAGAACACTCATTCCCCCATCCCCTCCCTCCCTCCCTCCTACCCTCCCCCCCATCCCTGGGGCACCAAAGCATGATAGAGAGAAGAGGTAATGGAGTATATCAGGGGTGTTGCAGGAAGAACACAAAATAAAAACTAAACAGGCGCCAGTCCCCCATCCTGTTCTTGTGATGGCACCAAGTCCCTCAGTCTCTCCCACAAGCCAACGTAATGCTGCTTAAGCACACTCGGGGACCTAGCATACAATCGAATTTCAAACTGAGCCACTTCCCGAAGTCTACTCCTCCAGTGGGGTATCGGAGGCAGTTCCACCGACATCCAATAAGTCAAAATCAGCTTTTTCACTACGAGGATAACATTATAGAAGAATCTACATTGAGGGATAGTGAAACCTTGATCCTGGAGGGAGGTCTGCAGACCCAGAAGAAGAAACCCATAGTCCCATTCAACAGTACGTTGCGCAGCGCGCTCCAGCAGGGTGAGAGCCTCCTGCCAGATACTCAATTGGGGGCATTCCAGAAAAGAGTGAAGGTACGTACCTACTCGGTTCTTGCATTTAACACAGAAATCACTATCCCAGAGCCCCAGACGGGCCCCTTGCTGAGCAGTGAAGTAGGCCCGGTGGAGAATCTTATATTGGAGTTCTTGGAAGTCAGCGGACTTAGTGTAAGAGTATAAAGTGCTGAAACAAGCTAAAAATTGAGGTTCGGAAATATCCTGTCCCAAATCCCGTTCCCAGGAGGAGCGCACAAGGGTAAGCACTGATAGGGGAAGAGACGATTTAAGGACTCGGTACCAGTGAGCAAGGGAGTTAGCTATTGGCGGGGTAGCCGAGAAAAGAGTATCCAGAGGACCCTTAACCCAGACCCCATCACCTCCTCTGCGTTCAACATCCCAATAGTGACGCACTTGAAAGTAAGAAAATAAATAGCAAGAGGGAAGGCCCCATGCGTCCCATGTTTGCTGGAAGGATGGGAATCTGGCGGGGGATACATCAAGAAAGTCCTCCATCGTCTCGCAGCCCCGAACCGCCCATTGCTGAAATACTGAGTTACCCCAACCCGGCTGAAACCTGGAGTTGCCTACCAGACATACAAAAGGAGACACCTCCGATGACAGCTGCTGTCTGCGCCGCCACTAGTGCCAGCAACATGGAAAAAATCAATTATTCGACCTATCCTCAAAGATAAGAATGCTAGTAATGAAGACCTATCTAATTTCAGACCTATAGCTAATTTACCATTTTTGGCAAAAATAACAGAGAAGGTAGTTTTCAATCAAATCTCAGATTTCGTAGAAAAAAACCAATGCCCTATACCCTAACCAAACTGGCTTTAGACATCATCACAATACTGAACTCTCATTAATTGGTATGACTACCTCAATCCAATATTTCTTAGACCACCATCAATCAACACTATTAATCTCTATTGATCTCTCCGCCGCATTCGATACAATTGACCATCGACTCCTTCTTGATAGACTCCATTCTATTGGTATTTCGGACCAAGTCCTTTCTTGGTTTACATCCTACTTAACTGACCGTACATCTACCGTTTTCTTTAAAGACCTGCTATCAAAATCTTCATCAACTACTTATGGGGTTCCCCAAGGGTCTATTCTTTCTCCATTACTATTTAATATCTTTCTTGCCCCTCTAGTCACTTTATGTCAATCCATAGGTTTTCAAGTTTTTGCGTATGCAGATGATATCCAATTGCTGCATCCTATAGATACCAATAAAAAATCGGATATTCAAGAGATCGATGAAAAATTAGATCTAATACATAATTGGTTAAAAACAAATAAACTTGCCCTTAATATCAAAAAAACTAACGTGATGTTTTTTCCGTGGAAAGAAAATCTTGAACTCGTTGCTCCTATCACTATAAAAAAATGTCCCCCTTCAAATAGTTAAAAATACAAAAATTCTAGGAGTCACTTTCGATAATAAACTAAATTTTCACGACCACATCAGTAACATTGTTAAATCTACTTTTTATAGATTACGCAGGATTCGATCCATTTCAAAATTCTTATGCCCGAAATCACTAAATATTCTTATTCATTCTCTGGTGATTTCAAAAATAGATTACTGTAACTCTCTTTTTAAAGGAATATCATTAAACGAAATTAAACGTCTTCAAATTATCCAAAATATCTCTATTAAACTCATAACCAAATCAAAAAAATTTGACCACGTTACACCACTTCTGAAAAATGCGCACTGGCTCCCAGTCAATCACCGGATAACATACAAACTCTGTTTACTTACCTTTAAAACTCTTTTATACAAAACCCCAGCATTTATATATAAATCATTAATTCCGTACCATCCATCTAGAACATTAAGATCCAATGAGCAACATCTTTTAACCATTCCATCGCTTAAAATCATTAATACCAGACAGCAATTCATCTTTTCTGTGACCGCCCCACAGACATGGAATTCTCTCCCAATTTACTTACGTATGGAGCAGGACCTCGGTAAATTTAAAAGTAATTTAAAAACCTTCCTTTTTAAAGATGCTTTTAGTAGCCCCTAGGCCACAGATTACATATTATTAAATTATGTTTAATTTATCTTCCTTTTATACTTTTCCTTGTATTGCTTTACTATTCCTAGTTGTATTTTGCTATCCCTTTCTTCCCTATGTTTTTTAAATGATGTTTTAGTTTTTAACTTAATGTCACTATTCAAAGTTTGTATTGTATTGTTTATATTGCTAATGAATGTAATTGCTAATGAATGTATTTTAAATTGTTAATCGCTTTGAAATCTGACTAAGCGATCAATCAAGAGATATATTAAACTTGAAACTTTGAAACATGCCAATCTAAACGGTCGTAAAAAACGAAAGCAAACTAGATATCGCCTCCCGGGATCGTCCTGACGGTGTAATGTATTCATAAAGTGAAAAGGGGAGCTCCAGCTCGCTAGCCAACCCCGGGGAGAGTAACGATAGCACCCTGTATAACCCTCATGGATCCAGCGAATGAGAGACGCTACATTATAAAGCCGAATATCCGGGACATTAAGTCCCCCCAGGCATTTATCCAATGTAAGTTTGGACATCGCTATCCGGGGGGCTCGGGACCTCCAAATGAAACGAGAAATAGTAGATTTAAAAGCAAGTTCATCCCGCCTGCTAAGCCAAAGAGGCATAGTCTGCAAGGGGTACAGAAGTTTCGGAACCAAAACCATCTTTACCAGAGCTACCCGTCCCAAGATACCCAATGGTAGCTCCTGCCAGGCCTGGCACAACTTTCCAATAGCTTCAAGTTGTCGTCGAATATTGGCATTGTAAAGAGTAGGCAGATCAGTACTAAGGTATATTCCTAAATAGCGCATCGGTTTATTCGTGGGTGCAATGGGCAACACCGCATGCCAAGGCTGCGCCGGGCCCCCTGACAGCAATAGGAGTTCCGACTTGCTACAGTTAACTTGTAAACCAGACAAGGCTCCAAAGGCTCGAATCACCGCCAAGGCTCTGGGCAGGTGCAGGGGAACCTGGTCCATATAAAGTAGGATGTCGTCAGCAAATAAGCTGATTTTGCATTCCTGCCCCCTCACCACAATGCCCTGGATGGTCTCATCCTGTCGGACCTTAGCTGCTAGGGGCTCGATAGCCAAAAGAAAAAGGAGGGGGGAAAGAGGGCAGCCCTGTCTCGTACCCCTCTGCAGACCAAAATCCCCAGTCAGACCCCCGTTAATCAGTAAGCGCGCCCTAGGGTTATGATATAGAGCCGTCACCCAGGCCAGAAACTCACCCTGAAAACCACCCCTGCGCAGGACCCAAAAAAGGTAATTCCAGGAGATGCTGTCGAATGCTTTTTCCATATCCAGTCCTGCCACCGCCTCTTGGCCACTCCAACCCACCCTGTCGTGAATCGCGCCCAAGACCTTCAGCAAATTCATAGAGGCGTAGAGGCCTGGTACAAACCCAACCTTGTCTGGATGAATAAGATCAGGTAGAAAACGATTCAAACGCCGCGCCAAACTCACGGCCAGGAGTTTAATGTCCTGATCTAGAAGGGAAATGGGACGAAACGACCCCACCAGATCCGGGTCCTTGCCCGGCTTTGGGAGCAGAACTATGTGGGCCATATTATCCGGAAAGGGGCCTCCCATCTCCGCTACCGCGTTATACATTTCACTCAGGGGTTGCGCCACCAGGTCCTCAAGAATCCGATAATATTCAGGTCCAAACCTATCGGGACCTGGCGCTTTCGGCAGTTTGAGAGACCGGATGGAGACGCGGAGTTCAGCTTCGGATATAGGTAGGCTCAGCGATGCAGCCTGATCCTCCTCCAGGTGTGGTAGAGATAGGCCCCGGAAGAATTCCGCGAGAGCAGTCTCATCCAACGGGCGTTTACCATACAGGGTCTCATAGTACCTGACAAACTGTTCTGCAATTTGGCTCTCCCCCTCATGCCGAGTTCCCGTAGTGTCGCGGATTGCAGTGATGAGTTGGCATTTTTTATACGGTCGCACTAGGTTTGCCAGAAGTTTCCCTGTCTTGCCCCCCCCCCCACCTATGCATATTATACCGTTGAAACGCAAGTGTCCGTTCCGCCCGCTGATGAAGTAAAATCTCAATGCGTTCTCAAATTTTCTTATAGTCCAGTCTATCGGATTCCGACAGAGAGGAGATATGGGCCCTGCGGAATTGGTGTAGCTGACGCGTAAGCGCTAGAAGCTCTGCTCCCCAAGCCCGGTGTTTGGCAGCCGTATATGCGATCACGTGCCCTCTCAGGACTGCCTTGGAGGCGTACCAATAGGATACCGGCCCTATCTCAGGAGTATCATTAGTGGCCTGGTAGTCTACCCAACACGCCCGCAGGTAGGTCCGAAATTCCTGATCATGGTACAAATGCAGCGCCATTTTCCAGGAAGAAGCCTTGCTGCCCGCTGCAAGGGTCAGAGTAAGATCCACGGTGGCGTGGTCAGAAACCGTGGATTCCACAATCTCCGATCTAGTAGCCCTGGAGAACAGCCGTTGGTCAAGTAAGATGTAATCCAGTCGGGCGTACACTTTGTGGACATGGGAGTAAAAGGTAAAGTCCGAATCATACGGGTGCAGTGCCCGCCAGACGTCCACCAGGCCTAAGTGCTGTGCCAGAAATCCCACCCCCTTGTTGTCATGGTCCCTCAAGCTGCCCCTAGGAGGTTTGCAATCCACCCCTGGGTCTGCAGTGATATTCATATCTCCCCCCAAGATCACCTGGTAATCTGGGTAAGCCGATACCATGGAAAGAACTGTGGAGAAAAATTTATGACAGTAAGAGTTCGGGGCATACAAGTTACAGAACAGCAGCTTTAGACCCCAAACCTCCCCCAGGATAATAACATATCTCCCCTCCCGGTCCGTTAATTGTTTATGCAGGACAAAGGGCAACCGCTTGTGTAGCAGAATTGCTACCCCCCGCTGTCGACCCCCAGAAGTGGAGGATGTAAACATCCCCGACCCAATTTCTCCGCAATTTGGAATGTTCAATCTGAGTTAGGCGGGTCTCCTGCAGAAAAGCCACATCCGCTTTCAAATTACGCAAGCTCGTGAGTATGCGAGATCTTTTAACTGGGGACCTGATGCCATCAACGTTAAAGGTGACAACCCTTAAATCAGCCATAGCATAAAGAGGAAAACAATATACTTCGCAAAAACCCAGAGGAAAACATCCCTCCGAGAGCGTAAAGATTCATCCATTCTCCACCAGCCATACAGGAATTGCACATGTGCAAGAATAACAGATAGGCGCAGACGAAGCCTCCCAGCTAAGCTTCGCCGCCCTCGGTAACCCAGTGCCCCAGAGGCCAGCAAACCATACCCCTACACAACCCCCCCCCACACACATTCCTGACTCAAACACAAACCCCCAGCATCCCATCTCCCCCCTCCCCACCCCCCCCATGCTGAGCCCTCCCAGCCAGCATACATACCCATATGTACCCCCCAGCCTATCCGGAGACCTCCCCCACCCCCAGTAAACTCCCCTTCTGCATCCCGTAGGACCGCACATCCCAAAAAAAAAAAAAAAAAAAGGTAAAGCCAGATTCGCAAGGCTTTAAGCACTAGCATAATAAAGTCAGTAACAGATCCCTATCAGGTGCTGAACAAGGTCTATAGGTACAGCCAAGGGGTAGTTACAATGGCCAGAAATTCCACCACCGATTCCGTCGCAAAAGATCCACAAGGTGGGACATGGTGCTGAGGTGGTATAAGAATCCCAGCAGACACTGGAAACAAAGGCCCGGCACATTCCTCCCAAGCGAGTCCTCCGAGGCAGGGTTGAAGCAGGAAAAAGGTGGTTCCACCTCTGTAACCGGGGTCTGTCATCCCCGAACCTTGTATGTGAAAGTAAGTAGATAAGTGTCAGCCCTACGGTCCAGGCTTCAAGTGCTCACAGCTCAGTCTAATAGGAAACGCAGAAAGTAGATGGTAAAGGCACTCTCGCCTATTACGTCAAGCAGGCAGTTTGGCTAGAAATGCCTTGGCTTCCTCTCCGGTGGTTATGTTGAGGGTTTTGCCTTCATGCCATATCCAGATCTTTGCTGGGTAAACCAGGGCGAACTTGATTCCCTTATTGTGGAGGTCCGTGCAGAAGGGCGCCATGGTCCTGCGCTGGGCCGCCACCCGCACAGAGTAGTCATTGAAAAGGAGAATCCGAGAGCCTTTGTAATCCAGGGCCCCCGCCCTGCGAAATGCCCGGAGAATCATCTCCTTTTCCCTCCAGCAGGCGAAGCGGGCTATAGCAGTCATCGCTTTCCCCCCTCCGCCGGCCTGGCTCCGATGCGATGGGCTCTCTCACAGGCGAAGCCCTCGGCGCCCCCTGCCAGGTCCAGGCGTTCAGGTAGCCACTTACTAAAGACGGTATACAGATCCTGATCGCTTACCGTCTCCGGGAGCCCGACCATCCGCAAGTTGTTTCGGCGGCTTCTGTTCTCCTGTTCCTCCAGGGAGGCCAGCAACTCCCGGGACGTTTTTTTCAGTTCAGCCACCTGGGTGGTTAGGCCCGCACACGTGTCTTCCTGGTTGGACACTCGCTGTTCCACTTTGGTGAGCCGTCGGCTGTGGGAATCAAATTTCTCGTTCATCTCCTCCACAGCCGACTGAATCTTATTGAGCCTGTCCACCAGCGCCGCGGAGACTGACCGCGTGATGTCAGCGATCCAGTCTCCGGCGGGTATGGTAAAGTTAGCCGGTTCCGCCACCATCTTGGAGGGGGGTGAGAGAGGGCTTATCCCGGGTGCCTTTCGCTGTTTTTACTGGTATACCCCGTTCCGATGTACCCGCTTAAAAGGATCGCCGGAGAGCAGGAAGTAGTCTCCGATTGAAAAAAATCATGCAGTCCCCGTCCAGGTGCAGGAGAAGCTGATTTTAGCGTGGTTTATATGTCCGTGGGGCAGGAGCTCTCCGATCGCACGTCTGCTCAGACAGGCTGCATCACGTGACCCTCAAGTTCCTAAAGTGATACTCTTCTGCAGTTCGCGGGAAATGGGAATCAACAGCTCAAGTACCGACTCCTGTGTGTCCTAACAGAACCCAGATTATCAAGGTAAGAACCTAATCTGTCATTTGGGTGGGGTATTGAAGGAATTACTTGCGGGTACAGGTGGGAATGGAGGAGATTAATTGTGAGGATGAAATAGTAGTTATGGGGATAAGTGGAATTTCTGACCCTATGTAACTCTCAAGTTTTATTAAAATTTTGATGCATCACAATATCATAAATTCAAAGCGATTTACAATTAAAAAACAGATCTCGATTATTAGCTACAACAAACGCACGGACTTTACAGACTTATACATAGGGGAAATGGGGAGAACTATAATAGGCATAGTAAAGTAAACATAAAAGGTAAGTACAATGAGAGGGTAAGAATTTTTAAAGTATAATTAAAAAAATAAAAGGAAACTAAAAGAATTTTAGTTTCTCAAGGCCTAGGACAAAAGAAACAAAAATTTCTGCAACGAGCAGGATCAATAGAGAATCTGGCAAGGATTATGTCTCAAAGGCATCCTTATACAGCCAGCATTTTAACAGTCCTTTAAATTTACTTAGCAATTTTTCTTCTTTAATAAATACTGGTAAAGAGTTCCATATTCTGGGCGCAGTAACAGCAAAGATCATATCTTGTCTAGTATTTATTATTCTAAGCGATGGAATTACTAGAAGATTTTTGTCCTCTGATCTCAAACTTCTAGTTGGAGTATATGGAATAATATACCTTTCTAGGAATGATGGAGCTTTAGTTGTTAATATTTTGAATGTTAATAGTGCTATTTTAAAGGAGATTCTGTGGGCAATTGGTAGCCAATGATCTTCTTTTAGGAGAGGAGTTACGTGATAAAATTTTTTTCCTATTCGTTATAATTTTGATCTCTTATCTTAAAGGCGATTAAAAGTGTGTGCATTGTTCTGTGTGATAAATCTATGTGTACTTCTAGTCAGGCAGAAGAATGCAATTTTCAGACACGTCAATTTACTTTAGATAATGGCTATGAAAACATATCTCTTGTGGTTTGAACATTGGTTCACAATGCTACTGCATCTGTAGGATGGAGGAGTAACTTAGTGGTTAGAACAGTGGGCTGAGGGAAGCCCAGGATTGTAAACCATCTAGGGACAAGGAAATACATTTTACACCTCACATTGAAATTCTGAAAAGGCCTGAGATAAAATCCAAATCCCTTTCCCTTTGTGCATTAAGAATGAGTATCTTGGTGTCTTTTAAAAGTAGTTTTGGTTTTGGTTTTTTTCTGCACTACATTGAAACTGGACTTTCATTTGCTTCCTGTAATAACATGAACAATTTAAGTAAATAATCTAGCCTTCTGCATGTCTGCTAAGGAGGAGTCATGTAAAAAGTCATCTTTGATTTGCTAAAGGTATATTTTTTTCTAATATAGTGTATGACAGAAACAATGTGTTCCCAGAAGGAAAAAAAGAATAATAGGACATTTTGAAAAGGTTTTTAGTTTCATATTTTATGCACTGTAAGCCTATGTGTTTTTGATTTAGCAAAAATTTATGTGTTTTTCTGTTGCAGAGTGCTGCAGCCTGTGGTATAGAGACTCAAAGCAGTGCCATCCAGCCCAGCCACATCAGAGAGGCCGTTCGGCGCTATGGCCACAAGATTGGCCCGCTTTCACCATTCACAGTACGTAATAAGAGCTATAAAAAGTTATATTTATAATCTTCAAGAACTTTGATATTCAAGTGGTCAAATGAAGAAGCGCTGGAATTGTTGAAAGCAATTTGTGGGTTAGCATAATTTTCTTTATAAAAGTGGCATAATTCCCTTGGGAAATAAAACTCAGTAATTTCTGACTCAATTTGAAAGGATAAAATCTTCTCTATATATAGATATACATGTATATATATTTTTTTCTCAAAACAGAAGTGCTTCATTTTCTTGAATTATTCCTTCTTGCTCAAAGTTTGGATTTGAAGTTAATTTAAAACTGCATGTTTGAGGATACTGTAAGGGATTTTGCATTCTGAAGTTATTTGCACTCCTTGAATTAACGAGAAGTTCAGCTGATATGTGATGGATTTAATGATGTTAACCGGATCTTTTCTTCTGAACCCACTTTCAACTGCAGTAAAATACTGTACAATTGGTATGTTTTTGGAGTGTTTGTATATTTTCCTATAGCGCACACATATTCCTACATAGCACCATTTGAGAGCTGTTAAGGAGGAGATGCAGAAGGACTATGAGCTTCCCACTGAATGCATTTCTTGTCAGGTTAAATGGTTTTAAATATTGAGCAGCTAACATTTATGTACTTGGAATTAGTTACCTTAGCAGGGTTTAAAAAAGGTTTGGGTAATTTCCTGAAAGAAAAGTCCATAAGCTATTATTGAGATGACTTGGAGAAATCCACTGCTTATGCCTAGGATAAGCAGCATAAAATCTGTTTTATTCTTTGGGATCTTGACAGGTACTTGTGACCTGGATTGGCTACTGTTGGAAACAGGATACTGGGCTTGATGGACCTTTGGGCTGTCCCAATATGTCAATTCTTATGTTAAAATATCTGTGGAATTTTTTAGTTCAGGTTTTTTTTTTTCCTTTAATAAGTAATGCAAAAAAAGAGAAAAGCCCAAAACAGGATAACAAATAATAAGCAAAACAGGAACATTGGGAATTATACCAAAAAAAATGCAAGCAAATCACATCTGCAAAGATATCCATGGTCTCTTGGCATAGAGGAGTAGCCTAAGGGGGCTTTGATCCTGGCAAACTGGGTTTGATTCCCACTGCAACTTATTGGGCAAGTCACATAATCCTCCATTGCCCTAGGTACAAATCTTAGATTGTGAGTGCACTAGGGACAGTTAAAGTACAGTACCTGAATATAATGTATACAGCACTGTGTATATCTAGTAGTGCTATAGAAATCTAATACAGGATTTAGGAATTGTACTAATACCAAATAGTTCAAAATACATCAAAAGAAGCCATACACAATCTATTTGAAGATTTAAAAAAAAAAAAAAAAAAACAACCCCCCCCCCCACACACACACAATTTAAACAGCTTAAATCAAAATACAATTTAAACAAATTCATATAAGAAAGTTTTCAACTTTTTACAAAACCTCAAATAACTAAATTTGGTTCTTATTTGCACTGGTAGATCATTGTAGATAATGATAGTAGCATTTACAAAAGAGGAGGTAGACTGGTGGTTAGATTGCATTTATTTATTTGTATATTTATATTCCACACTATTCAAAGTTCTAGGTGGATTACAACAAACACACAAAGTATTAAATTGAGACATTAGACAATGAACAGTCAAGGACAAGTTACAATGAAAATAAGTCCCAAATGATTAGGAGGAGAATACATTCAAGGAGACCCCATAGGCACATAAGAACAAAATGGTTTCAAGCTCATTTTTAAAAGATCCAAAGTTGGACATTATATGAAGAGTAGAGGGCAAGGCATTCTACAGTTTCAGTCCCATGATGCTCCTTCATCGGCGTGACTAGGAGGCGCATGGCCATTGGCACCTCCGGCGTTGCCCAGGTGATTTTAACAGCTCAACGGCTTTTGCTGATGTTAGCAGGAGGCGGAGCTATTGGGAGACTGTGTTGCTGAAGAATTAACAGCAGGGTATTCTGGAGTGAGATGACCAGTAGTTCAGTCTTAGCCTCTTCTTTGGTTTTGAGGCTGAGGAACTTTTAGGGGGTCTGTCTACCGAGAGAAAATTCTTCCCAGAAGCCCAAGAGACATAAGGTGGAGTTACCTAAAGAGGACTCAGGGGTGCCTAGTAAAGCTTTTTTCTCCTGAATTTGTTAATTTCACGTGGAGGGCTTATTTGGATAGCTGGATCCTTATATGAGGTCTGGCAGTGAGCCAGAGGGTGCACTAAGGGACTTGGGTTCCAAGGGTACATCAGGGTCATTGGCAGCAGCTGACAAGGATCCTGTGGACCTTTCTGACAGGGACTCAGAGGGCGAGGGATCTGTCTCTATGTCCTTTCTGTTACAGAGCGAGTCTTCCCTGCTAGGAGATATAGGATCACCTATGGGAGGATCCCACAGTATGCCAGATGTTCAAGCCTTTGGCACTATTAGAGATCATTACTGGCTCCCTGCGGGAATTAGAATTAGACTCCCAGCAGGCCCCTTTTACTCAGTGTTCTATCCTGAGCGGAGTAAGAGTGCAGCCCATGTCTTTTCCCTGGCTTTTTAATATGAATATTTTAGTCATAGAGCACTGGGATGCTTGCTCCTGATGGCTCTATAAAGGTAGCCAGGACAATGACTGGACTGTATCCTATGGCACAGGAGTGTCAACAAATGTTCGCTCAGCCTAAGATGGATTCCTTGGTTGCTCAGGTAAAGTGCACATCCCTGCCAAGTGAATGAGGCATAATATTAGAGCAGGGGTGCCCAATCTGCGGCCCAAGGGCCACATGTGGCCCCATGAAGTATTTTGTGTAGCCTCGGTCGAGGGCGATGCAGTGTTTTCCTCTGCTGGTTCCAGGGTTTACCGTCTTGCCGGCTCCCTCCTCTGTCTTGCTGCAGCGTTTGTGCGGCCCCAGAAAATTTTTTTCAAACAATGCGGCCCAGGGAAGCCAAAAGGTTGGACACCCCTGTATTAGAGGATACGGTGACGGGACAAAAGCGCACGAGACAATCGAGCGCCAACAATACCGAGCAGACAATCGCGTGCAGGACATTAGCGCACCGGACTTATACTTAATTTTAAAGTGCTCCGAGGGAGTGTGGGTAATGGGGGGGGAACCACCCCACTTAAGTTAGTACTGTTGCTGCTGCTGTTGGGGGTGGGGGTGGGGTTTGGCCACTGGTCCCTGGACTAGGCGGATAGTGCCCCGAGTGGACCACAGGAAAACTGCACTGGCGTGCTGCTCGATAAGGAGACAGTCCCCACAGGCAAAATATCAAATAAAATAGTCAAAAGTAAACCAGGTAATTAGTCAGAAACACGATGGGGGGGGGGGGGAGTTCAACCCCTGTCAGAATCCTGTCCAGGGTTCTTTATTCCTCAATAGGACAAAAATCAGAATGCAAACATAACACAAGAAAAAACTCCAAAGCAAAAATCCTGGTAGCAAATCAGGATATACAAAGTATCTGTGCTATAGCAAGTGCAGCACAGCTTCTTGCAGCTAGACCTCACCTGGGCCTAGGCCTTACCCTAGAGAGTTAATCTCACCAAACACGGTGTAATAACCTTCACTGCTTTACTTCACAAAACACCAAAGCAAAAAAGTAAATGTTCAGGAGGCCCTCAACTCTGCTCCTGAGCTGGGGCAGGAGAACTGCCAAGTTTGTCTTCATACAAATATCATGCAATATTCAAATATTCCCACCCAAGGTCTTGACAAACTTCTCCCACTTAAAACAGTTCTCAGTCCCTGTACATTGCTGCATTCAAATCAAAAGCAATGCAGTTCAAAAAACAAACAAATCATTTCTCCAGCAAAACAAACTGTGAAAGCACCAGCCATAGTCCTTTATAACATTACAGCTAAAAAACCCTGCCCCACCTGGGGCCTTGCATTGGGCCTCAGCAGTGCTGTGAGCAAAAAGGAAAAAGCAAAAAAAAAACCAACCTCTTTCTTACTAAGTTGCAGGCTGCAACACAAGCCCTAGTAATTGTTCATATATATATTTAAAAAAAGCAGCATTCAAACAGTTCAGTTCTGAGCAATAGTGAGCTATGAAAACTTCTCACAAAACAAACACAGTTTTAGAGCTCAGTGGTAGAGAGTTGCGCGGGGACAGAAATCCCACCCGTCCCCGCCAAAATCCCACCCGTCCCCACCCATCCCCGTGAGGAATCCCTCCGTCCCCACCCGTCCCCGTGAGGAATCCCTCCATCCCCACCCGTCCCCGCGAGGAATCCCCTCCGTCCCCACCCGTCCCCGCAAATAATCCCCTCCGTCACCACCCTTCCCTATAAACTTCAGAAATAGTTATTTTATTTAATTATGCTACTGAATTAAAGGCTCTGGTAGAGACCCATTTACAAATAAGCAAAGAGACTTTACTAATTTGGAAAAATTAATTGGGAAGAATACATACTTTGTAAATGGGTTTCTACCAGAACCTCTAATGTAAATATAAAATATAAATACTCAGCTGATGAGAACCCACAAACTGTCAGCTGAGGACTTCCTTTGCAGTTGGCCGGGGGTCCCTTTTGCCAAGCTTGGCAGGCAGCAGTAGCGTCCCTGAGTCACAGATGCTGGCACCTCAGTGGCTCATGGATGCTGCCAGCGACTGCTGCGCTTGGTGGAGGGGAGTTCTGGCCATCTCTAGAGGAGGTCCTCTGCTGGCGGTGCTTGGGGATCCCCACCAGTCACAGCAAGGGTCAACAAGTACTTCAACACTGTAGAAATAAAACCAGAAATGCATTTCCTTTTCTTTTGAACACAATACAAAGACATCTGCCATATACATTTCCCAAAGCTAACATATTTTAGTCAATAAATTCCGTTTTTTACCTTTGTTGTCTGGAGACTTATTTTTCCATAAAGTTGGTCCCAGTTTCTTTTTTCCTCTTTCCCATCTTCTGTAAATTCTTCTGTTGCTGTCCATTGGTTCCCCCTACCATGGTCCAGCATTTATCTCTTTCTCATCTTTCGTGCCTGCCCACCAGCCCCACGCCCAACATTTCTCCTTCTATCACCCCTCTCCAGCATTATGCCACATCTCTCCCTCCATTCCCTTCACCACTGTCCAATATTCCTCCCTCTTGCATCCCTTTCAATCTGCCCCATTGTTCCCTTGCCACATTTCTCACTCTCATCTTTTTCTTCCCTATCATATTCTGTACCTTCCTCCCTACGACCAAAAATTCTCCTCTTTCTTCCATTTCCCGTGTGTACACAACCATCTCTCTTTCCCGCTCATTGACACACCCACACCCAATTCTCCCTTTCTATTCCCTCCCCCATCTCAGCATCTCTTTCCCTCCTTTCCTCTCTCCCCAGTTCATGACTTCTGTGTCCAAAAATGCACTCCCTTCCACCACTTCATTCGAGTCCAGATAACAGCAGGGGTTGGAGGCAGCCTGCAGCAAGCCATATGTAGCCGACCCAGAAGTCTTCCCCCGAAGTCAGAGCTGACATCAGAGGGAAGGCTTTGCATCAGTCTGGTGGCGGCTGAGGTGTCAGGTGGGAAGGGGTAGATACTGGATGTAGGAGGTGAGAGGAGACAGACTGTAGATAGAAATGGGGAGGGATCAGACACACTGGATGAAAGGGGAAAGATAAGACAAACTGGAATGCCTGGGGAGAGAGAAAAAGACAGATGATGGATGGAAAGAAAAGAAGAGGGGAGGAAGACATTGAATGGAAAGGAGGAGAGGGGGAGGATGCGGATGGAAGGGAGGAAAGAGAAAGATGGAGCAGACACTGAATAGAAGGAGAAAGAGAAATGAAGCAGATGCTGGGCTGAAAGGGGGGAAAGATGGGCAGATGCTGGATGGAAGGGGGGGAGAAAGAAGGGTGGATGATGGATGGGATGACAGAGGGGGCAGAAAGGAGGAAGAGAGGAGACAGATCAGATGCTGGGCAGAAGCAGCAGACAGAGGGGCAGATGCTGGATGGAAAGAGGGGGAGGGGCAGATGCTGGATGGAAAGGGACCTCAGGTCAGCATCTGAATGGCCGTGCAAGTCTGCATGGGTCCAAATAGTGCCACACACTGCTAGACCTCCCCCCAGTCCATTGTGCTTTCTAGAAGCCAGTATTGTGGTGCAGCCTGGTCCCTGCTAGGTTTTCTCCCCCTAGAATGGGACAGACTGTGCTTTTGCCGGCAGAGGCAGAGTGGTGAGCCTGCACGATGTCGCAAACTATCCCCCCTCCCCACCCCACCCCACCCCACCCCACAAATGTCCTCCACCCAGAACAGGATCGAATCTGGGTTCCCAGTAGCTGAGCAGTGAGCCTACCGAGGTATCCCCTACTGAGAATGGAACCAACTCTGCAGTAAGAAGACTTAAAGAAGACTTAGAGCCATAGAGCACGAGACTCCCACGGGGATGAAAACAGCCTACCTAAATTCTGGCGATGCAGGCATGCAGCTTACGTCCGGCGTCGCGGCAGGAAATAGCCATGCTGAGCACTGAGCTCAGCACGTACACAGATGAAAGCCTTGCTTGCTGATTGGTCCGGCGGCACGGCGGGGCGGGGCCGCCGGACCAATCAGCAAGCAAGGCTTTCATCTGTGTACGTGCTGAGCTCACTGCTCAGCATGGCTATTTCCTGCCGCGACGCCGGACTTGTAAGCTGCATGCCTGCATCGCCAAAATTTAGGTAGGCTGTTTTCATCCCCGTGGGAGTCCCGTGGGCCAGGCGGCGTCCCCGTGGGAGTCCCGTGGGTCAGGGGGGCATCCCCGTGGGAGTCCCGTGGGCCAGGGGGTGTCCCCGTGGGAGTCCCGTGGGCCAGGGGGGGAACCCGCGGGATTCCCGCGATCCCCGTTCCCGTGCAGACCTCTACTCAGTGGGCCTTACAGGCAACTCCTATTTCCATGGCTTCTGGGTCTGGAAATACCTGTTTACCAATGTCAATTTGTTCCTCCTGAGGCATGGCCTCAGCTTCCTGGCCAGGAGCTACAATCTCCACTTCCATGGATTCCAGGCTATTTAGTTGCTCTGGTCTGGCTGGCTGCTGAACACTGGAGAGAGGACCTTTGCCCTTCCTTATCCTCTCTAACTCTGGAGAGAAAGCTGCTGGCTTTTCAGTGTGAGAGCCACACCCTGCTCTCAGTGTGCCTGCGCTGTTCTGAGGCTCTCTTGGGCTCCCCCTGTGGATATTGTAGTAACTGCAGGGTTTTCTCCCAGGGGCATTTTGCCTAAACCTAATATTCACAGGTTTGGGAGCAAACCTAGCAGAGCTGAGCTTAGTTTCCATGTCCTCAGCTTTTGAATAGTAAGATAGGACTTCAACTTCAGCTGAGACCTCCCTAATGTATTCAGGGAACCTAGGCTAATGGCCCCAATGGGGCTTGGGGTTTCTAGCTGGGAACACATCAGGCACAGAGTCTGACTGATCACAGTGTGTGGGAGGGAACCCCCTCCCACATTACAGAGGAAATTGACGTTTTCCCCTAACAAAGGGAAAAATGCCTCTTCCCTCTATAATGGGGGGGTTACCCCCAACACCTCCACCCAATGGCAGCGCAAACAGTACTAACTTAACTGCGAGGGTTCCCTCCCCAAACCCTCCCCCCCTTGGAGCACTTTAAAATTAAGTTTAAGTCTGGCGCGCAATTGTCTGCTTGGTATTGTCAACACTTGATTGTCCTGCGCATTTTCAACTAAGAACCGAGGATACATAAGATCGCAGAGTGGATGTGGTACTGAAAAGGCAGTTTGAAGCTTTGGCCTTAGGGATCAAAGCAGCTGCAGCAGCCTCTTTGTCATACAAAGAGCGTGAGCTTACCCTGGCAAAGGATGAGCCATTGCCCCAACTTATGCTAGCAGGGGTGGATTATGTAGATGATGCTCTCTCTAACATTATTAGAGTCATAAGCAAAGTCTTGGCTTTTTTCATTTCAGCCTGCAGAATGCTATAGATAGACAATGGGCAGGAGATTCTACCTCCAAGGCTACTCTCAGCAGACTCCCTTTCAAAGGAAAGATGTTGTTTGGAAAGGGTCTGGATGATCTGATGTCTTGCATTTGCAGATCGCTGGCCAAAATCTCTGCCTGACAGCAGACCGCAAACTTCATGAGGTTCTGGGTGGTATAATCGTCATAATTTAGGCACTTCTTAGGAGGAGCCTCATCTCAGAGATCTGTTAGAAATCAAGATAGAGATTCACAGGACCTAGGCAAAGCCAAGTCTCCAGCTCTCATCCCACAGCAGCCTCCAAGAAAGCACAATGATGCCAGGGTCAAAGTCTTCCCCCTAAGGATATGAGGAAGGCTCTTGGTGTGGCTCTTAGTGTATGCAGCTGGACTCAGATCTTTTCAGACCGCTGGGTGCTGGAGATCATTCAGGAATGGTACAAGCTCAAGTTTAACCATCCCTTAACAGACTGGTTTGTGAACTCCCCAAATGGGCAACCAGAAAGGTCATGCAGAGTCTTGGCAACAGTACAGAGACTTCTAGAAATTTGGGCCATAGAGCCAGTGCCACCAGAAGAATCAAACTCAGGCAGATACTCCATATACATCATAGTGCCCAAGAAAGGCTCAGGGAACTGGAGACCCATTCTGGATCTCACACATGTCAATGAGGCCCTGAAGATTTCATACATCATAGCGGTGATTCCGGGGAATTTCTAGCTTCTCTAGACTTGCTTGAATCCTATCTACATATTCACATATTTCCAGAATACAGGAAATTACTGAGATTCCCTGTGCTGTAGAGACATTATCAGTTCTTGGCACTTCCCTTTGGGTTGGCAACAGCACCCTACACATTCACCAAGGAGATGGTGGTAGTAACAGCGCATCTCCGTAGGGCAGGATTGCAAGTGCATCCATATCTGGATGACTGACCAGAGCTCCGTAATTATCAGAAGGGGAACAAGCAGTGGCTCAAGTTGTTCAGATCTTGCAACTTTTCTTCCAGAGGCAAGCAGACAGAAGCTTTGTACTCAGATAATGGACATGATGGCCAAGCCAGCCCCATCTGCATGACACTAAGTACTATGCTTCATGGCAGCCACTATAGATGTGGTCCAAGAAGTGAAGGTTTGGATGCCCTAATCCAGCCATTGCCAAAAAATGAGCTTTTGTATATGTTTCCTCCTTGGCCCATGGTAGGGCGAATACTTCACAGAATAGCAAACCATCCAGGGAGAGTGGTCCTCGTAGCTCCAGATTGTTCATGTGAACCTTGTGCTTCTTCAGAGGGACCAGGGTCTCAGACTTACAGGTACAGCCTGATCTTCTATCGCAGGACCCGTTGGTCATAGAAGATCCAGGTCACTTTGGTCTTATAGCATGGCTCTTGAGCACATGTTTGTTAGAGCTCAAAAAATTCTCAGAGATTTGTCATTGTTACTTTTCTCAGTGCCAAGAAGCCTGTTATGGTCTCCACTTACACTAAGGCATGGGAGACATTTCAACACTAGTGTATGAAAGAGAAGGTGGAGCCATTTAATGCTCCGCAGTGGTGCTAGCTTTTCTCCAATCAGGTCTCGACAAAGGCCTCACAGCTGCATCACTCAGGGTCCAAGTGGCGGGCCTCTTGTGCTTGTGGGATCTTAACATCAAGACCATTATCCTCGTGGCCTTTAAATCAGCGAGATGAGTCAGTGCTGCAGACCCTGTCATGTAGGGAGCCCTAAATCAAGATCATGGAGACGGGAGTTTCCTTGTGCACAGTCCCATCCTTTATGCGTTTCATGTCAATCAAGAGGTAAGATTACCAGCATTAGGTAAATTTACGTGACAACTTGTATTAACAGTTAACAAAATGCTGCTCTGTTAACCTACTTTCAAACCGAAGTTAAATACCTAATACAGTTTAGCATATAGACTCCTTATCCTTTGAGAATTCTGAAATCAAAGCTCTGGATGAGAAAGGCTTAGTAAATAAAATCTGTGCAGAAGGATGCTACATCTCTGAATAGCACAGTAAAATCTTTCAGAGTAGAGATGATCATAGTTCTTCCTCAAGCATAATAGCACTAGGGGATGTAATTCAAAATCTGTTATTAATATAATCAGGCAAAGAGTACATAAAAGTCACAAGAGGGAAATCACAAATAGATCCAAGGACCTGACACAGACCTGATAGGACAAGGTTTTCATCCTTCTTTTTTTTTTATACACCATCTCTGATTATCAGATGCTGATTTCTTAATCGTTTGGGGTTGCCAATATCATCATTTAAGACATCACAATTAAAGCAAACTAACCTAGAGTGTTTTAAGTTGTTCTATGTTTCCTTAGAAGATACAAAAGTGCAGGGAAGGGCTTGCCTTAGGTATTATATGTCATGTGAGGATTCTGGCACCTGTAACTTAAATGTATAAATATTTTCAAAAAAATTTAAATAGTGAAAGAGCGCCCTTAGTTCTAATGCTCGCAATGAAACAAAGCCGGCAACACTAAATGGGCCAGCCACACACCATCTTCAGGGTGCTCACATGTGCATTTTGTGCAAAAAAATGAATAAAGTGTCAAGTGTTCACATCAAACAAAGTGCCAGAATCATAATTATCACATGGCATATGATACCCCACTAACGCCAAACCCCGCAGACCCAAAGGCAAATGAAAAATAATAGTAACTCCAAGTACTTAGCAGAATAAAAAGCCGTTTCTGATAGATGAAGCACTAGTAGTCACAAAAGATAATGGTATTCACAAACTGTTACTGCATTCCATTCCTGTGTCCAACCATGGTCCAACGGAGCAAGGTTTCGGGGCAAACACCTCTTCATCAGGAACCGGATCAGAGAAATAAAATAAAACGCCAAGGAGTATGGGTATGAGTGGGCTGGCAAGGCAAAAAAAAAAGGGAGCGCTCTTTCACTGAGGGCGCTCTTTCAGTATTTGAATATTTTTGAAAAGATTTATACATTTAAGTTGCAGGTGCAGAATCCTCACATGACATATAAAGCAAGCCCTTCCGTGCACTTATGTGTCTTCCAAGCATTGAGGGACCCTTGGGGCTTTTCTTCTAGGATTTCTTAGGGCAGAGGAACAGTCAGACTACATTCCAGAAGTTCTTAGATCAATATTAAAACCATTGGCAATACTAAATGCTGTTGCAATGGCAGAAGCATGCCTGGGAAGTATGCACTTGGCTATCACAAAGATAGAACTAATATGCTTTTAGTTGTGATGAAAGGTACATCGTGTATCAGGAAAGAGTTTTCTGTATATCTATAATATCTGTTATAGGTTGTTTTCTAAGTATGTCATAGCTACGAAGGCCATTCAGTTGTTGACCATTTAACTCTGTGTCAAGGGGTTAGATACGGGTGATCATGGTACAGAGACTCTGAACATACATGTAGTGTAAGTGCATCTATCCCAGTGTAATTTTAGACTTCAACAAGCACACTTTAAATAGCCCTTAAAGGAGAGCTTAGTTTTGACATACACGTTTCTGCCTACCCACTGAAAGTAGGGTACTATATGGCTCCAGAAAAAGGAGGACGGATTGAGACATTCAGGCTTTACTTCCACTGCTTTCAATGGAAGTAAAACCCAGATATCTCAGTTTTTCCTCCTTTTTCTGGAGCTCTGTGGTAACCCTGGCCTAATTTGCATCTGACATTCTTTCATTTATACCTGGGTATGTACCACAATACATGATTCACTATCTAGAGTTCATGATAAATGGCCTCAGCTTGCACATTTTAAGCTGTGAATGGCAATTTTGGAACTGGTCGTGTGTAGCTATGTGTGACTTGTTTGTGTAAGTGCACAGAATAGCGGCATTTATGCCTGTAAGTGCACCACACACTATTTTGATAAAGAAGTCCAGTCCATAAGTGCTTTAGCATGTAACTGCAAAGGGACGTATTGTGACCAGTCAGACACAAGGCCTGCCAAGGTCCCAGTTAAGCCAGGGGAAAAAGTAAAAGTAAAAACACGGAAGGAAAGTTCCAAGATCTCCCAGGGTTATGATTCTGGAAATAATGCCATTGACCACCAGAGGAAGCCGGATTTGTCTGAGGAGGAAGTAGGTGAGCTTTACCCGAGTCACCACCGGGGGAGCCCAAGAGGTCCCTGGAACACTGCTGACTCAACTCAGAACAGGGCACGCCCCTAGAGTATGTAAGCCAGCAGTGGCATTCAAACAAGCAGGCCGGTTAGGGAGGAAGTTCAGGCCTTGCCTCCCTGAAGATCCACCTGGGCCAAACAGGAGCAACAGACCTATGCCTATGGAGCTGACTGAGGCTGGACAAGTGGAAGACTTGCCATTCCTGAATGGAGAGCCCATGGACTGTCAAGAAGCTTGTGCAGGTTGTGAATCTAATTATCCTGAGCCTATGCAGGTGGACTTGGCCTCAAGCTACAAACAGTGAGTGTGGATTATTTGGAACTGTTTGTTTGCTGTGTTTTGTTTTTTCTTGGATGTTGGTTTTTTGAGAAAGCTAGGAGTGTGTGGGGAGAGGTTTTGTTGTCACCCTGGGTGGGATTTTGAAGGCCATATCTGTGGCTGTATTTTTGACAAAACCTGTGTCACTCTCCTTTCCTGGCAGTCATATAATATTGCCAGAGGCTTTCCTCATTTTCTTTAATTACTGAGAATTGTGGAAACAAATATCCTGAACTTTATTTTTGATTTGCTGAATTACCTGCTTTGGAGCAGGCAGTGCTAGCTCTGTGGAGAGCTGAAGTCTCAGGAGCAATTGGGACTTAATTAGGATTGAAAGAAAGTTTGGACTTTATTTTGGACTGTTTTATTTTCTTGCCCTTTTTGGCAGTTTTGCTTTAATGCTGTGTGGAATCCTGACTAATGTTGCAAAGGTTTGATGAATTACTTACCTGCATGAAGAAATGAGTAAAATGAACTATTTCTCTAAACAACCTCAATTGTTGGGACTTTATTTTGTTTTGCTTTAATTTTGATTACTGCTGAGAGTCCAGTCCTGCAGGGTGACTCCATGTCGGGTCACACGCTGGTGCACTGTTTATTGTAACCACCGGGATTGCTATAGAGCCCAGCCCTGGGCTACAGTGGTGGTCACAGTATACATGGATGGAGCATGGGCGTGTCTCCAATTTATGCGTGTAACTTATAGAATACTATCAGTTAACAGCAGGGAACACCTAGTTATTCCCAATTGTTTCTGCCATTGATAGGGGTAAATGATTCTGCCTAGTTTTAGGCTCGACAATCACTGATCCCTCTAAACCAGAGGTGTCAGAGTCCCTCCTCAAGGGCTGCAATCCAGTCGGGTTTTCAGGATTTCCCCAATGAATATGCATGAGACCTATTTGCATGCACTGCTTTCATTGTAAGCTAATATATCTCATGCATATTCATTGGGGAAATCCTGAAAACCCGACTGGATTGTGGCCCTCGAGGAGGGACTTTGACACCCCTGCTCTAAACTGAGCGGGAGTCCTCCACCCACAGTCCTGCCAGTGGTGGTGGAGGGTGCTGTTTCACTATCACATTTTCAATAGTGAGGGGCAAGCAAATTGTGCAGGACTCCAGGGAAGCCTGCCTGTTCCTAATGACTGAAAACACAGTATTGAAGCAATGCAGTTGGAGGACTCCTGCTATGCTTAGAGGAGAACAGCAATGCCAATGCTAATGTGCACTTTCTGCAGCTATTCCTATCTCTCTTCTTTTCTACCTTTCAAAGTCCTTGGATCAATGTAGTCTTGTTGGAATTTTTATTTTCTTATTTTTTTCTTCTATTTCTATTTCTTACTTTTATTACCCAACTAATTGTTAATTTTCCAGGTACTTCAGTTAGATTGTGAGCCTTCGGGACAGTAAGGGAAGTTCTAAGTACCTATTCTTTATTTATTTATCTTTATTTATTCATCTTATTTTTATTGTATCCTTTAATGTATATTTTCTCTGTAAACCTATATTACTTATAATTTTAATGCATACTATTGTCTATTTTCTGTAAACCGCTTAGAATCCTAACGGAGTTTAGCGGTATATAAGAAATAAATTACATTACATTACTAGTATTCTATAATAGCATCTTGTCACACAGATGTCATTATAGAATTGGTGTACAACAGCATGCAGTATCGGCACTCTTCACTGGAGGCGCCCAATTATAGAATTGCGCCCTTAATGCATAGGGTCCTATATTACACAATGTATAAAATAAATGGGGAAAAATGGTTGTTCTTCTTTCAAAAACGTGCATGCTTATCTTTTACAATTGTTGGTCATATCTTTTATAAACACCTAAAAATGAAATAGAACTATCAATAGAAAGTCATGGTAGAGATCTGTTGCAGTACTTTTTATGAATAATGCCAATGGGTTATATATATCAAATGCATTTTGAAGGACTGGGGCTTGTTACTGTGGATATGCAAAAAACAGTAAATCTCTTTTTGTATTTCCTTTTTGGGGGAAAAAAATAAACTCTCCACCTAGCCCTAGGGTACTTGATAATACAGTAGAGGACTTGAAGAGCTGATTAAGGAAAATGAAGTTGTCTGCTAAATGTTTCATTATAAATATAGTAGCATCCAAACCATTCTCTGCTTCATGCTCATATTTCTCTTTTTTTAAAAAAAAAAAATCTTTATTGATTTTTAAACCTTGACAGTGCAATACAATTACTTGAACATAAATAGTTCATAAAATGCACTATTAAATACACAATTTATACATAAAACAATCATTTTCTCCCCCCCTCCTCCCAATTATTAATACAAGAAGACAATTATGTGTTTACAAAATTATAATTAAGTAATTTTAATAATCAAAATACATTTCCCTCCCCCCACCTTCCCCTGGATGTTTAAGGAAAACCAACAACAAAAATAAATAAATACATGACAATTATTAAGATGTAACAAATACAGTCAATGGGCTCCACACTCTGCTAAATCATGTTTCTCATTTCTTGTCCATTTTACTTATCATATAAATATTTTGCATTTGGAAATTATGTTCTATTATTCATTAAATATAAGAGGCATTTAGGGCTCCTTTTACAAAGCTGCGATAGCATTTTTAGCGCACATTGAATGCTGGCGGTAGCGTTTAGCGTGCGCGCTAAGTTCGCACTAAAACCGCTAGCACAGCATTGTAAAAAGAGCCCTTAGTTTTACCATCCCCCCCCCTTCTTTTCTGTACAGTTACTCCTCTTGGACTTATGAAAGAAAACATTTCTTTCAGTAAAAGGTTTTTTGTTCACCTGCATCTGGAAGTGTTTATTTTGGTCGTGTGTAATCCATCTATGGATTTAGATAGCACCAGATCCCCTTTTTTGTATTTGTTGCTTAAAAGTTTTATAAATGATGTAATTTGAATGTTGCCAGCATGTGCATGGTTTGGGTAAACGTTAGATATATCCTTTACCTGCCAGTCACCTTTGATATATGTCCTTTTCCATCCTCTGCTTTGCTTTAAAAAAAAAAAAAATTGTTCCACTGACCTCTGTCCTGTAAATCATCCTAGTGGATGCATATATATAAACTGATACAGTAAGTTTGGATGCTTGTGGACAGAATGCTTTTAGCCTTTATTTATTTATTTTTTTTTTTTACTTCACATGCTAAGAAAAGTATAACAACCAAACAAACAAAAATCCTGTTTATCTCCTTCCCTGACAAGATACAGGAATAAAGCTGGTGTAACAATAAACGCCTCAAATAAAAAGCTTCAAACATACCCCCACCCCCTGTTTTCGGAAACTGGAAATACCTAATGTACCTGAATATTGCAAGAACAAATTTGGATTTGGCTCATGCCTTTCTCTGAAGTTCAAAGCAAGTTAGATTCTGTATTTTTGTGTCCCCACTGGACTTACAGTCTTTTTTCTGATGTTATAAAAGTGCAAACTCTTACCACACTTTGCTAAAAGAACCCCTTGGCTAGGCTAGTTGTGTATGTTCATACATAGAATAATGGCCCTGATTGTTTTGGCATAACACCTGCCTTCAGACCCTTTTTAAAAATGGTTTTATTGCACCCTGATTTACCTATCAATCATTCAGCATCATGAGAAAATGTGGTGTTTAAAGGCTGGTGGTGGTGCGGGGAGAAGGTATGATGGTTCCTATTGGCAGAAGTTCTACTTTTTGCATCTAAAGGTAGTATCTTCACCTTTTATGGTGTTTTTGAGGTAGTTTATATATAAGAACTTTTTATTGACCACTTTGTTTTTAGAGGAAGGGTCTGTAATGAAGAGGTATCATTACTATTTTGAGCCGTTTTCTCCTATGCCTAAGAGTGATGTTTTTCTGTTCTCTTGGAATATGTTCTGTGGATAGTGTTAATCATAAAAGTACAGACAGGCTAATCCTTTGCATTATTGTTCTCTGTTGAGAGCCTGGTGTTTTAGAGCTATGCTACTTCTAGCCTTTTAACTTGCAATGGATAATTGGGATTATTCATTTTCTATTTATTTATTCATTAGGATTTATTTACTGTTTTTTTGAACTAATTCACCCAAGGTAATGTACATAGGCAAAGAACAATTACAACAGTAAAATAGTCCAGTAGCAGTATACATTATGGCATGGTGTGCTACTTGCAATATCAATACAGTACACATTAAAATATCATAGTGGACAGCACGGGTGTAAATGTAGATGGAACATAAAGACATAATATATAATAACAGGAGTTTAGATAGATGATCAGGATAAATAACTTGATGAAAAATAATAATAGTAATAATAATGTATTTTTATATACTGCCAAACCATTAGTTATTTTTAAGGTTTTTAATATTAAAGGTTGATGCCATAATACATACTTTAAGCACTATCCCTGATGACATAAAATTGAGAGCTTTGATTATTTATTCAAATTTCTGAAACTATAGACAGATTTATAGCGAAACGTGGCCCGATGTCATGAAATAATTCCAGCATTTTCCTTGAACAAAAAAAGAGCAAAAATGCAAAGAGGATTTTATCCATTCAGCTTAATGACATTATTAATTTGAAGGGTTTCAGATAGTTTGTGCAGAGAACAGGTGGCTTGGCAGTAATCTAAATGCCTTGCTACTTAGTGGTAGCAGTTTCAAGAGGTTTCATGTTTCTAGAGAGAGACCAAACAGAACATTGCCGAAAAGTGTCTGACACAATGATGTATCATCCTGGACCACACTTCCAGGACTTCATCACTCATTAAACATGCCTTTTCACTTGATGTTGCAGATTCCCAGCTGTCTCAACTGGAGGCAAGACTAACATTCAAAGATAATTCAGTAATGAAGCATTTTGCCTGCAGAGCTGATGAAACAGCACATTGCCTAAATCATTTTATTAAGCAGGAACCTACACACTTAGATTTTTTGTTCTAAAGGACTGCTTAAGTATGTATGCAATAAATTGGCACACTTCCTGCTTTAACAGGAAAGCATTTATAAATGGTCTGGATAGCATTTTAAATCCTGTGGGGGGTATTAAAATTCCTGGAATGCTTATACGCCAGTGTCTTAATGTACAACATAATCCACGAATTGTTGGTTGCAAAATATGAGGGTGATTCTATAAAGTGTTCGCCAACAGTTAAACACTGATTCTACATGTAATCATTAGAAGATTTGCATAAATATGAGGTCATGAACTTGCCACTGAGCGCTTATGTTTGCAGCACTGTACAAACAGCTCGGTAAGGTTTAATAATCTTGGTATATCAGTGTCTCACAACTGTGTTCGTGTCGACATGTGGCGATGTCTTGCTGAGTAGCGTTCATGATTGTTGTTGCATGTTTTTGTCTGCCGTCCCGAGAATGACAGAGTTTGAATTAGAGCAACGAACAAACAATAGGTTTCTTGTTAGACTTGGCAAGAGTGGAAGTGAAGTCAGGAACGTGTTAGTCCAAGTTAATGGGGATAATGCCATGAAGAAAACGGCAGTGTACAATTGGATTCAACATTTTTCTGAGGGGAGAGAAAGTGTCACTGATGATGAGAGGTCAGGACTACCAGTAATAAGCAGAACTGGCAAACACATTGCAAAAATTTGTTGAATTGTGCATCCAAATCATCAGCTGACTGTGAGAAGCATAGCAGACCAAGTAAACATCAATGGAGAAACAGGAAAATCTTAACTGAAAATCTTGGCTTGAGAAAGGTGTGTGTAAAAATGGTCCGTCAAGGCTTTTGCATCACGACAGTGCACCAGCTCACATTGCACTGTCTGTGAGGGAATTTTTAGCCAGTAAACAAATAACTGTATTGAAACACCCTCCCTATTCACCTAATCTGGCCCCCAATGGCTTTTTTCTTTACCCAAAAAGAAAGGAAATATTGAAAGAAAGACATTTTGATGACATTCAGGACATCAAGGGTAATACGACAACAGCTCTGATGGACATTCCAGAAAAAGCGTACCAAATTGCTTTGAAGAGTGGACTAGGTCCTGGCATCGGTGCATAGCTTCCCAAGGGAAGTACTTCAAAGCTGACCATAGTGATATTTAGCAGTGAGGTATGTAGCACTTTTTCAAGAATGAGTTCATGAACTTAATTGTCGGACCTCATATATAGTTTTTTAGGTTTGATATACCACAGCTTCCAATAAAAATGATCACAGGTTTACAATAAACAGAATAAGCAGGAGAAAAGAAAACTAATATAAAATAGGAAATACAGCAATCAGACCCTAAGACTTGCAGGCAGCTATAGGAGCTAGCAACCTCTCTATCTGATCCCCAAAGGCCAGATAAAAGAGATGGGTCTTCAATAACTTCTTGAACCTTTTCAAGGACACCTCAGTCTGGAGGAATAAAGGCAGCTCATTTCAAAGACGAGGTGCCAAGTCAATAAAATATAGGATCACAGGTACAGATTAATGGAGCCTCTGCCAACCATGCAGACCATGGGAGGATGCAGATCTCAAGACCTTCCCTGAAACATGGGGTACAACAAGCGAGGCCAAATACAGTGGCTCACACATATAAAGGTCCCTATGTCCCAATTCCAAATCTTAAAACGTATCTAATATCAGATTGGTAACCAATGGCATTGGGCCAACAATTAGTTGACATGATCCCCATACCAAGCACCACCCAAGTCATGCACCTGCATTCTGAAGGTTTGTAAGTACATACACACATAAATGGCAAAATTACACCTATGTTCTCTTCTGAAAATACATGTATATCTTCCATAACATGTATTTTACATAGAGCCTGGGCAGAGTGTGACCAGGAGTCAGTTGTAACATACAGAATTCAGTAAGTTATGTATGTTTCCCTGGAGCTAAAGCACACAAGCTTTGATGAGCTCTAAGACTGGCGAAAGTATTCACATCTAATTCTTAGTCATGTATTTTTACTATTATGCTGGTATTCATAAGAAAAATAGGCACCTACATTTCTTTATGGAATAGGCTCCTTGCAGGCACCATCGGAATGGCTAATTATAGGCCCCTAATTATAGAAGTAACTTCTATGAGGGTAAATATAAATGGGTGCCTAGTTTAAGAGGTCAAGTATGTATGTGCCTGTTCAGGCACTGTTTATAGCAGTATGTATGTGTCTTTATAAAATATAAGCTTAAGTGGCAGAAATTGCGCTTCAAATGCTGTTGACCTTTATACCGGCTCACATATAAAGTTTTGTAAGTATGTGAATAAATTAAAGTATTTTTTAGGCCTCATACATACTTCTGAACGCTGCATGCTGCACTCAGCTGTGCTTACTGACAGAACATGTGCCCTCATGACAATGTAGGTGTACGATACTTTTACACCAATTTGAATTTTATAGCAAGAAAATGACCTTATAGTTACCTCCTGCATGGGCTTCTAATCAACAGTGATGCGTTCCTTCACAACTAGATTTTAAAGTGAAGAAGCTCTATAAACGTGCTATAGCTGTCACCATGTCTGGGAATGAATTTTTCTATATGCTGTCTTTTATACACAGGTTAACCACATATTAAGCCCAATTTTGCATGGAGGAAGGGAAAAGGCCAGGACTTGAACGGCATGTATACTAATGCAAGGAGCCTAAAGAACAAAATGGGGGGGAACTAGAAGTCATGGCCAATAATGAGAGACTAGACATCATAGGGATCACAGAAACATGGTGGAACGAGGAAAACAAATGGGACACAGTACTACCAGGATACAAACTCTACCGAAAAGACAGGACTTACCAGAAAGGAGGAGGAATAGCACTATACATAAGGGACACCATTCACTCAACCACTGTGGACACAGCAGCGACAAATGCCCAACTGGAGTCATTGTGGGTCAAAGTACCAGGAAGCAACGGATCCGAGATAAAGATAGGACTGTTCTACCGTCCACCTGGGCAAACTGAAGCTGAGGATACAGAAATGGTAGCCGAGCTGAGAAGGGAATGCAAGAACCCAAACACCATAGTTATGGGAGATTTCAACTATCCTGGGATAGACTGGTGTCTTGGAAATTAAAAATGTGCAAGGGAAACGGAGTTCCTGGAAGCTGTTCAGGACTGCTTCATGGAACAACTTGTCGAGGCACCAACGAGAGGATCAGCGATTCTGGATCTGATCCTCAATGGGCTGAAAGGACCCGCAAAGGGTGTGGAGGTCGTGGGACCACTAGGAACCATTGACCACAACATGATTCAGTTCAAAGTGCAAGTAGGATTACCTAAGGGAAAGAGAACCAAAGCAACAACGTTTAACTTCAAGAAAGGGAACTATGATGCCATGAGACAAATGGTGAGAAAGAAGCTCAGAAACAGCTCCAAGGAAACTTGGACTGTGGAGCAAGCTTGGTCCCTATTCAAGGACACAGTAAACAAGGCGCAAAAGCTATATATACCAAGATTTAGGAAAGGATCCAAAAAGAATCAGACTAAGGACCCTGCATGGATAACAAGTGAAGTAAAGAAAGTGATAGGAGACAAGAAAAAATCATTTCGGATGTGGAAAAAAGACAAAACCGAAGGAAATTGGAGAGAGCACAGGAAGCATCAAAAAGAATGTCACCGAGTAGTCAGGAAAGCCAAGAAAGAGTATGAGGAGAGACTGGCCAAGGAAGCAAGAAATTTCAAACCATTTTTCCGGTATGTGAAAGGAAACAGACAGCGAGGGAGGAGGTGGGACCCCTGGATGAGGGTGACCGGAAGGGAGTGGTGAAAGAGGAAAAAGAAGTGGCTGGTAGGCTAAACAAGTTCTTCTCGTCGGTTTTTACAATAGAATACACATCCAGTGTGCCAGAACTGGAAGAAATCTTCAGGGGAGATCAAGCGGGGAAATTATCATGCATGTAGGTAACCCTCGAAGACGTTCTCAGGCAGATAGATAGATTAAAAACTGACAAAGCTCCGAGCCCAGACGGGATCCACCCGAGAATACTGAAAGAGCTCAGAGATGAAACAGCAGAGTTACTGAGGCATATCAAAACACCTAATCTCCTCTTCCACATACACCGACCAGGTTACCCACTCCCTGACACCATATCCTCAACCGACCAAAAAAAAAATAAAAACCTAATTCTTCCTACCGACTCATATTACCTACCAACGCCTGGAAAAAGATTTGATATGTAATGTAATATAACTGCTCTCATCCAATGTTACCAAGTCTATACTCATTCTGTAACTATGTCTTACCCTAAATGTCACGTACCCTCCTGGAAATGTCCAGCTTCTTCTTATGTAATCCGCTTTGAACCGCAAGGTACAAGCGGAATAGAAATCACTAATGTAATGTAATGTAATATTTGCAACCTGTCCTGGAAGATAGCGAATGTTACACCGATCTTCAAAAAAGGATCAAGAGGCGACCTGGGAAACTACAGACCGGTGAGCTTAACCTCTGTTCCGGGGAAGATGGCCGAATCACTGATCAGGGAAGGTATCAATGAGCATATAGGAAAACATAATCTGATGAGATCAAGCCAGCATGGTTTCTGTAAAGGCTGATCATGTCAGACGAATCTACTGCATTTCTTTGAGGGGATAAGTAAACAATTGGACCAAGGTGACCCCGTAGACATCGTATATCTAGACTTCCAAAAAGCCTTTGACAAGGTGCCCCATGAACGCCTACTGAAGAAACTGTGGAGTCACGAGGTGGAAGGGGACGTGCACAGATGGATCAAAAATTGGCTGGCGGGCAGGAAGCAGAGGGTAGGAGTAAAGGGGCACTACTCTGACTGGATAGGGGTCACAAGTGGTGTTCCGCAAGGGTCAGTGCTGGGACCACTGCTGTTCAATATATTTATTAATGATCTAGAAACGGGGACGAAGTGCGAAGTTATCAAATTCGCGGATAACACAAAACTCTCCAGCAGGGTCAGAACTGTTGAGGAATGCATAGAACTGCAGAGCAACCTGAACAAACTGAGTGAATGGGCAAAAAAATGGCAGATGAGCTTCAATGTGGAGAAATGTAAGGTCTTGCACATAGGGAAGGGGAACTCCATGTATAGCTATACGATGGGAGGGAGGGTACTCGGGGAAGGCAGCCAAGAAAAAGATCTGGGGGTATTGGTGGATAACACAATGAAGCCGGCGGCGCAATGTGCAGCGGCCTCAAAAAAAGCGAGCAGAATGTTGGGCATTATCAAAAAAGGTATCACTACCAGAACGAAGGAAGTTATCCTGCCACTGTATCGAGCAATGGTGCGCCCACATCTGGAATACTGCGTCCAATACTGGTCGCCATACCTCAAGAAGGACATGGCAATACTCGAGAGGGTCCAGAGGAGAGCAATGAGGATGATAAAGGGTATGGAGAACCTTTCATATGCCGAACGGTTAGACAGGCTGGGGCTCTTTACCCTGGAAAAGCGGAGACTGAGAGGGGACATGATAGAGACTTATAAAATCATGAAAGGCATAGAGAAGGTGGAGAGGGACAGATTCTTTAGACTAGCAGGGACAACTAAAACAAGAGGTCATTCAGAAAAACTGAGAGACAGATTCATAACGAATGCAAGGAAGTTCTTCTTCACTCAATGGGTGGTAGACACCTGGAACGCGCTTCCCGGAGAGGTGATAAGACAGAGTACAATTCTGGGGTTCAAAAAGGGACTGGATGACTTCCTGGAAGCGAAGGGGATAACAGGGTACAGATAGAAGTTTACCTTACAGGACATTGAGCGAATAGGGTATGGACATTTTAGGTTAGGTAGGGAAAACTTTCAGGTCATGGACCTGGAGGGCCGCTGCGGGAGCGGACTGCCGGGCACGATGGACCCCTGGTCTGACCCGGCAGAGGCAATGCTTATGTTCTTATGTTCTTATATCATATAAGTAGGAAAGGGATGTCACTCACACCCTCATTCATACCTTGTTACCAGCCATTTACTATACATTACTGCAATTCCATTTTGTGTTAGAAAGACTTCAGTTGATGAAAAATATAGATATACTACTCCTTCATGGTGCAGGATCTATGTGCCATGCCACCCCTCTGTTTGTTGAATACCACTGTTTATCAGTTACAAGGTGAAATTTAAGATTCTTATTGTGGTATTTAAAGCAATGCACCTCTCTCCAGTATTTGAGTGGAGGAGTTAGCCTAGTGGTTAGTACAGCGGCCTGGGGAAATGGTTGTGATTTCCACTGCAACTCTTTGTGACTCTGGGCAAGTCACTTAATCCTCCATTGCGCCAGGTACAAAATAAGTACATGCATGTAGTATATAAACCGCTTTGATTGTAACCACAGAAAGGTGGTATATCAAGTCCCATCCCCTATTCCTCTACTTCAGGTTTCATTACGGTTATCATACATCTGGGAAAATCTGGACATATCCTCTATTTAGAGGACTGTCCAGGTGTCCGGATGGGTTTTTAAATAGTGGAGTCTGTTCGGTTTTGGCAGGGCCAGCTTACAAAGAATCCAGTGACTCCTCCTCTTACCTCCTTGGCGCTGCAATTCTATTTTCTGCGGGCTGCCAGCAGCTCAACGATGTGAGCCTGCTGCTGTCGGCCTGCCCTGGAAGCCGCATCTCTCCAGGTCTCACCTCAGCGGGAACAGGAAGTTGCTGCAAAGAGGCAGTTTCTAGGCAGGCTGTCAGCAGCAGACTCGCATTGCTGAGCTACCAACAGCCCGAAGAAAACAAAATTGCTGCACTGAGAAGGTAAGAGAGGAAGAGCCACCGGATTCCTTGTAAACCAGCCCTGACAAACTAGCTTCTGGGGGGCTGGGCTAGGGGGTAGGGTGGAGTGAGGGCAGAGCTGGGGATGGGGCGGGGTCATGTGTTCTCTTTCTTTCAGGTCAAAAATATGATAACCCTAGGTTTCATGATAACTTATGTGCTCATGTAATGACAAGTTACTTGTGATTCCTCCCTCTGCTCCATTAGCCTGCATCTGTGATTTTACCTTCTACATACGTTTTGCCTTGCTCTGGAATTCCCTCCCTAAGCATCTCTGCCTTGAGCCTTCAGTCCATAATATAAATGGGCCCCATAATCTTTTTTCCCCCTGTTGGTACATATTTGAAGGTTAATTCCATAATCTAGGTGCCCATACACCCTTTACACACAAGTGTCTAGACTTACATGCGTAAGTCTCCATTTACCTGCAAATGTACCAAAATGGTGCCTAAGAGCTATTTTGCATTTGTCTCCTGTTTCTCTCTAGTAGGCCACACTACTAGCTGTTTGCCAAATATCTTTCCTCTTCCTGCTTCCTTTCAGTCTTATAGAGCTGCCTGAGAGTGGGATCCAGAATTCTGACTTGCCAAGCTCCACCATAGTATTCTCTGCTATACCTAGTACTCTTTTCATCTCATTTCAATTGGCACATCTGTTCCTCTCCTACTTGTCCCTGGATTAACACTGCATCTCCAGCAGTTTCTGACTCCTGCTCTTCTTCCTACCTGAGCTCCAAAAGGGATACAAATACTCATCCTATACCCTCCCCCTTTTCTAAAGCACATTTGCATCCAATGCTGTTTCATTCTCTGAGCATGACAGGAAATCTCATTCCAGTACCTGAGCCTTGGTAAGTGTTTAAATCTTAATCTGTTGTGGTCATAAAATCAGGTATTGCTTTAATCTGCATTATCTGGAAGCAGTAAAAATGCATTGTGGTTCGTTACCTGGGTTGCAAGCTTTCTGAAGCAAAGACTCTCATATGTGTGTCTGTACAGCACTGTTTGTGCTTAAAAGCTTGTGCTTGATTCATTCACAAGGTTAAGGATGTTTACTGTAACTTGCACCTTCACCAGAAAAACTGACCAGATCATTACACACCATGTAGTCAAGATATGCTTTCTCCTTCATAGCTAGGCGGTACTTGACTGAATTCACAGCCAACCCTTATTGGAAATTCATGTGTGTAGAGACTGAGAGGCGCAGCTGATTGAGTTGCTGGGTGCAGATCAGCAGTTTACCTGCATACACTGTTTATGCAACTTTGACTCCTTTGTAGTTCTACTGTGCTCTGCTAAAGGGCCTTGCATAAGGCAATAATAAAATCATGGAACTACACCAAAACTCCAGAGTCCCAAAGAACCAGAACAGGAGATGTAGACGGTGTTGCGGTTTGAGTCAGTGTATTCTTTTCATGAGGGTTCAATGTTTGCATATTTGCCTATGGGGAATCCAGTAAAGAAAGGTGCTAATATGTACATGAAAATTAAGCATGTAAATATTTAGACTACTAACATATACAAATATTTTGATTACCAGCATATATGTGTCCATATGTGTATATGTACCAGAATTCCACCTAAGTGCTATTTTGTAAATATGCACATATTTGACAGGTGGGCGTACACATGGGCACACTCAGATATGCTCATGTATCTTTAAAATATGGCCCAAATTCTAAAAATGACACCGTTATTGGCGGTCGCATTAATAGCGTCCGCCAATCGCTTGTCAATCATATGATGGCGCTGTTTAGAGAATTGCACCTCTGTCAAAGGCAAGTGCCAGAAAAGTAGGCTAGGGTTTTCAAGGCTACATTTCTGGTGCCTACCTTTTTCATGAATTGCGCCTCCGGAGGTGCCTACTGGTTCCAAAATGCCATTTCTGGCATTAGACACACCTAGCATTAGGCACAATTCCGGCACTAATTTTTGGGAACTGGTAGTCACCTTTTAATTTCTCTTACGTCCACTTTTAAAAGGCATTTTGAACTTAACATAAGTGCTGGTAGGGCACCTACCAGCATCTAAGTTAAGGTGTTGTTTATAGAATATGGGCCTACGTGTCTATCTCCAGCACTTAGACATAATCACTTATACTGGCTACATGATTGGTAAATGCGATTGTGCCTAAGTGCAAATGCGTGCAAATGTGTTTACACTAGTATTCCATAAAGGAAAGTAGATGGCTACATTCCTTTTACAATAGTTTCCTATTGGCACCCTATTATAGAATCGCTCTCTATTTGTGCTCTATAGCAGTACTGAGCATGAGGAGTTCTAACATGCCATTGAACTGTACTGAAAGATAAATCAGCAGCACACGCCACAGACACAAATTGAAGCCAGATGAAGCACTAGCACTGGATTAGGAAGGAAGGATGCTAAAAGTTTTAAATGGGCCACATTCCAAACTTATGTAGGACTCATTTTGCCTGTAGATCTCATATTTCTATTTATTGTACATTGCTTAGAATTGTATTTTCTTTTTAAATTGTACTCTTCACTGTATGACTAGTTATTATTTGTTGTAAACCGCCTAGAACCACTTTTGGTTAGGCGGTATATTAAAAATAAAATTATTATTATTATATTGAACTTTCAGGCCCTAAAGAATTGTCATTGTGCCATTTAGGTAAAGAAACATAAGGGGCTTACCCAAAATGCAAAGAGCGATGTACAAACGCAAGTAGATCAAATGGGCATACGAGTATAAAACAGTCAGCAGTCAAAGATATTTGACAGAGAATTACAAACACAGACTTTAGGGGTGGAGTCAAATTCAATTTTCATGGGCTGATGTGAACAAAAACATCTCCCTGATCTGATTTTCTGCCTTCAAGTACCATTCTTGAAGCTCCAAACAAAATAAGATTGTAATAGTATTTGATGTGGTATATGGTGGCAAACTGCCAAAACAAGATCTACACATGCCAGGCAAGATAGTGACATTGAGAAAGATGCAAGAAGTGGAAAATCCTATTATGGTAGAGCTAGGTCATATTAAATTCCTACCGCAAGACAATGTGTCTAACAGATAACAGTGTAGTGGTAAATGTAACCTGCTTGGAGGAAAAGAAGGTGGACAGTGGAATACCTCAGGGATTGGTACTGGATTGGTTTAATATATTTTAAGTAGGCTAGAAAGGAAAGCTTGCTTTTTTGTGAATGACATGAAGATTACCAAGAGAGTGGACACCCCTAGAGGGAGAAGAAAACATGAGAAGAGATCTACTAAAAAGAGAAGGCTGGTCTAAAGTCTGGCAGTTAAAATTGAATGTGAAGTAGTGCCGAGTGATGTGCTTGGGTTGCAGAAATCTAAAGGAGATGAATGAGATGGAGGTAAGAGACTGATAAGCACAGTTCAGAAGAGAGACCTTGGGGTGATGGTGTCTGAGGATCTCAAGCCAGCAAAACAATGTGACATGGTGGTGGTCAAAATCAGAAAGATGCTAAGCTGCATAGAAAGAGGTAAAAGCAGCAGAAGAAAAGAGGCATTAATGCCCCTGTGCAAGTTGTTAATGAGGCTTCTCTAGTAATATTGTGTTCAGTTTTAGAGGCCATATCTTGTTAAGAAGTAGAGGAGAAGCCTAATGATTATTGCTGTGGCCTCAGAACCAAGGGAACTGTTCAATTCCTATTGTAACTCTATGCAAGTCACTTAATGCCTACAGTATATATCATTTGTAAAATGCTTTGATTGTAACTACAGAAAGGCAGTATATTAAATCCCACCCCCTTTCCCTTTCCTAGTAAGGACATTAAAAGACTTAAAGCGGTTCATAGAAAATCAACAAAAATGATACGAGATTTGTGACAAAAAATGTGTGAGAAGAGACTTGAAGACCTGAATATGTATATCCTAAAGGAAACGAGGGATAGGGGGAGATATAATGCAGACATTTAAATACTTGAAAGGTATCACTATACATACAGATCTTTTCCAAAGGTAGAACTAGAGGACATGAATTGGGATTACATGGTGGTAGACATATTCATAGAGAGTATAGTGGATGCCTAGATTGCTCTTCTGGGAGAGGTGGTATAGATGAAAATGATGATTGATGATGATGATGGTGATAGATGATTGATTGATGATGGTGATAGAATTCAAAAACATATGGGATAAACAAAGTAGAGAATGACACGGGGATTAATTTGTCCCATCCCCGCAGGAACTCAATTTCCCCGTCTCCACGAGTTTTGTCCCTGCCTCTGCCCCTGTCCCATTCCTGTAAGCTCTGCCTTAACTGCACAAGCCTCAAACACTTATGAAGCTTCCTGGATGTTGGGACTCGGTCATTGCAAAGCAGGGAGACTATATTGAAAGATTGTAAGGAAATACTTAAAAAAAAAGTAAATTTTTTAAAATAGTGTGCATTATTTATGAAATGACCCTCGTACCTCACATTCTGAAAGAAACTAAAGATTTACCTCTTTGACACCATACACAACCCAGAAAATGATCTTTGAGCCTACAAACATTTTACTACCTCAATGATACTACACACGTGACCTTGGATTGAGCTTCCTCCACCATAAACCTCACAGCACCACTCTTACAATAATACTAGTTTATTTCCTCTTGTATTGTACCATCGCTCATTCTGTATTGCAATGTACCACCTATGACATCCTTGTACTGTACTAATTTGTATCTCCTTAAATTGTACTTTAAGTCACCTTGAACCTCATAAATCCCAGATTAGATTAATTATTTGCAGTTGCTGCTCATCAAAGCTAGTACCGTATTTTCACATAGATAACGCGCACCCGTGTAAAACGCGTACACGGGTATAGCGCGCAAAAAACACATATTTATGTACATAAATTTTTATATACCGCGCACAACCGTATACCGCGCATGCTGCCCGACTCTCCTTTCGCCCGCCCCGACTCTCCTCTGGAGACCCCGACTCTGTTTTCGCCCGCCCCGACTCTCCTTTCCTCCTTGAAGTCCTGTCCCTACCCTGAAAGCCTGATGCCCCCCCCCCGACGTCCGATTCACCCCCCCCGCAGGACCACTCGCACCCCCACCCCGAAGGAACGCTCGCACGCACCCACACTCCCACCCCGAAGGACCGCTCGCACTCCCACCCCGAAGAACCGCTCGCACCCCCACAGCCTCCCCCCCTCCCCCATGGAGAAGCAGTCTACCTTGTTTCCAGATGCCAGCGAGCCCAGCTGTTTTCTCTGCCGGCGGTCCCGCCCCTTCTCTGAGCCCTGCTGCGCTGCTTTTTCTTCTGGTGGTCCCACCCTTTCTCTGACATCAGAGAAAGGGTGGGACCGCCTGAAGAGGAAGCAGCGCAGCACAGGGCTCTGAGAAGGGGCAGGACCACCGGCAGAGGAAGCAGCTGGGCTGGCTTCCGGAAACAAGGTAGACAGCTTCTCCATGGGGGAGGGGGGAGGCTGTGGGGGTGCGAGCGGTCCTTCGGGTGGGGGTGCGAGCGGTCCTTCGGGGTGGGAGTGCGAGCGCTTCTTCCGGGTGATGAATCGGTCGTCGGGGGCGGGGGGGGAAACTATGTAAAAAAAATTTTGTACAACGCGCTCACGTGTATAACGCACAAGGGTATGCGCGGTTTGTAAAAACCACGTATAACGCGCGCGTTATATGCGAGAAAATACGGTAAATGCTTTAGCATGTACCTGCAAAAGGGGTGTGCATATGCACAGGGCATGAGCGGGCCACAGACTTTAGTGTTGGGCTATGATAGAATAATAGAATACTGTAAGTTGCCAATCTAGGTGCTAATGTTTACTTTTGCCTAAATGTTGGTGCTCAAATGCCAGCTTTGGCTCTATTCCATAACAGCATGTAGTAGCCCAGAATGCTTTAATAGAAAACTTAATGCACAGATTTGGGGTGCCTACTTTTTAGTGTCCTTTATACAATTGCCTTTTAAGTTCTTAAGACACTTGCTGCTTAAAAGTGATATATCGGGGACCTAAAAGCACCATTTTGGTTGATGGGAAGAAATCAGAGGCGTTTAATCCTGATAGAGGAACTAGGCAATGATTCCCTTATGACTTCTCTCTTGTTCGCCATGCCAATGGAGCCCTAAGCAGTAAGAACCTGCTTCAGTGGGTAGATTTAACAAGTCTTGAACTGTGTAGAATATAAAGATCTACTATTGGCAGATGACACTTTAATATTTATGAAAGATCCCAAGCACACTCTCAAACCATAGATAAAGGAATTGGAAAAAATTGGGGAAGTATCAGGATTTAAGGTCAACATGGCAGAATGGAATCTCTAAGTTTTCATATATCAACACAGGATCTTGGAGAGGATTTTTAAGTTTATTAAAAATTTGTTATCCCGCCTTTTCAAAATTACAAAGCGGCTTTACAATAAAAAGCAAAAGCAGGGTAATACAGACACATTAAAATTAATAGTTAAATAATATCCAGTAAAGGCAAGTACTAAGACTCACATATCAAACTGACACGAAGGGAAAGGGTAGAACTACAATAAATTGAGAAATAAGGCTTGCAAGAGTAAGAATAAAATATTTAGAAATGGTTAGAGTTAGAGGAATGGTCTAATATCTGGCAACTAAAATTCAATGCAAAGAAATGCAGAGTAATGCATTTGGGGATTAATAATTGGAAGGAACAGTATATGCTGGGAGGTGAGAGGCTGATATGAACGGACGGGGAGAGGGACCTTGGAGTGATAGTGTCTGAAGATCTAAAGGTGAAAAAACAGTGTGACAAGGCGGTGGCTGTTGCCAGAAGGATGCTGGTCTGTATAAAGAGAGGTGTAGCCAGTAGAAGGAAGAAGGTGTTGATGCCCCTGTACAGGTCGTTGGTGAGGCCCCACTTGGAGTATTGTGTTCAGTTTTGGAGACCGTATCTGGCAAAGGACGTAAGAAGACTTGAAGAGGTACAGAGGAGGGCGACGGAAATGATAGGAGGTTTGCGCCAGAAGACATATGAGGAGAGACTGGAAGCCCTGAATATGTATACCCTAGAGGAAAGGAGGGACAGGGGAGATATGATTCAGATGTTCAAATACTTGAAAGGTATTAACGTAGAACAAAATCTTTTCCAGAGAAAGGATAATGGTAAAACCAGAGGACATAATTTGAGGTTGAGGGGTGGTAGATTCAAGAGCAATGTTAGGAAATTCTATTTTATGGAGAGGGTGGTTGATGCCTGGAATGCGCTCCCGAGAGAGGTGGTGGAGAGGAAAATGGTGACTGTGTTCAAAGAAGCATGGGATGAACACAGAGGATCTAGAATCCGAAAATAATATTAAATATTGAACTAAGGCCAGTACTGGGCAGACTTGCATGATATGTGTCTGTATATGGCCTTTTGGTTGAGGATGGGCTGGTGAGGGCTTCAATGGCTGGGAGGGTGTGGATTGGCTGGAGGGAGTTTTGATGGAGACTTCAGCAGTTGGAGCCCAAGCACAGTATCGGGTAGAGCTTTGTATTGTGTCTTTGTGTGGCCTTTTGGTTGAGGGTGGGCTGGGGAGGGCTTCAATGGCTGGTAGGGTGTGGAAGTGCTAGAGTGATCTTTGACGGAGTCTTCAGCAGTTGAAGCCCAAGAAAAGTACCGGGTAGAGCTTTGGATTCTTCCCCAGAAATAGCTAAGAAGAAAAGAAAAAAAAAATTGAATCAGGTTGGGCAGACAGAATGGATCATTCGGGTCTTTATTTGGCACCATCTACTATGTCACTATATATTACTATTATATTAAATAGAGGATTTCTTCAGGTTTATATAAACTACATGGTGAGAGCAGAACTGGATGACTGGGGCTTGCTTGTTATCCTGGTGGGGAAGGGTAAAGATAATGATATACCAAAACTTCACTTCCTGTTTTCACATATACCAAAAAAAAACAAAAAAAAAAAACAGTTGTTTTATGGAGTAAGATGATGTTGAAGTTTTTCTGGAGATGGTGGCAAGCTGAACTTAAGCAGGAAGATGCAGTAGAAGGGAAAGGGAGGCACTGGGTTATCAAATCTTAGACAATATTACAAAGCAGCAGCATTAAAGGCAGTAAGAGCTCACCATCAGGACAGCTCTGATAATTAGTACAAATGGAAAAAAGCATTGCTAGACCCATCCTCCCTGTTTGAGTGAGCAGGGAAGAAAACAGAAGATGATTCTGGAGTGTAGTTACTAATATTCACTATCATTAAGATATGTTGTTTTACTGTTAGCCCAGTTATTAATAACTAGGTCCCGTTGTATAAAATGAGACCTGTGCTAAAATAGCTCAAGCTAATGGTGGTATAATATGTCTTAATAGCTTGCATTGATAACTAGGCCCTTGAAATGGAAAGGGGTAAGGGGGAAAGGTCATTTATTTCTGAATCACTTGTGCTATGTTGGCATGGTTAATATGTATCAGCCCCTTTATAAGCAATTTATTTCCTTTGAGTCAGTTCGGAGATTATCAGCCAGGAAAGCATTGGAGCAGCTAGGAATGGAACTCTGTTGTAATTTAATTATATAGAGAGTGGTCCTTTCACATTCACCCATACAAGATATGCTGGCAATCAGAATACTCTTTTACCAGTATTTTCTGTTGTATAATTTGAAGAGAAAGCTGAAACTGTTAGAAGTGACTTAAGTTATAAGGGATGTGTATGATATGTGCAAGATGATTGGCTCCTGTCAATATACAAATAGTCTGTTTGTTGATGCTTATGTTTAGAACTACTTCTGTACAAGTTATTGTTATTTCTTTCGGAACATAGTTTGCTTTTTGGTTTTTTTTTATAATATTGAGGTAGGATATCCCAGGTATTTTGTTATTTGTTAAGATGTATGGAGCTATTGCTCCAGGATGATGTAAATGATTTGTCAATTGTAAGACTTATGTGTAATTATGTATGTTTGTTGTATGGAAACTGCTGAGATTCCAGGTGGTTTATAGATTTTTAAAATAAATTTTAAAAAATAGGAAGAGATAAAAACGACAAACTGAAGAACGGTAAGGAAGTTATCATTAAACAAATAAGGTTTTGATTTGTAGATCAACTATAATTTCTCACTCCAGTGAAATGAACTTTGGATCAGTCCATCACAGTAAACATCATCCCAAGGAAGCAGTGAAGAAAAACAAAGCAAAGATGAATTGTTGCAAGATGAAAGCGTATTGTTGTAAACAAATCTTTATTAATACATACTCAACTTATTATCTTTCTAAACATGGAATGGTCAGATAACACTTCTATCCTGATTTTAGTTTGTGGACAATTTAACTAAGTAGATAAAAAATGGGATATACTGTGTGTGTATATATATATATATATATATATATATATATATATATATATATATATAAAGACTTGCATTAAACATCTGGGTTTTTTCAGTTGTTAAAATTGTAGATATTCAGAAAATATGAAATCACCAATGTGCGCAAGCTTATTATGGGCCTCTGTTTTCTTGAGTAGTGCAAAAAATGATTTTGCAATTTGAGGCAAGCAAAGAGAAAGAATATTTTTCTTTTATTATTGTTCCTTTGGAATGAGGTCTAGACATCCTGTCATTATTGTGTTTTGGTGTGGCTGTTTTCCTTAAATGACAACATCCATGTGCTGTTGTGTAATGGAAGTCCTGTTGGCACAGGGATGAAGCATCACTTAATGTCTCCTTGGTGAAGAAACCACGTTTCTGTTATTTCTGTTACATGATCATAGAACAGGAAAAAGCAACATATAGATCATTATTGTAATAGGTTGATGTTTAGTATAAATAGTTTTAACCAATATTTGTTTTGGAATAACTGAAATGCCTAGTCATAGTCATAGGACTCAGTTAAAATTCATTTTGTATTTCAGGATCACATTTGTGGTTTTACAGGCTCAACTTCTGATTCTCACCATATTGGGATGTAGTTTTTTTAAAACTTTCATTATAGTATTCATTTACGTATATTTGGTCAGGTTAAAGATGGCTACAGCTATCAAAACTGGTAGGTAAAGGGGGTACAAGGTAATGAGATTTGATATACCACTTTCTTCGAGGACAACAGGCACAATAATCTCACATATGGGTTACATCATCCATGGAACCCGGTATGGACACTGCCAAGTGCACTATCAATTTAAATCTTTAGGCATTGCCCATACCACGTGTATACCAGTGCCTTTCCATCTGATGTCGGCTTATGGTACCATCAGTTCTTAGTTTTCCATGGAGCAAAGAAGCTGTGTCTTTGGATTCTCCTTGGCGCATCAAACTTAGAAATCTTTTTTGTGTCTTCCTGTTCTAACTTTATTGTAGCTTTCTTCATTGTTCTCGTTTTTAAGGCATTACCTGGAATTTGTTTACATTTTGTTCATTTTTTATTTTTTTGGCCTTCAGTCTACTTTGAGGCCTGTTTTTACCTCAAGGAGCTTTGATGGGTTTTGGCATACTTTTCATTCAAGATCCCTAAGTTATCGAGCTTTTTGCCTTCATGTTGGTCATTTTTCCCTCCATGTCAAAGAGGTTGCTGAGCAGCTTCAAGAAATGTATTCAGTGTATTTGGACCAATTCAGGCTCTGACCCCTATAATGGGTTTGTTCAGTGTCTAGGTCCTGAATGCTGAGACATTTGTAGTGAACTCTGTCTGTGTATGCAAAAAAGATTACTAAAAGTCCAACAAATCCAGTGTGATAAACATTTTAGCTCGGCATCAACATCTAGCATGGCTGGAGTTTCCCTACATTGACATCAGCATCGGTATCGATACCATTTGTACCAGTGTCAAACAGAGAGTGTTAACCATAAGCCTCTCTGCAGAGATAGAACTCAACATCATATTCGTCCATGCCTCACCCATCGGGGTAGATATCACATAAGAAAGCTAAGAAGCACAAACATTCCTCCCCTTCTAGGCATTGCACAGCATCATCATAGACATCTACTTCATCAACATGTAGGAAGTGTTAGCACACCATGAGCCACTCTCCATTGCAGAAGATCATGTCTCTGCCCAGGTGCACCTTAACATCAAGGTCTTCCATGCTCAGAAATGCACCAAAGACTGCTTCCATACTGATGTGTCTTCCGGTGCAGACACCAACGCTCCATAGAGACCCAGGCTATGCTCAAATGAGCTTTCAGGGCTATTGCAGGTACAATATTCACAGGCTTTAAAGGCACCCATGCCTGCTTCAACCCAGCCAGAAGATGTGTTGAACCATCAATGGGGGATGAGATCACACACCCCTGTTCAGTGACAAGCATCAGGGTTACCATGGACTTATTACACTCAAGCGTAGTCATCGGCAGAGGAGCTATCTTCTGGGTCAGAGCATCGACTCATGCCTCAACACATCTTGATGTATAGTCAATGTACCTCTCAATGCACTCTCTCTGATTCACCTAAAGGGGAATATTTTGAGGAGTCTGATTCAGATATCTCCAACCACTCAGAAGAGTATTTACCAGACTATTCAGCATACCCTCTGATCCTTCTCCTCTGCCTCAATGGTATAAGTCTGCACTGGAGAGCATATCCTTTACTGGCTTTGTATGGCAAATGGGTCAAACTCTTCTAATTATAATGGAGACAGAGGAAGAACCTAGCTCAGAGTTTTTTGAGCTTCAGCTTCTTGACTATGAATCACCACCAAATGAATGTATCAAAATGTCTTTACATAGAGTCATGAGAAATCTCTGTTTAAGAACTGGGCAATCCCTCTTTCAGTCCAGGTAGCTCCTGAAAAGATTGGCACAATATACAAAATACTAAAGTGTCCAGGGTATGAGATAACACAACTTCAACTTCATTCTCTAGCTGTGGAATCTGCTCTAAAATGCTCATGCAATTCAAGGTCTTATGCTTCTGCTCCTTCAGGAAGGGTAGTCAAAACATTACTATTTTGGTAAACATATTTTGCAATCATCAATTCTCATAAATAGAATTATGGACTACCAGTTCTACTCTCATTTATTTTAAATTCCTGCTTAAACAACTTTCAGAATATGAAGAATTCCTCCCTCAAGAGAAATTTAAAGAATTCCAACAGTTATCCAATAACATGTTCACTACCAAAATATTCCTTGTTACAGACATATTTGGTGCATTCAATGTTTCTTTTAGAATACCAGAAGTTGCAATTGCTATGCGCCATTTATCTAGGCTCAGGGTCTCTGATCTGGAAATTTCAGCCCAAGAACGCCTTTCAGATATGCCTTGCAAGGGTGATATTATGTTTGGAGAGAAGATTGAAGAAGTGGCTAATAATTTTTTTTTTAAAAACACAGATACCATGACAACTTTGTCTAAGCTTCAAATCTCTCAAGCTGCTGCTTCTAGAAAATACTCTGTTCCATCTAGACATTCATACTGCTACAACACAAAACTTCATTACAATCAGCCGTCCTCATCATCCTTTAGGTCTACTGGTCAGCTGCCCTGTGCAAAGCAACAAAAGACACAGAAATCTCCACCTCATTCACAATCCAAACAGCAGCCATCCTTTTGACTCTTTTCTAGAGCATTGGTAATATTCCTCTGATTCTACTTCCCATTCTCCCCATCCGAGGCAGATTGATCTACTTTCATAAACATTGGTGTCCAGTCTCATTGAGTGCTTCAAGTCCTCACTCAGGGCTCTCCAGAAGACTCTCAGCCATTCTCCAGCTAAACACAATTAACCTATTCCTCTGCAGGAGAGGGGCTGGGAGTTCTACTCGAGGTATTTCCTAATAACAAAAAACGTCGGAGGCCTTTGACCTATTCTAGATCTCCAAGGGCTAAAGTTTTGCATAGTCTCTCTGGTAATCCTTCTACCCCTACTAGAAAAAGTAGGTTGGCTTTGTTCTATAAATCTCAAAGAAGCCTGCACTCACATATCCTGCCTACCTGCTTACAGGAAATATTTCTGCTTTTGCATAGGTCCACAGCACTTCCAATACTAGATCTTACCTTTTAGACTAGCCTCTGCCCCTCATGTCTTCATGAAATGCCTAGTAGTAGTTGCAGCAGCCCTTCACACATGGGGGTTTCATGTATTTCCTTACTTAGACAACTGATTGATCAAGGCTTCATCATTGCAAGCAGCTCAGCTTGTCATAAACTCAACAGTTCATCTACTTGTACTTCTAGGATTTGCCATCAACTACCAAAAGTCACATCTACAGCCATCTCAAACCTTGAAGTTCATAGGAACACTCTTGAACACTGTTCAGGGTCAGGCTTTTCTACCTAAGCAGAGGGTTGACAATCTCATTCACCTGTGTCAAACAACCTCCACCCTCAAGTGCACTTCAGCCCACCAGATCATAATGCCTTTTTGGCCACATGGCATAAAGGGTTCATGTGAACTGATTCTCAAGTCTTTATTTCAGAATTCCACAGTGGACCTTATCAACCCAATGATACATAAGAACAGCCTTAGAGAGACAGACCAATTCATCTAGCTCAGTTTCCCTGTTTCCAACAGCAGCCAATCCAGGTCACAGTACATGGCAGAAACCCAAATAGAGTAGCAACTTTACATATTACAAATCCAGGGAAAGCAGGGGCTTCCCCCATGTCTGTCTCAATAGCAGACTGGACTTTTCCTCCAAAAACTTGTTCAAACCATTCTTTGACCCAGCTATGCTAACTGATGTAACCACATCCTCTGGAAATGAGTTCCAGAGCTTAATTATTCTTTGAGTGTAAAAATATTTCCTCTTACTTGTTTTAAAAGTATTCCCAAGGTTTTTTTGGCTACACTCATAGGATCAGGGTAGATTGGATCTTTTATCACACTTTGGCCAAAAAAATTAAACCTTTGATATGCACTTTTGGGCATTCAATTAGATAATTCATTAAACTTGAAGCATTAAGTTAATCTGGTTAGTAAAAAATAATTTTTTTCTTTTAAGGAAATTACGGGTAGTTTGGAAATATTTTTATGTCAGTTTTTGCAATAGTGGTTTAATCACTTATTCTTTCCCAGAAAGATCACTGTAATATTGTTTATTTAGGATATACTAAAGGATTGTTGAAAAGATTACAAACTGCAGAATACTGCAGTGAGGGTGATATTTTTTCAACTCTAAATATGATAGAATTATATCATATTTCATTAAATTTCATTGATTGCCAGTAGATTGTCAGGATTTCTTTTAAGCTTTGTATTATAATTTTTAATATTCTATATGGCCAGATACCATATTTTGTGTGGAATTGATTTCATTACTAGTGGGAAGACCAGGTCATATTGTACAGAACCAATTCTATCTTTAATTTCCTGCACTAAAGACAATTAGATAATTTGTTCAATGGAGGCTAAAAAAGGGGAAATCTGCAATCCTAGTGGGAGACTCAATCCTAAGGCAAGTAGACAGTCACGTAGCAGGAGGGAGAGAGGATCGGCTAGTGACCTGTCTCCCAGGAGCAAGAACTAAGGACATCGTGGACAGAATTGAAAGAATCCTGGAGGGAACAGAGACGGAAGAGACAGCAGTGATAGTTCACGTCGGGACGAACGATGTCACCAGGAGAGACTACAGCAAGAATGCACTGACCGAACAGTTCAGGATCCTAGGAAGGAAACTGAAGATGAGGACCCAGAGGATAGCCTTCTCAGAGATCCTGCCAGTACCGAGGGCAGAAACGAAGAGGCAGACGGAACTACAATCAATAAATGCTTGGATGAGGAGATGGTGTGAGGAAGAGGGATTTCTCTTCGTGAGGAACTGGACAACGTTCTGGGGAAAGAACAAGCTCTACAAGAAGGATGGTCTGCACCTGAGCACGGCAGGAACTAGACAACTAGCAAATAACATCAGAAGAGCGATAGAGCAAGCTTTAAACTAAATGGAAGGGGAAAGCCGACAGTCGAACTGATATCGACGGTTCGGGACCCAGTACCCAGTGAAGGTACTGAGGGGGATAAATGCTGGGCAGACACATGTGAACAGCAACAGGTTATGAAACAACAAGGGAGACAGATGAAGAGGGAGGAGGACATGATAAACATACTACAAGGGGAAGTCAAAAAGGATCAGGAAGAATGGAAGGCTCAGGAAGTAGTAAATACGAACATGCCACATGGGCGAGGCAATAGAAACATATCACAAAGGGAGGACAAAGGAGATAAAATACAGGAGTTGGCTGGCCAGGAAGAGGACAGAAAGAGGACTGAAGCACATGGGAAAACAGCGAGGAAGACTAAATGCCAGGACTTGAACTGCATGTACACTAATGCAAGGAGCCTAAGAAACAAAATGGGAGAATTGGAAGTCATGGCCAAAAATGAGAACCTAGACATCATAGGGATCACGGAAACATGGTGGAACGAGGAAAACAAATGGGACATAGTACTGCCAGGGTATAAACTCTACCGAAAAGATAGGAATTATCAGAAGGGAGGCGGAATAGCACTGAACATAAGAGAAACCATTCACTCAACCAGTGTGGATACAGCAGCGGTAAATGGACAACTAGAGTCATTGTGGGTTAAAATACCAGGAAAAAACGGATCCGAGATAAAGATGGGTCTGATCTACCGTCCACCTGGGCAATTTGAAGCAGAGGATACAGAAATGGTAGCCGAACTGAGGAGGGAATGCAAGAGCGCCAACACTATAGTTATGGGAGATTTCAACTATCCCGGGATAGACTGGCATCTTGGAAATTCAAAATGCACGAAGGAAACGGAGTTCCTGGAAGCCGTCCAGGATTGTTTCATGGAACAACTTGTACAGACTCCAACGAGAGGGGCAGCGATCCTGGACCTGATCCTCAACGGGCTTAAAGGACCTGCAAAGGGAGTGGAAGTAATGGGACCGCTAGGAAACAGTGACCACAACATGATTCTGTTCCAAGTGGAAGTAGGATTACCAAAGGGGAAGAGAACAAAGGGAACAGCGTTTAACTTCAGAAAAGGGAACTATGATGCCATGAGACAAATGGTGAAGAAGAAACTCAGAAACAGCTACAAGAAAGCTCTGTCTGTGGAGCAAGCCTGGTCCCTACTCAAGGACACAGTAAGCGAGGCACAACACCTATATGTACCCAGATTTAGGAAAGGAGGCAAAAAGAATCAGACTAAAGACCCAGCATGGATAAACAATGAAGTAAAGACAGTGATAGGAGACAAGAAAACATCATTTCGGAAGTGGAAGAAGGACAAAACGGAAGAAAACTGGAAAGAGCACAGGGAGCATCAGAAAGAATGTCACCGAGTGGTCAGAAAAGCCAAGAAAGAATACGAGGAGAGACTAGCCAAGGAAGCAAGAAACTTTAAACCATTTTTCAGATATGTAAAAGGGAAACAGCCAGCAAGGGAGGAGGTGGGACCCCTGGATGAGGGAGACAAGAAAGGAGTGGTGAAGGAGGAAAAAGAGGTGGCTGATAGACTAAACAAGTTCTTCGCGTCGGTCTTTACAAAAGAAGACACATCCAGCGTGCCGGAACCAGAAAAAATCTTCAAGGAGGATCAGGAGGGTATATTATCATACATGGAGGTAAGCCTCGAAGCCGTTCTAAGGCAGATAAATAGATTAAAAATCGACAAATCTCCTGGCCCAGATGGGATCCACCCGAGGATATTGAAAGAGCTCAGAGACGAAATAGCGGAGTTACTCAGGCATATTTGCAACCTATCCTTAAGATCAGGGATAATCCCGGAAGATTGGAGGATAGCAAATGTTACACCAATCTTCAAAAAAGGATCGAGAGGCGACCCGGGGAACTATAGACCGGTGAGCTTGACCTCAGTTCCAGGGAAGATGGTCGAATCACTGATCAGGGAGGGTATCAATGAGCATATAGAAAAAAATAAACTGATGAGATCAAGCCAGCACGGTTTCTATAAAGGACGATCGTGCCAAACGAATCTACTACATTTCTTTGAGGGGATAAGCAAACATTTGGACCAAGGTAGCCCCATTGACATAGTTTATCTGGATTTCCAAAAAGCCTTTGACAAGGTACCCCACGAGCGCCTGCTGAAGAAACTGTGGAACCACGGGGTGGAAGGGGACGTCCACAGATGGATCCAAAATTGGCTGATGGATAGGAAACAGAGGGTAGTAGTAAAAGGACACTACTCTGACTGGAAAGAGGTCACGAGTGGTGTCCCCCAGGGGTCAGTGTTGGGACCGCTGCTGTTCAATATATTCATTAACGATCTGGAAACGGGCACGAAATGTGAAGTTATCAAGTTCGCGGACGATACAAAACTCTCCAACAGGGTCAAAACTGTTGAGGAATGCAAAGAACTACAGAGCGACCTGAACAAACTGTGCGAGTGGGCAAAAAGATGGCAGATGAGCTTCAATGTGGAGAAATGTAAGGTCTTGCACATCGGGAAAGGGAACCCCATGTACAGCTATACGATGGGAGGAAGGGAGATGGGGAAAGGCACCCTAGAAAAAGACCTGGGGGTATTGGTGGATACAACAATGAAGCCAGCGGCGCAATGTGCAGCGGCCTCAAAGAAAGCGAACAGAATGCTGGGCATTATCAAAAAAGGTATCACTACCAGAACGAAGGAGGTCATCCTGCCATTGTATCGAGCAATGGTGCGACCGCATCTGGAATACTGTGTCCAATACTGGTCGCCGTACCTTAGGAAAGACATGGCGATACTTGAGAGGGTCCAGAGGAGAGCAACTAGGATGATAAAGGGAATGGAGAACCTTTCATATGCCGAAAGGTTGGACAAACTGGGGCTCTTTACCCTGGAAAAGCGGAGACTGAGAGGAGACATGATACAGACATATAAAATCATGAAAGGCATAGAGAGGGTGGATAGGGACAGATTCTTCAGACTAGCGGGGACAACAAAAACAAGAGGTCACTCAGAAAAACTGAGAGGGGACAGATTCAAAACGAATGCAAGGAAGTTTTTCTTCACTCAGAGGGTGGTGGACACCTGGAACACGCTTCCAAAGGAGGTAATAGGACAGAGTACAATACTGGGTTTCAAAAAGGGACTGGATGACTTCCTGAAAGAGAAGGGGATTACAGGGTATAGATAGAAGGTTACACTACAGGACAAAAGCGAAAAGCATATGTGAGTTTTAGGGTAGGAGCACTATCAGGTCCTGGACCTGAGGGGCCGCCGCGTGAGCGGACTGCCGGGCACGATGGACCTCCGGTCTGACCCGACAGAGGCAAGTCTTATGTTCTTATGTTCTTTTATCAGGCCCCTTTAATTTGGAATAATGTCCCTTTTTTAATAAGATCAATAAGTCAATATACTGGTTTTAGAAAACTATTAAAGATATTCTTGTTTAAAAAAATTTTTATGTTGAAATTTATCATCTTCCATTGTTAATGTTTTATTTGAATATTTGTCACTGCGGTATGTTTAACTGGGTTTGTTTCCAGTAATAGAAATATATTGTTATCTGCAATGAACTCGTAAGAGCTTTGATGGAATATAAATCAGAATGTAATGTAACATAATTTCATTGAGTGTTCCCTGGTTTTTCTACTTTTTGAAAGTATGAAAAATCAATTCACTCTTACCCATTCTATGCCACTCAGAATCTTGTAGACCTCAATCTTATCCCCCCAACCATCTTTTCTCTAAGCTGAAGAACCCCGGCCTCTTTAGCCTAATTCCACTATTTTTTTTTATTTTTGAGATATGGTGATCAGAATTGTGCACAGTACTCAAGGTGAAGATGCCACATGGAGTGATACAGAGGCATTATGATATTCTTGGTCTTCTTAGTTTTATTTACCATCCCTTTCCTAATAATTCCTAGTATCCTGTTTGCTTTTTTTTTTTTTTCTGCAACCATACACTGGGCAGAAGATTTCAGAGTAATGTCTTCAGTGACACCCAGATCTTCTTCTTAGGTGCTGACTCCTAAGGTGGACCCTAGCATAAGGTAACTATGATTTGTATTATTCTTCCTGATAGGCATCACTTTGCATTTGCTCACATTAAACTTCATCTACCATTTGGAAGCCCAGTCTTCCTATTTCCTAAGGTTTTCCTGCAATCTTTCAGCTCTCATGTGTTTCACAACTTTGAACAGTTCTATGTCATCTGCAAATTTAATCACATCACATGTTGTTCCAATTTCCAGCTCCTTTATGAATTTAAGTTACATCGGTCCCTGTGGCACTCCACTATTTACGCTCCTCCACTGAGAAAAATAACCATTTAACCCTTCCCTCTTTTGTTTTATCCAGTAATCAATTTCTCATCCACAATAATGCATTGTCTCTTATGCTATGGCTCTAATTTTCTCATGAGTCTCTCATGAGGAACCTTGTCAAAAGCTTTCTGAAAATTTAGATACACTACATTGTGACTCACCTATATCCACATGTTCCATACCTTCAAAGAAATCAAGCAAATTGGTGAATCAAGACTTCCCTTAGCTGATCCCATGCTGACTCTGTCCTATTAAACCATGTTTGTCTACATGTTCCGTAATTTTATATTTTATATTGGTTTCCATTATTTTGTGTGGAATTAAAGTCTTAGCATTCTGTAATTTTGCAGTTTACCCCTTGAACACTTTTTAAAAATCAGTGTAACTTTAGCCACCCTCCAATCTTCAGGTATTAGGGACAATTTTATCAACAGGTTACAGATCACTAACAGTAGATCAACAGTTTCATTTGTGAGTTCTTTCAGTACCCTAGGATATATACCAACTGGTCTAGTGATTTATTACCCTTTAACTTGTCAGTTTGGCCACAGACTATAAAACTTTCAAAAAAGAAACTAAAATCTTACTCTTCAAAAAACACATAAAACCAATTATCCCTCTACCAACAAATTTCCAAACTCCACCAACACCCACTTCACTCGCCTCAGCAAATTAAAAAACCTTACCATATAAGCTTATGTATTAAGATCATAACAATTCTTATGTAATCCGCCTTGAACCGCAAGGTAAAGGCGGAATAGAAGTCACTAATGTAATGTAATATGTCTTCCAGATTCACAAAGATTACTTCAGTTCATCGTCTTCATCACTTTGAAAACCATTTCTGGTTCAGGTAGATCTCTCTTACCTTTCATAAAGACTGAAACAAAGAATTAGTTCAATCTCTCCGCTATGATCTTATACTCCCTGAGTGCTCCTTGATGGGCTAATGGTTCCACAGATTTCCACACAGATTTTCTGCTTCTAAAGTACCTGAAAAAGCTGTTAATATGAGTTTTTGTTTCTTTAGCAAGCTTCTCTTTATATGCTTTTTTATCCTTCTTTATGAATGCTTTGTATCTAACTTGCCAGTGTTTATGTTGCTTCTTATTCATTTGGATCCTTTTCCCATCCTTAAAGGATGTTTTCTGGGTTCTCATTTGCTCTTCTTTGCACCTTTGTTAATCCAACGTGATCGGCTTCTTTGACTGGGTGACGAGGAAGCTGGATGTTGGTGAGTCCCTGGACATCGTCTACCTGGATTTCAGCAAAGCATTTGATAGCGTGCCACACCGCAGGTTGCTGAACAAGATGAGTTCTTTAGGTTTGGGCGACACTTTAACCAAATGGGTTGGGAACTGGCTTGGAGGTAGGCTTCAGAGGGTGATGGTGAATGGCACTCCCTCCGAGATGTCGGAGGTGTTAAGTGGAGTGCCACAGGGCTCCGTCCTGGGCCCGATCTTGTTCAACATCTATATATCACCTGACAGAAGGGCTTCGAGGTAAAATAACATTGTTTGCCGATGATGCCAAACTGTGCAATGTAGTGAGCAAAAGCACAACAGACAAAAAAGCAATGGCAGACGATATGGTGCATGACTTACTTCTGCTGGAGCACTGGTCTAGGTCCTGGCAACTCAGTTTCAATGCCAAAAAATGCAAAGTCATGCACCTGGGAAGCCAGAATCCATGCAAGATCTACACCCTAAATGGCGAGATCCTGACAAGAACTGTAGCAGAAAGAGACTTGGGAGTGATTGTCAGGGAAGACATGAAGTCGGCAAACCAAGTGGAGCAAGCTTCATCCAAAGCAAGGCAAATCATAGGTTGCATACGCAGGAGTTTCATCAGCCGTAAACCTGAAGTCATTATGCCACTGTATAGATCCATGGTGAGACCGCACCTGGAGTACTGTGTGCAATTCTGGAGGCCGCATTACCGCAAGGATGTGCTGAGGATGGCCACCAGGATGGTCTCGGGACTCAGGGAGCTCCCGTACGAGGAGCGGTTGGGGAATTTGCAGCTCTACTCACTCGAGGAGCGTCGAGAGAGGGGAGATATGATCGAGACATTCAAATATCTCACGGGCCGCATCAAGGTGGAAGAAGACATCTTCTTCTTCAAGGGTCCCGCGGCAACAAGGGGGCATTCGTGGAAAATCAGGGGCGGGAAACTGCACAGTGACACTAGGAAGTTCTTCTTCACTGAAAGGGTGGTTGATCGCTGGAATAGTCTTCCACTTCGGGTTATTGAGGCCACCAGTGTGGCGGATTTTAAGGCCAGATGGGATAGACATGTGGGATCTATCCGCAAAGATAGATAGCGAGGATCACTGGAGTGGGCAGACTTGATGGGCCGTGGCCCTTATCTGCCGTCTATTTCTATGTTTCTATCTGGTCTTAGCTTTCATGATGGTATTTTTAAATAACTTCCATGTCTGATTTAAAGTCCTAATCTTTGCCGCCAATCTTTTAGCTTCTTTTTAAATATATTCCTCATTTTATTGTAGTTGTCCTTTTGAAAATTAAATGCTGCCACAGTAGACTTCTTTAGTGACATCACTCCAGATATCAGCACAACTTTAATCATGCTATAATCATTGTTACCCAGCAGACCCAAAACCATTACCTCTCATACTATCCCCTGCATTCCACTAAGGTCTAAGGGCAGGATGCACAATGCAGTAAAACATATCATGTTGGAAGCAGTTTCTTTTGCAGGGCTATGTACAGATAAATAGCATGCAAATCATATGCATGCTATTTGTGTGAAGTAGCCCCATAAAAGAGGGGAGGAACTGAGCCTAGCGCCTACTCAAATGAGCAGTCGCTAGGCACAGCTCCTCCTGCCTACCTGTAGTGGCCATTCTCCTCTGCTCAGCTGATGGTGCCTCCAGAGACATGATCAGCTGAGAGCTGACAGTGGTGTATAGTGGGTGTCGGTTTTGTTCATTTGGAGCTTCCCCTGCCAGCTCCGGAGCTGTGATTAGCTGTTTCAGCTGATTGGGGCTTTCCCTATCAGCTCCAGTGCAGGAGTCAGCAGGAGAAGCCCTGATCAAGCTCATCACTGCTCTAGGGCCGGCAAAGGAAGCTCCAATCAGCTCATCGCAGCTACCCAGCAGGGGAAGAAGACCCAATTAGCTCAGGCTCTGGAGCCGGCAGGAGAAGCCCTAAATGAGCTAAGCTGGCAGCCACTGCTTGCCCCTCTGCCAGCTCTCAGCTGATCACGGCTTCAGAACTGCCATAGCTGGACAGAGGAGCATGGCGGATGAAGTCTTTTTTTTTTTGGGGGGGGGGCGGGTTGGAGAGGATGCAGCTATTGTGTGAGTGCATAACACATGCACAACAACTAGCAGAAAATTGCAATTGTATAAGGCGGGCCGTTTCCTTTAGTGCATCATAAGGAGAGCTCATTAGAATACTAATGAGCTCCTTGTAATATATTTGTATAGGGTTCTTGATGGTTGCTACGAGGATCGGTAGCAGCCACAGGAGCCTATCTGAACTTTGGGAAGAGAGTTTCCTTGCCAGTAAGTCTGCTTTAACAAGTCTTACTGGCACAGAAACCTTTTGAGCATCAGGACCTAAATCTAAAATAGCTCCTCCTCTTGTTGGTTCCTGGACTAGTTCCTCCCTAATGTAACACTTACCCAGTCAATATCGGGGTAATTGAAATAATGGACCTAATTCAATCAATATTCAGTGTACAGAGCCAAGGCACTAACCATGAACAGATAAACTGTGGAGAAAAAAGCCTCAGTTCCAAAAGAGCACAAAGTCCCATTCATCCGAAGGACTGGATCACATTCATTCATTAGCAAAAAAAAAAAAAAACTCCACAGTTGGCAAAACCTGCTACTTATTCATTCAGAATCATTAAAGCAAAACATACTTGTCAAAAGTGTACTGTATATGGAAGTGCTATTGCTCTTATCAATTCATCCAAAATATGTATGAACCAAGTCCAGTCTCTTTTATTAGTATACCCCCTGTTCTCTCGTAAATGTTTCATTTTGCACCCCAACAGTACAAGTCAAACATAATTCAACATGGGTACTGAAATCCAATCCTGACAGGAGTCCTGTTTCGCAGTCCACACCTGCTGCCTCAGGGGAAGACTGTAACCTTTCAAAGTCTCTGGCTCCCAGCAAAACCAGCCGGGAGCCAGGCACTTTGAATGGTTATATTGCCTGCTCTCCTCAGAGAACACCTGCTACAGGTAAGTATCTTTGCTATTCTATGCACAGTCAAAGCAGTTTGAGGTCTATGTTTTTTTGTACCTGGAGCGGAGAGTAAAATTGAACCCTGTTCCCCAGGTTCTCAGCCCACTACACTAACCATTATGCTATTCTCATACAAAGAGAAATCTAGTAAAGTCAAGTTTTATGGTATTTGTATTATGAACTTAAACTAAAGGATGCTTTTTTAAAATTAAAGTGTGCTGAACACTAAAACTCACATCTTTATCACGCACATTGAGATGTGATTTTTTTTTTTTTTTTTAGTGTTCTGTAGCTCTTGATGATTGATGGATTCCTGATGAAGGCTAATGCTGAAACATAGCCCTAAATAAATAGTAGGGTTAAACCAGTAAAAGAGGACAAGTGGAGATAGTGGAGATGAAAACTGTATTTGATCTCTAATGGAGAGGAAGAAATAGTAGGCAGACTGGATAGGTTATATGGTCTTTAAATGCCTTCATTTTCTATGTTTCTATGTTTTTATCTAGTATTATAGCAAATGATAGCATGTAAAGACTGAACTGACTCATTCATACTCCCTGGCTGAAATTCTTCTACTGTAGATAGACGAGTTAATACATTCTCACATACAGCTCAAAACTAGCTGCTCCCCTTCCGCCGTCTTGTCTTTTACCCAACCTCTCATCCCTTTGCTCCTCTGCTCTCCATATCTGTCTGAAGCGTGCCTAAAATATTAAAAATACGTACTGCCTGTGTCTCCATTGGAATGACACATCAGGCTTTGTCATCTTCAACTCTTATTTTTACAAGACCAATATGTAATACAACCCCAATGCCCCCTAACATGTTTTTATATGACAATGGCAGTTTTTTGCAAATTGATTTTTGTTTTAATAAGCCTTGAAGATGCTTCTTAAATAGAGCTGTGGTTATTGTGACTGTATTTCACTTGATTTTATGACTGGGATTCTTTTTTTTATTTTTAGGAAATAGTGCATTTTATATGAACATAGAAACATAGAAACATAGAAAAAAGCGGCAGAAAAGGGCTATAGCCCACCAAGTCTGCCCATTCCGTGTATCCCCCCCCCTGAGTTTACTCACTTAAAGATCCCACGTGAGTATCCCATTTTCTCTTAAAATCCGTCACGCTGCTGGCCTTTATCACCTGGAGTGGGAGTCTGTTCCAATGATCCACAACTCTCTCGGTGAAGAAATACTTCCTGAAGTCGCCACGAAACTTCCCTCCCCTGATTTTCAGCGGATGCCCTCTGGTGGTCGAGGGTCCCATGAGCCGGAAGATATCATCTTCTGACTCGATGCGTCCCGTGATATACTTATACGTTTCAATCATATCTCCCCGTTCTCTTCTTTCCTCAAGTGAGTACAGTCGCAATTTCTTTAGTCTTTCCTCATACGTGAGATCCTTGAGCCCCAAGACCATCCTGGTGGCTGTTCGCTGTACCGACTCGATTCTTAGCACGTCCTTTCGGTAGTGAGGTCTCCAAAACTGAACGCAGTACTCTAAGTGAGGCCTCACCATGGCTCTGTACAACGGCATCACAACTTCAGGTCTCCTGCTGACGAAACCTCTGCGTATACACCCCATCATTTGTCTTGCCCTGGAGGAAGCCTTCTCCACTTGATTGGCAACCTTCATGTCCTCGCTAATGATCACTCCTAGGTCGCGTTCCGCTGTGGTCCTAACCAAGGTCTCACCATTTAGTACATAAGTTCTACGTGGGTTACTCTTTCCCAGGTGCATTACCTTGCATTTTTTAGCATTGAAGCCAAGCTGCCAAGTAGTTGACCATTGTTCCAGCAGCAGTAGATCGTGTGTCATATTATCAGGTAATAAGCTTCTGCCTACTACGTTGCAAAGTTTGGCGTCGTCGGCGAACAGCGATACCTTTCCCCTAAGTCCTTGCGTCATATCTCTTATGAATAAGTTGAATAGAATCGGACCCAGGACCGAGCCCTGCGGCACTCCACTTATCACGTCCGATGCTTCAGATGGAGTACCATTCACCACTACCCTCTGATGTCTGCCGCTCAGCCAATCCCCAACCCATGTAGTTAGAGTGTCTCCTAATCCTATCGATTTTAGCTTGTTCAGTAATCTTCGATGAGGAACACTATCAAATGCTTTACTGAAGTCCAAATACACTACGTCCAGTGACTCTCCTGCATCCAGTTGTCTAGTAACCCAGTCAAAAAAGCTAATCAGATTAGATTGGCAGGATCTACCTTGGGTGAACCCGTGTTGGTGTGGATCACGCAGTTTTTCTTCGTCTAGGATTGTGTCAATATTCTGTTTGATCAGTGTTTCCATGAGTTTACACACTATAGACGTGAGACTCACTGGTCTGTAGTTTGCTGTTTCTGTCCTGCAGCCCTTTTTGTGGAGTGGGATTACGTTGGCGGTTTTCCAGTCCAAGGGGACCCTTCCTGTGCTTAGGGAAAGATTGAAAAGAACAGATAATGGTTCTGCCAGGACTTCCCTTAACTCCCTGAGCATTCTGGGATGCAGGTTATCTGGTCCCATGGCTTTGTTTACTTTGAGTCTTGATAGTTCGTCGTAAATTCATAATCTTGAAACGGGTCTTTCTGGTTATCTCCCGTCTGTAACTGTGGACCAACTCCCGGCGCTTCTCGGGTGAATACTGAACAGAAGTATTGGTTTAGCAGTTCTGCTGTAATTTTTTCTTAGTGTGGCGCAGTGGTTAAAGCTACAGCCTCAGCACCCTGGGGTTGTGGGTTCAAACCCACATTACACCTTGTGACCCTGGGCAAGTCACTTAATCCCCCCCCATTGCCCCAGGTACACTAGATAGATTGTGAGCCCACCGGGACAGACAGGGGAAAATGCTTGAGTACCTGAATAAATTAATATAAACCATTCTGAGCTCTCCTGGGAGAACAGTATAGAAAATTGAATAAATAAATTAAAATTGTTATTACTATTAACTGCTTTAATGTGTTATTTGCACTAAGTAACAATCCCCTTAGCCATCTGGAAGTTTTCCTATAGCTGTCATATACAAGGGTAAATATTTTTATATGTGATTTATTTTAAAAGAGGCTTATATACTAACCCACATTTTTATAAACACAATGCTCAGTATTCTAAAATAATGTTGTACACAATGTTGTAACTTTAACATAGCAGTATAAAACACAGTGTAGTCCAAATAATATTGTTATATAGGGCAGCCTAATTTTTGTTCACAGACTTCCTCAACATAAAAGAAATGGATAACACTGAATGAAACCTTCTCCATAAAAAAACCCTTTTGTTCCCAAGATCTCCTACTTTAATCCATCTCCAAACCCTACTTTCCTATCCATGTCCTATAATAAATCTTCAAAAATCAATATAGGCCAAAAATGAATTTAGTTCTATCCAGCCATCAGTTGCAGCAAATCTAAAATGGCACAACTGGCATAATTTGGCATGCGATTCAAAGTGCCAGTAATGCCTGGAGGTACAGTTAATTTATTAACTCACCTAGTACAAGGCATGTATTACCCTATAATTGTTTGGTGACGGGTCAAAAGCGCGCAGGGCTTAATTGCGCCGAAGAAAACTTGTATTTTAAAGGGCTCTGATGGGGTGTGGGGGGGGAACCCCCCCCCACTCTACTTAATAGGGATCACGCTGCCTCACGCTGCCATGTTGGTGGGGTGGGGGGGTGTAACCCCCCATATTATACTGAAAACTTAACTTTTTCCCTAAAAAACAGGAAAAAAGTTAAGTTTCCAGTATAATGAGGGGGGTTACAACCTCCCACAATGCCAGCGCGATCTCTATTAAGTAAAGTGGGGGGGGGTTACCCACCAACACCCCCCATCGGAGCCCTTTAAAATACGGGTTTTTTTCGGCGCGATGAAGTCCTGCGCTCAGTTGTCCGCACTTGGTTGTTGGTGTGCCTTTGTCCTCGCGCGCTTTAGACTATGAACCAATTGTTTGAACTACAGTTCTTTGACTTCACCCTTGTGTCTGCTCCTTGTGCTGCTTGTCCCTCTGTGGATCACTGCTTCTTCTATTTTTCCATTATTAATATATTTAATTAATTAGAATGTATCTAGCTCTGTTCTAGGGTAAACATATTGTAATCTCATCTCATAAGACTTTTGGTGCAGATCTTGTATCACTTTGTTAGTCTTTCTCTGGACTGTCTCAACGATTTTCTATATTCTTCCATAGGTATGAACTACAGAGCTGGATATGGTGCTTGAATGTTACCAGTGACTTGTACAATCATTTCTTTTTCCTCATTAATTGCACCTCTCCATATGTATGTCTTATGTTTATTAGAACTTATAGACCGTTCTTTGCTTTAACATCAAAGCGATTTACACAATAAAAATACAGAAAGGAATGATAGTTTTATAAGAGTAAAAGCAAGAAAAGACAAAAGACATCTCACCCGACTGACAGACACACCTCACTCGAGAAGCATATCCACAAAACATATTCATAACAAACATACAATCATTCAATCCCACTGCCATGAAATCGATGGAGATCCCCACAAAATTAAATATCAATTGGGAAAGCTTAGCCAAAATGATATGTCTTCAGAAGAGCACAAAGTTGCGATTCAAAGTTGCCTTAACCACACAACCTCTCATCCCTTTATCTCTTCTGAACACTTATGATTTTAAAGTGTTTGAAGCTTATGCAGATAAGGATGGAGCTTGTAGGAATGGGGCAGGGACAGGAAAAGAACTCAAGGGACGGGATTGGAAAATGATTTCCTGCGGAGACAGGGAAAAATTTGCTCCCATGTCATTCTCTAATGTGAACCGAAGGTAACCCTAGTTGATGAGCTGTTGACGAGCATAATGCTCTAGTAGGTCTGTAAGAAACCAAAAGATTAACTAAGTAGTCGGGTTTTCCTGAGTGCATAACCTTAAATGCCAAAATCATAGCTTTATGCATTAAACAACATTTAATGGACAAGTAGTGATGATCTTTTAAAAGTGGGGATACATCATCTTATCTTTGAGCATTAGTAAGTATTGCTCTCTGTTCCAAACACAGGACCCAAGAGACAGGCAAAGCTCCGGAGTCTCAATACGTGGTTGAAGTGATGGTGCAGGGAGGAGGGTTTTAGATTTGTTAGAAATGAGCAACATACTGGGGAAGGGGGAGCCTATTACTCAAAGATGGGCTCCACCTTAACCAGGGTGGAACTAGGCTGCTGGCATCAACATTTAAAAGGAGATAGAGCAGCTTTTAAACTAGAAACTAGGGGAAGGCCAACAGTTGTTTAAAGAGCATAGTTCAGTACAAGGTATCCTTAAAAGACAGAACAAGTCAATAGCGAGACTACAATACAGGCCAAAGTAGACCAGGTTTCTTTAAATACAGAGCAGGTTGATTTTAAAGATTACAAATTATCCATGCTAACAGCTGAGCAAATGTAAATAGATATGACAAACATTGTTTGAAATGTCTGTATGCAAATATCAGAAGCCTAAGAAACAAGATGGGAGTGTTAGAATATATTGTACTAAATGAAAAGATAGACATAATAAGTATCTCTGAGACCTGGTAGAAGGAAGATAACCAATGGAACACTGTCATACCAGGGTACAAACTATATTGCTGTGATCGGGTGGATCGAATTTGTGGATATGTAGCACTATATGTTAAGGAGGGCCTTGAATCAAATGGACTGAAAATTCTACAGGAGCTGAAACACACCTTGGAATCCCTATGGGTAGAAATTCCATTGGTTAGGAGAAAAGGTTAGTGATAGGAGTGTACTACTGTCTGTCTGACTAGGATAAATGTATATATGCTGAAATGTTATCAGAAATTAGGAAGGCTAACAAACTGGGTAACAAAATAATAATGGATGATTTCAACTACCCCGATAATTGACTAGGTAAATGTAATAGGGCATGCTAGAAAGATAAAATTCCTTGATGAAATCAAGGACTGCCTTGTGGAGCAGCTAATTCAGGAACTGACAAGTGGTGAAACAATTCTAGACCCAGTTCTTAGTGGAGCATATGAATTGGTAAGTGAGGTAATGGTGCTAGGCCACTTGATAACAGTGATCATAACATGATCACATTTCATATAATCCCTGGAATAAATTCACACAGGAAATCCAATACAACATTTAACTTTTAAAAAAAGGAGACTATGATAACATGAGGAGAATGGTAAAAAAGAAACTTAGAGGAGCAGTTGCAAAGGTCAAAAATTTATATCAGGCATGGATGTTATTTAAAAAACTATCTGGGAAGCCCAGACTAGATATATTTCATGTATTATAAAAAGAGAAAGGAAGACCAAATTGTAGGTGGCGTGGTTAATGAGTGTGGTGAAGGAAACTATTTGAGCCAAATGAGAATCCTTCAGAAAGTGGAAGAAGGATCCAACTGAAAATAATTGTAAACAGCACAAGGAATGGCAAATCAAATGCAAGGTTCTAATAAGGAAGGTGAAGAGAGACCTTGAAAAGAAAATTGCATTGGAAGTTAAAAAAAATATACCGTAAAAACTTTTTTAGGTATATTAAAAGCAAGAAGCCTGGAAGAGAATCAGTTATACTGCTTTATGACCAAGGGATAAGAGAGGTTCTAATGGAAGACAAGGCCATAGTGGAGAGATTAAATTAATTATTTGCTTTGGTCTTCATCGAGGAAGATGTGGGGGAGTGAGTTACCAATGCCAGAAATGGTATTCAATTCTGATGAATCAGAGAAACTCAAATCAAATCTCCATAACACTAGAAGATGAAATGGGTCAATTTGTCAAACTGAATAGTAATAAATCACCTGGACCAAATGGCATACATCTCAGAGTGCTAATAGAGTTGAAAAATGAACTTGCAGAGCTATTAGTAATTTGTAATTTTTCTCTAAAATCCAGCATGTATTGGAAGAGACTGGAGAGTGGCCAACATGATGCTATTTTTTTTTAAAGGGTTCCATAGGTGATCTGGGAAATTATAGACCAGTGAGTCTGATGTCTGTGCCAGGCAAATTGGTAGAGATGCATACTTTTGATCTGTTTTTCCTAACGTTTGGGCATTTTTGTAATATTTTTTAAATATGTTACTTAAAGAATTTGTAAGTCTTGTTTTCATGTGTTGATATTATTTTGAAGAATGATTTGTATTGTTTTTGTTTTGATCTATGCATGTTTATTTGGAAACCGCTGTGACTCCAGGCAGTATATTAAGTTTTTAAATAAATGAATAGAGAACATAATGACAGAGCATATACATAAGCATAGATTAATAAGAGAAAGCCAACATGGCCAATCTACAGCATTTCTTTGAAGGGGTGAATGAACATGTGGATAAAGGTGAGCCAGTTGATACTGTGTATTTGGATTTTCAAAAGGCATTTGACAAAGTACCTTTTGTGAGAAATTTTATCACTGAATGGTGCTCCAAATCTAGCAGTTTCATACTTGATTCACACGAGGACTCTCCTGAAATCCTGTCTCTTGGAATGTTAGACTCGCATTGTGCTGCAACTATGTATGAGTAACCTTGAGACATACCACAACATGCACAGACTTGTTTCAACACACTTGCTACTTTCTTTCATACTCAGATAAATTATTAAACACAGTGATAGTCATTTTAGATTATATTCTGTTGGTTTGCTGTATAATTTTCATTTATTTTTTATTATGGTGGTCTTTCTTTTAATTTGGTTTATTTATTTGTAAACACACTGAAATCCTCAAAATATAGGCTATAGCGTGAGTTTAAACATAAGCTACATGCCAACCAAACAGTTGAATTAAGAGATTATTAAGATCTCAAGTGCTCACAGTTATATGCCGGTTGAACAAGTCTTACCATATAACTATCATGTGAGCTATCATCGGTCCTTTAAACTTTTATTATATGATTTAATTTCATTTATTTCAATCTTATTATTTAATATTTAATTTAATTTAATTCTTATATACCGCTAATAACCTTGAGGTTTCTAAGCGGTTTACAAAAATGACTCATTAAAGATACAATAAATAAATAAAATCTAAATAAATAAGATAGGTACTTGGAAATTCCCTAACTGTCCCAAAGGCTCACAATCTAACTAAACTACCTGAAGAAACAGTATGAAAAATAAAAATAAAAAGACAGAGGTAGAGATAGAGATAGAAATGAAATATTCCAACAAGTAATGAATAAATAATTTAAAGATAGAATTAAAATAATAATTAAAGTAAACAAAATAGAGAGAAAAATAAGCATAGAGAGAAACAGAAACACACTCCAAAAAAGCATCAAGATCTTTGACTTGTAATTATTATGATCTTAAATGTCTTTCCGGAATACATCATATCCCTATCCCTCTCCATACCCACCTCCATCTCCACCCCAATTCACTTCAACCACCATTCCCATTCTATTCTTTAACTGCCGTCAACCCCAGTTCCGATGGCTATCATCTGGGTCCCGAGTTTCCTCCAAGAACAGGCGACATCTCTGGCAAGGTAATCTCCACCGCTGCCGCACATGATGCGAGATCCTCAGAGGTAGACCCTTCGGAATGGGGGAGGAGTGAAGATGATGTCGGGTACCCTGCTGGAACAGGCTTCCGAACCGTCCGTTGGTCTGAGCGTCGGACTGCAGCTCTCATCTGTCGGCTCTCCCCTGCTGGAACGAGGGAGGGGTGTAGATGATGCTAGGTGCTCTGCAGGGAAGGGCTCCCGATCTGGCCACTAGTGAAACTGGCAGTTGGTGCCGAGCACCGTCAGCGCTGCTCCTCCTGTAGTTCTCTCCCCTGCTGTTCTAATTTGTTATGCTACTGCATTTAAAATTATTCAAATACTTAGCTCGGGTGTAGGTTCTTAACCTGGCCTATTGAAAACTGGACAATGGAAGATCTCCGTTTCACTCTCATTAAAAATGACAGAGCTTCTTCAGGAACAGTGCAGTTTATCGGCACTATCAATAAAGCATAACAAATAATTATGTAATCATCTATTTTTAATAAATATCTTATATTTCCTTACATTACCTAACTCTCACCATTAAAAAAGGCTCCATGGGACCGCCTAAGGCTATAAAACCTTACTATACTTTACATATATTTCGTATTTAATCATTTTAAATATTTCATTCACTTACTATAAATATAAATGTGAATATACCATTTTACCCCTTTTATTCCTTTTATACAGCATTTTTTTATATAACTTTTATATATATATATTTATATTTAGTGCAGCTTATAAAAGTAATTCAATTTGACCTGAACAAACCCAATTCATAATGTTAGATGTACCTGTTTAGTTCTTAAACGCTGCTTAGCAAAGTGGCACTCCCTGTTTGGGATAGCCCAAGACGCTGATCGCGGAGAATCTAAGGACGTCTTACTTCACTTCCGGGATTATTTTGCCGGAAATGGTTATCGGACTGTTCAGACCTACCCATTTTAAATACTTCATCATTTAAACTAAACGAGTCACTGCCGGAAGTAACTTTACCGGAAAAAGGCAGGAATGAATTCCGTGTCGCTCTCCCTATCTTAGAAATAAAAAATGGAAAATAAAACAGCCCACCTTAAACTAGTAGATTAAATCTTTAGGTAAAACTGCTTAACCATCCAACTACACTCTATATAATGGTTTTGTTTTTTTTAAATAAAACCTACGTTTACTAAAGAGATCTAAGATGCCTTAACCGCTCTATTTCATGGTTGTACAAAGAAATAAAATGGCAGGTACGTACTAGTATCATGATTCAGAAAAAAACCTGCCAATTAACGGCCGTATTTAAGTCTTTGGGTTGCAAACTGTGCAAACGATCAATCCATCTCTGTTCCAACAGTAATAGTTTTTTACCCTAATCCTCCCCCTCTTATAGATTCATTCATTCTGTCTATAATCATACACCGCAATTGATCAAAATAATGTTCATGGTCTAAGCAGTGTGCTACCAGCGGAGCTTCTTTTCTTTTAAGATGTAAACAAGATTTATGTTCCGCCATTCGTATATTAAACTGTCTAGTGGTCTTCCCAATATAGATTTTTTGACATGGGCATTTGATCATGTATACCACATAATCAGATTTACATGTGGTAATATGTCTTAGATCATAACATTTATGATTCAACGGGTTTTCAAACACTGCCCCCTGGATGGTTAAAGAGCAAATTTGACATCTCCCACATCTTGAGTGAAACCCTTTAATATTGACATCTTTTTGTGCCATATCTGGATTTAATCTCATATGTTCTTTTAAATTCCGTGATCTGGAATATGCTAAACGGAGTTTAGAATTTTCAAAACATGGGCTCCTTTGGACAATTCTCCAATGATTATGGATTATATTGGCAATATGCTCAGATTCTACATTATATCTAAGAACACATGTCTGATATTCATCTATGTGTTCAGAAATTTCAACCTGAGCTTCGTCATATGATGTTCCATTAGTATCTCCTGATACATAAACATTGGTAGATGATTCCAAGGTGGATGGTTGTAAAAGCCATTCTTGATGATTATATTTCGCCTATGGTAGGATTTCCTTAGAACATTTTCAGGATAACCTCTATATCTTAAATTTTTTTGCCAACTTGTTGGCTGAAGATTTAAAATCCTCCGTGTGCGTACATATCTGTCTAAAACGTAAGAACTGAGCCAAAGGCAAACTATTTTTGAGAGGTATTGGGTGACAGCTGTCATACTGCAGTAAACTGGTTGTGTCCGTAGGCTTAATATATAACTTAAATTCAAGGTGGTTTGATGTAATACTAACCCACGTATCTAAAAAATTAATACCTTCTGTAGATTGATTCATTGTAAAATGGATGTTATTGTCTTTAGTATTAAGCCATTCAGTAAACTGTATAAGTTGATCATTAGAGCTCTGCCATAACAAAAAAACATCATCAATATATCTTTTCCAACCAATGATATGTTGGCTCCATTGATGAGCCACTAAGTGGGTTTCTTCATAATGTTTCATGTACAGACATGCAATTGAAGGGGCACATGTGGCACCCATCGCCATCCCTTTAATTTGTAGATATAAATTAATACCATCTGTAAAAAAGTTTTTTTTTAACACTAATTCTAGTAGCGCCATTATAAATTCAGTGGGGCTCTGGTGTGGACGAACCCGAGTATGTAATGCTTCATGTGCTATTTCCAAACATCTATCTTGGGGGAGAGAGGTATACAGAGACACTATATCTAACGTGACCAGAATAGTAGGTTTGTCTGCAAGGTCTATTGTTTGTAACCAAAGTAAAAAATGACTTGTGTCTTTAATATAAGAATCACTGCTCTCTACTAAAGGTTTTAAAAAATAATCTACATAGATAGAGAGGGGTTCAAGAATGGAATTGTTAGAAGATATAATCAGCCTCCCTGAAGGTTTATATAATCTTTTATGTATTTTAGGTGTTAAGTAAATCCATGGTATAGTGCTATGTTCTTTATTCAGGAATTGAAATTCATGTTTGGTAACATAACCTTCATCAAAACCTTCTTGTGTTAAAGCCAAAATTTGTGCTTTAAGATGGGATGTAGGATTAATGTCCAAAAGAGTATATGTAGTGTTATCAGACAACTGTTGAGTCAATTCATTTCTGTAATCGCTCTCATTCCAAATGACAATAGCACCGCCTTTATCAGCCCTGCTAATTACAATTGTATGATCTTGTTGAAGATTAAGCAAAGCTTTATGTTCAGCTCTAGTTAAATTATAAGGCCCTGATTCTCCAAAAGTGCGTCCCGATTTTAGGCAGCTGTAGGCGTCCTACAGCTGTCTAATCAGCCAATCGGGATGCACGTTTTTTAAAAAAAATGCTCCCCAGGCAAGCCGCCTATATTGAAGGCGAGGCCCGCAAGACACCTAGGCCCTGATTCTGTATAGGATGCCCGGGAGAGGCGTCCTATTCAGAATCGGCCTACACTAAAACCCCGATTCTGTCCATGTTACAGACGCTGGTTAGAGAATCGGGTTAGATTAGACACGGCCCACTACACTTATCGCGGCAAGGGATCTCTCTGCCGCTATAAGTATAGCGGGCTGCGGCCTGTCCGATTGGATGCCCCCCCTCCGACACTACCGACTGCCCCCTCCCACCCCGACACTACCGATCGCTGGCAGGAGGGTGTTCAATCCCTCCTGCTCGAAGACGCACCCCCCCCCCGGCGCTAACAACCCCCAAACCTCCAAACTAACCTGTTCTTCAGGCCAGACGGTTCTTGCCCGCCTTGTCGAAATGAGGCGGGCTCGCCCCTTCCCGGCCCATCCCGCAGAAGCCTAAGGCCTGATTGGCCCAGGCTCTAGAAGCCTGGACCAATCAGGCCTTAGGCATAGCGGGTCCGCCCATCCCCACTTAATCTAAGGCCTAAAGACTTCTAGAGCCTGGGCCAATCAGGCCTTAGGCTTCGGCGGGATGGGCCGGGAAAGGGCGGCCCACCTCATTTACCCACCTCATTTCGACGAGGCGGGCCTACCAGCTGGACGGGCAAGAACCTTCTGGCCTGAAGAACAGGTTAGTTTGGAGGTTTGGGGGTTGTTAGCGATCCATATTGTTGGGGGGGGCATCTTCTGGCAGGAGGGTTTGCCAGCGATCGGTAGTGTCGGGGTGGGAGGGAGATCGGTAGTGTCGGGGGGGGGCGGTCGGTAGTGGCGGAGGGGGGGCATCCGATTGGACAGGCCGCGGCCCGCTATACTTATAGCGGCAGAGAGATCCCTTGCCGCGATAAGTATAGCGGCTGCGTCTACTTACAATGTAGACCAGCATTTTGCTGGCCTACATTTTAAGGTTTCTTCCTCTACTAGGGAGACGTGTAGGGCCACCTAGGTTCGCCTAAGGCCTGCCTAAGGCCCTTAGGCGTCTTGCGGGTCTCCCTAGGCTCCCGGAGGCGCCTTCAGGCCTGCCTGGGGAGCATTTTTTTTTAAAAACGTGCATCCCGATTGGCTGATTATACAGCTGTAGGACGCCTACAGCTGCCTAAAATCAGGACGCACTTTTGGAGAATCAGGGCCTAAGTGTCTATTTTCTTATATCATAATTTTGCAACATCTTGGAGCACCAGTTGTTTAAAGATAGAGAGAAGAGGGTCCAATGGTCCCGGTGGAGTCCAGGTAGACTTTTTCTTAACCACTGATCTATCTTCCTGTGGTTTACTGGCCCCTCCAATTTTTTTTAAGGATAAAGATCTTATAAACTTTTCTAAATCAACCTGAAATTGAAAATGATCTAAAGAGACCGTCGGTACAAATGACAACCCCTTAGATAATGCATTACTTTCTTCCTGGGTCAAAATCCGGTCAGAAATATTGATAATGGTAGAAGAAGGATTTTGTCGAGTATTGATTAATAATTGTTGTTCCGGGCATTTCTTCAGCCTCTGGGTCTTCCTCTGCCTCTGCCTCTTTGGAAGTTTTTTTGTTCTGCATGATTACCATCGGAACCATCACTCCTAGATGAATTAGATAATGATGATGTACTATGATCTGAAGATGTATCATCTGTTTTCTGTTGAGAAGTATACATCCATCTATACACTTTATTGTTGGTATAATCATTGGCATCACGGTTTACTTTTTTCTGCTTTTGTTTTCTTATTGTATCTCGATAAGTATCTATCATCTCATATATTTCATTCATTTTTTGTTCAAACAATTCAGGTGTTAATACTATTTTTTTTACTCTGCAACAATTCATCTAACAGACCTTTTTGATGCAAAAGTTATTTTTTACTTCGCTCTATGATGAATAGCATTAAATCTAAAGAACACCTGTTTAAGATCTTATTCCAGGTGTCTACAAATACTTCATCTGTCTTGAAGATATGCGGAGCTGTGGTCATCCAGAGGCCTCTTGGGATATGTTCATGCTTACAATAATCAATAAGTGCAGATCCATTCAATTCCAGTCTAGTGATGTATTTCAAATTAGTAATAATCGCTGAAAAATCCACTGTGAAAAAAGCCACTGTGACTTTTTACAATCAGCGAGGTATGAAGCGTTTAATAAACATAAACTAAAAAGTAAATTTAAATCAGAGAAAATATTTCTTCACTCAATGTGTAATTTATTGCCAGAGAATGTGGTGAAAGGTTTAGATAATTTCCTAAAAGAAAAGTCCATAAGCCATTATCAAGAGTGACTTGGAAAAATCCACTGCTTTTTTCTGGGATAAGCAGCATAACATCTGTTTTACGTTTATGGGATCTTGCCAGGTACTTGTGACCTGGATTGGCCACTTTTTGAAACAGAATACTGAGCTTGATGGACCTTTGGTCTGTCCCAGTATAGGAACTCTTATGTTTTTATGTTTTTTTCTGATGTTATAATGGCTGATCATTTGGCATTTTGTGATCACTGGAAATTGTGATTCCATATTAAGACACAAATGGAGAGGGTTTATTTGTAGACAGAAAAATACCAAACTTTGTCAAGATGGAGGGATACCTCAAGGAGGAGTTTGCTAGCTGGGAACAGCTAGGGGAAGTAGAAAAACAGTGGGTGCAAAACTGAAATGAGCTATTTTAAGGACTACAAACCTTTTTGTTAGGAAAGTAAATACAGTGATACGTTGGTTTACGAGCATAATTTGTTCCAGAAGCATGATCGTAATCCAAAGTGCTCATATATCAAAGCAAAGTTCCCCATGGGCCATAACGGTAACTCAGATGATTCGTTCCACTGATTTAATAGGTACATCTCTCTCTCTCTCCGCCCCCCGACCCAACCCACCCCATATCCCTTCTTCTGTCTTCTCCCACTGCTGTCTTCCACTTTGACACCCCACCCCGGGAACCGGCTTTGCTTCTTCCCCGAGGCCACCGGCGCTGCTCCCTCCCTTCGCGACCAAGATCACCTCCCTCCTCTCCCCACTGACCGGCCATATGCTTACCTTACCATCCTTTTGCCAGTGCTGAAAGTGCCTGCCGCTGGTTCTATGTTGGGCTGATGCGGGGCCTTGTGCATCTGAGATTCTCATGAGATTCTCACTCCAAGAATCTCATGAGAATCTTGGAGAGGGTGAAAGCCAGAAGGCCTTGATCATGCGCAGATGCACAAGGCCCTGCAGCAGCCCAGCATAGAACCAGCAACAGGCACTTTCAGCACCGGCGCACGGATGGTAAGGTAAGCACATGGCTGGCTAGTGGAGGGAGGTTATCTCGGTTGTGAAGGGAGGGAGCAGCGCCAGTGGCCTCGGGGGAGAAGCAAAGCTGGTTCCTGGGGTGGGGGCATGCATATTGAGTCAACATTCGGTTTACAAGTTAAAGTTTGCTCGCGTGTTTTGCTCGTCTTGCAAAACACTCGCAAACCGCGTTATTTGCAAACTGAGGTTTGACTGTAAAAGACGAAAAGAAGGCTGCTTTGGTTCTCTAAAGTAGTGTTTTTCAACTGCCGGTCCGTAGAAATTTCCTTTTGGTCCGCAGGGCCAGCACGTACTTCGGGCCCCAGACAGTGCTTTTCATCTGCCGGTCCATGGTGCAATCATTGAGGCGTTGTCTTTGGACCGGCTCCCTCTTCCTTAGTGCTGCAGTACACAAAGCCGTGGGCAGAGGCTCTTAAGTGCATCCTGTGCCTAAACCAGAAGCCTTCTTTCTGACGTTGCAACATCAGAGGGAAGGCTTCCAGATGAGGCTCAGGATACATGAGGCGCTGCTGCCCACGGCTCTGTGCACTGCAGCACTGAAAAAGAGGGAGACAACCCGAAGATAACACCAGGGGGGCAGGCCAGAAGGCAAGGCACAGCATGGAGGGAGGGAGACAACAGTAGAGGGAATGATTTTATTTTTTTAATTTAGTGATTGGTTTACATCTGCTGTCTGTTCAGGAAGAAATGCATTTGTTTCTTTTCCTCTGGGGTTGTACTGCATGCAGAGTCTTGCGCCTTAGGGTTTGTTTGTATATATTAGTACTTTTAGTTTTTGGTCCCGTATTTGTATGGGGTTATCTGTGTACTGGTAGGAATGAATATTGAGAAGCATACAGTGTGCTTTGTGTAGTTTAATTTTGTGGTTAAGAACATAAGAAGTTGCCTCCGCTGAGTCAGACCAGAGGTCCATCCTGCCCAGCGGTCCGCTCCCGCGGCGGCCCATCAGGCCTAATTGCCTGAACAGTGTCCCTGACTAATTTTGTAACTGCCTCTAATCCTCTAATCCTATCCCTATTACCTACCTCTACTCCTATCTGTACCCCTCAATCCCTTTGTCCTCCAGGTACCTGTCCAGACCCTCTTTGAAGCCCTGTAGCGTGCTTCTGCTTATCACATCCTCCGGTAGCGCGTTAATACAATTATATTGTGTGTGTATGTGTGTGTATATATATATATATATATATATATATGAAAAATGAATAGAAAAAATGGTGTTACAATTAGTATTATTATGGGGGCGGATCTGGGGCAGAGATTGGATAGAGATAGGCAGGGTCTGGCCCACGACTTAGCCCAGTGTTCTTCAACTGCCGGTCCGCGGTCCAGTGCCGGTCCAGCCATTTGATCGTCCAGACCACCAGGTCATTTATCTTTATACCACATTACAGTCCAAAAAAATCATCCAAGTTCCAAATGCCTAGAACAAGACCATTTGGATGTGGGAGGGGTCAGCATTGTGATGGACTGGCCATAAAGACATGGCAACAGAGTAGTGGGGCACCTTAGAGGGCACTGCTGTGAACTTCACAAAAAGGGTGACACATAACATCTCACCACAACTCCTTTGCAGGTTATTGTGAGCCCCCCAAAACACCCCCATAACCCACTATACCCACCTGTCTACAACCCTAATAGCCCTTATGGCTGCAGGTGGCACCTATATGGCAGTACAGTAGGGTTTGGGGGGAGTTGGTGGGCTCACATTAATGTCATGGTTAGAGTGGCTTATGGGCCTGGGTCCTCCTCTCTGTGGTTCACTAACCCCCCCCCCCCCCCACAGGCTACTTAAGAGACCTCTGCAGAGCTCTACTAGGCTTTCCTATGTCAGATGCTGATGTTCCGTAAGCAGGTATGTACGTTTTCCAATTTTTGTGGGGATGCAAGGGGGTCAGTGAACACGGAAGGAGTGTGTGGGGAGTCTTTACCTGGTCTCTGAAGTGGTTATCTGGTCACTTTGGATACCTTTTGGGCACTTACACCTGATTTTAGATTGCCTAAGTCACAACGTATAACTTCTGTCCAGGAAGTCTCATCAAACCTTCAATTATTGCTGCAGGATGACTAAGTCTAGGTCGGCTTACATCCTGGCCACCTCCCACCCTAACCACTCCTCCAGAAATGCCCCTTTGAGTTCTGGGCGCACAGCGAGATTCTGAGGCCTAAAAAGTCCCTGTATATGTCCAAAAAGTCCTTTTGATTATCGACACTTGGATGACCTGTCTTTTTGATCCTGTCTTTTTTCCTTGAATGGATGATGGTATGAGTCTGGGCGTGATTGGATGAAAATTGCACATGACCGCGATGCCACTACTTTAAAAACAACAACTCTGCAGCCATGATTGAAATTACCATGAGGAGATTTAAACCTTACTGTTAAAGGTATGAAGATGTTTGATAGCACCAGATATATATTTATTTATGGAGTGTTTCTTTTTTGAGTGCTGATTAATGATGCTGGATGGCTTTTTTTACGGGGCCTTGAAACAGCTGCGGGTGAAACTTGAGCTTATGTCGGCAATAATCCACCGCCTAGGAATAGCGTACTAAGTACAGAAAAGTTCTTCTATGTATATATACTAATACATTGTTTTCTGAAAATATAAATGACTGAAAAAAATCCTTCAACTGATGACACTTGCTGGTATACTTAAACCTGAAGAAAGTATAATTGAAGCACACCTCTGATGATCCACTAGAAAACTGTAACAATATACCTTTTTGGATTTTGTTGCTAAATTATTGAGAAGTTAACAAGGAATTGATTATTGGCTTTGTGATGTTTACTCTTCCCTTGAAATATTGTTTCTGCCAAATGCAGCTATTGCCTGAATCAAACCTTATACAGTAAAACCTTGGATTGCAAGTAACTTGGTTTGCAAGTGTTTTGCAAGACAAGCAAAATATTTTATTAAATTTTAACTTGATATACAAGCAATGTCTTGCAATACAAGTACATACAGTATACACACTTTACAACTGAGCCAATGGTTCTCTCTCTGACACTGCAAGAGTGTAGTTACTGTTCTAAACGAGTAAAGTCTTGCAATACGAGTATATACAGTATACATGCATCACATCATCACATATGAGCTAATGGTTCTTCTCTCTCTGACGCTGCAAGAATGTAGTGACTTCTAAATAAGCGAGGTTTTGCAATACAAGTACGTACAGTATTTTGTATTAAAGTTTTGGGGCTGTGGAATAAATTGTCTAAGTTTCCATGATTTCCTATGGGGAAATTTGCTTTAATATACGAGTGCTTTGAATTACAAGTATGCTTCTGGAACGAATTATGCTCGCAAACCAAGGTTTTACAGTATACTTGCTATATTTGGCCAGGTATCATCCAGTGGTATCCACCATAAAAAGTGAAACTCGCCAATCAGACTGGCTAGTTTTGCCTTTTCGTAAATGGATATCATAAATGTACAGATAAAAGGTTTGAACTGAGCTGCAAGTAACCAAGCCAGATAAAACTTTCTGATTCTGCAGGACATTTTAATGCACAAAGAACTTGAATTGCCAAGCAGCCAGTTTATGGTTTTTGTGGATGTAAAGTATCTTACTTGGCTTGGAGTTCTTGACATAATACAGGTCATAAGTGGAAGAAATCTCTTACTTGAACAGAACAGAAAAGATTAGTTTGTGCTTATAGAAATACTGTGGCTACTGGCAGTCATATGATATGTAAAATGGTCCACAGATATGCAGTACTCTTGTGTAAGTATACAGCATTTCATTGAACAATATTTTGCTCCTTATTTTGCCATTAGTAAACTGAGCAAGGCACTGATTATGATGGTTTCAGAAGTTGTGAAGACTCTAACATATTATGAACTCTCTTGTAGCCTTTCAAATGCATGCTTTCTGGCTCTGCAGCAGGACCATGGAATTTGCTTTTCTGAGACATGTCAAGCGTCTTACTATAATTACTTAATGACAAAAAAAATTATCTAGTTGAACTGTAAGAGAAGTCAGTAAAATATCTCTTACAAACATACAATCTATGCATTGTTTTATTTTCAGCATGGCTTTTAAGGTGTATGAACTTGTTTAGTTTACATAATGAAGCAAAATTATAAGCCTAGGAAAACATATACTTTGATTTCAAGCAGTGTCTCTTTTTTTTTTTTTTTTTTTTTTTTTGCAACATTTGGCAATGCCCTTGTGTTATTGACATAACTGTTTGCACCAATATTTTGTATTTTTATAGTATAATAACTGGATTCTCCTTAACACCTGTTCCTTGATTCTTATGGGCTTCTCTTTGGTATAATTCCCAGGTCTCCTTTGTTTTTTGCTCTAATATATAATCTTCTTTTTCTTACTTGGTGGGTATTTTGTAAAAGGGCTATTTTTTACCATATTCTAAACATAGGGAGAAGAAACTTGAGGGGCAATCCAGGTACACATACAAAATATAAAGCTTGAGAGCAAGCAAAGGAAATCCCTGAGCAGAAATATTGCAGAATGTTCAAGTTTCACCTAGAGGGGCTGGTCTTAAAAGTGGCCCACAGAAAGGACATGAGAATTAGCAATCTAGGAGCCCTTCCAGAGCCCCCAGTTACAATGACCTAGCTTAGAGAGTATTAGGGCTTGAACAACCAGAACAAAGTTTTGAATATACGGAAATTTTATAGCTTGCCTTAGCTTTTTCAATATAAGAAAAACACTTCTAACCATACTGTTCAGAAAAAAATAAACCTGAATTCCTAAAATCCTTAGGATTCAAAATGGTGAAAATAGTTGGCCATTTAAAAATTACGATCAATCCAAGGATGACATGGAAAAGACAGCAAAAGAAATGGGTTTTTTTCCATATTAATTATCAGTTTATATGATAGTAACATAGTAAATGACTGTAGATAAAGACCTGAACGGTCCACCCAGTCTGCCCTATAATTACATGCATTACAATTTAATGATTAAATTAAAGTGTCTCTATTCTTTGTTATTTCTAGACCAAAGACCTTAAAGTTTGCCTGATACTGACCTTAGGTTCCAACTACTAGAGTTACAGTCAAAGCTTACTCTAGCTTATCCAAACCATCTTGTTGTATGTGGGATTTAGTCTGTGAAAGTCTGCCTAGCACCGTCCTCATGATCCAAATTGCTGGGGCTTTCATCGAAGCTCTCCCAAGCCCATCCTAAATCGAATTGCCATATATGGGACACAGATTGTGCAAATCTGCCCGGTTTCAGCATTAGTTCTACAATTGATACCATTCATAATCTAATTAAAGATTCTCTGTGTTCATTCCATGCTTTTTTGAATACCATCACCATTTTCCTCTCCACCACCTCTCTTCGGGACATTAATCCTAAGTCTACCACCCTGCAACATCAATTAATGTCCCCTAGTTTCACCAATTTCCCTCTCTGGAAAAGATTTAGTTCTATATTAATACCTTTCAAGTATTTAAATGTCTGCATCATATCACCCCATCTCTCTTCTTTTCTAGAGTATGCATATTCAGGTCTTCCAGTGTCGTCTTGTACACCTTTTGGTTCAGGCCCCTACCATTTTCGTCACCTTCCTCTGGACTGCTTCAAGTCTTCTTATAACAGCCAGATATGGTCTCCAAAACTGAACAGTACTCCAAGTGGGGCCTCACCAATGACCTGTACAGGGACATCAACATCTCCTTTCTTCTGCTAGTTACACCTCTTTCTATACAGCCTAGCATCCTTCTGGCTACAGCCACCACCTTGTCACACTGCTTTGTCACCTTCAGATCCTCAGACACTATCACTCCAAGGTCCCTCTCCCCATCCATGCATATCAGCCTCTCACCTCCCAGCACATACATCTCCCTTGAATTTCTACTCCCCAAATGTATCACTCTGCCCTTCTTTGCATTGAATTTTAGTTGCCAAACATTAGACCATCCTTCCAACTTTTGCAGATCCTTTTTCATATTTTCCATTGCCACTCTATTACAGTTCTTGGTATCATCTGCAAAAAGGCAAATCTTACCATCTAACTCTTCGACAATGTCACTCACAAACATATTCAAGTTTCAAGTTTATTATGTCTTGATATACCGCTTTTACTTTCCAAAGCGGTTTACAACTTTACTGTGTTAAAAAATTAATAATTAAAAAATGGGGGAATAGACAAACAAAACTAAAAGTAATTATTGAGACAAAAAATGAAACAAAAGGAAAAATGGTAAGGATACAATATTAAAAATAAAAAGGAAAGGTACAGGAAAAAAAACATCAGGGAAGGGAGTTGACTTGAGCAAGCATCTTTGATATTTGCTTTTTGTTGTTTTTTCATTATCAACCGTAAATCTCATAGGCTTCTTTGAAGAGAAAAGTTTTAAGATTTATTTTAAAGTTATTTAAACTAGTTTCTTGCGTTAGGGTAAGGGAAAGAGCGTTCCATAGTGTTGGCGCAACTACCGAGTAAATGGTTTTGCATGCTGTGTCATAGAAAAGCTGTTAGATTGAGGGAACAGTCAGAAGATGTTGCTGAGATGATCTTAGTGACCTTGAGGATTCGTAAGGGATTAAAAGTCTGTTAATGAATATGGGGGAGTGATTGAGTTTAACTTTGAAAGTTAGTAAAAGAGTTTTGAATGAGATTCGGTGAATGATGGGTAATCAATGAGCTTTTTTTAAGAAGAGGGGAAACATGGTCAATTTTTTTTTTTTTTTTTTTTTTTGCTTTAAAGATTATTTTAATAGATGTATTTTGAATTATTTGTAATCTCCTGATCTGTTTTTTTTAATAATTCCCTGATAGAGGGAATTACAATAGTCTAAACTGGAAATGACTAAAGAATGGATTAGAATATTGAGAGATTTAGGGTTTAGAAGAGATGAAATAGAGGGTATCATCCTTAGTTTGAAGAAACATTTATGCACAACGGAGCTGATTTGGGCTTTGAACGAAAGAGTATTGTCAAAAAATTACACCTAAAAGTTGAATAGTCGGTACCAGTTGGATTGGAGTGGAAGAAATGCATAATTGGGATTTCAACATTTCATTTTCTTTAGTTGGAAAAAGCATGGCCTTCATTTTGTTGATGTTAAGGGCGAGTAAATTTTGAGATAGCCAGTTACTAATGAGGGTAAGATTTTGGTTGATTTCTTGAATTTGCGCAAGTTGTCTAATTGAATAGGATGAATTAGTTGAATATCATCTGCGTATGCAAAGATAGTAAAGCCAATGGATTGTGTGATAGTAAGGAGAGGAGAAAGAAAGAGATTGAATAACATTGAATAGAATCGACTACAGCACCAATCCCTGAGGCATTCCAGTACTCACCCTTCCTTCCTCTGAGTGAATTCCATTAACTACCACCCTCTAATATCTGTCCATCAACCAGTTTCTAATTAATTTCACCACTTTGGGTCCTAACTTCAGCTGGTCAAGTTTGTTCAAGAGCCTTCTATGAGGAACCGTGTCAGAGGCTTTGCCTAATTCTAAGTAAATTACATTTAGCGCATGATGTCATCCACCGATCAATAGTGTCTACATGGTTTGATGGTTTGATATTTAATTTTTTTTATTTCTTATTTCAATTTTTTTTATTACTTATTTCAATAACAATCATATGCAATCAACAGTTTCCAACTTATATCAAATCTCAAAAGAAATAATATAATAAGGTAAATTAGACATGTTTCAACTGTTTGTTAGTCCACAATAAAATGAAGGAGGAGTTTCATAAAGATCGAAGACTAATTTTACTCTCTCGCTTATTAAGGAAAAAGATGGAAGCCTGAAGTGGACCTAATCTAAACTTCTATTTTCGAGCATTCATTCCTGGATATTGACAGGGGTACTTGCAGACCTCACCTCTATTTCCAAAATGAATCTTGTCAACTGTGTAGAGTCCAAAGAAATATACCTTGCTCCCTTGAAATTAATCAAACATTTATAGGGAAACCTGGAGTCTCAATAACAAAAATTGTTTCCTCTTTTTTTGTGTTAATCTGGACACATCTGGATACATTCTTATTTTTTGATTCAGAAACAAAACATCTTTATACCTGAAAAACAACTTCAATAGCTAATCTCTATCTGAATCTAGAGCTAATTGCACAAATAATGTAGCAAATGTAAACTGTAATGAATCAGATTTTTCTATTAAATTTGTCAAGTCCAATACATCTATTACCGGTTCCTGATGGTTTTCCAGAGTCTTCTTTTTTCCTAAGGAAATATAATAAATTTTAGAAATAGGTGGAAAAGAGTTTTGAAGGACTTTCAGAATCTCTGAGAGATATCGTTTAAACATATATATTGGAGAAGTAGTAATTGTTTTAGGAAAGTTAATCGGCCTTAAATTTTGGCTCCGTGTGGTATTTTCCAAAACTTCCATCTTGAAATTAATATTATTTTCTTTCATTAGGAGCTGATTTTGCGCTCCAAGAATTTCCAATTTTTTCTCTTGTTCAAGTGATTTTTTTTCAAATTTATCCACTTTTTGTTGCAAAGTTAGAGTCTCAGTTAGTCCCAGTCCCCTAATACTGAGAGCAGAACTGTAATATCAGCATATATCAGGGATATCAAACTGAAGGATTCCAATTTGGCCCAAAGAGGTAGTAGCAATACATTGGACAATATTGGGGACAAGAGCTCAATGTTAATTTAATTTATTCTAAATTTTGCTATATCAACTTTTACACAGCTTATAGCAAAACAATTCACAACCAACAAAAAAAGGCAGGGAGGATGCAGAGGCAATATACTAATTTTAGTAAGAAGGCAACAGTACATGGTAAAGAATTGAACTGATGCTACTATAAAACATAAAGTGTTGAAGGGAAAGAAAGGGAGGTGTTAATACTGGTCTGCTATTTGCAGTGCTTCCCTATAGGCCTCTGTGAAATCAAGGCATTCATTCCTTTTTAAAATATAAGTGACCTAAATAGTAGCTTTGCTCAGAACAGCTTGTACAATCTAATGGGAATTCTGAATCCACTTCCTCAAAACGAGTCAGCGGTGTTGGGATTCTTCATCATTCCCCATAACTGGAAAGTACTCAATATATTTTTTTTTTAATTTTTTTGCTTATTTTCTTATTTTCTCTTTATTATAATTTATTTATGTTTCAATGTAGCTTAAATATAGCTTATATATAGAAAAAGGTTTAAAAGTGCATCACTTATCTTAAATCCTTATCGGTTCCCCTTCCCGATGCGTTTCGGAACTCTTTTTCAAGGTCGGGGGAACAAGAGATAAGGTTAATCCTCAACCATAGTCTTACTGCCGCTGGCTATCAAAGAAAATTGGATTGTACAAGCTGTTCTGAGCAAAGCTAATATTTAGGTCACTTATTGAAAACCTGAAGTGAGTCATATTAGTTTGGTAGATTTTTAAACTATAAGGCAGGAAGTTTTAGCCCACAAGTAACTAGGCAGGAAATTCCAAAGAGAGGAAGGAAGGTTGAACAAGGCAGTGTGACACATGGTTTAGTGCCAAATATGAGTATTGTAGAACAGATAACATAATTTCTCTTATTGAAACCTTCTGGGGTTGGAAGAAGATATGCAGTAAGAGAGTAATCTATAAATAGGCACCTGTTTTTAGGCACCAAGAACACATCTAGTTGGAGCCTATTCTATACAGAAAAATTAGTGCCTACTTTTCATTCTTAGAATATTAGCATAACAGGTCTAATATGCTCCTAAATTTTAGGTATGAGCACATATGCCGGACTATAAAAATGTGCATTCTAGAATTCTAGACTGTGAATGTAATTACAGTCATGTGAAAAAATTAGGACACCCCCCAAAAATATTCAGGTCTTTCTTAAGAAATGTTCACATATATCCTCCCATTTAGTGGCTCAAATCACACACAGGTGTATCACATCAGGTGCACATGATTAGAACATTGTTACTCAGAATACTGCTGCGAAGCTGATCTTTGGAAAATGTAAATTTGACCATGTGACCCCTTTGCTCCTGAGTCTTCATTGGCTCCCAGTTTATCTTAGAATTCAGTTCAAATGTGCTTGCATCTCTTTCAAAATTTTATATGGCATTTTATTCCCCTCATTCCCTTTTTATGGAATGCTTACAGATTTTCCTTTGCAAGAGGCATCCAACAATTCAAACTCTCCTTTCCTTCTAGAAAAGGAATTAAAGGAGTTAAGATCTTCAGTCAATCTCTGGCTTTCAAACTTTCTCAACTATGGAATGAACTCCCCTTAATTCTGAGGAGCCCCAGTTTTTTCCAATCTTTCCGTAAATTTTTAAAAAGCTTTCTTTTTGCCAAACATTTTGAAAATGAATCTCTTTGAAACATTTGCTATTACTTTCTTTAGTTTTTATTTAATGGTAAACTTTCTTTAGTTTTTATCTAATTGTTGTAAACTGAGTTGAGCTTCCTTAGGTTGATGACCCAGTATATAAAGTTAAGCTTTAGTTTAGGTTAGTTTTAGTTTAGTGGTTTGTCCTACTTAAACCTCAGACATTTAATTTGGTGTGCCCATGACTGCTGCGGTGAGAGTGAACACTATAGTGAGATCAAAAGAGCTGACTGAGGCCTTCAGAAAGAAGATTGTAGCAGCTTATAAGTCTAATAAGGGATTTTAAAAGATCTTGAAATAATTTGACATTAGCCAATCCACGGTCTGGATAATAGTGTACAAGTGGAGGACTTTCCAAACAACTGCTAACATGCCAAGGTCTGGCCGTCCAAGCAAGATGTCCCTCAGAGCAGATTGCAAGATGCTAAAAGAAATCTCCAAAAACCCTAAAATATCTTCACGGGTCCTACAGCAGGCTCTTGTTACTGTTGATGTGAAAATGCATACCTCTACAATCAGAAAGAGACTGCACAAATTTAACTTGCATGGGAGGTATGCAAGGAGAAAACCTTTGCTCTTTAAGTGAAACATCAAGGCCAGACTGAAGTTTGCCAGAGAGAACATAGATAAATACCAGGACCTCAGGAATAGTGTTCTATGGACAGATAAGTCTAAAATTGAATTATTTGGACACCAGAAAAGAGGACATATTTGGCATACACTAAATAGAGCATTCCAGGAAAAAAAAATCCTCATACTAACTGTGAAGCATGGAGGTGGAAGTATCATAGTTTGAGGATGCTTTGCTGCAACAGGACCTGGCCAGCTCACCATCATAGAATCTACTAGAAGGTGCTTAAGGAACATGTGAGACCATCTGTAAGAAAATTAAAGCTGAAGCAGAACTTGACCCTGCAACACAACAATGACCCAAAGCATACCAGTAAATCCACCAAGGACTGGCTGAAAACTAAGAAATGGAGAGTCCTGGAATGGTCAAGTCACAGCCCTGATCTTAATCCCATTCAGATGCTCTGGGGTGATTTGAAACGGGCTGTACATGCAAGAAGCCCCTCAAACTTCTCACAGCTGAAAGAATTCTGCATTGAGGCGTGGGACAAACTTTCCTCAGACCAATGTCAGACTGGTAGAAGGCTACAAGAAACATCTCACTGCAGTTATTTCAGCCAAAGGGGGTAACACTAGCTATTAGGGTGTAGGGTGTCCTAATTTATTCCTCAGTTTTTAAATATCTTTGTTACATGAGTAAATCAAGGAAAATTTTTATTGTATACCTGCAATTACATTACTTTCTTTTCCAGAGATAAAAAAAAATGATTTGACATTGTTATATAAACATTTCTTAAAAAAGAACTGAATATTTCATGGGGTGTCCTAATTTTTTCACATGACTGTACATAGATTGCAATATTTTATAATCTATGTTGAAAATATGGACCCCCGTCCTATGTTCTAGTCTAATGGTACACATGTGAACATGCACATACAAAGTAGGTGCCAGTGAATATTATTGCTTACTTACAGAATAGCAGAAAACCAGAAAAATTGTCAATTTTTTTTATTACTTATTCTTTATTGAATTTCAATTTTTTATGACAATAACAATCATATGCAATCAACAGTTTCCAACTTATATCAAATCTCAAAAGAAATAATATAAGGTAAATTAGACATGTTTCAACTGTTTGTTAGTCCACAATAAAATGAAAGAGGAGTTTCATAAAGATCGAAGACTAATTTTACTCTCACTTATTAAGGAAACAGATGGAAGCCTGAAGTGGACCTAATCTAAACTTCTATCTTCGAGCATTCATTCCTGGATATTGACAGGGGTACTTGCAGACCTCACCTCTTTTTCCAAAATGAATCTTGTCAACTGTGTAGAGTCCAAAAAAGTATACCTAGCTCCCTTGAAATTAATCAAACATTTATAGGGAAACCTTAATACAAAAGTAGCACCCAGTTTTAAAACCTGAAGTCTCAATAACAAAAATTGTTTCCTCTTTTTTTGTGTTAATCTGGACACATCTGGATACATTCTTATTTTTTGATTCAGAAACAAAACATCTTTATACCTGAAAAACAACTTCAATAGATAATCTCTATCTGAATCTAGAGCTAATTGCACAAATAGTGTAGCAAATGTAAACTGTAATGAATCAGATTTTTCTATTAAATTTGTCAAGTCCAATAAATCTATTACTGGTTCCTGATGGTCTTCCAGAGTCATCTTCTTTCCTAAGGAAATATAATAAATTTTAGAAATAGATGGAAAAGAGTTTTGAAGGACTTTCAGAATCTCTGAGAGATATCGTTTAAACATATCTATTGGAGAAGTAGTAATTGTTTTAGGAAAGTTAATCAGCCTTAAATTTTGGCTCCGTGTGGTATTTTCCTAAACTTCCATCTTGAAATTAATATTATTTTCTTTCATTAGGAGCTGATTTTGCGCTCCAAGAATTTCCAATTTTTTCTCTTGTTCAAGTGATTTTTTTCAAATTTATCCACTTTTTGTTGCAAAGTTAGTGTCTCAGTTAGTATCACAGTGCAATGGATAGATAACGTTTGCAATTGTGTCCCCAAAGAAAGCTGTAAAGTTGAAATTGCTTCCCATATAGAGTTTAAGTCAACTACTGTAGGCTTTTCCAAAGGTGCTACTGTATAGGAAAATTTCAAATCACAAAGTTTCACAGTACCTGGTTGCAAATTTATCGATGTCGGTACTTGCTGTTCCTCGTACAGTAGATGGAAGGGGCAGAGAGAGTGTGGGCAGTAGATGGAAGGGGTAGAGAGAGAGGGCAAAAGCTGGGTGGAAGGGGCAAAGAGAGGGCAGATGTTGCATGGAAGGGCGAGAGGACAAACGCTGTATAGAAAGAAGAGAGCAAAGAGAAGATGATTAAAGCAGAAACGACAAAAGGTAGAAAGATTTTTTTTGTTGCTTTACTTAGAATCAAGTAGTATTGTAACTGTATTGATAAAAGTTTATAAATAGGAAATGGAAATAAGGCAATTTTTTGGACTAAACCCCTTTCCTCAGGTCAGAACAGGATACCATAACAGCAGTATACTGTACTGTTTTGAAGAAAGATTTGGCCTCTTAAAGCTAATTGAAAAATGGATTAGTCCAATAAAATGGTATTTTCTTATTTCTCATTATTTGTTTTATTTTTATTTGTTAATTTGTAAAGTGTTGGTTGTTATGTATCAGTTTTTTTCAAATTTACATCTACTGTCTTTATATTTTGCACAGTATTAAGGGATATGTGTCACTGTTTTTGTGGTGTTGTGGTCTGGTTTCTTGGTGGTTCAGTTTAACTTTTGTCTACATATTTCTATTTTTAGTTTGTGATTATTCCATATTGGGTGAGGGTCTATCTCTGTTCTGTGTGTATGAAAAGGACATAGTTTTCAGCTGGCATTGACTGTGCAGGATCAATTGACTGGGATCTGGCTTGTTTAGTTTTACAATGTATGTGTTGGTATTCTAGTGCTCACTGCAGTGTTTAAGATGCTGCCTTTCCCTAGGTACACTCTTGTTGTGCGATATGTGGATTGTTACTAAAAATTATATTTTTCATATAGATGAAGGGGGGGGGGGGTCAAAAAATGAGGGGCCCCGGATGTCACATATGCTAGGTACGCCACTGAATGCCCTTGTATCGCTCTATGTTACAGCTGCACCTTGAATACTGTGTGCAATTTTGGTTGCCATATCTGGAAACAAATATAGCAGAATTAGAAAAGGTATAGAGAAGGGTGATGAAAATGATAAGAGGAATAGGATGACTTCCTTATGAGGAAAGACTAAAGTGACGGGGTTCTTCAACTTGGAGAAAAGAGAGTTCAGGGGTGATATGATAGAGGTCTATAAATTACTGAGTGGAGTGGAAAGAGTAGATGTGAATTACTTGGTCACTCTTTCCAAAAATACTAGGACTGAGGGCATGCAATGAAGCTACTAAGTAGTAGATTTAAATCAAACTGGAGAAAATAATTCTTCATACAATGTGTAATTAAACTCTAGAATTCATTACTGGAGAATGTGGTGAAATCAGCTTACCGGGTTTTAGAAAAGGTTTGGACAATTTCCTAAAAGAGAAGGCCATAAGCCATTATTGAAATGGCTTGGGGAAATCCACTGCTTATTCCTAGGATAAGCAGCATACTATTCGGGATCTAGCCTAGGTATTTGGGGCCTGGGCCACCGTTGGAAACAGGATACTGGGCTTGAAGGACCTTTGATCTGTTCCAGTCTGGCAATTCTTATGTTTTAACTAACATGGCTCTTTAAGTAGTAGGGTTACTGAGTAGACCATCTCCAGATCTATACATAAACAACTCAAGAAAAGCAATTTCTGAAATAAATATGCATTTCCCCCAAAAGTTGTATACATATTATAAAAAAATAAATCAATTTGGGCAAAAGAAAATATGAATCTTGGAATAAGATCAAAAAAATCCCAGGCATATCTATGGTTCTGCTTGGTGAATTGTAACTGTATTCATTTTATGTGGTCGCACTGTATTCCTCATTTACTCTATGAAAAGAAAGCTAAACTGGGAATACTTATTCTGAGTCCACCCACACTAAACCCTATAATCCTCAGCTTTTTGCTGTCTTACTGGCTTATATCGCATGTGAGAATAAGCCTCTTTCATGCCAGTTATTTCTTGTTATAACTAACAGCCAATTTCATCATTGCTGTTTGTGTCTTAAATTCCTTTGAAAACACAGGATTTTCTTGATGATCATGATTTGCTTGATTGGTATCAGTTTGGTTTCTGCCCTAAGCATGGAACGGAAACACTTTTAAATGGGGTTTTCTGATTCAATTATTTTATTTATTTGTTGGGATTTATTAACCATCTTTATGAAGAGATTCACCTAAGGCGGTATACAGGAGGTGCAGCTTGGTTTAAAAAATTCCAGTTTTCTTAACGGTATAACGATGGTAGAATGACCAAATGTAAGCAAGGATACAATCAATGAGGTAAACGTGGGGATTGCAAATGGAAACCTAGGGCTCCTTTTACTAAGCTGCGGTAGCGGTTTTAACACGCGCATTAGACGCTAACGCCACCATTGAGCTGGCGTTAGTTTTTATGCGTAGCGCGGAGAGCAGCACATGCTAAAAATGCTAGCGCACCTTAGTAAAAGGAGCCCCTAGTAATGGGACCAACATGAAACAGTATCAGAAATGGAAAATACTCTCTAGCTTGTTTGCCAAAACTCACCATGTAAATATTCACTAATCACAGTTAGGAAGGAGTAAGAAGAAAAAGGCCTCAGATGTCACCTTTAACAGAAAACAGTGCACTAGTGAAAAAGTGAGCTTTTGATATTTGCTTTACTGCTGAACATCCATCACAGTCATAAAAACCCTTTACTCCTTAGTCTGTGCTTTTAAATGTAATTCCACATGAACTTAAATTTGAATGAAGAAATGTGCTTGCCTGGGGATTTTATTTGGCTTCAGATAAGCATATTTGTTAACTCAAAATTGTGTACGCAAGTGTATAGAATTATTACTGCTAATCATTTCTGCAGTGCTGTACATTAAACGTGTAGGAGAACGATCCCTGCTTGATAGAGCTTACAATCTAATCAAAACAGACAAACGGGACAAATAGGGGTTAAGGAATTTCTCACAGAGGGAATCATGAAACAGACATTGGTAAGAGTTAGGAGTTAAAGCAGCCTCAAAAAAGTGGGCTTTTAGCCTACTGTAAATTTCATAGCTAACTGCCAGAGAATTAAGGGGATTGAAGGTATTTTTATAACAGAGCGCAGTAGGGAATCATCATCTTTAAATAGGGGTAGGCAATGATTACAAATTTGAATCGTGATTAATCATGCAATTAAAAATTTTAATTGTGCTTAATCACAGCATGCAAAGGTAAAATAGGAAGTTGTGTCTGGGAGGGGTAAGACACAGCAGGGGGTAGGTTTCCAAGTCAGGCCCAGTCAGCATATGGGACTTGCTGCCTCTGCCAGTGACCCTATGAAGAACCAGGCCTTACTATCTATTTAATGAACCAAAAGGATATTATTGGCATAATAGTATGCACTAATGCCAAGTAATTGTATTAATGTTCCAAGAGAATAAGAACAATATTGAATAATAAAGATGATAAAATAGATCCCTGAGGCATGCCACAGTTTAGTGAGTAAATGGAAGATACTGTGGATGATCCTGAGACTGCAAGTGAATGTTTCTGCAAGAAAGAAGTAAACCAGTTCAACGCCCGAGTCTGCAGTGTGATCGATGAAAGCCTGTGTAGTAAAAGAGAACATAAGAATTGCCGCTGCTGGGTCAGATCTGTGGTCCATCGTACCCAGCAGTCCACTCACGCGGCGGCCCTCTGGTCAAAGACCAGCGCTCTAACTGAGACTAACCCTACCTGTGCATGTTCTGGTTCAGCAGGAATTTGTCTAACTTGTACCAAGTCAAACGTGATTCCATGACAGCAATAAAAACATTTTCCAATTTGCTATGAATTTCACTTTAGATAAATGTTAGGGATTATCTCAGTACCACAGGACTTAGAATAGTGGACCATTTTTATATTCCTGCTGTTTGAGTTTCGTATCCTGTTGGGCGGTATACTTTTCACTGTCAATAAAAATAAGTTTAAAAAAAAAAAAAAAAAGCCAGAGATCTGAAATTTAAAGATCCACATAGATACCTATGGAAGGATCTAGAGTAAGCGATAAGGTGTTACAGGAGGCCGTTGACCTCCTTTCCCCCCCCCCCTCCCCCCAAAAAAAAAATACAGATGTAACAAAAAGCAGCAGGAGATTGAGAAATGTAAAAAAAGAAAAAAAGCCACCACCATCTGGAGTGAGTGATGCCCTGTATAGAGCTCATCCCAAAGAACAGCTCATGAAACAGGGTGTTAAAGGTGGATTGAATTTATATTCACTTCTCTAGGCCCAGTGACATTGGCAATCATGTGATCAAGGTACACATCCTCTTCCATGGGAGCTGCTGGAGTCCAAAACAGAGCGCCAAATTACAGAACAATCTATATGCACCACTCCAGAATAAGTTCACCTTATTCAATTAAACTTATAAACTCACAGTCTATGTTAAACCTTAATAAAAAAAAAAAAAAATCTTTAATTGAATTTAACAACACAACTCTTAAGTGCTAGAGATTTAAATAACAATTAAGGATTTATTACAGTGTTAAAACATCAAATGGATACTGTCCAGAAAGACATTATTGTATCGTCATGCTTTCTACACAGTATAGTATAAAAACTTGTCATGATTTTAAAGGGGAAGTTCCAAAACAATAGAGCCACACATCTAAGGTATGTGTCAGACACTATATAAAATTAAGTACAAACACATTGCTATTCAAGTGTTGACATTCTAAATTCACCCTTACATGCTACATTAAACATACCCTGAAGCACCTAATCTAATCTAATCTTTGGTTTATATACCGGGTCATCTCCCAGTGGAGCTCGACTCGGTTCGCATATAATTAAGACTAGAGTACATAGCAGAAAACATGAGAAGGAAGAACTAATTAAAAACTAAAGTACTTAAGAAAAGCATAAGAAAAATAACTATAATATTATCATTTCGTTGAGGCTGTAGTTAAACCATTTAAAAATTACGAGAACAATAAAGTTTTCAGGAATTTATGAAATAATTGCAGCTGGTCTATAAGCCTAATGAAGTCAGGAAGTTCATTCCAGATCTCTACAAACTTGAAAACAACAGAATGACTGAGCTTCCCAGCAGATTTAATTCCCTTAAAGGAAGGGAAGGCTAACTTATATCTTTGTGTGTTTCTCAAATGGCAAAGTCTAAGGGTATTCCAACATAAGGGGACAAAAGGATCAAATATTCCATAGAGAAGCTTGAAGATTATGCATGCACATTTAAACTGGATCCTAAAGCAAACTGGGAGCCATTGAAGCTTTATCAACACCAGACATTACAGCAAGGGGTTTGAGAATTGCCCTTGGTTGAAAAAAGGGTAGTGTTGTATGGGGAACTGCCCTTGAGTATATAGAGTAGCCCTGAGTTAACCCAGCTAGAAACCAGGGAGTAATAAGTTTTAGACAGGAGTAATAGAGGAAGATGATGTATTTAAAGGAACCTTGTATGTTGTATAAAGCATTTTCTACAAGTTTGTAACAAGGAATATGAGTCTGCTCGTGATGTTCTGTGTTGACTGATTTCATGGAAAACTTGCCTATAGAGTTCATAATGTAATCCATACCTGACTTTGTTATATAGTCGAACTGGGAAGCCAAGAAATACTGTTGAATTATGTTTACTCTTTGGAAGGTTAAGAGAGCAACCCTGTTTAAGTAAATGAAAATTATCAGTGACATAGTAACTGCCATACTGGGGGGGGTCTTCCCCGGGCGCCATCTTCATAGGGGCATGGCACCCGTCCTCCTCTCTACCCCATGCTTAGTAAGGGGGAGCGGTCTGCCCCGGGTGCCGTGTTCGTAGTAGCACGGCATCTGTCCTCCTCTCCACCCCTGCTTCTTCCCCCCCCCCCCCGCCACGCATGTGCACCGTTTCCTTTCTCCCGTACCTCTGTAACATTTTTGGCGCAGCAGAAACCCCCAACCTGCTGTCGTGCTTCTTCTGACATTACTTCCTGGACCTGCGCCTAGGAAGTGACATCAGAGGAGGAGCCCACGCAAGCGCAACAGCAGGTTCAGGGTTGCCGCTCATGCCAGGAACATTATTACAGAGCTACGGGGAAAGGTAAGCGGTGCTTCTGCGGCAATGGAGAGGTGGGGAAGGAGTGTGTAGGGGTTGAGAAGAAGGCAGGGGAGGGGTGCCACCACACAGGGCGCCTCTCACCCTTGCTACACCACTGGTTGTTACACCCAGAATAAATGCAATTTTGTTTATTCAATCCTTGTGAAGACTTGGTTACTTGCTAGGCAGCTGCCTTAGGCCAGGAGGTAGCTGAAACCTGAAAGGTGAAATTAGTGGGCGGGGTAGCTGAGCCATAGTAGAAAGGGAAGAGTGTAGCGCGGTGGTTAAAAGCTACACCCTCAGCACCTGTCAGTAAATTTTGGCCGCAAATGTAGCACAGCCAGGTTAGTGAATCACTCGACAATTATAGAGAATCGCTCGGACTGATTATTATTATTATTTTTTTATTATTATTTATTGGAATTTATTCATATTTTGCAAGATAAACTCTTGCTTGTAGAAATATAGATAGTAAAAAGAATAATACGATTCAGCAATTGCTGGTAAGCCAGAAAATAATATACAATCTTTCTTAGACCACTAAATTAGAGAAAGGTAGAGGAGAAAAGAAAAAGGAGTGAAGAGAAGCTCCAATAGAAGAAAAGATAAAAAATATCAACACAAAGACATAGGCTTAACAACCCAATCCCAATATCCTAATTGTCATTCATTGAATCTTTCCAGCTGCCAAATTTTTCAAGTCCAGAAAAGCTTGCAATTTGTCTGGAGTATAGAAGACATCTTGTACTCTCAAATATTTTATCAAACATTTGCATGGATATGCAAGTAGAAATGTTGCTCTGAGAGTCAATGTCTCAGTACGCATTGCTAGAAATAACTTCCTCCGCTCCTGTGTAATTCTTGTGACATCAGGGAATATTGAAACCTTTTTCCCGTAACACAAAGTCTGAGGGTTACGAAAGTAAAGTCTCATAATAAGATTTACATCTTGTTCAAATACAAGTGAAATAAGCAATGTAACCCTTTCTGTAGCATCAGACAATGTTGTTTCCACTAATTCTGTTACATTTAAAGACTTTTCTAATTGTGGAGGTGTTTCTGCTTCTGGTGTAGGGTCGTCTTTTTTTTCTTAAAAGGTAGATAGTAAATTCGGTTCACTGATGAAATATTTAGAACTTCTATTAAGTAACGCTTCCACATATCTAAAGGCGCCACACCAAAAGCCTTTGGAAAATTCAAATAACAAAGATTAAGTCTTCGATTATGATTCTCTATCTGTTCAATTTTCCTGTTCAAAAGTAACCTCTCCTTAACCAGGTTGTTAGTTACAGCCTGAATACCAACAACATTGTCTTTTACGTTACCAATTTCTGAGGACAATTCTTCTTTAGTTGCTGTTAAAGCTTTCCCCAAGACATCTACAGTAGTTACCAGGGTGGATATTTCCTGGACTGACCTGGCTACCAGAGAGTTCAACCCCAGAGAGATTCTCATATCTTCTCAAGGGTAATCACCATCGCTTTAGATGATACAGGGCCGGAAACCAAGCCAGCATTTAAATTTCCCTGCTCGCTGCAAATTCTCACGAGTCCAGCCCTCTGCATTGAGGTTTCCCCTGTCTTCACTTCGGTGCAGGGTTCACTTGACAGGCTCGCAAGCTGAGCAGGGTGTGGCGGCGGAATGGCTGCTGGAGGGGAGAGAGATATCTCCAGCTCCGAATTTCCTGCCTCTCTTCCAGCTGCAGAACGCTCGGGCACACCTCCAGGTATTTCTGTAGGATTGAGGGAGACTGTTGTGAAATCAAGCATAGTTTTTTGCGTCGGGGTAGACGTCCTCACTTCCGTTTAGAGTGTGGCATCTTGGAATTCCTCCAAAAAAGAACACTCCCAATTTCGATATTACAACGGACTCCTAGCTGCCGCCATATTGATTCTCCTCCAATGCTGGTATCTTGGACTGATTATTTTAATATTAATGACCTCATTGTACTATTTTTTATTTATTCAGCTTTCTATACTGTTCTCCCAGGGGAGCTCAGAACAGTTTACATGAATTTATTCAGGTACTTGAGCATTTTTTCCTATTTGTCCTAGTAGGTTCACAATCTACTACTACTACTACTATTAATTATTTCTATAGCTCTACCAGACGCATGCAATGTTGTACAGAGTCGCAAAGAGTAAGAAAACAGTCCCGGCTTGAAAGAGCTTACGATCTAAACAGGCAAGACAGACACACAGGATGTCAGTTAAGGGAACGGTTAATCAGCTGGCTGGGTTGGTGGGCAGAGGAGTAGGGTTAAGGATTGAAAGCTATATCAAAAAGGTGGGTTTTCAGTCTGCTTTTAAACAAGGGAAGGGGCTTGATGGGCAAACTCATGTAATTTATTCCAGGCATAGGGTGCAGCTAGATGAAAGGAACGAAGTATAGAATTGGCAGTGGACGAGAAGGTTAACGCTAAGAGTGACTTATCTGAGTAATGGAGTTCTCTGGGAGGTGTATAAGGAGAGAAAAGCGAGGAGAGAGATTGAGGGGCAGCAGAATGAACATACTTGTAGGTCAGCAATAAAATCTTGAACTGTATGCGATGGCAGATAGGAAGCCAGTGAAGTGACTTAAGGAGAGGGGTGACATGAGCGTAGCGAGGTTGGTAGAAGATGAGTCACGCAGCAGAGTTTTGCACAGATTGCAAGTGTTTTGCAAGACAAGCAAAAGTTTTATAAAATTTTAACTTGATATGCAATCAAGGTCTTGCAATATAAGTACATACAGTATATACACATCACATCATCACAACTGAGCCGATGGCTTTTCTCGCTCTCTGACACTGCAGAAATGTAGTGACTGTTCTAAACAAGCAAGGTCTTGTAATACGAGTACATACAGTATTTTGTATTAAGGTTTTGGGGTTGTGGAGTTTCCATTATTTCTTATGGGGAAATTTGTTTTGATATGAGTGTTTTGGATTACAAGCATGTTTTTGGAACGAATTATGCTTACAACCCAAGGTTTTACTGTATTTCTTGTAACTTCATTGAGTTTCCCTTAGTCATCGTAACCTTTTCTAGTGCTACTATATCTTTCTTGAACTAAGGAGACCAGAATTGAGCACAATACTCCAGGTGAGGTTGCACCATGGAGCGATACAGAGGCATTATAACATTCTTAGTCTTGTTAACCATCCGTTTTTTTAAATAATCCCTAGCATCTTGTTTGCTTTTTTGGCTGATGCACATTGGGTGGAAGGTTTCGTCATATTATCTACAATGACACCCAGATCCTTCTCATGGGCGCTAACCCCCAAGGTGGACCCTAGCATCTGGTATCTGTCTTTAAGTGTGTTGGCAAAGAATCCTTAAATATTCACATTGTAAGCCAATTTTCCTGGTTTACATTAATTCCTTTTTTTTATTTCAAATGTGTTTGCCTTTCCTATTTGCTGTTGACAATCAAGTCAATTGTGTATTGTTCCAAGATTGTTTTCCGTCTATCACACTCGTCTTGTTCTCATCTGATTTGTTTTCCATTTTTCAACTGCAGTACTGTAGCAAAACGACTAGATGAAACATTTAAAATAATCCATAGTTTGGTTGATGCAATAATTGTGTCTTCAGGAAAATCAAATGTACATTTAAAGCTGGTCCTGACTTTGAGGATTGCTAATTCACAGACTTTCCAAAAGGCAACCTCGAGTGAAAAGTGACTTCAGTGCCAAGAACTGGCAATGGACTAAGAACAATCAGAGCTCAGATCAGAGTCTGCTGAAAACTATTACACTGCCATATGTGAAACTTGAGAAGTGTTCAAAGGCCACTGTGATTGTCTACTATGAGGGAGTTTCATAACAGCCACAAATAAACTGTGCTTGATGAGTAGATACTGTATTCTTGTTTCTTCACAACAGGCTGATATATCTTCTGATCCACCACTTATTGAGGCATATTTTTTAATTTAACTTATAGTTAAACTGATCACAATCAACTTATGCAAATTTCAGGACACTATGTGTAAACATGACTTGAAGGTTACTTCTCAGTCTAATGCAAGCTATCACATGGTATTTTCTGATTTCTTTATTCAGAATTTTCTTTATTTCAATTCATTTTACTGTAAACCAATCTTTCGAAACAATGTAGATTTAATTCAGAAACCTCCAATGAAGTATACACAAATGCTTTTAGCGGTTTTCTAACACTAGGCTTAATCCAAACTTTCAAAGCCAGCATATTGTATATCTGTTATAGAAAGGATGCATGCTCTCAGAAATTCCACTATTAGCCTCTGAGAAAATGGCTATCTTCTTATATTAGTTTACCGGGATCAAATCTCTAAATGTACTATAATCATATAAAGAAACCGGTATGGAGTATTTTCAAATCGTTTCAATTAATTATGAGTATGCCTCAGCCCCACCACTCCACCGCTGTGCTAGCTCTTAACTGCAGCGAGATTTATGTGGCACTTCATCATTGGCCGCTCATAGTCATTTTAAATCTGCTAGTCTTGTTTTTTAATTCTTTTTTTGTATCTTTTTTATGTGTACCTATAAAACCATCTTAACTGTAAGAATCAAATGTACTTAATTGTACTTAGCTTTAAGTAGCATAGCTAAATCCAGCCAACGCTGGGGAGTTTAACCCAACATGTTTCGCACCATACAGGCGCTGTGTCAAGTGTCTCCCTAAAAAATAAATAGTAAAGAGGAGCGTTAGAGTGTGTTTTATCCTAACAATTTCCCCTTAAAATACTCAATTCATCTTAAACCACATATTTCAAAGTGTCCTTACCGAGGTGCAGCGTGTCATCCGACTCATTCAGTGTCTAGAGTAGAATGGCCGCGGCGTTCTCCTCAGCCCTTAAATATCCCTACTGTTCCAGCCCCTGGAGGATCATTGGCTAGACTTCTAACCAATCACAGACATCCACTCTATCTCCCCATTCAATCCATATGGTTCCACTGTATTCAGAGAAAATATCTGTCTCTGTTCAATGAGATTCAATTTTTTATGGTCTCAGAAATTCAGCATTCTCTATACTGGCCAAAACTGTTTTCAGATCCAGCACACATCACCTCCGGGAGAGGAATATGAGCCAGCCATGAAGGTCTCAATGTGGCTAAATTTGTATCTTAGAATGAGACTTGTGCTAATCAATTTCATCTTCATAGTAATTGCTATAATATAGCACGTATATTTTAAAGTTACTGCATGTTCTTTATAAAATTTCCAGGGGTGTTGCATTTATACATTTTCTTAGCAGAAAATTCATTAATGTCATCACAGCTTGGTTTTAGATTGTGACTTGAGATTTATTGCATACCTTTTCCAAATCTGAGATTCTTGTCAAACAAGAATACTACAACCATTTAACTATCTCTCTTAGTGCCAACCCTCACCATCTCTTTGCCACACTTCTCTCTCTACTCAGAGTACCCCCATCTACTATCTCCTCCTCACCCCCCCCCCCCCAAGACAATGGCAGAGTTCTTCTATGACAAGATTCTCAAGATCCACCTTAAATTCTCAATGAAGTCACCTCCCCCACCACCCCTTCCAGGTATCCACTCTGTCAACCTCCTGTTTATCTTCAATTGGGGGGATTGGTTTGGGGGGTGTCAGGGATTCAGGAGAGCCGGGAGCTTGGGTGACTGACTATACACTCATTCTGCATGTAGACCATCTTATTACGCACACTGTAACTTAGATCAGTTCCTTATATCCTGTTTAATTGTACCAATAACTTACCTTGAGTTTAGCTGCCCATCTGTTTATCCCAACAGACTCTGTACTACCCATCTTGTCCCAATCTCTATTTTTGCACTAGGACCCTCGGCTATATGATAAACTGTATTAATGAAAAGCATTGGCATCATATCTGTGTTGTTAGAATTTATTGGTATATCTCTGCTATTTCAATTTCAGTGTGTCTAAATATGTATATTTTTTATACTGTTTCATGGTAGTCCTATTATTAATTTTAAGTTTGCTGATTTTGAGTTTGCCTCATTCATATTTGTTTATTTGCTATTGTTATGCTGTTAACAAAATTGTAAGTTATTTTGAGCTGTACACCGACTTGGCTGCCTCTCTTCATAAAAGTGGTTAATAAATCCCAATAAATAAATAAACTGTCGGATGATATGGCATGTAGATCAGTCAGGCTCACAACACTATGGGAGCCAAGGGATAAATATGGATGAGTATATTGTATATCTGAATTTGTAGAGTGGGTGAGTTGGATCACGAAATTAGTCTTTGTTTTCATTTATATTTATAAGTGCTTTGATTAGCTATTTTTGCAATTCTATTCTTCAGAATATGTTTAGTAATCAGATATTCACTAGGAGCAGATTTGAAGCCACCGAGGATAGAACATTTCAGCAGGTGAAGTTCATCTAAGATCCTGGGTCAGCTTAGGTAACAGGCTTTTATCTAATATACTGTATCTTCTGGAACAACTCAGTTTTCATTCTCCAGCCAACCTTAAAGAGCAAAAGATCAATTTGAAAAGAAAGAAACATGATCAGATGAGAGTAGTGAGCCTAAAGCAGTGACTAGCATATTGGAAGTAATTTTATAAGATAGTTCTTGTGTGTGAAAGAGTTCTTATAAGGTTAACTCAGGGGTTATGTGCAAGAAAAGCCAAGAAAACACACATTTGCACATGAAATAAGAAAATAAGAATAACCACATTGGGTCAGATCAATAGTCCATCCAGCTCGCTATCCTGTTTCCAACAATGACCAATCCAGGCAGAAACCCAATAGTAGTAAGATTCCATGCCACTGATCCCAGGGCAGGTAGTGACTTTCCCCCATGTCTGTCTAAATAGCAGACCATGGACTTTTCCTCCAGGAATTTGCCCAAACTCTTTTTAAACCCAGAAATGCTAACCATGATAATCACATCTTCTGACAACGAGTTCCAGAGCTTAACTATTTGTTGAGTGAAAAATTTTCTTCCTATTTGTTTTTAAAAATATTACCATGTAAGTTCACTAAGTGTCCCCTAGTCTTTGTGCTTATATGAAAGAGTAAAAAATCAATTCACTTTTACCCATTCTGACCCATGTATAGGCATGTATAGGGCAGAGCCCAGGTAGAGTCACATATACATATATAGAATATAGTCATGACAGGCTACAGTTGATGTATTTACAAACAATATGTTCATCTGAATTTGCTCTATACAGGGGATCTAGTTCCAATATACATTTCTTCTTGATTGTACTTAAGAGTAATATACATTTTTTCTTCTCCATTCCTCATATATCAGTAGACAAGGAATTAGGTGAAAAGGTAGGTTTTTATTGTTTTCCTAAAGTTCAGGAGTCCTTTGATAGATCTGCATTTAGCTATGTGTAGCCAGTGAGTAGATGCGAGAGCCTGAGAGACAGGGTCATAGGTGTGAAGATTCTTCAGGAGTCTGATTGCTGCATTTTGTGCAAGTTGGAGATACTGTATATTCTTTGCTTTCTCTCTCCTACTCCCACCCAAATGTCCTGGAACTCTGCTCTCTTGCCGCCCCCATGTTCCCCGGCATCTAAACTAAACTAAACCTTAAGTTTATATATCACATCATCTCCACGGGAGTGGAGCTCGACACGGTTTACAAAGCTTAAAAATATAGGAAGAGAGGGGAGAAAGATTTACAAGGGCATATATAAAGAAGGGATGTAACAGGAGAAGAGATGTTATATGTTAGAGAAAAGCCAGGTTTTCAGTTGTTTTCGGAATAGTTGGAGGGAGCCCAGGTTCCGCAGCGGGATAGTGAGATCGTTCCAAAGGCCTGTGATTTTGGAGAGGAGGGATCTTCCCAGTTTTCCTGCATGGAGGATGCCGTGTAGAGAGGGGAAGGATAGTTTATGTCTGTGGGCTGATCTGGTGGTAGCAGGCGTCAGGGCGAGGAAGGATAGAGGGATTAGCGGCAGAAGGATGCCGTGAATGATCTTGAATGCCAGGCATCTCAATCTCCCTCCCCCACCCCAGCAACCCTCTGAACCTGCCTACACAGACAGGCTTGAAATATGGTAAGCACCTGCCAGGCCTTCACATATAAGCAACCAGTTGTATTACCCTACATGGGGGTGTGACACTGCCCTGATACCTGCATGACAGAAACAATCATCCGTACGTTGGGGCACTGTGCTGTAGTCAAACACCACAAAGAGACATCACTTTGGACAGCTCGGAGCCTTTAACACGTGTGAGCTCAAGGTCTTCTCCATCCAGTGCTCTTGAAAACAGGAAGTTTGGAGGGGATGGGATATCAGCAGATCTTGAGCATGCTTAAAGCCATGTTCCATCTGCACAGACCGCTTTAATACTTCAGGGCAAGGCATGGCAATGGCAGTGATAGAACAGCAGCGATGAGAGGTAGGGGTAGGCTGGCAGGGGAGAGGAAAGGGGGAGGAAGCTAGATATGGGGGATGGAGAAGAAGGGGAGATCAGATTCTGAAACTAGGCAAAAAAGATCAGATGCTGGACTTGATGGGGGGAGGAGGAATGCTGAACACCTTGGGGATAGGGAGGAAGAAGGGACATGCTGGCTGAGGTAGGGGATCTAGGAAAGAGAACAAGGTGCTAGACTTGGGGAAGGGTGTAGGGATAGCAGACTATTTGCCTAGGGCAGAGATCGGCAACCTGTGGCTCACGAGCCACATGTGGCTCATTCACCACTTGGCTATGGTAGTTCTCTTGCTTCAGTGGGTTAGCGGCAGCGATTCCTACAGCTGCCTGTCACTAACCCCAAAGCCTCTTCTCTGCCGTATCCTGCCCACTGTCAGAACTTCTTGTTTCTGTCCGGACAGAAAGCAACAGAGGAGAGGCTTCTGGGTTAGCGGCTGGCAGCTGTAGAAATTGCCACTAACCTGTTGAAGCAAGAAGGAGCATAATATTGGAGAGTGGGGTTGGGGTTGCAGGAGGGATGTGAGAGGTAAGAGAGGGAGATTTGGACATAAGGGTGGAGGGGAGGGAGATATGGTACATGGGGAGAGAGGGAGAAACATCTCTGTGCAGAAATAACAGTGTCAAGTTTCATGAAATTGTTTTTACTTGAAGTTTTGTTTTTGTGTTAAATGCATATATACCCATATTGCATTAAAAATCATATCTCAAACATTTAGTATAAAATGGCTCTTTGTTTTTGTTCTACGGTTTTTACTGTGATAGGGCCGCAAATGTGAAATTCCCTGCGTGATATTATTTATCAGATCATAAGACTTTAAAAGCACATCTTTTTCAAAGGCTTTTAGTACTACCTAAGGGATAAGGGTTGATAATTTGCATTATGGTTTGTCGTAATTTGCAAAAAGTTCTATTCTAATTTTTACTGCCTGGTTTTGATATGCATCTGTCATTTGTTTTTTAATTAATTTGTTTGTTTACATTGTAACCAACACAGATTGGTGTCATATGCAATATAAAGGTTTTTTTTTAAATGAAAAGGTTGCTGACCCCTGGTCTAGGGTAACACATACCCTTGGGCTGCCCCTTATGAGCAACATAGTCTTCTTCCTCACGAAAACACCAAAACATTGAGGAGACAGGAACAAGCATGATTGTTTTCATCTACACAGCTCTTCCTCACCAGTAAAGCAGAGAGGAAAAAAAAAAAAAAAGAAGCTAAGGCACTGCTCTTCCACAACCAAAGAAGAGAAGAGCCAGAGAGGAGGAAAGTCACCTACTTTCCTTACAACTGTCATCAAGGAGAGGTAGATAAGATGTTAATTAGAGCAGTTCAAATAATTATTAATTGGTGAGGAGGAGGAAATGGTGTCCTGAGCTTGTGTGAGATAGGCTCAGTGTAGTACAAGGTGATAATCCACATGTATAGTGCAACATTTGTTTACCAATTTGAGCTAGCCATTCAATTGAAAACCACACATTTATTTAATATAATATGTAGTTATGTGTAGATTTGAGTGTATTAAGAAGTCGTCTACCACTTCTGTTATATAATAAGTGCTCTGAATCAAAAATTTGCCTTATTCTGTCCATAAAGCTTATATTATGTACATGTGTGTTATACTGCCATCCTGTGGCATGCAATTGCATTAGTTGATGCAGATTTAGGAGGTGCTAAGGCACGGGTGCCCACACATTTTTGGCTTGCGACCAAGTCAAAATGATCTACCAACAATAAAATTTTAAAAAACACAAAGCATATTGTACACAGAGAAAATGTTAATTATAATTTATATTCGGGGATTTTTTTCCAAGAGGTCAAGGCAGATGACTTTAAAATATGCAATGTTACCTCAGTAACAACTATACAAAAATAGACAAATATACCCCCTCCTCTTTTACTAAACCACGATAGCGGTTTTTAGCACAGGGCACTGCGCTGAATGCCCTTCGCTGCTCCCAACACTCATACGCTCCCTGCGCTAAAAACCGCTATTGCAGTTTAGTAAAAGGGTGCCATAGTCCAAAATATAGACAACAGATATAAATGCTCAAAATGGACACATTTTGATCACTAAATTGAAAATAAAATCATTTTTCCTACCTTTGTTGTCTGGTAATTTCATGAGCCTCTGGTTGCAATTCCTTCTGACTGTGCATCCAATATTTCTTTCTTTCTTCCTCCTGCATGCTTCCTATCCTCCAGATCTCATTCCATTCCCCAATCAACATCTCTATCTGTCCCTCCATGAGTCTAACTTTTTCTTCCCCTCTACCTGCCCTTCCTCCCCTTTCTTTCTTTTTTTTTTTGTCTTTCTCTCTCCCTGCCCCCTTTACTTTCTGGTTTTCTTTCTTTCTCTCTCCCTACCCCCAAGCCACTGCCACAAAAGCCAGGCCCATGCTAGGCCCACAAGCCTCCCCCCCCCCCATGTCAATTCTGACATTGGAGAGGAAATTACGGGCTTGTAAGTTTGTCTCTAATGTCAGAATTGACGTTAGGGGGGGAAGGATGGTTGGCCTGGCATGGACCTTGGTTTTGCGGAGTCGGGAAAGGATGGAGAACACAAAGGCAAGGCTAGTCTTATCGTGGAGCCCGGGATGGGCTTCATGATCAACTCATGTTGCCCTTGCAATCTACTGGTCGATTTCAATCGACCTTTTGGGCTTCCCAGCACTAAGAGTTCCGGTTTTATGGATGCACTAATCAGGCAATAATGTCAGTTGATTTGCACATTCACTCCATTCTCCGCCCTGACAATTGCATGTGCTTAAAGCATGCAGATGACAAAACTATACAGGCGGTTGTAGTGTATCCATGTTTTAGGCGCATATTAGTGACTAACACAGCTTAGTAAAAGAGCCCTGATGTCACAGCAACACCTGTAGGAAAGTTAGGAGTCATGCAACATATACTGTATTTTTAAAATTATAATTTTGATTTTGCGAAGAGGAGAGGGGTTCTATTTTATTTAAGAACATAAGAATTGCCGCTGCTGGGTCAGACCAGTAGTCCATCTTGCCCATCGTGCCCTTAGATCAAAGACCAGTGCCCTATTTGAGTCTAGCCTTACTTGTGTATGTTCTGTTCCAGTAGGAACTTATCCAACCTTGTCTTGAATCCCTGAAGGGTGCTTTGCCCTATAACAGCCTCCGGAAGAGCGTTCCAGATTTCTACCACTCTCTGGGTGAAGAAGAACTTCCTTACATTTGTATGGAATCTTTTCCCTTATAACTTTAGCGAATGCCCTCTCGTTCTCTTTACCTTGGAGTTGGTGGTCTCTCTTTCTCTACTAAGTCAATTCCCTTCAATATCTTGAATGTTTCAATCATGTCCCCTCTCAGCCTTCTCTTCTCAAGAGAGAAAAGGCCTAGTTTCTCTAGCCTCCCCCAGTCCCTTAACCATTTTTGTCACTCTTCTCTGGACCCTTTGGAGTAGCACTGTGTCTGAGGGATGGTGCATGGTGGAGCAGGTTCTCCAGGTGCTGGATGACCTGGGTTGGCTCGTCAACTTTCAGACAGAGCAATCTGATGCCCATGCAGTCACTGCAATTTCTGGGAGTCCTCTTAGACATGGCTGCAGGTCAAGTCTATCTACCAGAAGTCCACAGGCAGAAACGGTGTACCCAGATTTCTTGCCTTCTAGAGCAGCGGGCTACTTCTGCATGGGACTATCTTCAAGTTCTGGGATCCATGGTTGCCACTTTAGATGTGGTTTCTTGGGCAAGGGCGCACATGCATCCCCTTCAGCATGCTTTGTTATCTCATTAAGCTCTGCACAGGGGTGTGTTACAGAAAAGTCTTCCTTGGATTCTGGAAGCTTAAACACTCATGGACTGGTGGCTTCTCCCACAATCGCTCTGCAAGGGCATACCGCTACACCTGGCCTCCTGAATCATGGTGATGAGCAATGGCAGCCTTCGGGGCTAGGGGACCCACTGCAATTGTTCTGTTCAGGAGAGTTAGTCTCCCTCTCAGCAGAAATTGTCAATCAATTGGTTAGAGCTCAGAGCCATTCAGCTAGCTCGATTGCAATTGCACGAGACTCTGGAGGGCCAAGCAATCAGGATCTTCTCTGACTTTGCAATGGCAGTAGCTTACATCTTATCGCCAAGGAAAGACCTAAAGCACCCTTCTGGCTCAGGAAGCCCACCTTCTTTTTCTTTGGGCAGAATGTCACTTCCAAGTGCTGACAATAGACTCTGGATCTGGGCGAGTGGACTCTTTCCACAGTGGCATTCTGAGCCATAGTGTAGCGCTGAGATCGGCTGTGCTTTGACCTCATAGCCATGGTGAGAAACAAGACAGCGAATCATTTTCTTTGGTTGTAGATCCGAGCCTAGAAGCAAGGGATTTTATGCTTTGGTCAGCTATGGCCTCTGGAGATTCTCCTGTATGTCTTGGTGGATTGCAGTCCATCCGGGCTGTGTCTTTCTGGTGGCTTCAGATTGGCCTCGCAGACCGTGGTCCACAGGTCTGATGCGTCTGTGCAGGGGTTGCAGCCTTTGGCTGAGCACCCATCCTGACCTATTCAAGCAGGATCCAGTCTGCATGGAGGATCCAGATCACTTTGTTCTTATAGTAAGGCTCCTGATTGCGCATCTTTAAAGCTCAAAGGATATTCTCCTATGGTTATTGATACTCTTCTCCAGTCTCAGAAGTCATCCACAGTTTTTGCTTATGCTAAGGCATGGAAGGCCTTCCCACCCTTATTCAGCTCTGATCTCAATTCTTGTGTTCCTTCAGGCTAACTTGAATAGGGCCTCACTGTGGTGACTCTTAGAGTTCAGGTGTCTGGGCTCTCCTGTTTTAGATCCTGGGATCTTTGGTCCTTGTTGGTGTCTCATCCTGATGTTTAATTTCAGAAGTGGGCTCTTCATGTCAGATCACTGGTTAATCAACCGTTCCCTTCCTGGGACCTTAACCTGGTGCTGTCTAGCCTTCCCTCTTGGATTTGATGCTTTTCTGGTTGCCATTACTTCAGCATGACGTATGTCAGAACTACAAGCTATGTTTTGCAGAGAACTGTGCCTCCATATTTTGGATGGTTCCTTCTTTCTTGTTGAAAGTGGTTTCGGCTTTCCATGTTAATCGGGAAGTGTGTTTGTCTGCCTTTCAGCCTACTGGTTCCAGGATACAAGATCATATGTTGAAGAAACTAACAAGTCACTAACAAGTTTTGTCTCTCTGACCATTTGTGCTGATTCATTCAGGCCACGATTTTCAGATGGATTCATAAAGTCATTTCATCAGCCTACATTCTTTCTGGGAAACAGTCCCCTGTTTCCATCAAGGCACATTCTGCCAGGAGTGTGGCTTCTTCGTGGGCCAAAGCTAGAGCTGTCTCCCCTGAGGAGATTTTCATGACGGCAATGTGGTCTTTACACATTTGCCAAGTTTTACAAAGTGGATGTGGCAGCAAGATAGGGCTCTGCTTTTGGATCCTCAGTCTTAAGGGTTGGCACAGCAAGCCCACCCTAGCTTTTTGGGGACTCTTTGTATGTCCAATCTGTCTAGAATGTTTCATCTATTGTACTAGTAAAAGAGATTTTGTACTTACCCTGGTAAGCTCTTTTCCAGTAGATAGGTGAGACATTCTAGACATCCGCCCAGTCCTTCCTGCACCTGTTTACTGTTTCAGTCTGTTTATGATTCTCCAAGTTGATTCTTGGATGTCTGTTATCCCTTGGGGGCTGGGAGGAATAATGTATATATGTTTCCGTTTTCTATGAAGTAGTTCTGTGCTCCTTGGCGGTTGACATTACTGTCAGATTTACCATATATACTTAAATATAAACCGGGATTTTTGGGCCCAAAAATGGGGGTCCCGGTTTATATTAGAGCCAATGCCCCCTCTTAGAATTTTGCCCTCATACCTCTGCCAATCCCTGGTGGAGGTGCAGCAGGCAGGAGCAAGTTTTCCGAACTCCTGCCCCACTTCTAACCGGCTGCCACAGTTCGAGTTTCTTCAGCCGCTGAGCGGCACGAGCAGGTGCGTGACTTTGCAATGCTGCTCGGCGCTGAGCAGCTTCTTTACTGGCCCCTGTGAATTTGCATGAGAATTCATGGGAGCCAGTAAGGAAGCTGCTCAGCATCGAGCAGTAGCGCCAAATCGCGCTCCTGTTCGTTCCGCTCACCTGAAGAAACTGGGTCTCCGCAGCCAGTTAGTACCGGGGCAGGAGTTCAGAAAGCTTGCTTCTGCCTGCTGTACCTCCACCAGGGATCGGCAGAGGTATGAGGATAGGGCAAGGAGGGAGGACAGGGGGTCACAGCCTGGGAGGGAGGGAGGGTGGGTGCAGTCTGGCAGGGGAAGGAAGGAAGGGTGCTGGGTGCAGAAACTGATGGGAAGGAGAGAAGGAAGGGTGCTGGGTGCAAAGCTGACGGGGAGGGATGGAAGAAAGGAAGGGTGCTGGGTGCAAAGCCTGACAGGGGAGGGAGGGAAGGAAGTGTGCTGGGTGCAGTGCTTGACAGGGGAGGGAGGGACGGATGCTTGGTAAAGAGCCTAACAGAGGAGGAAGGGAAGGGTGCTGGGTGCAGAGCCTGATAGGGGAGGAAGGAAGGAAGAGTGCAGAGCCTGATGGGAGGGAGGAAAGAAAGGATGCAGGGTGCTGTGCTAGACAGGAGAGGGAGTCAGTACAGTTGTCAAAAACTGTTTCAATAAACTGCGACTTATTAGATCAATTGCAAAAGTTCTCAAACCAGAAGCACTTAATATTCTCATCCACTCTCTGATTATTTCTAGGCTAGACTATTGTAACTCTTTATATTGTGGAATAACTCATAAAGAAATAAGAAGATTACAAATAATACAAAATACAGCCATTAAAATTATAACAAACTCAAAGAAATATGACCATGTTACTCCGCTATTACAAGATGCACACTGGTTACCAATTATACATAGAATTACATTTAAAATTGCATTACTAACATTTAAAATCCAACAAGTACACGCGCCATTATTTCTAGATAGACTAATAATCCCTTATTCTTCGTTAAGGACGTTAAGATCAACACAACAAAATTTACTAACTATCCCTTCATTAAAAATAATTGGGACAAGAAGAACAACTATGTTTTCAGTACAAGCACCTCAACTGTGGAATAATCTACCTATTTATTTACGTAACGAAACATCACTGGACAAATTTAAACATGGTTTGAAAACCATTCTTTATATAGATGCATTTAATACATAAATAGATAATAATAATAAACACAATATTTATCCTTTAGGAATTAAACATGCAAAATATATTTTTTTTTTGTTATCTTTTCTCTCTTTCTTTCCTTCTTCATTTATTTCACCTACCCTACCCTTATGTATAAACCTTAATTGTTAAAAAAATTTTTTTTTTTTTTTTAAATTAATTGTAATTCCATTTTATCTTTACCCACTTGTTTCAGTTTGTATTAATAATACATAATGATTAGTTTGTAAAATTTTGTCTTATTTGTATTTATGTTTGTCACCCCAGTTTTTTTTTTTTTATTGTACATTTCAATTATGTAATACGCATTGAAATATTTGATATTGCGTAAAATCAAAATTTAATAAAACTTGAAACTTGAAGGGTGCTGGGTGCAGAGCCTGACAGGGGAGAGGAGGAAAGGAAGGGTGCTGGGTGCAGTGCATGATGGGAGGGAGGGAAGGGGTGCTGGGTGCAGAGCCTGACGGGAGTAAGGAAGGAAGGGTGCTGAGTGCAGAGCCTGACAGGGGAGGGAGGGAAGGAAGGAAGAGTGCTAGGTGCAGAATCTGACAGGGGAGGGAGGGTAGGGTGCTGGGTGCAATGCCTGGTAGGAAGGGGGCTGGGTGCAGTGCCTGACAGGGGAGGGAGGGAAGGAGACTGGGTGCAGAGCTTGGAAGGGAGGGGGCTGGGTGCAGAGCACTTGAATATTAAGCCGCCCGACTTATATTCGACTCAACCATTTTTCCTCCTTTTGGGGGGGAAGGGGTCTCAACTTATATTCAGAGCGACTTATATTTGAGTATACACGGTACTTCTTGAGCAGAGCAGCTTGTTGCTAAGCCTGTTGGCTACAGGTGCCTCTGCTTTACGTGTGTTGGGTACTAACTATAGGTGGAGCTAAGGAGCCCAGTGAGGTACCGCAGAGGCAGAGTGAAAAATCTAGAGTAGATTTTTTCTGCAGATGCATGGAGCTATAGGGATATAACCCATCTGTCTAGCACGTCTCACCTATCTACTGGAAAAGAGCTTACCAAGGTAAGTACATAATCTCTTTTTCTGGCATTGTCCACACTTACTTTGGCGTTCCATGACTTAAAGTGGCAAACTAGCTGCCTTTTATTTAGGCGTCAGTAGGCGCTTCAACACTGCTGTTTTTTTGTTTGCTGTTTCTGATGGCATTTTTCAATTAACTTAGGCATTGGCAGGGTGCCTACTGACGCCTAAGTTTTGGTGCTGGTTATAGAATTTCCTTGATACCGAATACAAAACAAGACATGATGAAATTGGTTTTTATGCATTAAAATATATAAATTCCAGTTAGACTATTGGAGGCATGAAATTATGGGTAGAGTTATTGAAAATATGTAAATATTTTGTTGAACTTTAAGATCTAGACTGCCTGAAACCTAGAACATCATTACTGTTATTGTTTATGGTCGCTAACCTAGCATTTATTATTTTATCTGAGCAGAACACACATTATAATTATAAAAATTTGAAAAATTGAGAATTTGGTTGTGAAAGAAATGTTATAAATACATTTAATTTTTGATCTCACTATTTAGCAGGTTTTTTTTTCAATTTAAATTATTTTACTTGGACTTTGTGCAACAACAATTGAAAAGTAAAAACATAGAAACATAGAAATTGACGGCAGAAAAGGGCCTTAGCCCATCAAGTCTGCCCACACCAATGACCCACTCCCTGACTTTTATTCCCCTAGAGATCCCACGTGAATATACCATTTTCTCTTAAAATCTGACACGTTGTTGGCCTCAATCACCTGCTGAGGTAGCTCGTTCCAATGATCGATTACCCTTTCGGTGAAGAAGTACTTCCTGGTATCACCATGAAATTTCCCTCCCCTGACTTTCAGCGAGTGCCCTCTTGTAACCGAGGGCCCTGTAAGACAGAAGATAGCATCTTTGACCTCTATACGTCCCGTAATATACTTAAAGGTCTCAATCATGTTTCCCCTCTCTCTTCGTTCTTCCAGCGAGTACATCCGCAGTTTTTTTAGCCTTTCTTCGTACGTGAATTCCCTGAGCCCCAAGACCATCCTGGTAGCCATTCGCTGAACCTACTCAATTCTCAACACATCTTTCCGGTAGTGCGGTCTCCAGAATTGAAAACAATACTCCAGATGAGGTCTCACCATGGATCTGTACAACGGCATTATGACTTCAGGTTTTCTGCTGACAAAACCCCTACGGATGCAGCCCATCATTTGTCTTGCCTTGGACGAAGCCTTCTCCTCCTGATTGGCAGCCTTCATATCATCACTAATGATCACTCCTAAATCACGTTCTGCCTTGGTCCTGGACAAGGTTTCACCATTTAGTGTGTAAGTTCTGTGTGGATTTTTTTTACCTAGGTGCATCACTTTACATTTTTTAGCATTGAAGCTTAGCTGCCAAGTTGACGACCACTGTTCCAGCTGCCGTAGGTCCTGCGTCATAATGTCAGGCACACTGCTTTTACCTACTATGTTGCATAGTTTGGCGTCGTTGGCAAACAGTGATACTTTTCCTCTAAGCCCTTGGGTCAGAGGAAACATGTTTGATTTGTTGATATGAACATTTTTAAAGGCAATAATTTGGAATACAAGGTCAGGAAATACCAAGATTTGTAAGTAAAAATATTTAGAAAATAAAATAAACATAGTACTGACTGTCATTAGGGCACTAAGTACAATACCTTGAGCAGGACCGGATTAAAGGGTATGCCCAGTAGCCATGTGCCCCGGGCCCGAAAATGTCAGGGGTATCTACCGCCGGTGTGGTGCTTTGACCATGGCCGTTGTTAGGGGAGGGCAAATAGGGGAGCTGCCCTGGGTCCCACAACTCCAGGGGGCCTTACGGTCCAGGCATTTCTTCCCCTAGTTGGCCCATCTCCCTCCCTTCCCCTCACCTTCGCGGTCGCCTTTCTGTTTCAAACTCGTTTTCTTTTTCATATACGCCTGGTGTCAGCAACCATCGAAAGCAGCTGCTTATCCCAAAGCTTTCCCTCTGATGCAGCTTCCTATTTCCGCCTGGGTGGCTCGAATCAAAGGGGAAGCTTTGGACCGAGCAGCTGCTTGCAAGAGAAACAGTTGCCGACACCAGAGCTCGTCTGAAAAATAAAATGTTTAGATTTTGAAACAGAAATGCGATCGCGAAAGTGAGGGAGATAGTCCAACAAGGGGAAGAGGTTAAGTGGTACTTGAGGTTTTTCTTGTGCCATCAGGAGTGTGGAAGAGCAGCGGTAGAGAGGTGAGGGGATAGGATAGCTCGATGGAATTGGGCTGGAGAGAGAGAGAGAAAGAAGGGAAGTGAGATGAAGGGAGAGAGAGAACAGGGCAGACGTTATTTGTCAGTTGGGAAGGGAGAGAGGGGGAAACAAATGCTGAATGGAAGTGGAGAAAGAGAGCACATACTAGATGGAAGTTATATTATTATGGGTTCACTTTTTTTTCCTTTTCTCTAATATCCCATTGCAAATTTTATTGTAACTTATCCTTATTCTTCCCTTTAATTGTAAAAGTTTGTTTTGTATTGTTTTATTTCCCCATTTTAGATTCATTGTAAACTGCTTAGATTTTAACTTTTGTTTTATATTTGTGGTATATTGAATAAATTGAACATGAACTTGATAAAAAAAAAAAAAAAGGGCATATGCTGGATGGGGTGAAGAGGATAAAGTTATTGAGATACTGGAGGAGGGTGAAGGAAAGGGTAGCAAGCTGTGGGTAGACACCATGAAAAGAGGAAAATGGAGGACTGGATAATACGAAAGAATTGAATTTAGACAGAGGCAGAAAATAGAGAATTAAGACCAGGGAAGAAAAGGGTAGAGAAAAGAGAGGAGAGAGATACCAGAGCATGGGGGGGGGGGAATGGGGAAGGAAACAGAGATATCAGATCTGAGTGGAGGAAATGAGAAGAGAAAGATGCTAAAAAAACCACAGTGGTTAGGGAAGGAGAGATCGAAGGAGAGAGATGCCAGACCATGAGGGAAACAGAAGGAAGAAGATGGATGCCAGACTAATTAGAGGGCAGGAGGAGAGATGAAAGGGGGAGGCAGACAGTTTCTGGAAGGGGCAGACTGGATAGAAGGAAGAGAATGACAAGAAAACGAGGAAAGCAGAAACCAGATCACAAAGGTTGAAAGAAAAATCTATTTTATTTTTTTGCTTTAGGATAAAGTAGTATTGTAGCTGTGTTGATAAATATTTATAAATAGAAAATGGAAATAAGGTGATCCTTTTATTGGACTAATTTTAATACATTTTTTACTAACTTTCAGAAACCAAATTCTCCTCCTTCAGGTCAGGACAGGATACTCTAACAGCAGTATACTTTACTGACCTGAGGAAAGAGGTTTTGACCTCTGTAAGCTAATTTAAAAATGTATTAGTCAAATAAAATGGTATTATCATTTCATTTTTTTTGTTGTTTTATTTTTATTTGTTAATTTGTAAAGTGATTTGTTATTTCTCTTTTTTCAAATTTAGATCTACTGTCTTTATATTTTGTACAGTATTAGGGGACATGCACCACTGTTTCTGTAGTGTTGCATTGTATGCAGAGCCTTGCTTCTTTATGGTTCAGTTTTTGTACACACACATATCATTCCGCGTGCCAGCCAGCGCTAAAAACGTCTCCCGTGCTTTTGTAAAAAATGTGTGGGGGAGGAGTTTGTGATTACTTATTCCTTACCGGGCAAGGGTGTTTCTGTGTTTTGTGTATATGAAAGACATGGTTTTCTGTTAGCATTGACCAGCCTTGTTGGGCGAAATGCATCGCGCATTGTTCTTGGGAGCACCTTGAATAAACATTTGAATCTCCTAAATGGCTGCCGATCTTCTTTTGTTCCATATTGGATTCTTTGGTGAACTGCTTGCCTTGTTTCATTACAAGTTAACATATATGGATTGGAACATGCTAGAGGAGTTACAGATTTGGTTCTCTATACATACATATGGGTTACAGTTGGACGATATAGACTGAGGCAGTTGAAAGGAGTTGCAGACTTGGTTATTAATGTAGACTTATGTTTATGTTTCGGATAGTATTACTGCTTTACAATGCATTTGAACAATGTGAAAAATTCTAGTTGTAGACCTGATTAATGTCCAGAATGAGTTTGACATGTAAGTGGAGGGGGGGGGGGACGGGACAACAGGCAGGAGGCCCAGTGTACTTGTGTGCCTAGGGGCCTTCGAAGACTTAGGGCTCCTTTTATCAAGCCGCGTAAGCGGTTTAACGCATTTAATAGCGCGCATTAAACCACCGGCCGCGCTAGTCGCTACCGCCTCCTCTTGAGAAGGCGGTAGTTTTTAGCCAGCGCGGGGGTTAGCACATGATGAAAAGTCACGCACGTTAACCCCGCTAGCGCAGCTTGATAAAAGGAGCCCTTAATCCTGCCTTGACCATGATGACTAAAAAGTAATTTGTACTGTCTAACTTTAGAACAAATTCAACAGCTTGACTACAGACAGCAGCTCAGTTTCCAAGCCTTTGGGTAGAACTCGGATCATAATGAAGGAAACCAGCGAACTTTGGCTGTGGATAATATTTAAATTGCTGTGGATAATTAAATTGCTTTCTCTCCAATGAAAAGTAGTTTATTCCTGCCTCCCAAATATTATATGAAGAGTGAAAAGAGGACTGCCACTTTGCAAAGCTTTGCTGCATGTTCAAAAAGAAAACATACAGTTTCCTTGGACAAACACTGCTGAACATGTAGTGGTTGAAAGTGACCTTTGATACACTTTGGGCCAAGTCAAGTCAATTTTTATGGCAAAAAGAAAGGAGTTCACCAAGTCTGAGAATTTCACCAGCCTCAGCACAGAAGAGGAACATTTGGTGCTTTTGGCATACTATAGTTCTATAATGTAATTGGTTGCTGTATCCGCTAAAACTATTAACAGTTTAAACTAGATTTAGTGGAAATAATGGTTTTGAAAAGAAGAGAATGGAATTTTTTTAATATGAAGATTTTCAAATCAGAGTGATTATGATGGAAGAGTGATCAAAATAAATTATTTTAGTTCTGAAATTGTTGTTTACCCCCTTTTTACAGAGCTGCGCTAGTGGCTGTCGCATGGCAAAATCCCAAAATCCCTTTAAATTTCTATGGGCTTCAGGGCAGTTGCCACAGTGGCAGCCATTAGCGCAGCTTTGTTAAAATGGGGGGGGGGGGGGTGTAGGGTTAGATTTGTATCTAAAATTGAGCATACTGGTATACAACAATCTTACAACTTCAGAACTTGATAATTTCAGTCAGTCAAAAATGATCTGATACCACTGTCGCTGGATTTATGCTGTAGTCCAACTGAGCTTTGTAGGCAAACTGATAGGCTCTGTTACAGTTTAACATACTGACTTCTATTAATGAAACCTAATAAATTAACACTGAAAAAAAATAATGCTCATTGCTATTCTATGCATGGCTCGCAAAGTCAGGCGTGTTTGTAGAACAGAGCTTAATGCCAGGAACCGCAACAAGCTTTAGGCATGGCCATTTTCACCAACTGAATGCCTAATTGAGGTGTGGATCCCCCCTTATTCTATAACTATGCACATAAATCCAGGGAACACTCCTGATCCACCTATTTCCACTTCCCCTTTTTTGACTTGCAGGTAAAATTTAGGCGTGTAAATTTTAATTAAAACTAATTAGTGCCAATAATTGCACATTAAGATTTCAGTTGGCTCGTTATTCAATTAAAATGGGCGTGCGCTCAAATGTGTGCATGCAATATTTAGTGCTTTTTATCAAATTCAGGGGAAAGTGCAGACATTCTTAAAGAGACTTACACATTCTTGTTTGGAATGCTTTACCATCTTTTCTAACTTGGACATCTTTTAATGCTAATTTTCATAAACAAAAAACATAATTTGTTTCAGATATATCTAACTTAGGGGTCTTGTTTACTAAACTGCAGTACGCACTAGCGTGTGCTTTACAACACATTAAAAAGGTTTACCACAGGATGTGCATTGGCATTCTGTAGTAAATGCACCTTTTTGTGCAAATACACCATGTGCTGCAAAATATTTTTTATTTCCCTTAAAAGGGGTATGTTAGGGGTGAACTGTCAGCACGATTGCACTAATTAGAGTGGGAGACGTTACAATTCACAAACGCTGGCTTTTAAACAGCTGCAGTAGAGGTTTCTACCGCAGGCCAAAGATGTAAATGCTCCGACGCTTATAGAATTCCTATGAGCATTGGAGTATTTACCTCATCGGCCCTTGGTAGAAACCTCTACCTCAGCTTTGTAAAAGGAGCCCTAATTTAGTGCGGGGGCCTAGATTCTGTAAATGGCACTGTTGCCAGCGACCGCTGATCGCTTATCAATCACTTGATGGTGCCATTTATATAATCGCAGCTTTGGAATATGTAGGCCAGGGTTTTCAAGGCGTACATTTCTGGCGCCTGCCTTTTACGTGAATTGTGCCTACGGAGATGCTTTATAACACCTAACACCACTTCCGGTTTTAGCCATGCCTACAATGGTGTTAGGTGTTATATTGTGCTTCCTTAGGCCCGTTTCTAGTGCCATTTTTTTAGGTGTCAGGCACCTATATTTTCCTTTTAAATGCTCTTTTTAAATAGCATTTTCAACTTAAGTTAGGCAGCTAAGTTAAGGCATTGTTTATAGAATCCAGGCATTACAGCCTATAAAATAGGTGACAGTGAGGGCTTACGCAGTAAGTTTATTTTTAATGGCCAAGCACTAATGGCAAAATTAGTGCGTGGCTATTAATTCGGAAAATGGGAAAACAAGATATTTTCCGGCCATGGCAAAAGTGGCCTTAGCAGATGGGAAAGACCTGGGTAAGGGCCATGCTAAGACCACTTATGCCGCAGCTTTAGTAATTTAATAATTTATCTTCCTTATTGTATTCATTATCTTTTGTGAACAACTTTGGACCAAATATTGGGATTAAACTATAGGTAAATAGATTAGATTTGATTAGTGTCAGGAGAGAATGGGAATTTAAAACTTCACCTGTTTCAGCACTGTTAGGAAAGTAAAAAAAATAAAGCAAAAAAACAAAAACCCTGTGCTAGCCTTGATACTCCCGATGAAGAAATGGAAGCCGAGATGAAACGGGAATGCAAAAACGGTAACACGATCATTATGGGAGACTTCAACTATCCCGGAATAGACTGGAGTCTTGGAAACTCAAAATGCGCTAGGGAGACCGGATTCCTGGAGGCTATACAGGACTGCTTCATGGATCAGCTTGTCAGAGAACCGACGAGAACAAATGCCACTCTGGATCTAATCCTTAATGGGCTAAGAGGACCTGCAAAGGATGTGGAAGTAGTGGGACCGTTGGGAAACAGCGATCATAACATGATCAAGTTCAAAGTTGAAGTAGGAATACCAAAGGGAAAGAGAACCACAGCAACAACTTTTAACTTCAAGAAAGGAAACTATGAAGCAATGAGGGTAATGGTAAGGAAGAAACTCAGGAACAGCACAAAGAAATGGCAGACTGTGGAGCAAGCCTGGTCTTTATTCAAGGACACGGTAAGCGAGGCGCAAAATCGGTATATCCCCAGATTCAGAAAAGGGTGCAAAAAGAGCCGAACAAAAGACCCGGCGTGGATAACTAAAGAAGTGAAGAAAGCGATAGGGGATAAGAAGAATTCATTCAAGAAATGGAAAAAGGGCAAAACTGAGGAGAACTGGAAAGAACACAGGAAGTATCAAAAAGAATGTCACCTCGTGGTTAGAAAAGCAAAAAGACAATATGAAGATAGGCTAGCCAGGGAAGCACAAAATTTCAAACCGGATGACGGAGATAGGAAGAGAATGTTGAAGGAAGAGAAAGAAGTGGCGGAAAGACTAAACATGTTCTTTTCTTCAGTATTTACAAAAGAAGACACATCCAACATACCGGAACCTGAACAAATCTTCAAAGGAGACCAAGCAGAGAAATTAACATCCATGGGAGTAAGCCTTGAGGACTTACACAGGCAGACAGAAAAATTAAAATCTGACAAATCGCTGGGCCCGGACGGAATCCACCCTAGAGTATTGAAAGAACTAAAGGAGGAAATAGCGGAACTACTACAGCAGGTTTGTAATCTATCCCTGAAAACAGGCATGATCCCGGAGGATTGGAAGATAGCCAATGTTACGCCCATCTTTAAAAAGGGATCGAGAGGTGACCCGGGAAACTACAGACCGGTAAGTCTGACCTCAGCTCTGGGGAAAATGGCAGAAACGCTGATAAAAGATAGCATTGAAGAGCATCTAGAGAGGCATAAACTTATGAAAACAAGCCAACATGGCTTCTGCAAGGGAAGATCGTGCCTTACGAACTTATTGTACTTCATCAAAGGAATTAACAAACAGATGGACAAAGGGGACCCCATAGACATTGTATACTTAGACTTCCAAAAAGCCTTTGACAAGGTACCCCATGAACGCCTACTTCGGAAACTAAAGAACCATGGGGTGGAAGGAGAGGTACACAGATGGATCAGGAATTGGTTGGTGGGCAGAAAGCAGAGGGTAGGAGTGAAGGGCCACTACTCGGACTGGAGGAAGGTCACGAGTGGTGTTCCGTAGGGGTCGGTGCTTGGACCACTGCTATTCAATGTATTTATAAATGATCTAGAAACGGGACGAAGAGTGAAATAATAAAATTTGCAGGTGACACCAAGCTATTTAATGGGGCTAGGACTAAAGAGGACTGCAAAGATTTACAAAGGGACCTGAACAAACTAGGGGAGTGGGCGACGAGATGGCAGATGAATTTCAGTGTAGAGAAATGTAAAGTCTTACACGTAGGAAACAGAAACCCGAGGTACAGCTGCACGATGGGAGGGCTATTATTGAGTGAGAGTTCCCAAGAAAGGGACTTGGGGGTAATAGTGGACATGACAATGAAGCCGTCGGCACAATGCGCAGCGGCTGCTAAGAAAGTGAATAGAATGCTAGGAATAATCAAGAAGGGTATTACAAGCAGAACAAAAGAAGTTATCCTGCCGTTGTATCGGGCGATGGTGCGCTCGCATCTGGAGTACTGCGTCCAATATTGGTCGCCGTACCTAAAGAAGGATATGGCGATACTCAAGAGGGTTCAGAAGAGAGTGACACGTTTGATAAAAGGTATGGAAAACCTTTCATACGCTGAAAGATTAGAGAGACTGGGGCTTTTTTCGCTAGAGAAGCGGAGACTTAGAGGGGATATGATAGAGACTTATAAGATCACGAAGGGCATAGAGCAGCGGTCTCAAACACGTGGTTCGCAGGCCGCACGCGACTCTCCAGGTCTATTTTGCGGCCCGCAGACTGGACGCGATCAAGACAGCATTTCTCTTCCCTCTTCCCTTTCTTTTGGAGCAGCAGCGTGTCTGGCTGGCTCAGTCCATCGTTCCGTTCAAAGCCGCGGGTTGACGGCTCCTTGAGCTATCCACTCCTGCATCGGAAGCCTCTCTGACGTCACAACATCAGAGAGGCTTCAGATGCAGCACGGATCTCGCGAGGAGCTGCCACCCGCGGCTTTGAACAGAAAGATCAACTGAGCCGGCCAGACATGCTGCTGCTCCTCAAGGAAGGGAACGGAAGGGGGGGAAAGAGAAATCCCTAGAGAAATGCTGCTGCTGTACAGGGAAAGGGAGGGGGAGGGAAAGGGGAAGAGAAATGCTTCTGATGCACAGGAAAGGGGGAAGGGAAATGTAATGTAATTTGTAATGTAATGTAATTTATTTCTTATATACCGCTACATCCGTTAGGTTCTAAGCGGTTTACAGAAAATATACATTAAGATTAGAAATAAGAAAGGTACTTGAAAAATTCCCTTACTGTCCCGAAGGCTCACAATTTAACTAAAGTACCTGGAGGGTAATAGAGAAGTGAAAAGTAGAGTTAGAGGAAAAATAAAAATAAAATAAACATTTTAACAAGACAGCATTGATCTAAATACTTTGGAAGGTAGAAGAGAGGAGAGAAAGGAATAGAAGCAGAAGGGGGAGCCGTTGAACAGTAGAATTCTGGAGAAATTTAAATGATAGAAATAGAACAAAACAAAGACAAAAGGCAAAACAATAGATAAGATTAAAGATAAATCATAAGCTGGAAAGAAAAATAAAATAAAGCTGCTTCTGTTGCTGCTACACCCAATTGGGGAAAGAGAGGGAGGGAAGGAGAAGGGAGAGGAGAGGAACAAGAGAAGCCAAGTTCATGGGAGAGAGGGAAGGAAGGGAGATATCAGACCATGGAGGGGGAGGGAGAGATGCCAGGGCATGGGGGAAGGGAAGGAGATAGATGCCAGACCAGTGGATAGGAAAGAAAGAGGGAGAGAAAGGAAGGAAAGAGATGCCAGACCATGGAAATAGGATGGAAGAAGAGAGAGATAGGAAGGGAAGGGAAGACATGGAAACGTAGATTTTGAAAAGAAAGCAGAAAAATTGAACATTAAGTTAATGCCAAAGATGGATGCAAGGCAGAACGTGAAGACAGAGAGAAAAACAGTCAAAGGACAAGAAAGCCCTGGAAATATAGTTGAAAGTACATAAAAATAAAGTCACCAGACAACAAAGGTAGGGAAAATGATTTTATTTTCAATATATTGATTGAAATGTGTCAGTTTTGAGAAAGAAAAGATATTAAACTTTAAATGTGAGGGCTGCAGAAAAAATAGAGTACTTGGAGGGCCGCAGAAAAAATAGTTAATGTCTTATTAAAGAAATGACAATTTTGCATAAGGTAAAACTATATATCTTTCCTTTTAACTGTTAAAGGAAAGTTTTATAAACTATAAAGAGTTTTACCTCATGCAAAATTGTCATTTCTTTAATAAGACATTAACTATTTTTTCTGCAGCCCTCCAAGTACCTACAAATCCAAAATGTGGCCCCACAAAGGGTTTGAGTTTGAGACCACTGGCATAGAGAAAGTGGAGAGGGACAGATTCTTCAAACTTTCAACAACTTTCAAGAACGAGAGGGCATTCCGAAAAATTAAAAGGGGACAGATTCAAAACCAATGCTAGGAAGTTCTTCTTCACCCAAAGGATGGTGGACACCTGGAACGCGCTTCCAGAGGGAGTGATAGTACAGGGTACGGTATTGGAGTTCAAGAAGGGATTGGACAATTTTCTGAAGGAAAAGGGGATAAAAGGGTATAGATAGAGGGCTAGTATACAGATCCTGGACCTGATAGGCCGCAGCGTGAGCGGACTGCTGGGCATGATGGACCTCAGGTGTGACCCAGCAGAGGCACGGCTTATGTTCTTATGTTAAATAATTCCATATGGAGTTTATTAAAATGCATCTCCATGTTAACTATGATATGAGTAGCACAGGGGGTGGGGGGGGTTTCTGTGCACTATGATTCTTGCTTCTTTGGAAGTTTATTACTGTGGACCCTTATTTGTAAGCTCTCTTGCTACTATAAATGAATATAACTTGCATTGAGTTTGAATTTGGAAAGAAAAGTAATCATATCCAAATTTTTATACAGCTTATTTCTATTTTGTGTTTTTATTTGGATTTAAAAGTTTATAATTCATAAATAATGAATTTCTTAATCAATTAGTCCACAATGGGAGGGGGGGCAAGGACCTATAAAACTTACATAGAAAGCTGAAATAGAACAAGAAAAAGTAAAGAAATAAACAATGGAGAGAAAACAACCTTCCTTACATTCTAAATGTGATCAAAATAATTAAGTGATTGTGGTAATGCTTTATTTAGATCCCCCTTCCTCTCAAGAAAAAACTGCAATTGTGATGGTTCAGAAAATTCAAGGTGTAAGAAAAAATCGGCAGACAATATGGAGGAAGTCGGATTTATTCAAGGTGCTCCCAGGAACCGTGCCCGATGCGTTTTGCCAAATAAGGCTGCTTCAGGGGCATATAGCTAGCTGGGATAAGAAACAGCTTCCACCAGCAATTGCAACCAGCTGGTGTGATAAAAACAAATTACTCCAACACTGGCTGAGATAAGAAACAGCTTTCACCATCAATTACAGCCAGCTACTAACCCAGGACACTTGTTGGAGTTAGCTGTTGTTCTCACACCAGCTGGCTGTAATTGATGGTGAAAGCTGTTTCTTATCTCAGCCAGTGTTGGAGTAACCTGTTTTTATCACATCAGCTGGTTGCAATTGCAGGTGGAAGCTGCTTCTTATCCTAGCTAGCTACAATACATGCCCCTAAGGCAGCCTTGTTTGGCGAAACGTGTTAGGCACAGTTCCAGGGAATACCTTGAATAAATCTGACTTTAATATCCATATTGTCTGCTGATTTTCCTTTGTTCCACTTTAGATTCTTTGGTGGATCACTTGCTTTGTTTCCTTACATCAGAAAATTCAAGGAAATCCCAATTGAAAGAAGTTCCTATTGAGTTAGCTTGTCGCATCAGCAAAAACTTCCTCTTTCTGATCTGCATCCACCTATACACATCTGGAAAAAACTAGAAACTTTTCCATCTAGGAAAGTAGTATTCATTGACTTATAAAATAATTTCAAAACTGCTTCTTTGTCTTGTAAAAAGACAAAACACACCAATATTGTACTTCTTCCTGAGACATCAGCTTCAGATGATTCCAAAATTACTGAAACATCAAGTTCTGGTTGAGTTCAATTCCCGTATTATTCTCATAGGTTTGTTGAAACAAAGGAATTCTTTTGATTAGTTGCTTCTGAAGTTGTTTCTGGAAATTTCAACACAGAGACCTGAAAGCATCAAAATACGTCTCTAGAAGTAACCAGTCTGGAAATAGGAATTTTCAAAAAGTTCAACTGTTTATATATAATTGGAATAGGAGATTTACTTGTCATTAATTAACATAGTTGGGAGAGAGAAAATAAATATTTTCAACTTAAGTAGATCATGAAAATGCATTATTTAACTATAAGTTAAGGTTATTTTTCTTAGTTTAATGATTGTTAAAGTATTATAATTTACATAGAAACATAGAAACATGATGGCAGATAAAGGACACATGGCCCACCTAGTCTGCCCATCCACAGTAACCATTATCTCTTCCTCTCCCTAAGAGATCCTACATGCCTATCCCATGCTTTCTTGAATTCAGACAGTCTTTGTGTCCACCACTTCTTCCAAGTTAAATCCAACACAGGCTTTAATGAGGCTCAGAAAGTATTCTCCAATAAATACAAATTCATCCCAACCCCCAAGTGCCTGAAAACTGTAAGCAGGCACTGTCAAGACAAGTTGGGATTCTAGAATATCTCACCTATCTACTGGAAAGATCTTACCAAGGTAAGTACATAATGCTGGACATCCAAAATATATATATATATTTTTTGGAAAATTGTCTACTTAGACGTCTTGGCCACTGGGACATCTAACTTAGGGCTCCTTTTACAAAGTGCGCTAGCTATTTTAACGCACGCACTGGATTCTAGCCGAAAATCTACTGCCTGCTCAAAAGGAGGCGGTAGCAGCTAGCACGTGCGGCAATTTAGCACGCGCTATTCCATGCGTTAAGGTCCTAGTGCGGCTTTGTAAAAGGGAGCCCTAAGTTTAAACCCCATTTTTGATAGAAAAATACCCAGATTGAAAACATCCTAATCCTGACCATTTGGATGTGGTTCGGGCCAGCATAGTAATGAGCTGGCCACATAGACACCCGGACAGAGCAATGGGACACCTTAGAGGGCACAGCTGTGAACTTCACATAAAAGGTGCCAGCTGTATATCTCACCATAACCCCCTTATAATTTAGGGTGAGCCCCCCCCCAAAAAAAAAAAACCTACTATATCCTCCTGTGTACCACCCCAATAGTACTTACGGCTGCACCTGTGTGCAGCTCTACTAGGTTCCATACCAGATGCTGCTGTTTTAGACAGTTATGTACCTTTATGTTCTCATTTTTATGTGGTAGAAGGGGGGTCAGTGGGCACTTGGAGAATGTGGGGATGTCTTACCTTGATGCATACAATGGTCATCTGATCAGTTTGGGCTCTTTTGTGGCACTTGACCCTTCTAAGACAGGGCTAGTTCAAAACGTATAATTTCCATCCAGGATGTCTTACAAAATGTTTGCTTATCGCTGCAAGACGTTCTTGTCTAACCCGCCCATAACACATCTCCATCACACCCATTTCATGCTCTGGATGCACAGAGGCTGGAACGAACACCTTGCTAGATGTACAGAAAGATGGTTTTTATTAGCGGCACTTGGACATTCTGGCGATTAGGACGCCCAAGTGCAGATTTAGGATGCTTTTTGGACTTCTATGTATTTCGATTATGAGCCTGACATTTTAAGTTAAGCCCTGGTGCTGGAACTTATTGAGCCTTGTTAATTGTTTTTATATAAGGCAATAATGGCATTTGAGCTCACTTTGTTTTTACGAATGACTTCTGACCTAGAGGGCCTAGTGGAATGGGTTTAAACCTAAAATTCCTGGCTGTTTGCTATCTGACTTTCTTTGCACTAGTTGCTGAGGCCTTTCCTGTCTCCCTTTCTATTCTGGACAGTTTCTCCCCTATTTCTCTGTAGCTTTGCTCTCGTTGCCGCTGCTTCTGCAGTCCGAACACAGAAGCTTTATGTTGATGAAAAATGTCATGCTGTCAGGTGCAGATCTTCCTCCAAACTTCTGTCTAACTAAATTATCACTCTAAATATTGCCTCATTTTTAACCATTTAGTTCAAGTTTGTCCAAGTTCAGGCCTCAAGGGCCACAAATGGCAGATTTCAGGATACTTGCTATGCACAGGAGAGATTTGCATAAGGGGGAGATAGTGGATGTGCAAATCAATCATGTGCGTCTATTGAGGAATTTCTGAGAATCTGGCTCTGTTTTTGGCCCTTGAGGACTGAACTTGGATTTAGTACATATTTGTAAAATGGCTATTGAGTTACTTATTCTTCATTAGCATGTCTCTATTTATATAACATAGGACGAAGCATTTATCATGTGATAAATGTTTTATTATTACTGTTTAAGACCTCAGTCCCTGTATCTGATTTGGGCTTCAATATTTCCTTCTATAACATATCTAACCTGAATTACCATCTTTATCTAGCATTTGTGCACATGTTTTTGTGCTCTTCTTTGTTTCTAATGTCATTTACAAAAGTTTATTTCATTTATTCAATCCTTTAAGGCTATTTTGTGTTTTGCATTGGTTAAACAAAGTGGTGAAAGGTTCTGAAATGGTCAGGGTTGCCAGTTGCTGCTACTCTAAACTTCAAACACATGGCAGAAGAAATGAGAGAGGACAAGAGGGCAAATGTTGGGAATTGGAAAAATGAAGTGAAAAAAAAAAGTACAGCATGAAATGTCAAACCACATTTTAGGGCACTTTTACTATATTTCCATAAATGCATGAGGGAATTATATTGAAAATACTTGAAACTGTTTATTTTCACTTTTTGGCCCTGATATTATAGCACTGAAGTAACCATGTCTAATGATTGTGAGCATTCTTGGAGAAAAAAAATTATATTTTACATAATGGTTTGCATGTGTGAGTTCCCTCTGGCAGAAGCACTATAATTAGTCTGTCGTCTCTTGGAGAAGAGTCTGTCTTAAAGATGCAACAGAAGGTCTTGGCTGCTATAGCTAGAAGCAGAACATTGTGATTTTGTTAAGATAAACATCATCCCTTTTCACTTATTCGTCTCCCTCCTCTTCCTGCTTCCTTGGCTCAGGATTAGTGCTGGAGAAGCACAGGACAGCCGAGTACAAATAATTTTCTTCCTTCCTCATTCAGCAAACCATGGAGAAAGATTTTGGCATCTTGACATCAATAACTTTACTCAGTCCCAACTTGGAACCACTCAGGCAGCTTTTCAAAACAAAAAGGGAAAAAACCTGTAATAAAAAGGGGACTGAACTTCCTGCTTTACTCATAAAGTAGCAGATTCAGCTAAGACCCATTTTCCTATGGGACTGTCCATATTCTGCCCTAGAGAGCCAAGACTGTAGAATATTATTTCCTTGTACAACTTTTATTGTAGCTATTAAAAGACAATCGGCTGGAGTAGGGTGGTGGCAGACAGCATGTTGTGTTTCAGGCTTTGTGGTCCTGTTGCTAGAGAAGTAATTTTGGTAGGAATACTTTGCTGCTTTTGGGCAGCATCGTACTGTATATACTTGATCAAAAATAAAATAAAGAAAAAAATAGATGCCATAAGAGACAGAAAAATTAAAAGTAGTCTGAGATGGCACACTAGTAGAATCTGTTTACCTCTTTGCAATGTGACATGCCAACCTATCTTATGTGGCAACGCACTGTGGTAAAGCATGCCGGGGTTATATTTTAATATAACTAGAATTGTGTGAATGGTCTGGATATTGTTGTTGCTAGCTGTATCTTACACACTATTAGAAAGGACGCCTCAGCCCCACCACTCCACCGCTGTAAAAGATTTTATACTGCGGGAAGCTAAGTGTGGTGCTTCATCATTGGCTGTCTTTTCCAAATTTAGTTTTTTTACTTTGTGTTTTACAACTTTTTAGTGATAAATCATTATTTTGTTAAACTTTTTAGTGATAGATCCAAAATTTAAAATAGTACTTATCTCAGCCAAACCTGGGGAGTCAGACCCGACATGTTTCGCACAAAATCAGTGCTTTTTCAAGGGTCTCCCTGGAAAATACAGAAACGGAGCCATAAGCATACAATTGTGTACAGCCCCCTCCCTTACCTAAAGGTTGCAAAGTTAAAATCTCGTATGAAAAATTTACAGCTTACCAAGGTCGCCGCCGTCATCCGACTCCAAATGCTAATATGAGCTAAAGATGGCGCCGGCGTCCTTAGAACCCGATTTAAATCCTCCCTCTCCCAAAAGGTTCACACCCCCCTGCAGCTCATTGGCTCAACTCGTGTTTTCTTTACATCACAGAACCCCATTCAATCCCGCTGTTTAACCCGCGGGGTTCAACCATATCCACCTTAAAAATGTATCTTTGTTCCTTTTCATTTAACTGTCTCTGATCCACCTCCCCCTCTGCATCGTTGATCTTACAAATAATACGCCATCACAGATCTTCTACAGAGTGTTTGTATTTATGTTTAAATCTATTTTATTAAACAACAGTAAGTACAACTACAATAATAACCATGGTATGCTTTTTCAGCAAACACCCGCGGAGGACTGGACTCTTATGTCCTCCCCGGACCTACCTGACCCCCACCCCCAACAAAGAAAACCCTACCCCCCACCCACCCCTCCCCATCCCCCCACAGAGACATAAACACTCGTAAGCAGGGAACAGCAGAGACATCTAGAAGCACAGTTTCAGAGGTGGAGTCTATTCAAGACCCGGCTACGACTCTCAGGAGGCAAAATGTTCAAATATGGAGTCCAAGTGTGAACAAAGTCTCTGCTCCGGCGTCGGGAAGAACGTGCCAAACGGGCCTCCCAACCCATAAGTTCATGGAGGCGATTCCTCCAATACCAGAATGAAGGTGGTTCAGAAGACAGCCAACAACACAAGATACATTTCTTCCCCAAAATAAAACATTTACTAAGAAATAATTATTTAAGCCAGTGTTCTACTAAGGGAGCCTGAGCTACCCTATTCACTATACGGGACTTGTGTATTTCAAAGTGTCTCACAAACCATTTTCAAATCTTAGCATATATCCTTCAGCAGAGGATATTCTTCCTTTTTCTCTTTTATTTTTTTCAAGACATTAGTACAATTAAATGAATTGTTATACAAATATAGGTAAAATTCAACAGATAATACAATATTGAACTTGTAAGTAATAAAAGGGAAAGATTTTCTGTCAAAAACAAAGGCATATAGGATTTAACAGTTGAAAGACTTTCCGTATAAGACAAAAGATTTTACAGGGGGAAAATAAGACTGTTAAGTCTTGTTGCAGTTTTCAGAGTATAAACTTACAAGCAGGATTGGGATGTCAATCATTGCTAGCATGTTCTCCAGAGATACCATCCTTTCTCTGGACTTCACATTCCCTTCAGATTGCTGCTGGGCTTGTTGATTGTTACGGACCCTTTTTTCATCTCTTCCTCCAGTACCTGAATCCAGATTCACGCTTTCTTTTTTCCTGTGAACTGTTTTGGATTTCTGGACCAGAGCCCCAGATGGACATTTCTCTGCATAACTGGAAAAGCACCTGACACATGCTTTTTGCTACTTATGTGTATATACTAGTGCTGCCTGATTCAGGAAAACAAAAATTTGATTCGATTTTCCTGCCCAATTGGGTGTTCTTTTAAAACATCCTGGTGGGTTTATTTTATAGCCTCTTCACCCCCTTTGCCTTCTCCTAACCACACTGGCACTGTGGTGTAAACAAACAAAAAAGACTTTTCCTCTCTCTGTTAAATCCTAGCTCACATTTGCGGTCTAACACCAGCTTTGGCAGGATACACGTTTCAAATCTGGCATATTGTAATCACAAAACAGAAAATAAAATGATTTTTTCTACCTTTTGTTGTCTGGTCATTAGTCAGATCTTGTTGGTCCCAGGCTCTGGTTGTCTTCAGATAACTTGCTTGCCAGGGTCTCCTTCTTTCTTCTCCATGCTAACCATCCATCTGCCATCTCTGTCCTCCCTTCCGTTTCCCTTCCCTCCCTCGGAGGTCTGGCATCTTTCCTTTTTTTTGTCTCCATCCACAGATCCACCTTTTCTCAACTACCCTTTCATCCAGCATCTCTCCCTCCTTCTCCACCATCCCAGGGTCCACCATTTCTCCCTTTCTTTTCCCAACTACCCTCCTATCCAGTATTTGTATCCCCCCTCCACACCATCCCTTATGTCCAACTTCTCTCCCTTTCTGTTTCTTCCCTCCCTAAATCCCATTGTCCATCATCTCTCTCACTCTCCCCTATTTTTAGACCCATTATTTCTTCCCCACAAAGTCCTACATATGCACATCTCTTTGAACCCCCCTTCCCTCCCTCCGTGTACTTCTACACCAGGGCCTCCTCCCCTAAAGGTCTGCCCCCTGAAGGCCTACACCCCACCCCTGAAGGCCTGCCTGTCCCCCCTGAAGGCTTGCATCCCACCCCTGAAGGCCTGCCTGTCCCCCCTGAAGGCCTGCACCTCACCCCTGAAGGTGCAGGCTTTCAGGGGGTGCAGGTTTTCAGGGGGACAGGCCTTCAGGGGGGGCCCTGGTCTAGGAATAAATGGAGGGAGGGAGGGAAGTGGGTTCAAAGAGACATGCATATGCCAGACTGGGGGAAAGAAATAATGGGTTTAAAAACAGAGGAGAGGGAGAGAGATGGTAAACAATGGGATTTAGAGAGGGAACGAACAGAAAGGGAGATAAGTTTGACACAATGGATGGTGTGGAGGGTGGAGGTGGGGGATAGAGATACTGATAGGAGGGTAGTTGGGAAGAGAAAGGGACTACTCGTAGACCTTGGGGTGCTGGGAAGGAGGGAGAGATGCTAGATGAAAGGGTAGTTGAGAAAAGGAGAGATGGTGGATCTGGGGATGGTGGGGTCCATCGCTGCAGCTGTGGGGATGGAGATGAAAAAAGGAAAGATGCCAGACCTCCAGGGGAGGGAAAGGAAATGGAAGGGGAGGACAGAGATGGAAGATGGATGGTTAGCACAGAGAAAGAAGAGAAAAGGAGACTCTGGCAAGTGAGTTATCAGAAGACAACTAGAGCCTGGGACCTACATGATTTGAATAATGACCAGACAACAAAAGGTAGAAAAAATAATTTTATTTTTTGTTTTTCAGATTTGAAATGTGTATCCTGTTAGAACTGGTGTTAGACCCTGAACGTGAGCTAGGATTTAACAGAGAGAGGAAAAGTCTTTTTCGTTTGTTTATTTTGTTTACACCACAGCGCCAGTGTGGGTAGGAGAAGGCAAAGGGGGGTGAAGAGGCTATAAAATAAACCCACCATGATGTTTGAAAAAAACATCCAATTGTGCAGGTAAATCGAATTGAATCGAAAAATTTTTTGTTCCTGAATCGGGCAACTCTAGTATACGCACACAACGGTAGTAAAGTACATGTAAGAGCAAGTATATCATTAAGTCCCCCTTTTTACAAAACCACAAAAGTGTTTTTTAGCTTAGGGCAGCGTGCTGAATGCTCTGCGCTGCTCCCAACACTCATAGAGTTCCTATGAGCGTCAGGAGCAGCCCAGAGTATTCAGCACACCAGCCTCTGCTAAAAACCTCTTTCACGGTTTTATAAAAGGGGGGCAAGTTAGGTATAGAATCCGTAACATTTGACAGAATTGCAGGAATTGCTCCAAACATGACCACATTTTAGATTTTGATGAGAAAGTTAGTTTTATCTGCTGATGACATTTCAAATTTATGAATTTGTAACACTATAATCAGAAGTGTATATTAAAGTCTTGATTAAACATCTTTGAGCACTATAGAGATTAAAATGTCAAAAAAGTTTTGATTAATAGAGATTCAAGGAACTGGTTGATCTAATTGGCTTGAAGATGATTAACTTTGGGTTGAAAGATGTTTGTATTGCAAAGATTTTTGAAATTATATTCCAAATTTCAGTCCAAAACAGAATTTATATATTGACAGTCAAAAAGCATATGTAGTAAAGTACCATCATGTTTTTGGCACGATAAGAATTTATTTGATGAGGTAAGACCTGCAACAGCCATATGTTTTGGAGTCCAAATAGATTGGTGAAGTAAAACATATAACGAGTGTAACATATTGGCAGACAATAATGGATGATTAACTTTTGACCGGTTTGCCAAAATAATTTTACATTAAAAAAGTTTATAGAATTGTGAAGTAATATGGCCAGATCTGAATAGAAACAACAAAAGTTTACATAGATGGTTGGACATTTCTTCAATATGGTATTCAAGTTGCTTAATTTTATTATCGATGCAGGATTGCAAGGTTTTTAACTAAAATGGTGAGAGAAGCCAAATCAGCTTTTAATTCATGAGTAGTATATAATGAGTTTTTTAAAATGTCTTTCAGAGCTCTTATTTCTTCTATGAGTGTCTCAGCGTTGCTTACCATTTGTTTACCAGGCTCTCAGGAGAAAGAGGATAGGTTTTTGATCTTTTAGAGCCTACTGGTAAGATCAGATTAGTTTCTTGCTTGTGCAGTTTAGATGTAGACCTTTTCATAAAGAGAAATCTCTTAAAGTTAGATGTTTAAACCAATTTTACAGTTGAAAAAATTGATGCTCAAGTTGAGAATGGGAGAGCATGTGCTCTAAGCAGCCATCATGTCTTGCAATTACATATGTACGTACGTGTAAGTTTACACAAGCTGAGCAGAATGATTTCAGAGGCCAGGATGGGGAGGAGCTAATGGTTATTCACATGCTTTATGAAATGGATAAATAAAAATAATGTTGGAAATTTATGCATTCTAAATAAGAGGTGTAAATATGTATTTTCCATGGAAAATTCTCCAAAGAAATTATTTGAAACATTGTCAGAATTTATGCACATACCTGCTGCATAAGTAGGCAGCTTATTATAAATTTACCTTACAGAGTATAGGATCTCAGTAGAAAGTTAAGTAAACCCAAACTCTTTTTTTTCCTATGTGTAAAATATTCAAAATATATTTTAGCTTCTTTTTTTTTTTTTTTGTAAATTATCTTTATTGACAACTGCAAAGGAACACACAACCACGAGTGGAACAATCAGAAAACAGAGCATCCAAAAACAGTACAAGATATCAGAGCAACAAAATTCGCAGTACAAAAGACCCCATGCGTGGGTTCCCCTCACAATTGACATTTTAAAATACCAATCCCCACCACGCAAACACACGCCAATCCCACTCACGCAACCCAGACCACAACAATCAGCCCCCACACATACCACTAGACAGCCAAACATCCAAACCGCCCACTCCTCCCCCCCTACATCCACACCGGTGCAGCCCCCCGAGAAAGATCCAGAACAAAAGCTAAAGCAAAAGCAAAATCAAGAAGACTGAGGGAGATATCGCAACCACCCCCCGAGGAACCAAATCAAAAAGAGGAAGAGGAAGACATGCCCTCCGACTCCAAACCGGAGCAGAGCTGCAACACCCTCTGCCACAGATCTCGATAGCAGCGGTGAATCAAACTCCCAGCCTTAGGAAGACGCTGAAGCTCATACCGTCCCACCATTGCCAAACGAGCCAGCCACTGCGGAAAGGATGCAACAGACTCGTCCACCCAATGCTGCAACAGGAGCTTTTTTACTACCAAGACAGCCATGTAAATAACCCTGCGTTGAGGGAGCGTGAGCCCCCCTTCAATCAAATCCCTCTGATCCCCCAAGAGCAGAAAACCATAAGACCATGGTATAGCTCGGTGAAAAAGGCGCTCCAAAAAGGGGAGAACCTGCAGCCAGATTGCCGAAGAAGGGCACTCCAAAAAGTGGTGAGTTAGGGTACCCACGAAACGCTTACATTTAACACACACGGCGTCCCCCCATAGGCCCATACGAGCTCCCTGAGCCCGAGATAAAGTAAGCCCGATGCAAAATTTTAAATTGCATTTCCCTAAAGTCTGTGGAACCCCCCATGGCGTGCACGGTAGCAAAAAGATCAAGAAAGGCCTTTCGGTCCAGGTCAATACCGAGCTCCGATTGCCACCGGGAGGCCAAACGGTCAATAGATCCCAAATCCGAGGCGGCCTTCAGAATCCGATACCAGGTAGCCAACTTATTGGAAGCAGGAGAAACCTGAAAAAACTGAACATCCAAGGGACCACAGAGCCAAGCCGCCCCCCAGCGACGGTCAAGAGAGAAGTAATAATGCCGAGCCTGGAGATAAGCCCAGAAGTGAGTCCGAGGCAAGTGCCAGTGAGTCTGCAGCTGTTCAAAAGAAGGAAACCGACCCCCCCCCCCACAGAGACAATATCATGAAGTGTTCGTCCCCCTCTCTGCTCCCACTGCCGGAACCAGGCTTGTCCCACTCCCGGCGGGAAGTCGGAGTTCCCATATAACTGCAACAAAAGGGATGCAGCCGAAGATTTCCCCTGCCGTCGTCTCCACCACCGCCACGCCCGCCTCATAGGTAAGAGATAAGCAAACTTAGCTCCCCCTCCCGGGATAACCGACAATGGGATATGCAAAAGAGACAAGACCGAGTGCGGGGCACACCACGACTCCACCCAGCTCCGGGACGAGAATTTGTAACTCCCCGACCATCCTTCATGAATAAAGCGGAACAAAGCGGCCACATTATAATAGCGAAGATCAGGAAGGTTTAAACCACCCCTATATTTATCCAAGGTCAATGTAGCAGAGCTAATCCGGACTCGCTTATGACGCCAAACAAAAGAGGAGACAAGCGAACGAAAAAGACGCACCTCCTTAGCATTAACCCAGAGCGGCATAGCCTGCAACGGATACAAAATCTTGGGAAGGAGGACCATCTTAGTCAAAGCCACACGACCCCAAACCCCCAGGGGGAGTTCTCTCCATTTCTCACACAAACGCCGAATCTCCTCCAACTGACGGAGCACATTATATCGATACAGAAGCTTGAGATCAGGACTTAAATACACCCCCAGATATCGCATCGGCCCCTTCACCGGGGGAATCTCAAGGCTCGCATGCCAATCCTCCACCCGAGTAGACTGCAATGGAAGAAGTTCAGATTTATCACAATTAACTCGCAGCCCAGAAATATCGCCAAAGGAGCGGACCAAAGCGAGAACCCGCCCCAAATCCCTCCGGGGTTGGTCCAGATAAAGAAGGATATCATCGGCAAAAAGATTAATGCGACTCTCCAGGTCTCCAATACGAATGCCCCGAATATCCGGATCAGCTCGAATCCTAGCCGCCAAGGGCTCAATAGCTAACACGAAAAGCAATGGGGACAGCGGACAGCCCTGTCGCGTCCCCCTACCCAAAGCAAACGGTGCAGTAAACTGACCATTAACCAACAGCCTGGCCTGCGGCTGGATGTATAAGCTACGGATCCAATGATGAATAGTACCGTCTATGCCAAGCTGCCGCAGAATCCAAAAGAGATATTGCCAGGAGATACTATCAAAGGCCTTTTCCATGTCCAGGCCTACAATAGCCGATTCTCCAGCCAGGCCACGCCTGGAATGGAGGGCCATCAAAGCTCTAACTAAATTCATGGACGCGTAACGGCCTGGCACGAAGCCAGCCTGGTCTTCGTGGATCAAGAGCGGCAGAAAAAACATTCAAACGACGCGCCAAAAGAGCGGCAAAGAGTTTGGCATCCTGATTAAGGAGGGAGATAGGTCGATAGGAACCCACCTGGGCCGCATCCTTGCCCGGCTTAGGCAGCAGCACCACATGGGCCAAATTCGGAGACCCCAAACCGCGAGACTCAGAGAGTGCATTAAACGCTCCCGCCAAAGCCGGAGAAATCTGATCTGACAAAATCTTATAATACTCAGATCCAAACCCATCCGGGCCCGGTGCCTTAGTTAACTTAAGCTGCTTGATACCAAGCTGCACTTCCTCCGGGCTAATAGGGGCGTTCAATTGTCCCAACTGGGCCTCCGTCAACCGAGGGAGCCGAAGCCCCTGAAAGAAAGCATCCCGGTCAGCGTCCGAGAACGGTCTATTCGCATACAGAGATTCGTAAAAGTGAACAAATTGCTGCTGAATCTGGCGTTCCTGCGTGTAACAGGTACCCTTGGGGTCCCTGATGGAGAGGATAACCTGTCTGGTACGCGGAGGCCGGACCAAATTAGCCAACAACCTCCCTGTCTTACCTCCCCAGGCATACAATTTATACCGTTGAAAATATATATCGCGGGAAGCCCTCTGCGTCAGGATGGCGTCGATCTGCCGCCGAACGTTCAAGAGACGAAGTTTGTCATCCAGTGAAAGAGAATTACAATGGCGCGCCCGCAGCTGTCGAAGCTCCCCCGACAGAGTCAACAATTCCGCATCTAGGGACCGCCGTTTACGAGACAAATAAGCAATAATAAACCCTCGCAGGACCGCCTTGGAGGCCTCCCAATATGTCACTGGACCAACATCCTCAGTATTATTGTGTGAGCTATACTCCAACCACTGTTCCCGAAGATATTTATGAAAGTCAAGATCACGATATAAAGAGCACGGAAATTTCCAATGGCGTTCCCCAGGATCCGGCGTGAACTGAAGCTCCATGACGACTGGTGAATGGTCCGACAGGGGAACCTCCTCAATATCAATCCCAGACACCTTTGAGAGCAGAGAGGGCGACACCAACAAGTAATCCAATCTGGCATATACATTGTGGGGATGCGAGTAGAAAGTGTAAGTGCGCTCCGCGGGATGCAGAATCCTCCAAGTGTCCAACAGCTGCAACTGGCTAAGCAAAAAATTTACCCCCTTGGCTCCGTGGTCCCTGGTCCCACCCTTGGCCGGTCGACAATCCAGTGTGGGATCAGCGGTAATATTGAAATCCCCTCCTACCACCGGTTGGTACTCAGGATACATGGCTATCTTGGCAAGCAAATCCAAAAAAAATTTATGATTATACACATTAGGAGCATACACATTACACAACAGCCACTTCTGACCCCAGAGTTCCCCCAAGACAATAACACAGCGGCCCTCCCGATCTGGGAGAACTTTATGAACATGGAAGGGCAGCTGTTTATGAATAAGAATGGCAACCCCTCGTTTCCGGGCGCCAAAGGAGGACGAACAGACCTCGCCCACCCATTCTCGCCGCAGCTTAAGATGCTCCGCAGCCGAAAGATGGGTTTCTTGCACAAAAGCGATGTCCGTCCCCCTCCTCCGGAACCAAGATAACAATTTTTTCCTCTTAATAGGGGAATGAATCCCGTCTACATTTAAAGTAGATATGGTCAACTTAGTCATGATGAAGAAAATGTCCCAGTCAGAAGAACAGTATACTTGAAAGTAGTAGAGACGGGCTGCCCCCCAGCTAGGCCACCCATCTGGAATCCAGAAAACCAAAATCTCCCCAAGCAGGAACTCAGAGCAAAAAATCCATTGCATCCACCCCCGGGGTCGCTGCACCCCCACACACACAGACTACTCCCCAGCCCTTCCAACCCACAGCCATCCAACCCCACAAGCAAACACAACAGCCCCCCCCCCTGCCCCCCCTCTCCCAACCCGTCCTACCCTCCAACCCCAGCCCACCCCCTGAAAAAACACTATCCCAGAGCCATCCCCAGGGCCTCCCAGCCCAGAATGAAAAAGAAGGGAACAGCCCCACCCCGTCCCCCATAGGAAACCATCCCCGGAGGCATCCCCAAAGACCTTACCCCTAACAAAACAGAACACGGAGAGGGAAAAAACAATGCACAGCACACCCAAAAACAGAAACAACCCAATATCCCCTACATCCCCTACAGAGCTCTCAAAACCCCCGGATCCCCCTAAACAAAAGAAGAAAGAATACTGGCAGATATACAACCAGAAAGCCCACCCACCACAGGAGGAACGACACTGCCCATTTTACCCCAAATAGAAGAGCAAACAACAGCCAGATATGGAAAGAAGAAGGCAGGGAACCCTGAAACCAGTCCAGCCCTCAGCCCAACAGCAAGGGAGCACGGCAGAATCACCAAACCCCGCCGGACCCCAGTCCCACCATCCTCCCCCGCTCACACCAGCCGAAACCGGCCAGCAGAGCACCGGGAAGCACAGTGTCTCAGTCGCTTCTCCTGGTCGCAAGCAGAAAGTTAAGAGGCAAAGACCGGATGCAGGACTCCCCGACCATGCTGCTCAAGCCACCCGATCTGCTGCAGGGACTCCTCCGTTGTCAGCCACAGGTAGGGAATCCAAATATCGCTGGGCCTCCGCACGATCAGGGAAGGTGTAAGGCTTTCCCTCCCTCCAGACACGCAGAGACGCTGGATAGACTAGCGCAAAGCGCACTCCTCTCCGATGGAATGCTGTGCACAGGGGCGCCATTTCTCTGCGGAGGGACGCCACGTGGAGGGAGTAGTCATTGAAGATCAGCAACTTCCGCCCCTCATATTCCAGCATGCCGGCTTTCCTGTAAGCATGAAGAATAAGCTCTTTCTCCCTCCAGTTCAGGTAGCGCGCTATCGCTGCTCGGGGACGGTTAGAATCTCCCGATCGCTGCCCCAGGCGATGTGCCCTCTCGCACAGAAAGCCCGCCACCGGCGGCTCTAGGCCCAGCCGCGTCGGGAGCCAAACCTGGAAAAAATTATACAATTCAAGATCTGCCCGAAGCTCCGGCAGACCCACCACCCGTAGATTATTTCGCCGCTGGCGATTTTCTTGATCATCTAGCCGGCCGGTTAGGGTGGCCACCTGAGCCCTCAGGGCGATCACACTTTCCCGATCTTGTGAAGCCGCGTCCTCCCCATCAGATATGCGTTGCTCCACCTCTGCGATGCGGGTAGCGTGGGACTCAAAGCGTTCATTTATGCCCTCCATTGCAGACTGCAGTTTGTGCAATCGATCTTCCAGGGCCGCTGTAACCATGCGGGAGATCTCCTGGGCCCATTCACCCCACTGTGCTGGTGCCGAAACTGGAGTCGGGGACGCCGCCATCTTAGACCCCGACAGGGCCGACTTCTGCTTTGGTGTCTTTGCTAACCGTACCGGCATACCGGGTCCCAGCGACCCTGCGAGACACCCCCCGCACACTCCCAACTGCGGCAAAAGATCCGGTGGGGGCTAAGATAGCCAGCCAGTATTTTAAAGTGAGTTAAGCAGGTATTTGGAGACCCGAGGTCAGAGAGCTCAGAAAAACACGTCCTCTCACTCCAGACTCATCACGTGACCCCCCATATTTTAGCTTCTGAGCTTTGATTCTTTCCTTTTTTATTTTTTATGCATACTTTTATTTCAGAATGCTTTAATCTTTCTAAGCAACCAAAACTACTCCATATACAACTGGAAAAATAAATTTTGCTTCTTAAAAGAAGGTGACCACATGTGGAATAATTTATTTTATTTTCTGTCTGCAAATGTAAACATGCTAGTCATTGGCATGGTGGTTCAAAGCCTTAGGAAATCTCTTTAACTGATAATATATTCTTGGCTAAATTACTACTACTCTTTTGTATCCAGAAAGGAAAGTTTCCTTTGCAATGTTCTTCAACTATTTCTCTTGAAATAGCTCTATATTATAAAGCAATCAAGGCAATATTAAATTCTCAAGCTTCTTCTAATTATATTACTCACCATCTCCAGCATGTTTTGTTCCACATGTAGCTTAAAGAATACATAAAAAATTCCAAAAATCCACTGGGATGTGTATAGCATATTCCCTAACTAATTGAAACCACTGTTATGTATGTAAGTAATAATTTGCATGTACCATAATGATCACTTTTTGGCTGAGATGAAAGGGCTGAATCATTTTGGGCAAGGTTAAGAATCATCTCTATAACATCTATAAAGCCTGTGTCACTTTGGCCTCATCAAGGACACAAATCCATTTTGAACCATGGGTTCTACTTGGTACAGAGTTACACATGTCCACCTCGATATGTTAAAGCAGTTTTCTATATAACAGCAACTATTGTATGGATAAATGCCCTATCTGCTAATTTTCTGTGGTAGTCTTCAGATACTGCTGGTGAAAGTTTCTTAGTCTGCCCTGGCACTATCTGGATAGTACTAGGACAGAGCAAGGTGGAATATGAACCTTATGCCTAACTATATGGATAGCTGGCAATATTGTAACTGCTACACATACATTTATGTGGATTAATTTAAGCCATCATAAAGGCTGTTTTTTCCTGTTATGGTATGTGGTTTGTGATGCCACTGAGGCTTGCTCATATCTGTGAAGCTGAAAGCTGTGCTGTCGGTAAACTAAACTAAACCTTAAGTTTATATACCGTATCCTCTCCATAAATATAGAACTCGGCACGGTTTACAGGAAATTTAATATAAGGAAGGAAAAACATAATAAGAATTAGTGATTAAAAGAGGGTAGCGAGATTTACATTTTTGAGAATAGCCAAGTTTTCAGATGCTTTTGGAATAATTGGAAGGAGCCCAGATAGTGTCGGGGAGGTCAGGGGTGCCGCAGGGCAAGAGTGCTTGGGCTCCCTCTTGCCCTGATGTTGTCGGTGGGGAGGGGGGTGTGGATTCTGTAACCGGTGTTGTTTTTAATAGACACCGGTTACAGAATCCAGCTTTTAGGCAAAGGACTGGCTCCTCCTTCGCCTAAAAGCCCTTGTTTTGGACGTTTGGAGCGTAGGCTTTTTTTAGGTTGAGTATATGGTATAAGTTTAGTCTGGGTATTTAAACAGCTGAACGTAGAGGCAGGCCATTATCAAAAAAAAACCTCCTTTTGGACGTTTTTTTTTATAATGGACATTTTCCCTGCTTCTACTTTCAACATTTAAGACCTTAGGCCAAAAGGGGACTTAGACATTTTTTTTATTATTCCCCTCAGTGTCTCCCACCAGAATGGAAAATTTAGACGATCCCAATTTTTCCAATTGTAATTAATTGGAACCCAACTCCAGACATTACAAGAAGGAACCTATCCTTATGATCATCAAGTGGCCTCTTGGGCATTAATGAGGTACCAAATAAAACAGTAATTTCGCTCCATCTAGATTTCCAAAAGGCCTGAATCAAATTTTAAATAAACTTGAAACAAGCAAACCAAATAATAACAAAGGAAAGGAACTTCATTAAAAAAATATAGTACAGACCAATCCTACCTACTGCAACACATTAATACAAGAAAGAGACTGAAAATACACTCAAACCAAAATACAATATTCAAGATTGTGATAACCACAGGACTCAGCACCCTGACCTTATTTTTGCAGGATTCAATTAAGGTGTCACCTGCGAGAGATCTACACCAAAGGCTTGTTGGAAAAAAATATGGTTTTGAAGGCTATCCCCCTCTTCTACAAAACTGCGCTAGCAGTTTCTAGTGCGGGGAGTCACGCTGCTCCCAATGCTCATTGGAACTGAATGAGCATCGGGAGCAGCGCGGGCCATTCAGCGCGGCTCTCTGCGCTAAAAACCGCTAGCGCAGTTTCATAGAAGAGGGGGTATGTAATTAATATGCAAGCGCAGGTTGCATTGAAGCCGGTTCCAGAGCTTTGGTGCTAAGTAATGACAGGCTTTGTTCCTAGTAAATTCTCACTTTGCTCGCCTAACAGAAAGCAAAACCAATCTGTTATCTTAAAGAGACCTTAGAGTTCTGGCTGGCATTTACAATACAATACAGTATCTTATATACCGCAATGTTCTGCAAGGAATCTATGCAGTTTACAATAAGATTTTAGAACAAGTTCTTAAGTTACATTGTTTGTAGTAGCATTGGTTTAGGAAGGAGGGGTGAAGGGTAAGAAAATGACTATAGTGAAAAGAGGTATGTCTTTAGTTTCTTCTGGAATTCTAGGTAGTTGATGGGTTGTATTTATAATTGTAAACCACTTGGACCTGTCATAAAAACAGGCGGCATAACAAGTTTTAATAAAACATAAAACAATAGTTAACGTATGTAGATAACTTGGTGAATGTAGAAAGAGTGCTTTGTGTCAACACAAGGATTTTATGTCCTATAAGAGACCGGCAGCCAGTGATATTACTAAAAAAGTTGTATAACCCTGTTGAATTTTTTATTTTTTTGTAAATCCCAAAAGCTTAAGAGTAGTATTTTGAATTGTTTGCAGACATCTAAGATTGTTCTTTGAAATTCCCATATATATTATATTACAGTAATCTAATTTTGATGTTACAGTGGATCGGAATACAGTGGATCGGAATATTGCTACTCTTTGGGGTTTTGCCAGGTACTGTTGACCTGGATTGGCCACCGTGAGAATGGACTACTGGGCTTGATGGACCATTGGTCTGACCCAGTAAGGCTACACTCATGTTCTTAAATGCGTGGATCAAGGTATTCGGATTATGTTCTTCAAAATAACCTCTAACCGCTTGAGTGCTATAAGGATATGGAAACAAGATCTAACCAATGCTGAAACTTGATCCTCAAAAGTTAATTGAAAATCCACTATCACCCCCAGATATTTACATTTCTGCACTGCTGGTGTAGTTGCTTCAAAAAATGCTAAGTTTACTTTAGACTTTAGACAGTGGTCTCTGATCCAGCAAGAAGTGCATTTCACAAGATCAATTTATGCTGGTTCAATCCCTGAGCTACCACTTTGAGACCATCCATAATTGGTCATGTTTAACTGAATCAGATCACTTTTAGCTGTGATTAAAATATCATCTGCATTACAATAGACTTTTAGACCATACTCCTGAATAGGTAGTAAGGGAGCAATGAAGATGTTAAACAGGACAGATGACAATGCTGATCTTGGGGTACCCAACATGTAAGGTGGGATGTAGATGATTTTGTGGAATGGCCTAGGGGTTAGAACCCCTGCCTCAACACCTTGCAGTTGTGGGTTCAATCCCTGTGCTACTCCTTGTAACCCTGGGCAAGTAACCTAACAGTCCGTTGCCTCAGGTACCATAGTTAGATTGTGAGCCTACCAGGATAGATAAGGAGAAATACTTAGGGCTCCTTTTATCAAGGTGCGCTACAGGGTTAGCGCATCGGACATTTCATCACACGCTAACCCCTATGGCACACCAAAAAACTAACGCCTCGTCAATGGAGGTGTTAGCGACTAGTGCGTCAGGCGGTTGAACGGGCAGGATTCCGCGCGTTAACCGCCTATCGCAGCTTGATAAAAGGAGCCCTTAGAGTACCTGAATGTAAACCGCTTTAAATAGAAGTGGTATATAAAAAATGTAAATAAATAACCGAGTAAGTTCTGTCTTTAAGGTAAGACTTGAACCAATTTAAAGCTGTGGAAGTAATATCTATGGAGATCAATCTGTCTACCAACAGTCAATGATAGACAAAATCAAAATCTGCGGCCAAATTGAGGGAGTCCGCGAGGGCTAAATAACCATTGTCTAAGGGCTCCTTTTGCTAAGCTGCGGTAGCGTTATTTATAATGATTATTTATCGGAAGGGAGGGTGGTATAAATTGATTGTGCATAAATACTTGTAAATTGTATGTGCTTTTATGCTTTATTGTCTGTTATTAACCTATACATTGCACTGTTAAATTTTTGAAACAATAAAAAATATTTAAATGAAATGAAAATATTTAACTATAAACAGAGTGTGGCACTAGCTGAGCTGATATATATTAGCTGAAGCATTCTGTAAATGCATGCTCATCTGACATAGCAAGTTATTTACAGGTAGTCATATGCATAGAGTCAGGGTGGAGAACGGGCTATACATGACTATATCATGTAACTTACAGAATATTGTTAATTTCTTGAGTATCACAGGAGCTTAGGCAGATATATTTACACCAGCTATTTTTGCAGTTCGATTAGTAGTTCATAAAGAAAAAATTTCACCTATGTTCCTTTATTTAAAAAAGTCCAACAATTGATTAATTGTAATTCCTTCTCTTTTACTTGAAATTATATATTATCCAGAACAATTTTTATTTGGTATTTCAAGTCATAAAAATAAGTAACATAAATCTTCAACTCTTTCAAATATAGCAAATCAATACTATCTTTAATACCTTTAATAACTTCAGGACCTCAGTGGCACCACTCAAAATTCTCTCATAGTGGTTTAACTTCATGTGACTTATCGTCATAGGCCCAAGCTTTAGGCATATCTTTAGCCCTTATCTACAATTGCACTTCCCGTTCTTTTTAATAAATAATTTGATTATTGAGGGTGATTTCAATCTTCCCTTAGAGTTAGGGCTCCTTTTACAAAGCCACGCTAGTGGTTAAACCGCCGGCTGCGCTAGCCGCTACTGCCTCCTCTTGAGCAGGCGGTAGTTTTTCGGTCAGCGCAGAGGTTAGCACATGATGAAAAGTCGCACACGCTAAAGCCGCTAATGCGGCTTCGTAAAAGGAGCCCTTAGTTTTGGACAGGCAGTCTACTTCTGTCATGCATCCATCCAAAATGTGGTCTGAATTACAATCTATTATCTTGGACATGGGTCTTTCTGATCCCTGGAGAATTTTTAATCCTACAAGTAGGGACTTCATTTTTTACTCCGCATGCCACCAATCGTATTCCAGAATTGATTATTTTCTTGTATCCAAATCGCTAGTTCCTAATACTCTAAATGTAAACATTTCTCCAATATTGATATCAGATCATGCACTAATTACCATGGACTTTTGGTTAGCTTCTCCATCGAAGCAGAAAATATGGAGATTTAATGCTTCCTATCTTTTGGACTCACAATTCATTGAAAGAATAAATAATTTTATAGCGGAATTTTTTCAAAATAATGAGTCTGATGATATATCACCTAATACTATTTGGGAAGCTTTCAAAGCCTGTTTACAGGGAGAAATTATTACCGTATTTTCACGCATATAACGCGCGCGTTATACACAATTTTACAAACCGTGCATAACCATGGGCGTTATACGCGTGAGCGCGTTGTACAAATTTTTTTTACATAGTTCCCCCCCCAACGTCCGATTCATCTCCCCGAAGGACCGCTCACACCCCCACCCCGAAGGACCACTCACACCCCCACCCGAAGGACCGCTCGCACCCCCACAGCCTCCCCCCCCCCCTCCCGCATGGAGAAGCTGCCTACCGTTGTTTCCGGATGCCAGTGAGCCCAGCTGATTCCTCTGTCAGCGGTCCTGCCCCTTCTCTGAGCCCTGCGCTGTGCTGCTTCCTCTTCCGGCGGTCCCGACCTTTCTCTGACATCCTTCGGGTTGGGGTGCGAGCGGTCCTTTGGAAAGGAGAGTCGGGGCGGGCGAACGGAGAGTCGGGGCGGGCGAACGGAGAGTCGGGGCGGCGAGAGGAGAGTCGGGGTGGCGAACGTAGTGTCGGGGCGGTGAGAGGAGAGTCGGGGCGGCGAACGGAGAGTCGTGGCGGCATGCGCGGCATACGCGTGTGCGCGCTATAGTAAAAATTTTTTACATAAATTTCTGTTCCCCGCGCACTATACCCGTGTGTGCATTTTACACGGGCGCGCGGTATATGGGTGAAAATACGATAGTTATTCTGCCTCGAAAAAAAGTCTGAAAATAATACTTTAGCTAAACTAGAGTCTAAAATGGCTCTGCTAGAACAAGACCATATCAAAAATAAAAATACCACTACTCTTCAACAAATTATCAAGTTAAAGTATGAGTATAATTCATTGGCTAGTAAGAAGGCACGATAGATCATAAGCTTTTTCTGTCTCGTCTATGTGAAATCGGAATCAAAGACCAGGTCTTGGACTGGTTTTCATCTTTTTTTGCAGATCGTTCCTCCAAGGTAGTATTTAACTCAATATCGTCTGATTATGGTATCCCCCCAGGGTTCCATCTTATCTCCCCTATTTTTCAATATTTTTCTGGACCCCCTTTTAACATTAGGGCAATCTATCGGATTCACAATGTTTGCTTATGCAGATGATGTCCAACTAATTCACCTGATAGATCTAAATAATCAGAAATAAAGTTCATAAACCAAAAACTGGAAAAGATTAACTCCTGGTTGGACCTGCATATGCTCTCTTTGAACATTGAAAAGTTCAAAGTAATGATTTTTCCTAACAAGGCAGGACTTTCTATGCAGACCCCTCTTAAATTCAAGTCTCAATCTATTAAAATCGTACCTTCACTCAAATTACTTGGAGTCACTTTTGATAGTAAATTTAATTATCATCTTCATATCAGTACAGTGGTCCAACATTGCTTTTATTGGCTACGTATGATCAGGTCATTATCCAAACTATTAGATGCTGCGTCTTTGAATATCTTGATTCATTCTCTCGTGATTCTGTGCATTGTAATGCCCTTTATAAAGGCATAACTAAAAAAAGAAATAAGAAGACTCCAGATAATACAGAATACCGCTGTAAAGATTATATTCAATGCAAAGAAATCTGACCATGTTTTACAAGAAACCCACTGGTTTCCAGTTGGACACAGAATCACTTACAAAATTCTTCTGTTAACATTTAAGACCAGACAAAACAATCACCCTAAATTTGTTAATAATCTTCTTACCCCTTATAATTCTTCTAAGACTCTAAGATCGACAACCAATAACCTTTTCTCTATTTCATCACTGAAATATATAAATACATTGAGGTCTACTATCTTCTCTGTTACCGCCCCTTCTCTCTGGAATAGTATCCCAAATTACGTATGTGAAGAATCAATACTTAATAATTTTAAGACGAAGCTAAAGACATTTCTCTTTCTTGATGCCTTCGAGACCTAACTGTCCTTTTAAGGGCAATTGAGTTCAACTTTATTGAGCTCAACATTATTATAGCAGCCCCTCTTATTGTTTTTTTTTCCTTAATTGTACTCTTTTACTTTGACTATTGTAGTTCTTGCCTTTTTACCTTTTGTTCCTGTTTGTCTTTGTTTTTAAAAGTCTTCGAAAGTTATTGTTACTGTTTGGTGATGCAATGTCAGCTTAAACTTGTATTTTAGCTAAAGTATGTTTTATGTTTTTATGAATTTGTACACAGCCTAGAAGGTTGATTGGGCGGTATAAGAAATTTAAATAAACTTGAAACTTGATGTTGATTAATAAATCTGGCCAATACATGAATGCTAATAAAGCGGGTAGATCGTTAGCACAATTTCTTGCTAACAAAAAAGAAAGATCTAGAATTGCGTCCATTTTTTCTGAGAGTGGGTTAAGTGTTACAAGTGATGGCGATATTGCAAAAGAATTTGTAAAATTCTACAAAAAATTATTTGCTTCCTCATTAGAGGATTCCCAAGCAGTTTGTGAATTGTTTTTAAAAAACTTACCTCACCCATCCCTAACGGAATCACAAGAAGCTTCGTTGGGTTCTCCTATTTCTGAAACTGAAGTTCTGGCAGCTATTAAGGGCTCCTTTTACAAAGGTGCGCTAGGGCCTTAACGTGCGGAATAGCGCGCGCTAAATTGCCCCACGCGCTAGCCGCTACCACCTCCTTTTGAGCAGGCGGTGGATTTTCAGCTAGCGTGCGCTAGAGCACGCGCTAATCCGGTGCATGCGTTAAAAAGCTAGCACGCCTTTGTAAAAGGAGCCCTAAGTCTCTTTCCTCTCAAAAGACTCCCGGGGATTGATGGCTTTTCTGCTGAATTTAAAAAAAAAACTTTTAATGTAGCTCTTGCTCCAAAATTAACATCTCTCTTTAATTACTTATGGCAAAACCCCATAGATCAGGGTCGCTTTACTGAAGCTTTAGTAGTGGTCATACCAAAGTCGGGTAGGGATGATACTAAAGTTGAAAATTGCAGACCCATTTCCCTTCTTAATGCAGACTGCATAATCCTTGCTAAAGTTCTAACATCCAGGCTTGAATCATTTTTACCTGTCATAATACATCCAGACCATGAAATGTAGATATATTGGTGACAATGCTTGTACCTTTCATGACCTTATTGATTTAGCGCAATCTAGCAAAAACCCTGCCATTGCCATTTCACTGGTTGTTGAAAAAGCTTTTGATATGGTGGCATGGCCTCATTTGTGTGATTCTTTGCTGTGGTTTTGGTGCAGGACTGATTTTGTACGCTGGATTCAGGTTCTGTATACTTCTCCCTTTTCTAGATTCAAAAATCAGTGATACCATCTCTGAAGAAGTGATGTTAACCAGAGTGCTAGGCAGGGTTGCCCATTGTCCCCTCTTTTATTTAACATCGCGCTTGAACCTCTTCTTATTACTATAAAAAGTTCATCTTTAGTTAAAGGAATATTTTGTAGGTATAATCAATTTAAATTATTAGCATATGCTGAAGACCTGCTTATTTTCCTTACTGAACCGTCTGACTCAGTTCTGTACTACTCCGGGTTGTGGCTGAGTTTTCTAAATTTTCTGATTATCGCATCAATTGGGACAAGTCAGAAGCAATGTCATTAAATGATTTTACATTTTTAACTGATTTAGGCCCTGCTAATATAAAATGATCTCCTGATCAACTAAAATATTTTGGGCATTTTATTCCATAAACATAGATATATTCTTTTGTCTTTAAATCTGAAATCTCTCCAATCAAAAAGTATAATTTTGACCTCTAGGTGATCTCCATATCATTTATCTTGGTGAGGCAGAATAGAAGCGGTGAAAATGACTATAACCCCTATAATTAACTATGTTTTGGGGATGCTTCCCAGAATGGTCCTTTTATAAAGATTTGGAATCTATTTTGTCCAAATTTATTTGGCAAAATAAACCTCCACATATTACCCTTCTACATTAAAACTACCAAAAATAAATGACGGTTTTCCAGATTTCTATAAATATCACTTGGCGATGTTCTTAAGATATGGCACTCTAAGGATGGTTGATCGTCCTCAGCCCTTAGTAACCTTACCTTCATGGTATACTTTTGAACACACTTAGCTTCACCAATCCTACGGAGGTGTATTCCCTTCCTGAGTAACGTTTATCAGCTTATGATACTATTGTATTTACTAACCACGCTATACAAACATTTGAAAAAGCTTCCCCTGAGTTATCACGCTGTAAAAACTCTTTCTGCTCCTATTTGGCATAATTCAAATATCGTTGTTGGAGGGGAACCTTTACACTGGTCTTCATGGATGGAAAAAGATATTTGGTATATTATTCAACTTATAGAAAATAAATCTCTACTGACCTTTCAACAACTGCAATCTAAATTTGGCCTTTCTTCTACCAAATTTTACAGATGTTTTCAATTACATCATTGTTTTAAAAAATTGGAATGGCTTTTAAAGTCTAAAACTCCTTTAGTTTATAAGTTTTTGGAATTTTGTCAAATAGGTGCTACTCAGGGTCATACGACCTCGATGTATTACAAGTTTTTTATCTCGTCATCTTTATCCCAAAATAAGTGTATGAAACGTATATGGAATTCTAAATCCACCTAGTCTGGCTCTGAAGGGCACTGGTTTCATTTTTTCAAGTTTTCACAGCACCCCACACTGTCTACAAGTTAATGCAATCACTATATTTTCTATTTAATAAAGCATATTGGACCCCCAATAAATTACATAGAGCTAATTTAACAGACTCTAACAAATTTTGGCATTGTATGGTTAATTTAGGTGACCTAAAACATATGATCTATGATTGCCCAATTATTCAGCCATTCTGGGGATCAGTTTGGAAAAATATTTGTTCTGTGTTACCAATTTCTTTTCAGTTAACTTTTAGCATTGTTCTCTTCCAATCTCTTGCTTTGTCTGATGATTTCAATAAATGGCAGTCCAAATTATTTGCTATATTAATAGCTGTTACTATACAAATGATTCTTTCTCATTGGAAGTCAGCTCAGCAGTTAAATGTGTCTTTTTGGTGGGTCACAATTATGATGATTCATAAATATGAGTGCAAAGCCAACTCCCTTATTAACAAAAGCTTCAAATCTAATAAAATTTGGTCACCAATAAAAAAAATTTCTTTTTAATCTAATATTTTCCAACTGGTTTTATTATGAACAATATATTATATAAATAAATAAACTTAGTAGGTTTTTGTAATTAAAATCTGATCTGATAGCTGGTCTATATGGAGTTTTTATAACTGTCTATGAATAAATGACTTTATATGAACTTTGGACTGACAACATAGATGCCTTAGTCCTCGTTGCATCTATGATTTGATTGTAAGGAACATTGTAACTGTATAATATCCTTGTTTTTGATTTATTTGTGATTGTAAGTGATACCTTTAACTGTAAAATATCCTTGATTTATATTATTTATACATTTATTGTGTTAAAATCCAATAAAAATATTTTAAAAATGAAAATTATCGTCATAGGTCCAAGCATTAGGCATATCTTTAGCCCTTATCTACAATTGCACTTCCCATTCTTTTTAATAAATAATTTTCTTCTTACCACTTTTAGGGGTCCTTTTACTAAGGTGCGCTAGCCATTTTAGCACGTAGTACATATTAATGCGCGCTAAATGCTAACACGTGGTTCTGCATCCATTATATCCTACAGACGCATTCGCATGCAGTGCACGCTAAATCGGCTACTGCACCTTAGTGAAAGGACTACTTAAATGGTTAGAAATATTTCAATGATATTGCTTGCTTAAAATAAGCAAAACTGACTTATCTTCAATGCTACTTTAGTCTACGGCCTGAGGAAGTAAAAAAATGCCACTGCCATCTTATCTCGGTTAAATGAGTGAGCTTAGATGGCATTGACGGCTCTGGTATGTATGGAGGGAATTATGTTGGAGGAAAGTTATTGTTTTAAATGTAACATAACTAGCAAAGTCTTTTTCTATCTTTAGGGAGGATCCTCGGAAAAGCTACAGAGCGAAACATGTCGGATCTAACCTCCTCAGACTGTAGATTAAAGCAGCATTGAAGATAAGTTAGTTTTGCTTATTTTAAGCAAGCAATATCATTGAAATATTTCAAACTATTTAAATATGGTAGCTAGAAAATTATTTATTAAAGAGAACGGGAAGCGCAATTGTAGATAAAGGCTAAAGATTTGCCTAAAGCTTGGACCTATGACGATAAGGCACGTGAAGCTAAACCGTTATGAGAGAATTTTGAGTGGTGTCGCTGAGGGCCTGAAGTTATTAAAGGTATTAAAGATAGTATTGATTTGCTATATTTGAAAGAGCTGAAAATTTATGTTACTTATTTTTTATGACTTGAAATACCAAATAAAAGATGTCCTTTAAAAAAAAAAAAAAAAAAAAAGGCACCAACTGTGTGCCCTCTGAGTATCAATGTATAGGCGTCCAGTTATATAATAATTGTATCTCGGAAAAGGAAGGTGATATAATTCAATCAATATTTGCAGCACTGGAAAAGATAATTGTAGTGGATCCTGCAGTTAAATGGATGGATTTTCTACCAACTCAATAACAATAACATACAAGTGGAGGGGCATAATCGTCTAAGTCTGTTTTCATCTAAGTCGCAAGTCGTCCAAAGTAAAAAACAGCTTAGGACACATTTTCGAAAAATACGTCCAAATTTTTTTTTGTTTCGAAAATCGTCTAAGTATACATCCTGCTGATCTGATCGTTCAAGTCACTAAATCGTCCATCTTTATACCACATTTTCGTCCAAGTTAAAAACTTTTAGAACAAGCACCTTTGGGCGTGGGAGGGGTCTACAAAGTGATGGACTGAACACCCAGATACAGCACCTAAATAGTGGAGTACCTTACAGGGCACTGCTGTGAACTTCACAAAAAGGGTGTCATGTCATCATCTCACTACAGCTCCCTTATAGGTCATGGTGAGCCCTCCAAATCACCTCCAGAATCCCCTAGACCCACTCATCTACCACCCCAATAGCCCTTATGGCTGCAAGAGCCACTTATATGCCAGTACAAAAGGGTTTTGGGGGGTATATAGGGGAGTACACAAGTTTAAATCTCAGTGCAGTGATTACAGGGGCTTATGGGCATGGGTCGTCCTCTCCATGGGCCCCTAACCCACCCCCAAGATGGCTTAAGACACCTCCAAAATCCAGCTTTATTATCGCCACTTGGAAGTTTTTGACAGATGATCGTCCAAGTGCCGACTTAGGCCAGTTTTTGGACATTTTTTTCTTTCGATTATGAGCCCCATACTGTATATATTAAATAATAATGATAACCCAGACGATTAAGTAGATCTAGACATATCATCAAAGGAGACCAATTAAAAAAAATAATGTGGGCTAAGTGATATTTGAAATATTGTAATGTATTTAATATGTCAGCCTTATTTAAAATATAGATATTTGTTTATAGACATGCTCAATTTAGCGTTCCCTCTTTTGCAACACTTGCCAAACCAAACCCTACTAGAAGTAGTATGGATTTTAACACCTGAGGAGGAGTTTCTTGAATAAATATTTTTTTCTTCTATATTAAGACCAAAACTATTTGTACACATTGATAGAAATAGTATATGTATTTTGCTCTTTTTCTCTCTTATTCCTTCTTCCAGTGGTATAGACTGATATATTGCATTCCTTTCCTCTCACTATGACTGAAAGGTTCCTTTTACAGAGAAGCAGAATGGATATACTATTATGAGTGCTGAGGCAAGATAAAACTGCCCTCATACATCTACTTTTAACAAGAAAAGATATAGGAGGCCCAGTGTGTGGAACTGTGTCTTCTACTTTAAAATTTCTTTTGTAGAGGATAGTCACAATAAAAGATTTACAGAATGGTTATCGGGCAGGGATACCAAAAATAAAATTAGTTAAAAACCTCCATAATTTTTGATTCTAGATGACATCTTTATCAGGATGCAGAAGGGCCTATACAGTAAAATTGTTTGGTAACTGAAGGCATACCAGTGCTTTGATATTTGATTTTTATCTTTGTCACAAAATTGCCAGTGATCGGGATGGTGTGGAGCTAAAGTAGAAGGGGGGACTTTTTTCTTGATACAGCCTTTGGGCGAAACATGTCAGAATGACAGGTCTCTTCCCGATAATTACTGACAAAGGGAAAACTCAGAAAAAGAAAGAAAAAAAAGATAAGTTGAAAGATTAATTATTTATTTACTGAAGTATTGAAGCACTAAAGCACATTATATAAAAGACAACGGTCTGATGAGGAGGCTAGTGCCATATAGTATTTAGCCACTCAAATCAATTGGCTAATACTGGCACTTCTGACCAATGAATAAGTAAAAAGCTATAAGTAAACATGTGTGAAGTACTGTTTTTGGAGACCACGAGTGATAGTATAACAGTACAAAGGATTGCTGCACACATTATTTATTTGATATTTCCCAATACATACCCTGTTTTTTTTCTGTGGAAAAGTGTATTGCTTTTTAAGCACAAAGCTGTCTTAACAGGAATAAACACACATATGTTTGGACTCTGCCAGGTACTTGTAATGTAGGATAATGGACTACATGGACACAAGATCTGACCCAGTAGTGCAGGGGTATCAAACTCCATTGACCACTACCTCTGTTATCTTGCACTTAACCAGTTCCTAACTCAGTCTGTCACTTTGGGGCCCATCCCGAGGGCACTCAGTTTATTTATTAGACGTCGGTGTGGAACACTGTCAAAGGCTTTGCTAAAATCTAAATCTAAATGCACCACGTCTAGCGCATGCAGTACAACACCAGAGAAATAGAAACAAAGGAATTTCTTTCCTGAACAGTGCAAAATATAGATAGTAGATGTAAATTTTCAAAACTAACATATTTCAATCATTAGATTGAAAATAAAATCATTTTCCTGCCTTTGTTGTCTGGTGATTTTATTTTTTAATCATCTTTTCCCAGTATAGCTGCACTTCCTTTTGCCTATGCTCTTAACTCTGTTTTCAAGACCTTCTTATCCATTTGCTGGTTTTCTCTCCTTCATGTTCTGCCCTACATCCATCTTTGGCATTAACCTTTAACATTCTTCCATTTTTCTGCTTCCTTCGCAATCTATTTTTTCTATATCTTCCCCTCTTCTCCATACATGTGTACCATCTCCTCCCTAACCTTTTCCCCTTTTCCCATCAATCCTAAATAGCATATCTTCCATCTCTTTTCCCTTTCATCCCTGTGCAACATCTCCTCCCTCTCTCTCCTCCTCCTGTGTTCTGACATCTCTGTTTCCTCCTTCCTATGGTCTGGCATATTTTTTCTCTCCTTCCCACAGTTTGGCATCTCTGTCCCTTCCTTCCTTTCCCTCCTTCCTCCTACTGTGGTCTCTCTCTCCTCCTTCCCTCCCCCTTCTTGTGGTCTGACATTTCTCTCCTTTCGTCTCCCCTTCCCCTGATCTGGTATCACTCTCTTCTCCTTCCCGCAGTCTGGCATATTTCTCTCACCTTCTTGCCTTCTCTACCCCTTTCCATGGTCCATTTCTCTCCTTCCCTTCCCCCTTCCCGTAGTCTGCTATTTCTCTCCTCGCAATCTATCATATCTCTCTCTCCCCTCCTCCCCTTCCATCCCTGATCTGCACCATTGACCATTATCTTTCTCTCTCTCTCTTCTGTTTCCATTGTCATAAGTTCTTCCCCTTCCCCCTCTCTCCCACCCCAGCCTCCCCCATTCTATTTAAGAAGCTTGTCCAGGGGGCTTCCTGGCCTTGCATTTCCTCCCCTTTCTATCTGCGTCAATTCGACGTCATCCTCACCTTGAGTCTTGCAGACACATCCATTTTTGTTGCAGGGGACCACCAGCCTCGGCAGCAATTCTCAGCCACCGCATGCAGCCCCTTTCTGTGCTTTCCATCTGCCGCTGTCAGTCCACAATGATGCAACTTCAGGTTTCCGTCTGGATGAACCGCAGCAAAAGGAAAGCACAGAGAGAGGCCGCAAGTAGCATTTGAGATTCAATGATAGGGACGGCAGCCCCCTGTAACAAAAATAGATGTGTCTATTAGAGGAAGACGTCAGACTGGCACGGATAGAAGGGGATGGACAGGCCAACCCACTAGGGAGCCCCAGAGCCTCGGGTCCCAGGGCAGCTGCCCTATTTGCTCCCCCCCTAATGCCGGCCTTGTGCTGTGGCACATTTACCTTGGGCACATAAAATGGCCAGGCAGGCCAGATTCATCTCGTGGGCCTTGTGTTTGACACATGTACAGTAAGGCACCTCTTATGTTCTTAGGCAGAAAGAACAAGGAACACGAGTATAAAATGTCAGGTGCAACTCTGGGTAAGAGTGAACAAGAAATGGACCTGGGTTTACTGATAGATAGGACCCTGAAACCGTCAGCACAATGCGCGGCAACAGCAAAGAAAGCAAATAGAATGTTAGGCATGATAAAGAAAGGAATCACGAGTAGATCGGAGAAAGTTATAATGCTGCTTTATAGAGCAATGGTCAGACCACACTTGGAATACTGTGTCCAACATTGGTCTCCCAACCTAAAGAAGGATATAAAACTGCTGGAGAGGGTGCAGAGATAAGCAACGAAGCTAATAAAAGGTATGGAGAACTTGGAATACGAGGAACGACTTAAGAGACTGGGATTGTTCTCCCTTGAGAAGAGGAGACTGCGAGGGGATATGATAGAGACTTTCAAAATACTGAAAGGAATCGACAAAATAGAGCAGGAAAAAAAATTATTTACAATGTCCAATGTGACACGGACAAGGGGACATGGACTGAAGCTAAGGGGGGACAAATCCAGGACAAATATCAGGAAGTTCTGCTTTATGCAACGAGTGGTGGACACCTGGAAGCTCTCCCAGAGGAGGTTATTGCAGAATCCACCGTCCTAGGATTCAAAAGTAAACTAGATGCACATCTTCTTACGAGAGGCATAGAGGGATATGGGTGACTAAAATTACGCCAGGTGTATACCTGGCTGGGCCTCCACGTGTGCGGATCGCCAGACTTGATGGACTGAAGGTCTGATTCGGAGATGGCGGTTCTTATGTTCTTATGAGGGGATGACAGGAAGTGGCTATAAAGTTTTGAAAAACTTGGATTTGTAGAGTAAAATGTGCTATCAAGATCTTCTTCAATAGGATAAGTGCATTTTTTGTATTGCCTTGCATTGTCAATATCTTGATATGACTGTGGTTTTGAAGGAGTTGCTACTAAATGAAAATAAAGGAGAGGAGTGAATCAGAAAGAGTCTAAATTTAATATTGTAGTTTTGAAATTGTATATAGTTTACCATAAAGTTTTGTGGTTTTGGGAGGGGGAGGTTTTTATGCCGGTGATTAGAGCAGGAACTTATTTAATTTTCACCTTGAAAGGTGGTGTGCTCCGATCCTGAGGCTTTTCCTACCCCACTTAGAGATTTATACCACTAGTCATTCTGGTGGGATTTTTTTTTTTTTTTTTTTTCGCAGTATATGAAAGAGTGATAATGGATAGAACTAGAATAATGTATGCAGGGACAACTGAGTAGATTGGATGGACCAAATAGTGTGGTGCAGTGGTTAGAGCTACAGCTAGAGTACCCTGAGTTTATGGGTTCAAACCCCACATTGTTCCCTGTGACTCTGGGCAAGTCACTTAATCTTCCACTGTCCCAGGTACATTAGATAGATTGTGAGCCCATTGGGACAGATACAGAAAATGCTTGAAGTACCTGTATATAAACTGCTTTGAGTGTGGTTGTATAGCTACAAAAAGGCAGTATACACTCCCAATCCCTTTCCCTAATCTGCAAATGTTCACCTTGTTAGATTGTTATTTAATATGAAAATTCTTACTTTAAGCACAATAATTGAAACTGACCATATTTAAACAGTATTTTTCATAAATACATTAGGACCTATTTACTAAACCTCATTAGGTGTTTTAATACACTTTAAAAATATTCATGTCTCAGCCATCATGTTACTTAGGTGATTACAAGTACCGTATATATACAGTATGTGACCTGTCATTGAAGCACTTGCAGCTGAAGGTGAATTTTCTCTTTCATGTCATTTCAGGGACAAAAGTACACTAGAAACAGCCTAAGGATAAAAGCCTAGGTACTCAACTGAGATGTGCCCAGAAGAGGAACAGAGCACATCCTAGATTATACAAGGCAATAGTTCTCCAAGTCCTCAAAGCGCTTCTAGCCAGTCAGGTTTTTAGGATATCAACAATGAATATGCACGAGACAGCTTTTTTTTTCCCTTTATTTATCAAGTTTATAATCATTATACAAGTAATACATTTGTTAAAGAAAAACAGAAATAATACATAATGCATAGGAAATTATAATTGAAAGCTTATCTGTATTTTCTTTCTTAGACCACCATTAACGGGGGAGATCCAGTATACCCATGGAGGGGATTCCTTAAGCAAAATACAAATTAAGTAAGCGATACGAGATAGCTTTTTATACAGTGCCTGCAAATCTATCTCATGCATCTTTATTGTAGATATCCTGAAAACCTGACTGGCTGGGTATGCTCCAAGGACAAGATTGAGAACCACTCAATATAAGGCCTCAGATTTGGATGGAAGAGTCTTGTGCCTATTTTCTGTATCTCAACAAAGCAGACTAGGAGCTTATAAATAGGAAGCCTTGGGTCTTGAGGAAGGTGGGCCACTGAGAACTAACTTAGGGACAAAAGAAAATAAGGGGTAATCTCCTAGCAAAGGGAGTGCCATTGGTGCTTGTGTGAACATAAAGGTCCAGAACAGGCAAGAGAGTGTGTGACTAGAAGCTTTTACTCAGGATATTTTCCTGCTGCCAGGATCCTATGTGCAGATTTCCCCATGAGATCTGTCTGAAAAGCCTGCACAGAGAAGAGTATAGAGGACTACTTTCAAACAAAGCACAGATGTGGTAAGTCTGTGGGTAAATTTTACTCACAGACTTTACATCAGTTTTCAAATAGTCCATGGAAAGTTGCACACAAAAGTTTGTACCTGAGTGCATTGTCTACCCAAATTCCATCCCTAGGAATGTGATAAGTTTTCAAAGAACCAATTTTTTTGCATGTTAAACTATATTTAGTGCTCAAAACTACCTTTGAATTTCTCTAAAAGCATCCCATATTATATAAAATATATCTACTATACAACAAAAATATATTTATGTAGGGCACTGCTTTGCCCGATATTCTGAATTGTACATCCCCTTTACTTCATCACTTGTATACGGTAGCTTACTAATCACTAAATAAAGGGTTTTGCTGAATATAGTGGCATGATTTGAGTGATTTAATCAAAAGCATAATGTGTGCAGCTATGGCAGTATAGTTGCAAATTGCACCAAGAGTCTGGCTTAGAGAAGGTATTTTAAAGCCAGAATTCAACTGGGTATTGTTACATGTCATGCAGGGCTGGCACTTATACTAACTTTGCTTGAGTTATTTTTTGGATTAGAAGCTTTATTAAAAACATACAGTAAAACCATCTAAACTATACCTCCAGTTTTACAGACAACAGAAATATCATGTGAGAAGAAAGCATGTGCATAGATTTACAGATTAGATTAGACTGTTACAACTAGAGCTCATAAAATCATGATATGGGAAAACAGCGAAAAAAGAATCCCCATCTAGTGGCACTATAGATATAATTAATGGCAGTACGTAGTAGAAATACTTGTAGTATATTTCCAAGTAATCTCGCAGCAAACTGATGGCCTTTGAATATTATCAGTGGTTTGCCACAAGTTTTGTTTCTTGGGCCTGTTCTTTTAACATTTTTGTACGAAATACATGTTTTGCTGAACTTCTGGTAAGGTTTGCCTCTTTGTGGATGATACTAAAATCTGCAATAGGGGTAGACACCTCTGAACGTATAGATAACATGCGGAAGGATCTAACAAAGCTTGAAAAATGGTCCAGAATATGGCAGCTAAGACTTGATGCTAAAAAATGCAGAGTCATGCATTTGGGTTGGATAAACCTAAGGGTACAATATAGATTAGGGGATAAAAAAAATTTTATGCATCAAAAAGGAGTGGGACTTAGGTGTTATTGTATGCAATGATTTTAAAATGGTTAAACAGGTAGAAAAGGTGATGACAAAAGCTAGAAAGGATACTTGAGTGCATAGGTAGAGGAATAGCCATTAGTAAAAAGGAAATGATAAAGACCCTGTGTAAGACTCTGGTGAGACCTCATTTAGAATATTGTGTTCAATTCTGGAGACTGCACCTTAAAAAAGATATAAAAAGGATGAAGTCAGTCCAGAGGAAGGATACTAAAATGCCCAGTGGTTTTCCTCATTAAGTATATGGGGACAGATATAAACATTTCAATATGTATAGTTTGGAAGACAGACAGAAGAGGGCAGATATGAGAGAGATGTTTAAATACCTACGTGGCATAAATGCACAGGAGGCATGTTTCTTTCAGTTGACCTCCCTAATATGAGGGGGTCATAGGATGAAGGTGAAAGAGGATAGTACTTCATGGAAAGAGTGGTGAATTTGTGGAACAGCCTCCTGGTGGAGGTGGTGAAGACAAAAAACTGTGTTTGAATTCAAGAAAGCTTGGAACAAGTATATAGGATCTCAAAGGGAGAGAAAGATTTAATGGACGGCATCGAATGGCAGTCTGGATGGGCCCATATGGCCTTTATCTGCCTTCATTTGTCTCTGTTTCTATGTTAAAATAAGACCTATTTTGATCTGTCAAGAAAGTATCCCTGATACATATATAAGAAGCTGCCTAACTATAATTATAGAGCAAATAACACATGCATATACTCAGACAAATAGTGATACACTGAGGTTAGGCACAAACAAAAAATAGGTCTCCAATACACAAATAGAATCAAGCACAATTTGAGAGGAAAAGTCCTCGGCTTCCTGCACCAATATAGAATAAGGATTCAAAAATGGCTTAAGCAGGATCAGGTTCTCTTTCATTGGTCTAAAAACCTCTTTATTTGCTGGTCAAAAGAACGTGCAAATAACTTATGCACGACTGTATGTCAAAAGATCAGCAATAATAAATCAAAAAGCACTTATCCAGTGCTTGTACAATCTTCTTTCTGAAGGCCTCAGACAGCTCTTTTGATCTCACCATGGTATTCACTCTCACGCAGCAGTCATGAGCACACCAAACTAAATGTCTGAGGTTTAAGTAGGGCAAACCTCCTTCAAAATGCTGAATAACGATGTTCTAATCATGGGCACCTGATGTGATACATCTGTGTGTGATTTGAGCCACTTGTACTAATTTATTCCTCAGTTAGAATACACATTTTTTGTGGATTTCTTTTGTTTCAAGTGTAAATCAAGGAAAATATTTGTTGTTTACCTGCAATTACATCACTTTCTTTTCCAGAGAAAAAAAAAAATTTCTTGGGGTGTTCTAATTTTTTCGTATGACTATATATATATATATATATATATATATATATATATATATATATATATGTGTGTGTGTGTGTGTGTGTATATATAAAATGACTGAGCCTATTCTCCACTCAAACTCCTCCTTGGAGCACGTTTACTCAACAAATGCATGCCAGCTTGCCTCATGTGTATTTTAGGCATGACCTTATTTTATAAGAGGCCTTATGCATAAAACAGCATTTTAGGGGCACAAAAAGTTTACAGTGTTACCTTTATATAGCTGGAATGGTTTCTCATCTTGTAACTAGCTTTTAAGATCTGATGGCAGGAAATTTCTATACAGGAAGACATAATAAAGTGGCACATTTCATCTGTTGGAAACTTTTCCACATTATGACATAGCTGTACCAGACAAACACTGGGATCACGACCCATAGAAAATTATAGAAAATGAAGAAGTTATGATTGCTTGTGATTTTCCCTTCCAACCAACAACTAGACATAATGGTGAATGAAAAAAAGCACAAAGACCTGCATTGATAATAGAGGTGTTGGTGCTGACCGATTAATCGGTGAAATGTGTGGGGAAAGAAAAGATCCTCAAGTACCCCAAATAAATGCAGTCAGAGACCTAGAAAATGCGGCATAAAACTTTTGTATTGTTTTGGGTGCCATTGGCCCGATTAAATGGAATTTGCAACCACACCTGGATAAGTTGCCCATACATGTGACATCTTAACTCCAGAAGGAAGCTCTATTTAGCACAATTCAAGTACTACTGCAAGCATTAGCAATACATTTCAGAGATTGCAATCATACTCCTCTACATACCTTAGGTTAGGAATAAGGTTCATTATTATCAAGGTATATATAAAATTAACCCATCAGGAGACATTAACGCTGATAAAAAGAAAATGGTTTAATTGGCACAAGCTTGAGACTAGAGAACTAAAGGACTGGTCCTAAAGATGTCAACTGTAGCTCTTTCATAAACAATCATAATTCAGTCACCTTAGAAAATTATATTCCCTCATTTCCGGTTTGTAAAAGAGGCTGGGGCTGATAAAAGAAGTCAGTATTGTCAGCAAAGTAAACTGAATGCAGCAGCAGCCATTACGATTACAGAAAAAAATGTTTGCCCTGGACTTTTCTATTTACCTCAGGGCAATCCATGTTTATTTGCTAAATTTTGATATAAATTAGTTAATTTGCAAAAACTATGTTTACTAATGAAGTTCAGCGTATAGCATCAATGCAAGTGATTTATAAATTTAAAAAAAAACCACAAATAATCTAAGCCTTCACTGTGTTAGGTTTCTCTTAGAAGACTAGGGAAATTTGAAAAGTTAACTTTTAATCATGTAGATTTATTTTTTCAATGGAGACTGGTTTATGTTGATGAAGCAATGAATCTGTCAAAAGCATGACATGTCTGGTTTTTATGGATGCCTTTGAGATTTCAAAGCAAAAATCACCCAAATGAAATAGAAGGATGAAGAATTTGGAAGTGTAGCATATTTCAAGTTAAGAGAATCTTTGCATTTCATGCATTCCAAGATACTTGGAATGCAAGTTAATGCTACATCCTGATTATTATTTTTTTCTTCCATTTGGGCAACCAGTATCTTATCTAAGAATGTCTCCTGTTGAAGAGATAGGGTGCCTTCCCTTGTTCTTAAATAAATTCATAATTTTTGTTATGAATATCTCAGAGATGTATCATATATTTAACCTTAAGGGGTGGAAACCAAGAGAACAATTATTGATGAAAAGGGGGTTTACATGCAGTCCCATAATGCAGTAGACAGTCAAAGCCATATGGTCCTCTTTATATTTTTCAAATATCAGAGAATACAGTAAAACTATCAAAAGGGGAAATAAACATTGCATGGCAAGTCACAAACAAGATGTGCATATTTTATTTATGCTTGCTAATGAAGTTCAGCCAGTGGCCTTTCTTTGATTTCTGAATTTCAGTCAGTCATTCATCCTTATTCGTTGTAATTAAATCAGTTGCCCACACACAGTCCTAGGGACAGCAATGAAGTAGCATTCTATCTTTAAAAAAGGGGTTGTTATTCTGTAACTTTGAAGTGATGATCTCATATATCCCAAAGAGTACAGCAAAACAAAGGGTTATGAGAACCTTGTATAATGCTCATGTTAGCAGATTTTATATCCCAGATTTTGTATATGCGCTAGGATGTAGATTAAAGCCAGTTCTGCTTCCCAGAACATGTTTTAGTATCATTTTGTCTCAGTATTCAAACTTAGCCATAGCTTATACCTTAAAAAGTATTCCTGAAAGCCTCTACTGAAGGGAAAAAGTAGCCTAGCTTCTTATAAGTTACTAGCCTCATGAGATTATTGTGACTGTGTACCTCCTCCACTTCCCCCAACAAAACTTGTGAACCATTCAGTTGGGATTTCTTTTTTTTCAGTTTATGCCAGTGATAGAGCTTCCAGTGACATCCAATTCATATATTTTACATACCTCTGTTGAATCCAATATTCAGATTCACCGTTTTATTTCTTATGGTGAAAAAGAGCAATGTAATTCATTTTCTATTGAAACTGAAAATCCTGGTTTTATTTGTATTGTTCTGAGAGGGGCAATGTGTTCTAGGAATGGATATAGTGAGGTTTTGCCAGGAGTCGATGGTTGTGTCAGTATCTGCGTCCACTGGTTGCAGCTGAGTCGTGAGTGCATTCCAGAATTTCTCTGCTGGTATTTTGCCACATTTTGATATCCCTAGTGTTTCTTTGGTTGCTCATATGCTAGTCTTGGGTAACTTGAGGAAGAAGTTTAGCAGGTGATGGTTTGACTATGCAATTGGTTCCCAATTGGTATGTTCCACTAAGGGAGCTGGGACGTCATTGGATATTTATGTCACGTCAACCAAAAAGTATGGTTGTCTGCCTTCACGCCCTCAGGGTCCAAGAAGAATGACAAAGTTCTGAAGGTGCTGGATGTTCGCAGGGTGTTGCTTCATTTCCTGGAAGTGATGAATGAGTTTTGACTGTCAGATCATCTCTTTGTGTTGGCAGGTAGTAACCACCAGGGCAGACCGGTTTTGAAAGTGATCATCTCTAAATGGATTTCTATGGCCATTTATTTGACTTATATTGGAAGCAGAAAGCAGCCTCCAGTATCCTTAAAGGCACATTCCACTAGGAGTGTAGAATCCTCCTGGGTGGAGCCTGGAGCAGTTTCCCCTGAAGAAACTTGTAGATTGGCCACATGGTCCTCATCCATACTTTACAAAGTTTTATAGGGTGGATGTTGTGGCCAAATTGGATACCATATTTGGATATTAAGTACTTTCAGCAGGCTCATCTGTCCCACTCTATTGTATTAGAAGGGAAGATTAGGTACTTTCCTTGCTAATCTTTCTAGTAAATAGGCACATCATTCTTGAAGCCCGTCCTGACAGATGCACATTAGCTTGCTTTATGTCTCAGACACATCCGTATTGCCGGATATCTTGTTTCTTTCCTCTGTCTAGCAGAGAGACCACTTCCTTTTTATGAAGAGACGATGGGGTATTTTTCAGAACTCCAAGACTTTCAGTGCAGGTTGCACCCAGGTAGGTGGCTTGTTCATTCTACCTTGTTATATAGGGTTTATGATTATTTCGTATTAAACATTGTACTATGAGCAGAACAGACTTGTTTCTTGGGGAGAGTCCATGTACCCCTCTCTGTTATGTTTTCTTCTCTAGGAATGATACAAACTGAGGAATTACAGGAGAGCCCAGAGAGAGGGGAGACAGAGCAGAAAAATGTAAATGATCTCGCAATCAGAGATGCATAACCCAGAGGTTCAAGAATGATGTTCTATCTACTAGAAAGGAGATTATCAAGATACGTACTTAATCTTCCCACACACAAGAAGTGCTTAAATGTAGGCACCTGGATTATAGAATTGCCCTTTAAATACTTAACTTTTGATCCTAAATCTAAGCAAATAAATTACAAACCTAATTTAGATGTATTTTTTGCTGAAAATGTACAGTAAGTTTCTGAGTTCAGCTGAAATTAGGCATCCTAGCTATTTTTTTAATATCAGCTTTGATATCAGTAGGGTAATTATTATAAAAGCAGTTCTATAACTGTGTATATGATGTTAAGTGCATAGGTGGTATTCATGGAAATAGATGTGTTTCCCACTTACAGTATGTGCGTAACTATAAGTTACGCATGTTGTACTTAAGCCTGCCCATTTGTGCCTACCATTCAGCTGGCATAAATTTATGCCAGTATTCTGTAATGGGATTTGGATATCCAGATGCTATAATAGAATAGGTGTTCCTCATGCAGCATTAGGGCACCTGGGCCAATCAGGCCTTAGGCTTAGTGGGGATGGGCGGACCCGCTATGCCTAAGGCCTGATTGGTCCAGGCTTCTAGAGCCTGGGCCAATCAGGCCTTATGCTTCGCGTGATGGGCCGGGAAGGGGCGGGCCCACCTCATTTTGACGAGGCGGGCCTGCCGGCTGGATGGGCAAGACCCATCTGGCCAACAAGTAAAGGTTAGTTTGGTGGGGGAGAGGTTTGGGGTCTGGTAGCGCAGGAGGGGGTGCATCTTCCGGCAGGAGGGATTAGCCACCCTCCTGCCAGTGATCGGTAGTGTCGGGGGGGGGGGGAGGGAAGGGCGTCTTCCGGCAGGAGGGTTTGGGCACCGTCCTGCCGGTGATCGGTAGTGTCGGGGGGGAGAGGCATCTTTCGGCAGGAGGATTTGGGCACGCTCCTGCCGGCAATTGGTAGTGTTGGGGGGGGCATCTTTCGGCAGAAGGGTTTGGGCACCCTCCTGCCGGCAATCAGACAGGCGGCCGCGGCCGCTATACTTATAGCGGCAGAGAGATCCCTTGCCGCGATAAGTATAGCGGCCACGTCTATTTACAATGTATTTTATTGGCCTACATTGTAAGCATCTCTTCCTCTACTAGGGAGACGCGTAGGCCGCCTAAGTTCGCATAAGGCCCGCCTAAGGCCCTTAGGCGAGCTTAGGCGTCTTGCGGGCTTCCCTAGGCTCCCGGAGGCGCCTTCAATATAGGCGGCCTGCCTGGGGAGCATTTTTTTAAAAAACGTGCATCCCGATTGGCTGATTAGACAGCTGTAGGATGCCTACAGCTGCCTAAAATCGGGACGCACTTTGTAGTATCAGGGCCAGACTGTGCAAGTCTGCCAAGTACTGGCCTTAATTCCTTCATTATATACTCATTATTTTCTGATTAAAGATTCTCTGTGTTCATCCCAAGCTTATTTGAACTCTGTCACCGTTTTCTTCTCCACCACCTCCCTCGGGAGCATATTCCATGCATCAACCACCCTCTCCGTAAAGAATTTCCTAACATTATTCTTCAGTCTACCACCCTTCAACTTCAAATTATGCTCTCTGGAAAAGATATTGTTCTACGTTAATACCGTTCAAGTATTTGAACGTCTGAATCACATCAAAATCCTAAAATCTATAGCTGACTCTAAAGTATAAGTGACATTTATCTTTTTAAATCACAGTATTCCAATGTGGATTAAGACAAGACTTCTCAAATCTGTTCTCAGGATGCACACAGCCAATGTGGTTCAGAATATTTGTGATGAATGGAAACAAATGGAAACTCAATGTATGAAAATTGAAAACATGAATATTCATTGTTGGTGTCCTAGAAAGGGAATGGGTTTGGGATTTGTATACTGCCTTTTTGTAGTTATACAACCACACTGAAAGTGGTTTACATACATACATCTGTCCCGGTGGATTCATAATTCAATCTAATGTACCTGGGGCAGTGGGAGATTAAGTGACTTGCCCAGGGTCACAGGTAGCAGTGCGGGGTTTATACCCACAACCTCAAGGTGCTGAGGCTGTAGTTCTAACTAGAGAATGACACGGGGACAAATTTTCACCGTCCCCGTGGGAACTCATTTTCCCATCCCTGCAAGATATTTTCCTGTCCCTGCCCCATTCCTGCAAGCTATGTTCTCATCTGCACAACACCAAACACTTTAAAATCATTAGGGTTTGAGGCTTGTGCGGTTAAGGCAAAGCTTCTAAGAATGGGACAGAGACAGCGACAAAACTCACAGGGATGGGACAGGGAAATTGAATTCCTGTGGGGTTAGGGACAAATTTGTCCTCATGTCATTCTCCAGCTCTAACCACTATACTCTACTCTACTGTAGAAGGGTCTAGTTCAGCCCTGAAACTGAAGATGTACTGTATACTCCATGCACTGAACTCAAATCCTCCTCCCTTCTTTCGTCCTCCTTCTCTTTTCCTCTCCTGATGTGTTACCCATAAATGTTTTTCCTCTTTCTTTAATGGTTGTAGTTCATCCCCCCCTTTCCTTTTGTATTGGTAATAAATTTGTATGCATATATTTTATTTTGTAATAAACTTTTATTGTTTGTCCCCTTTTTTAAATTTGTAATACGCATTGAAATACAGTATTTGATATTGTGTGTACATCAGAGCCTAATAGTAAAGCCACTCAGGGCATGGCATTCTATGTCACACTCTAGAATCCTAGAAACACGCCTGACTGTGGAATCCGCAGGTCAAATAAGGAAACTCTGATCTAAAATGTCTCGTATTTCAATTTTAAACTAATATGAAACCTTTCTTTATGGAAAAAAAGTGTAATATCAGTTTAGAACTACAAAATAAAGTACATTTAAGCATTTTGGCATGTATAGTGGATTTGGCTGTTTGGAAAATGGTCTCAGATGCAATGTGGAGAAAGTTAAATGAAGACTTGTAAGGTAATTACTTGTATATCTATTCCTTACTCATTTGGCTTTTCTTTATCAGTTGTCACAGTGCCTTAGCAATGTCATCAGTCATCCTGAAACCTGCCCTCCTGGGTTACCAGCCTTGTGACACTGATTGCAACTAATTGGTCAGATGAGATATCAAATACATATGCTATTACCAACTCCAAAACAGTTCTTTTGTTTCTAACATAAAATAGGCTTCTTTCTTTTTTTCAAATTTTCTGGAAATATGTTCTATCAGTTGCTAAAATAAACACAATTATGAAGATACACATATTTAATGCATGTTTTGGAACTGGGGAGGTGGGAAGGACAGTTTTAGGGTCAGACCTTGGTTGAGTTAAAGAGAATGCTGGAGTCAGGCATGAGGTAAGCAGGGAAGCGGGCGTACCAGAATACTGCAGCCAGGCCTGGGGAGAGGATGAGTACTGAGGCTGAGCCTGAGAGGAAAAGGAGGATGATATTTTCAGTCAGGTGCGAGAGAGTGCAGGGAATGGGGCAGAATAGGGGGCATTGATAAAAGCATGGACCTACTGGGTGCTGGAGGCAATAGGCATGTCACAAACAAACATACTTTACACCACTGTTAGCAATGTTTATGTAACTGTGCATTCTTTTATTAGCCAGTCTTTAAAAAATGATATACCATATTTTTCACTCTATAAGACACACCTGACCATAAGACGCACCCACCTATAGAGGAGGAAAAACCAAGAAAAAAAAAAAAGTTCTGAACCAAATGGGTGTGCCCTGTACTCTGCCCCCCCTCCCCCCTCTCTGGTAGTCTAGTGGTAGACCAGGACAGGGTACAGGGCATGTCTACTAGTGAGCACATCTAATGGTAGGCATGTGTAGTGGAAGCCAGCCAGCCCCCCAGCACACACACACACGATACCTTTTTTTTCATCCCAGCAGTCCAGCACGCTCCTGCCTCACTGGACGGCTTCCTCCTGATCACTGCCCCTGCACTCTTCCAGCAGTGGCAGAGCAGTGCACGAGGCAGGCGCGTGCTTTTTGCGTGCCTGCCTGATCCGGCTCCGCACTTCGAATGGCTGCTGTCAGCTTCTATACCCATATATTTTCATGCCTCAGCGCCACCACTCCACTGCTCTAACAATTTTGTATAGAGGGAAGAATTGCGTGTAGCATCGTCACTGGCCCTTCAAGTTTACTATAATATTGGTTTAGTTTCAATTTTAATTTCAATTTTAAACTGTTTTTGAAACCCACATTATCTAAATGCACATTCTTTTTGCGAGTTCATATATTTAAATGTTGCTTTAAAGCCACTTGTCTTTTTGAACTAGTTTGACCCGGGAGAGGTAGACCTGACATGTTTCGCACCAAGTGCTGTTTCAAGGGTCCCCAATCAGTAACTCGAGATGCGGCAGAAAGCAGTGGAGCTCATTATCTGAACAAAATGTTTAGAGAGGCCAGATATGACCTGTGAGCCATAGTTTGCCTACCCCTGCTTTTTTAAACAATGTTTCAATGTGCTAAAATGATAATTAGCTCATTGACCATCTCTTTCACATCATACTTATGCAGACCAAGTCATCATTGAGCATTTTTGTGTTTAACTAGCCCACCATATAGAGTAGATCCGGAGTTCATTTCCACATCAGATTGTTAGTAATATATTTCAGAGTGGCATTTTCATTTGTTTTTTTGGGCAAATAATTTGTAATATCTTGACATGTGAAAGAAAATAATATTATGATAGGTTGTTACAAGTTTAGATTTTCTAAGAAAATGGAGCTGAAAGCTCCCATAATTTCTTCAGAAATAACATTTTCAATAGTAGATGAAATAATCTGATGTGTTGGAGACCTTTTCAACTTGACATTTCCCAGGTGAATTCAGCTAACCCTACGCCAATCTGCCTTGTAGTCAGAAAACCATTCCAAAATAAGGTGGGACCACCCAAATGGAATCTAACAACCTTTTATGTTTAATGTAACTCCAGCTTTAGCTTGAGGTTCATTTAGTTCAATATAAACTGTACAGTGGCTTTGAATAGTATATCCGTATTCAGTGTTGACACTGTGGGTGTAAACTTGGAAAAATATTTAATTCCAACATGCTAAAATTATTCTTGTATGAATGTTATTTATGTACCTAGTAGAGTTAATTGGGTAGACTGAACACACAAACTCTTTAGGCTCTTTTTGGAATGTAGGAGGTGTGCATCTTTTAATGAAATGATTATTTGAGGTTTAAAACAATTTCTCATCAGCATCCATCAAGTTTTAAAAAAAAAGTCAAAAATCCATCACTATGTTACAGTCTTAGGAAATTCTAGGTGGTAATAGAAAATGCATGATGCATTCTAGTTAGGAACAGAAATTATTACCGTAATAGAAGTTCACTCATTTGGAGGCAGGAAATTGATACAAATAACTATTCAAGGAAGTGATGGATAAAAATTTTTGTTATTCAGAACACGAGTATACAGGAGACTGAATAAGATTAAATGGAGTGAGAGCATGTTGTGCCCTCTTTGCTCCAAGCTATACAGCATATTAGCCTCCTCTTTTCTCAATGCACAAGTCTCTTAATCCTTTTCAGGCACACAGTTGCTCTGTTGAAGCTGGTCTCCAACTGAAAAGGGCATGCTTAGGCCATCAGATAGTGAATTGTAGGAAAAAGAAGGTAACAATAAGTGCTTCCATTTCTGTCTACACAAACCTCATTTGCACATACAAGATAAAGACTTATTGCAATCAGATAAACTACCAGTTGCTTAACATGAGGGTCATGAGGAATGGATGACTTTCAAAAGTCAATTTATGTCCAAATGCTCTTCATCTATATAATCCTTAATCTTTATGTTTTACTCATATCTGTCTTTTCCATGAAGCTACAAGATCATCAAGATAGTTGTCATACACATTTGTCTTGTAATTTACAATCCCTACAATGCTAGCATGGCTTCATAATCTTTCATACAGACCATCAAGATTAGGGGCATGGGAGTCGCATCAATCACTCACAAGGGCTCAATCTTGCAAATGTGACGGAGGCATTCATGAAGCATGGCCAGCAGCACTCCACACTTACACAAACAACAGGTCAGTTTCAGTAATAGCAGAATCTTATCAACTGTAATCTGGTCAGAAATAAGTGGAAAGTTTTAATAATACAACAAAAAAAGCACAAAACCTCAATGAACAGGGACTTGTCTTTATTGACCCAACACTGCCATTAATTTTCTATAAGGTAAAACATAGCAAGTGATCATGCGGGGGGAATTTGGGCAGCAACAATTGCATTAATTTAAATGCTGGCATTGGCCTTGAAATAGGTATGGTATATTTAGCATCACTATACACTTAGTCAATACTCTGAATAGAAATGCTTGCCAATATGTGTGAAAATAGCCTTGTACTTGGCACAGGGCACTTGATTAAAAAGGACAAGTAGGCACTAAAGATGTTATTTTACAAAGATAAATAAGTGCCTTTGTGTCTTTTTAAAATAAAAAAAAACTTTTTAAAATACAAAAAAACTTTGGATTGCAAATAATTTGGTTTGCAAGTGTTTTGCAAGACAAGCAAAACATTTGATTAAATTTTAACTTGATATACAAGCAATGTCTTGAAATACAAGTACATACAGTATACACACATCACAACTGAGCCGATGGTTCTTCTCTCTCTGACACTACAAGAGTGTAGTGACTTTTCTAAACAAGCAAAGTCTTGCAATACAAGTACATACAATATACACGCGTCACATCATCACAACTGAGCCAATGGGTTTTCTCTCTCTGATGCTGCAAGAGTGTAGTGAGTGAGGTCTTGCAATACAAGTATTAAAGTTTTTGTGTTGCGGAACAAATCGTCTGCGTTTCCATTAATATAATGGAGTCAGTAAATAGGATTAGGCTCAGTTTTCTGGAGATTTATCATCATCTGATTTCATGATTTTCATATTTTAGGAAGATCCTCTTTCTTTTTGGTGTGGATTATGTATGAAAGGTGTTGTGTTTCTTTGTTATCTCTTCGTGCTCTTATGAGTTGTAATACAGTAATTTGCACATTTAATTAAAACAAAGAAAATTGATGTTATTCTTTGTCCTGCCTATTCTGTTTGGTATCGCTGGTTATTGTAGTCATGGGACTGGAAGACTATTCCTGCTTTTCTGAAAGCTTCCTTGAGAATCTTTAGTTTAGTGAATAGGTTTTCTTTTTTTTCTCTTTCAGATATGATGCCAATATTTTATCTAGTTTGTTACTAGCAGTGTAGTATGAAGCATATTAGATATGCAATTCCCCTCTAACTCTGAAAGGATCATTGGGTTGGAACTTAACTCTCAATAAATACTAGAGTGTCCTAATATCCCTTTTGTGAATCATAACATCTCTAGCACTTTGATTCCCTTTTCTAATTGGTCCAGCTCTGCTCTGTATTGTTTGTATTATATAGCTATAAAAACTAAAAATTGCTTTATGAAAAGTTAGTAAATGACTACAGATAAAGGACCCAAATGATCCATCCAGTCTGCCCCACAGGTACACGCATTATAAATTCATAATTAAATTGTCTTTTTTCTTTGATATCTCTGAGCCATAGACTGTAGAAGTTTGCCCGATGCTGTCCTTAGATTTCAACTACTGGAGTTCAAATCTCATTCCAGCCTATCCAAATCAAGTCATAATTTTTGGGATATGGGCTGTAAAAGTCTGCCCAGCATTGTCCTTATATTCCAAATTGCTGAGACTCCCGTTGAAGCCCTCCCCGCTTTAAACCCGCGAGCTCGCACTGCAGGGAAGGCGGCAGAGAGTAGGAGCTAAGGGCTGGAAGATCGGGGTGAACAGATTCTTGGGCTGAGCTCCATTAACTACTATTGCATGCACTGGACCCAGGGGAAGGGTGGGAGAGTCAGGGCCGGCAGGCAGGCGATCGGGGCATGGAGGCGGCTTATACAGCAGGCAGGCGGCTTACAGCTATGAGTTTCAGTTCCGTCGAATAGGAAGAAAGAAGCTGCACAAATGTTGAAAATAGAGTGTTTCATCCCTCTACTAACTGATCGAGTCATGGTGCTGAACCGGGGCTGACAGGGAAGAGAGCAGGGCGGCAGAAGGTAGGGCAGACGGAAAGGACTTCAGCGACTGGTCCTCAGCAGTCGCTTGTTTGTGATCGGCCAGTCCAGTCAGTGTTGCAGGGTTTTGATTTGTGAATCGGGTCCCTGCCTACTTTGCATGCCGTTGCCCTCATTTGCATGCACGGATTGGAGGATGGTCGGCAGAGAGGTAAGTGAATCAGGCCGGGCTCGCTAAGGGGTCGCAAACCAATCGGTACATGATCGGTTTGCTTTGTGAATCTAGCCCTTAATCCCCTTTTTGCCCCAGGTACATTAGATAGATTGTGAGCCCACTGGGACAGAGAGGGAAAAATACTCGAGTACCTGAATAAATTCATGTAAACCATTCTGAGCTCCCCTGGGAGAATGGTATAGAAAATTGAATAAATAAATAAGAGAGGGAGAAATATTGTCAATTGGGGTGGAGGAGAGAGGAAGAAAAGTTGGAGGGGCAGGGAATGAGGTCCGGAGGAGGAAAGTGTGCAGGAGGCAGAAAGAAATAAATATTGGATGCACAGTCGGAAGGAAGTTGAAATTTAGCTGTCAGACTGGGGTGGCAGAAGAGAAGTGAAGGGGCTTGATGTGTAGCTATTCTTCTCTGGGAAGGAGAGCAGCCTTGGGGTGGTCAGGGTGTATACATGTGGGGTGATGGTAGTTCTGTCATTGAGGAGAGAGGGAAAGAATGCAAGTCACTGATACCTTCTGATTCCTGTACAAAATTATGCATGAGGGGAATCCTGCATTGTACAATGGCACAGTTTCCCCCAAGAGTAAAGTATGGTGCGTAAACTGGTGAGTCCCCTCCCCCCTCACCTCCCACCACCAACAAGAGAAGTTGGAGGGCTGGGAGCAATTTTTGCCCTCCTCCATATTTTCCCTCTATATGGCCTCGCTGCTCGCACTTCCCTTTGTACTTCCTAATGCTATCATGTCACCACTTTATGACCAGTGTATACCATTTTAGAAAATAGCACCAATGGGGAGTGAGACACAGATGGGGGTACAGTGTAAGTAAAGGGAGAAGCTTTTGTGTTGATTTTAGTGCTTGCTATTTTTGAATAGTGTGAGCTGGAAAATACCAAAACCAAGATGAGAATAGTCCCTCTAGAACAGGACTGCCCAAGTCCGGTCCTGGAGATCTATTGGCAGGCCAGGTTTTCAGGATATCCACAATGAACATGCATGAGAGAGATTTGCATACCAAGAAGGCAGTGCAGGCAAATCTCTCTCAGGCATGTTCATTGTGGATATCCTGAAAACCTGGCCTGCCAGTAAATCTCCAGGACCGGACTTGGGCAGCCCTGCTCTAGAAAATGGAAGTAAGAGGTGAAAGACGAAAATTATGAAATAATCGAGTTTAATGTTAAGGAGCTAACAGAATACCTGGAAATATGAGCTAGTATCAGGGACCAATGCACAGGTGATAGGCCTGAGGGACCGCTGGGCGGGATGGACCTCTGGTCTGACCCAGCGGAGGCAAATTCTTATGTTCTTATCTAATGAACTGAAAAAGAGAAAAGCTGGTGTGATCCAAGCTAAGCAGTAATTCCATTATGAGTTTATAAAGAGAATGGTATGTAAAAAGAAATGGAAACCAGACAAATATTTCCAGCTAACATGAGCTGCTGCTGTGTGTGCCAGTACTTAAACTTGAAAGAACTTTTGATTACAGTGAATACAGAACACATACTTATCCGAGACACAAAGCTTCAGCACTGTGGCATTTATTTTCACCAACATACTTAGTAGGTAATTAATAAAATAAGATGCCGTAGCTTTCGGTATCTTCTGTTTTCCCAAAATAGCATTGCAAACCACTTGTTAACCACACAGATTTTTTTTTAATAGGCAGAAGAGTTGCTTACAGTTTCACCACCAGAAATGTTCAGATCAAGCATGCTATTAGATTGCCACCAGAATTGTCTCCGAACAGGAAGAAATCCTTGCTTTTTTTTCCTCTCTCTGGCTTCTTCCTCTCGCTGGAACTGACGTAATAATTCATTACAGATTTTCCTCTTTTCTTTTACAGAATGCATACCGCAGAAGTGGGATGACTTTTCTGGCCTGCTAGGATGACCAACGAAACAGGAAAGCCAGTGCTATATTAAGGTGACTTGTTTTCCTGTGAAAATGTGAGAATAAATAAAGACACATTAATGCATGAGCTCTCAGTGAGTGGGCTTGTTTGTTGTGACTGCTGACTAGCGGACTTGCTCTCTTTTTCCAACTCCCACAGTCCTTATTACACTTTACTAGCTGAAGCATTTTGCTAATGAATGCAGGATGTTTGGGACAAAAATGCACCTCATATAATGTTGACGCTTTGCATTGTATTTATAGCTTCCAGCCAACATATGCAAACTACAGTGTTGTGCGTATACTTTTTTTTCAATGGAATATATTTTTATGGATATGGTTTGCAAACAGATTTTGGAGACAAGGCTAGCAACTGCTGAACTTATGAGGATGTAATAAAGGGCTCATAAAATACATCTCTTTCGTTGCCTGAAGATGTTTACTGAAGACCAGCAAGTTGCTCTAGATTGCTTGTAGAGAGATGTGCCAAATTTCTTCCTATGAATTTGAAATCCCTTTAAACGATTTATCACTAGGTAGGATAGCAAGAAACAAGTTAGGAAGTCCATCCATCACAATATAGAGACCACAGATATAGATCAATATTTCATGAACAGCTAAAATAGCACTTTGAGTCAAATGAGTGGTAGTGTATTTTGATTGCTCAATCCTTATATTGCCCATAAAAAATAATCTGAGTCCTGATGCTCCAAAATTACTTGGTGGAAATGACCTGGTAACAATTTATAAATCACAAGCCACAGTCTTGAAATCTCAGATCAGATTTTTTGAATCCTGGGGTGGAATACATGGGAAACGAGCAGTGTCTCACTTCCGGTTCACCACACAATTGTTTCCCATGTATTCACCTTTATAGGACCCCCAGGAACCCCTGAAGAAGACTTTTTGTCGAAACGCGGACCGTGTTGGGTCCTGTATCCCTAGCGGACTAGGTCCTTTAAGGCTTTTATGTGGATAACCTATTTTTATGTGGATGAATTTATTTTATGTGGATGATTTCAGTGTATCTTTGGAACTTTGACACTTTCAAATAAAGTCCATTTTGGAACATCAAAATTCCACAGAGCTTTTTTGGTTTTCTTTGGATTTTCTTCTCTGTGGATATTTCAGGGTCAATTCCTTTTGTTTTAAGCCTGATCTAGAGCAATGTTTCTCAAGTTAGTCCTGGGCACTCTAGTTTTCAGATTATCTAACTAAATATGCAGGAGGTAGATTTGCCTTTAATACTTCTGTTGTTTCTTTATCTATCTCATGCATATTCATTGTGGATATCCTGAAAACAGGCTGTTCGAGGAAGGAGGTGGTGATGGAATTTCAGGGCTAGCTTGAAGAACAATGACCTTTAGAAGTGGGTAGATAAAGAAATATTTTGCTATCATTATTATCATTTATATTTTTTTCTTTACATTATTGTACTTGTCAGATCCTGCCATATTTCACTTTAATAAATTAAATCATTCAGATTATCAAGTCATAAAAAAATCTGTATTTCTAATTGTGCATTGTAATAAAAATTTAAAGCTTTGTAAATGTGAACTTAAGTATGACAAAGATGCATTCATTGATATTTAGATTCTTTAAGCTGTATTCCTCATGTTTTGTCTAAATAGTTGTGTGGCAAGTTTGTATGCAAAAAATAAAATATGTATAAAAAATCTGTTTTGATTTTTGGCATTCTAGCTGGGTTTCTAGAGGTATATAATTAAACCATTTTTTCATCATCATTGTTATTTTTCTTGGCATGGTTAATCATGGAAAATTATAACTCTGCATTAAGCATCCAAAATAAACAAGTTTAGGCAAGGTCATCGGTAGTTATTTTGTTTTTGTAAGGTACTATACAGATGGAAACAAAATGGAGCATTTTAGGTAGTGAGCACTGCAGTCAAAATTGTCCTATGCCTTCGCTATTCCTTTTGAAAAAGGTGTATTTGAAATATTCAGAACCAAAGTGCAAGAAGGGGATGCTGGAGCAGACCAAGTAAAAAATAACCCCAAGAGTGTAGACTCAACATATGGTTCATTTCTCTCTCTCTCAAAAAAAAAGATGTTTTGTTTGTCAAGTAAACTGACAGGCTACTATTTGACAGACTGCTTCATTCCATACAGAATCAGTGTGTCACTTGTGGTATGTAGAGGAAATATTCTGCCTCTTGCTTTTATTGGATGACCCAAAGTAAACAAGAACATAGCTTCAGGAAATATACAATGGTGAATGAATTAACATCACTATCAGTACTGGATAGCTCTGTGGACAGATAAGTTCAGCCACATCTTCTCTTATTTTCATATACTTATATAACATGCAAATAAATCATACTAGAAAAACAAAATATATCAATACAGTAAATATATAGCAATACAATAAGAATGTAAACATTTCCTAATCCAGACCAACCACATCTAAGACTCTCACCTTTCACCTCTAGGCCACCATTTCAAATCCCAGATTAGGTGCACGTATTTGAAAAGAAAAAGCCACAGCTGACAATTCCAGTAAATCTGTGAATCCTGCTACATAACTTCCCACTGGCTTGATAAGAGAAAGTGAGAACTATGATTCTAATTGATGTCAACTTCAGTCTCTTGTTGCCTCTTTCTGAAGACCTCTACTGTAGGTACAAACACTTCTCTCCTATGCTCACATCTGAAAAAAAATGGGTCAGAATGCATTAAGGAGCACATAGAAAATGATAGCAGATGAGAAATGTATTCCTGATCACTCTAGTTTAATTTAAACTGTACTTAACAATCCACATCTATCTGGTAACATGTTTTTATTTATATTTTTGTATTTATATATCGCCTATCTAGGTTATCTAGGCGGTTTACAATCAGGTACTCAAGCATTTTTCCTATCTGTCCTGGTGGGCTCACAATCTATCTAACGTACCTGGGGCAATGGAGGATTGAGTAACTTGCCCAGGGTCACAAGGAGCAGCGCGGGATTTGAACCTACAACCTCAGGGTGCTGAGGCAGATCACAAGAAAAATATGCATCATGTTAAAGGAATTCACTTAATACATATTCAGCCTTATTATCTCCAAGAGACCAATCAACCACACGTTTAGATGATTGCAGAGTGCTATGATTACTTCTTGTGTCTGGGTCCCATAAATGACATAAATGGATCAGGATCAAGTCTGGTTTGGGCTTCGACAGCAACTCCAGTAGCAGAGAAGTAGGGCCACTGCCGGGAGACTTCTATGGTCTGTGCCCTGAATTTGGCAGGGAGAGAGAGATTAATAAAGAAGTTGAACCGGAGTGCCAGATTCAACTCTGGCCATCTTGTTTACTTAGTACTTTTTCTCCTTCAGGGAGTTTTCTCTACTGGGCCTTTTCCAGTTACAGGCCTATGATAATACTGGTGACTCTTATGCAAGGCCGTGTGCCTCAGAGTCCTGTATGGATTATGGTATAGATTCAGGCCCACTTTGAATTAGATGTTCAAAGTAGTCACTGTCACAAAGTATAAGCAGACTTGGGCTAATTGAGTATACTGAAAACTTTGCCTACCCCTGACATACCCAAACCTAGCCCCCAGCTAATGCCGGGTTTTTATTACAAAGGCTACCATTTGAGCACAGTATATATTAGCACTGTTGACCACACTGAAAACCCGATGTAATGGAGTTCTCTAATTAGCTAATAATCTAAGCGTTTTTATCAGGTGAATGCTCATCTGCCTATGAGTTTGTGAGATTGTCTCTCCAACCAGTAATTGACGATAGAAAGTCTGGACTATTTTAATGATTCTCCAAGAAGCCTAATTAAGGACTAGGAAAATGTCCTTTTTTGAAAATACATTAGTGTGATCCTCAAAAGGAATGCCTCTGCTACAGAGTAGGAGGCATGAGATTCCTTTAGGAGTAGCTAAGAGTGGGTGCATGTGTAGAGAATACTAATGAGTGGAACTGGAGGTAGGAGTAGTGTATTAAAGATTTGTGCAAGGAGAGAGCACGGCTTTTAGTTATTCTGATATCCCGCAAGAACCCAAGTACTGAGGGAGACTCCTGGAGATATCAGCAGCCAAGTGAGTTTGCTAGCAGAACAAGCACTGGATTGTTTCAGATTGGTGACCTCTGGCTGATGGAAGAGAGTGGGACCTGGAGTGGCTCACTAAGAGTTAAAACAAAGGGGCTCTGCATCTGAGGGTTGTTGCCAGGAGAGGACAGAGGCTGTTGTGGACAAGAAAACACTAAATGGATTCAAAGAAGGTTTGGATAGATTCCTAGAAGAAAAAGGGATTGGGGGGTACAGATAGATATAGACCATTGCTCAGGGAGCGGACCGCTGAGCAGGATGGACCTATGGTCTGCCTCAACGGAGGCAACTTCTTATGTTCTTATGTTCTTAAGACTGTGTGGATATCTGTCTCTGGGTTAATAAGAGTGTGAGCGATTCTGCTTGCAGCAGAACCTCAGTGAATTGTTTTGACTTAGCAGGAAGATAGCTTGGTCCTGGGCTGAGGAGTGAGGGGGGGACCCAGAGTGGCTCACCACAAGTACAGAAGGAATTGTATGTGTGGAGATTGGGAACATGATGAGGGAATGTTAAAATGAATTGGAATCATGAAACTTTTGTAAATAGTTTGGAAGTTGGAACTACAACTAAAGTTTTCAAGCAAAGTTTAAGTATCAATTTTTCATTGGATTCAGTTTAAGAACATAAGAACATCCATACTGGGTCATACCAGTGGTCCATCTATCCCAGTATCCTGTTTCCAACAGTAGCCAATCCAGGTCAGAGTGTCTGGCAGAAACCCAAATAGTAGCAACATTCCATGCTACTGATCCTAGGACAAGCACTGGCTTCCCCTATGTCTCAATAGCAGACTATGGACTTTTTATCCAGGAACTTTCTTAAATCTAGCTATGCTAACCATTGTAACCACTTCCTCTGGCAACAGGTTCCAGAGATTAACTATTCTGTGAGTAAAAAAATATTTCCTCCTATTTGTTTGAAAAATATTCCCATGTAATTTCATTGAGTATCACCTGGTTCTTGTACTTTTGGAAAGGGTGAAAAAGCAATTCAATCTTACCCATTCTACACCACTCAGGATTTTCTAGACCTCAATCAAATCCCCTCATAGCCATCTCTTTTCCAAGCTTTTCCATCCTCTTTAGTCTTTCCTCAGACGAGAGGCGGTCCATCCAATTTATCATTTTGATCACTCTTTGAACTTTTTCTGATTCCACTATATTTTTTTGAGATACGGAAACCAAAACTGTGAGTGGGTGCATTTATAGTTTTGTATGATGTTTGAATGAATGCTCTCCTTCTCCTGATACTAAGTAATTGAAATCACCCATGTACACAGGAGTCCGTACTTCAGATGTGGATTCCCACTAACCATGAATCTACAGAAGGGTGTCACTTTAAGATCTTGAACTCCTTCCCTTCTGCAGTGGGGAACAGCTCCCTCTTTAGTTTTTCCTTCTGCAAGCGAACTCAGAAGGTGTGTTCTGATCTGCTCTGCTTTTTGTTATTTTCAGCTATTTTTCCTTTTTTTTGTTTTTTTAAATTTCCTCATGGTTTCGGTGCTCAGAGGTCCTCTTCTTGGCCTTACTCCACCAGGGAAAGGGCACAATGCCACGTGGGTGGACTGCTGCTCCCAGGCCAATCTCTTCAGAGTAGCTGTGGAGCCAGCCTGCTTGGTGTGCCTTGGGAGCTGCTCTCTTGCTGATTCTTCAGAGGTTTGAGCGCAGGCTGTGGTGCCCCTGAGTAAGAACCCTCTGGGTATCAGAACTGGCTGTATAGATTCTCCCTCCGTCACATCATGAGGAATGTTGAGAGTGGGAGTCCATGGTTGAGGGCCGGTCGGCCAATAGTCAGAAGATTTCCATCAGCAGTTGAGTTCCAGATAATCTCTGAGGCAGAAATCCTTTCCCCGCAAGCAGGCTATTCCAAGCTTAGCAGGCACAGGAAGTCACAGTGAGCACTTCCATTATTTCATATGGGTAAAATGGGATGGGGGGATCTGAAAATTTTATTTTTCAGGGTTTATGAGGTTAGGATTAGGTTCTCTCTCCTCCAAAACCCTAAAATCACTATTTTTTTTTTTCAGGTCAAAGATTTTATTGTTTTAAAAATGTAAGTACAAAAAGAGAAATGTTAACGAGGCAAGATACAAGCATGTTGTACACACAAATAATCTAGAGAATATGACTTGACAACGGCCCATTTTGGCATGAATTTTCAGATAGCAGCCATCTTGGATTTTTAGCCTTGTCATGTAGGGAGCCCTTTCTCCATTTTCCAGAGTCAGGTGTTTGCGTACAGTACCTTCCATTCTTCTGAAGGTAGTTTATGCCTTCCATATCAATCAGTAGCTTTGTTTACCCGCCTTTTACCCTACAGGTTTGACAAAGCAGGACAGACTTTTGCAAACTCTGGATGTGTGCAGAACCCTGCTTATCTTTCTGGAGAGACAGTGTTAGCAGGCTTTCTTAGTAAGGTTCATTCTATCTTGGATGGGGGGAATTTTGCAATGGTAGTGTCATTAGATCTGAGTTCAGCGTTTGATCTAGTGGAGCATGGCCTTTTATTAAACTTTTTACAAGAGATTGGTTTAACAGGAGTAGTTTGGGACTGGTTTTCAGCATTTCTCCGAGGACACACTTTTAAAGTAGTCACTGAGGGATTAATATCTCAGAATAGAGCGTTAGATTGTGGGGTACCGCAAGGGTCAGCCCTATCGCCAGTTTTATTTAATATTTTCCTGAGCCCTTTGGCAAGATGAATCCAGGAATTAGGAATCAGTACATATATTTATGCAGATGACATCCTACTAGTCTATAGACCAGTGGTTCCCAAACCTGTCCTGAAGGACCCCCAGGCCAATCGGGTTTTCAAGATAGCCCTAATGAATATGCATGGGGCAGATCTGCATTCTTGGCATCTCCATTATATGCAAATATCTGTCATGCATATTCATTAGGGCTATCTTGAAAACCCGACTGGCCTGGGGGTTCTCCAGGACAGGTTTGGGAACCACTGCTATAGACTATCACCTGCTACGTTAGATCTAGGTCCTCTTTTGGCTAGCTTAAATAGAATAGAAGAATGGCTGAGTGATCATAAATTGGTTCTACATATGTCTAAGACCATAGCATGTTGTATCTCTGGAGATAAAGCAACACCTCAACTAGATTTTTCATTAAATAATTGCAGTAGATAGTTTCAGATATTTGGGGGGTTATAATCAATTGTCATTTACATTTTCAGGAACAGGTTTCAAGTATGGTTGCTAAAGGTTTTGGGGCACTAAGACAGCTTAGAGCCATTCGAGATTTTTTTGGATGAGAAATCATTGCATACATTAATTCATGCCTTTGTATTGTCAAAGTTAAATTATGGTAATTTAGTATATGCAAGCATTGGGTTGGGACAGTTGAAACGTTTGTAAACAATGCAGACTACTGCAATTAGATTACTAGGCCAGGCATTTATTTGTGATCATATGACACCTTTGTATTTAAAATTCCACTGGTTACCAATGGAATTTAGGATCAAATTTAAGATCTTAATGTTAGCAAATAGAGCATTATTTCAGTTACAGCCTTCATATCTTTCTAATTTGGTGCTATTCTATGCCCCAAGACGTTTATTATGATCTCTGAATGACAATAGGGTAGTCGTTCCTCATATTTCAAAGGCACATCTTGCATCAACTAGAGATTGTGCATTCTTTTATTTAATTCCACGGTTATGGAATATTTTGCCCATAGACTTGAGAAAAGAAGAATCATATATCAACTTTAAAAGACATTTAAAAGCACATTTTTTCCAATTGGCTTTCTCAACTTAGAACAGAGTTTGGGACTGTGATTTGTGTTTATGTAATGATTAATTCTGTATTTAAGTAATAATTGCATTTGTAATGGAATATTTTTAGCTGTATGTATTAACTATGGTTCATTGAGATTTGATGGTTTTATTGTTAGAATTGTTATTGATGTTTGCTATGATATTTTATGGAAAAATATATATTTTTTTAGTTTTGTTCTTAATCTTTCCTTTTCTATTTTTAATGGAGTTCTTTTCTTGATGAATATGAACTATGTATTGTAAACCGCTTAGATCCTTTTAGGCTGTTATGCGGTATATAAAGTTCTTAATAAACATAATGATTCCAGACTTATCAGCTTTTCGTGCTGACCACCACTCGAGGTATGGCATGCTAGCTTCCATTGCCAGGTGGATTTTTATGGTGACCTCATCTTTCTACATTGCCCCCCTATCTCTCTTGCAGCGCATCCAACAAGAGGTGTAGCAACTTCCTGGACAGAGTCCCGGACTGTCTCTCCTGATAAAATTTGTAGAGCAGCTACTTGGGCTACTCTTCACACCTTTATGAAGTTCTACAGATGCCGCTTTTGGGTCCTCGGTTCTGCAGGCAGGCTCATCTATCCCTCCCTAGACATCTGGCACTGCTTTGGTACATCAGCTAAAGTACAGACTCCTGTGTATATGTAACAGAATGAAAGATTAGGTTCTTACCTTGATAATCTTGTTTCTGTTAATATACATAGGAGTGCGTTCAGTTCACTCAGCGTATACTTTTGATTCTCCTGATTTCTGACTCGGACGTTACCAGTGTCCGTCTCAGGACCTCTTCTCCTGTATCTAAGATTTAGCAGAGACAAAACCGTAGGAACATGAGGACTCCTATTCCCTTTGGGGGGGGGGGGTTTACGGATCCAACTAATTGCACATAACGGGTTGGTTCCTAGCTATTTATGTGCATAATTTGTTGTTCAATGTTAAATTGTTAACTGTTTATCAACCATTGTTAATTTATCATAAGTTTCAGAACAGAATATGTTGCCGGGGGAAGCTCCCCATGCCCCTTTCTTCTGTTTCAGTGGAGTTCGATTGCTTTGGTACTAACTAAAGAGGGAGCTGTTCTCCACTGCAGAAGAGGAGGAATTCAAAATCTTAAAGTGATACCCTTCTGCAGATTTACGGTTAGTGGGAATCAACAGCTAAAGTACGCACTCCTCTATATCTTAACAGAAACAAGATTATCGAGGTAAGAATCTAATCTTTTGATTGCCCAATTGGCCAGCGTTTCCTCAGTGTGGCTGTGCATGAGTGCCATAGTAAAGGTACATCCTAGCACTCTGGCATGAAATAACATTTCAGCTTTGACACCAATAGGACTTCCTTAACTAAGTCATTGTTTAGAATTTTATTTAGGTCATTCATGCTTTTAGCAGTTGTCCATTTTTCTATATAGAACAAATTGATGGAATTGCTTCCCAGTGGACAAGCCTCATCATCAATGATGAACAATAAGTACATATAGTTATTATTCTTATTGGCAATCTCTGATAATTGCTCAAAAATTAATGTTGGGTTTTACTAAATGGTGGTAGAGGTTTCACCACAAACTGGCGAGTTACATGCTCCTACATTCATAAAATTCCTATGAGCACGGAACATTTATCTCGCTGGCCCATAGTAGAAATCTTTGCCATTGTTTAGTAAAAGGAGCCCTAAATAGGCAGGACTCTTCCATATGCCTTGAAACATCTCCCCAACAAGAATATCAGTATACTTGCTCTGTAAATAGATTATAGCTTCTAAGAATTTCTAGTATAATTTATCTGGCACAATCTATGTCAGTATATGCTAGAAATGTACACTTTAGATCAGTGATTCCCAACCCTGTCCTGGAGGAACACCAGGCCAATCGGGTTTTCAGGCTAGCCCTAATGAATATGCATGAGAGAGATTTGCATATGATGGAAGTGATAGGCATGCAAATTTGCTTCATGCATATTCATTAGGGCTAGCCTGAAAACCCAATTGGCCTGGTGTTCCTCCAGGATAGGGTTGGGAACCACTGCTTTAGATAATGTGATAGGGTTAAATAGATCATAACATCTCTGTCTGCTGTGTACTTAGAAACTAAAAATCACAAAACATTTTGTCTCTCTTTTGTTTACTACTGTGGGTTGACTAAATTGCTTGATTGCAGTTTGCTTATAGAATGGAATATTTTAAAACAATAACACAGTTCTGTGATGTCTCATAACGTCATAACGCAATAATTTCAATTGTTACTTTATGTACAGTTATGTCTCAATCAAGAGAGACGTTTAGAATTCTGTTAGTTGATTTACATTGCCTGTAAACCCTATGCTAGGTCATTGACTAGTTCAGGATTTATATGCATGCAAAACTCCTTCCCCAATCTGAGATCTTGCTATTTTTTGGGTTTTTGCCAGGTACTTGTAACCTGAATTGGCCACCGTGAAAACAGGCTACTAAGCTAGATGGTCCACTGGTCTGACCCAGTAAGGCTATTCTTATGTTCTTTTGTCTAGTTAGGCCCTATAGGGCACAATTCTATATAACTGGATGCCTCCATTTAGGTTCCCTGATGCTACAGGGTAGATATGAATTCTATAATAGAAAATAGGCACTTAAACTCTGGAGTGATTTTAGACACAGTGTTTTAGCATAATTTGTGTATTCTTATTATCACTCTTCTGGACAGTTTTGGACCCCTGATGAAGGCCTCTACATTGGCCAAAACACAGCCCATGTAGGGTCCTCACCCACTGCATATTGCCATAGTCCATAACATTGACACTGACTTTTGGTGGAAAATTCTAAAACCAGCACCAGTAGGTGCCCTACCAATTCCTAAATTAATTGAAAAACACCATTAGAAGTGGCAAAAAATAGTAAGGTTGAGGCGCCTAACGGTGTCTAAATAAAAGGTGAGAGAATCGGACCTACTCTAGGTACTTTAGGCTGCCACACACCAAAATACCGACACCGGAAGTGGTATTAGGTGGTCTACATGTAGGTACAATTCACGCAAAGATAGGTGGCTGAAATGTAGGTCCTGAAAACTCTGGCCTACATTTGAGCTGCCAATCTTTGTTGGGGGATCCTAAATCTAGACTGCATCTTGCCATCACCTGACAGCAGCATGGGAATCTGATCAGCTGAGCCAGCAGGACTCGCCGAAACCGAGGCTTCAGACAGTCCTGCTGGTTCAGCTGATCAGGGGAAATTTCCCTGCCATGATCAGCTTATCTGGCTGCAGCAGGCAGAAGGAACCACCACCCCATTCATCAGGAGGGATACCCACTACCTCCAGCCTAAAGACACCCCCACACCTGAAATCGTCAGGAGGGATGCTCACTCACTCCTGCCTGAATGACAACCCCCCCTCCCACAACACCTCCACACACCTGAAATCAGCAGGAGAGATATCTACTACCTCCTGCCTGTACTTAATATTTAGGTGCCTTAAGTTACACCAGCCATAGAAGTGGTATAAATGCGGGCACTTAAATATGGCAGGGTTGTGTGTAACTGATATTATTTTGTGAGATACCTATATAAGTGGGAACCCCACGTATATCTTTCCTTTGTTGAGCTCCTGTGTATGCCCCCTTGCAAATATGAGCTATGTAATTCAAGGGTGTATTTTTTTAAATAGTGCCTATGTACTATGCTATCACTTACACAGGTATGTGTGCAAGTATGCATGTAACAACTAGTATTCTAAATATTTACACATAAGAATATAATCGCCATACTTGGTCAGACCAGTGGTCCATCTAACCATTCCAGGTCATAAGTACTTGGCGGAAACCCAAAGAGTATCAACATTCCATGCTACCCCCATGTTTATTTCTATATTCGATAGCAGACTATGGACTGTTCCTCCAAGAACTTGTTCAAACCTTTTTTAAACCTATCTACATCAACTGCTGTTACCACCTCCTCTGGCAATGAGTTCCAGAGCTTAACCATTTGTTGAGTGAAAAAATATTGTCTCCCATTTGGGGGGAGGTTGTTTAAACATATTTATTGAAAAATTGGCATAGCAATACAATTAACGGCAGGCAAGAGAAAGAAGAGCACTGCCATAAACAAGGTACAACAAGTCCATGGAACAATAAAGTTTTTCAATTATTATCCCTCCCCCACACCCACACACCTATACAACTGTCCAAAAGAATCTGAAGAAGGAGTGCACACTGAATAAGAAGGAACCCAAAGGGTTACAAATTTAACAATCTACTGTGAGCAACTATTGTCAAAGAATTCCAAAATGGCTCCCATGTGGATTGCAGGCAACGACCTTAGGAGGATTCTAAATCAGTAGTCCCCTGGCGTTCCAGTTGTAGATGGTGGATCAGTAGGGCTCGCCATTGAGCCAGTGATGGAAGGCCAGAATGCAGCCAATGCAGCAGAATAGCTTTAACCCTCAAAAGAAATGCGATCTTCAAAAAAGCACGCAGACCCTTAGGAACTGGCGCTACCACTGCACACTTAAAAAAAAGTTCCCATTTGTTTTAAAGATATTTCCATGGAACTTCGTTGAGTGTCCCCTAGTCTTTGTAATTTTACCCATTCTATACCATACAGGATTTTGTAGACCTCAATCATATCCCCCCCCCCTTTCAGACATCTCAATGTAACACACATGTAAATGTGGATACACAGGTTATAGAAATGCCTTAAAGTGAGTAAATAACTGAAGGAATTAAATGGTATCTCAAAAAGCTTAGAATTGTAGATAATATAGTCCCACTTATCTTTTCAAAATGTGACATAATCCTTTCCATCTCTCATTACTTTGTATTCACTATGGGGCTCATAATCAAAAGAGAAAAATGTCCAAAAACCGGCCTGTCGGCACTTGGATGAACATTTCTCAAAAACGACCAAGCGCCGAGAATAAAACGAGTTTTGGACGTATTTAAAAACAACCTAGGCCTTCATAGTGCCACTCAATGTCCAAAGCTAAACGAGGCGTTTCGGGAGGCGTGTCGAGGGCGGGATGTGGGCCGGCTTAGACTTATTCGTATAGCATTTATAACTGAAAGTTTTACAACAGAATCTAGACGAAACTTGGACCCCCACACACTACCCCAGTGATCACCAACCCCACCACCCCCACAAAAATTTTATTCACAACTTTAAATTTCAGCCTCCAGACCATCATCACCTGGCCGCCTGGCATAGGAAAGCCTAGTCGTCCAGCCCAGAGGCAGCTTAAGTCATCTTGAGGGTGGATTAGGGACCCATAGAGAGGAGGACCCATGCCCATAAGCCCTTGTAATCACTGCATTGATACTGAAACATGTGCACTGCCCTATACACCCCCAAAACTCTTTTTTACTGGCATATGAGTGGCTCCTGCAGCCTGTGACTGGCAAGCTCCAGGCCGAGGGTCTGGGATCACCGGTGACAAGTAAACTCTTGTGAGCTGCAGTGAGCTGCACAAGGATGTAATAATTCAGCGTTTAATGTAAGGAACACCATCAAAAGTATAAGGCCCAGTGTCAATGAAATGAATACTTTTATGTCAAAACAAAAAAAAAAAACAGCAACTTGCTTGTCAGGATCAAAATATGGAAGCCAGCGGGCTTCTTATCCACATTTCAAACAATGTTTAGTAAATAATCTTTGATACAAAAAAAAAAAAAAAGAGTCCAAATTCAAATAACCAAAAATCTCTCTTTCTCAGAGGTAAGTTTTCTTTCAACTTGCAGTCCAGCAATAGTCCATCACAAAAGAAAAAAAACTTTTTTTAAACAAAACACAACTCCAAGTCAGTGTAACAGTACTGGCTTCTTCAGCAACCGGGGCTGGAAAGACAGTGTGCTCCATGTGGTCTTTGACTGCCAATATGAGGCCCACTATCTCACCACGTAAAACGGGGCAAACCCCACTGTCTCAGCGTCCCTCAGTTCACTTTCCTCGCAGGAAAAAGGCGATTAAACTTCCAAACACAAACTTCAAAATAGAAGTCCTACTCCTTGCTCAATTTCAACATAGAGAAAATTCTCTCATTTGCAAGAGATAGAATTATTTAGTTCTTGAAATAAAGCAGGTTAAAAAAAACTTCCATTAATCTTATCCAACCTTCAGATACTTGCTTTCGTGGTGCAAACTTCCATGGGAGTAACTTCAGGTGTCAGCTCAACACTAGCCTCAGGGCTTATTTCCAGTTCCAAGGCTAGCGGTTCCTCTACCAGAGTGAGAGGTACTTTTTCTCCAGCCTCAGCAAACTCCATGGACTCAGGAATTTGGCTGCTATCAGGAGCTCCCAGCCCTGAGTGTTCTGACCTGTCCTGCTGCTGTTCTTCTCTCTTCTGATTCTCTAGGGGCCTAGTTCTCAGAGATAGCAGCTTGCAGCCCCGCCCCCAGCCTTCAGGTGCAATGGATTTCTGGGTAATCACCTTGGGACCTAGAGGGGGATGGGATCCTAGCATTGCTGCTCTCTTCCTCCCTCTACAGGACCTAGAAGAAAATTCAGTTTCAGAGACAGAAAATGGTTAACATGGAAGAATATGGGAAGGGTCAGGATTAGAACTGTGACCTGCACTAGGGACATTCCTAGCAGGCATAGTCTGCTTATCACAAGCCATAAGGGCTATTGGGATGGTAGATAAGTGGGTCTAGGGTATTCTGGAGGTGATTTGGGAGGCTCACCGTCACCTATAAGGGACCTGTAGTGAGGAGAAGCCATGGCACTCTTTATGTGAAGTTCACAGCAGTGCCCTGTAAGGTACCCCACTATTTAAGTGGCATGTCTGGGTGTGAAGTCCATCACTTTGCAGACCTTTCCCACGTCCAACAGGGCTTGTTCTAGGCATTTTGGACTTGGACGGAAAGTTGGACGGAAATGTGGTATAAAGATGGACGATTTAGTGGCTTGGACGATCAGATCGGCAGGACGTATAATTAGACGATTTTCGAAAGTAAAAAAAAGTTGGACATATCTTTCGAAAATGTGTCTTAGGTTCTTTTTAACTTTGGACGACTTGTGAGATGGACGTAAACGGACTTAGACATCCCTTTCGATTATGCCCCTCCATGCTAATATATCTTGTAGGATTTTATATTATTCAAATATATATGATTTCACTTCTTAGAAAATCATGCCTCACCTTTTGGGAAATTCAGAAAAACTCAATAGATGCTTTTATCAAAATAAAATGATCTCTAAAAAGAATTTTGTTTTGGAAAACCAATAGTAACACAAAGAACCTATACAGCAACCAAGTAAGTTAGTGGCTTACAGATTGAAGGTGATAGTCTGTATTTTTATAGCAGGATCATATTCTGAAAGAGCTGATCACAGTTTGGATCCTCATAAACAAAATCTTTTTGGCTACTGGAATAGTATATGATAAGTCGTCCCATTTTGCCATATTGCACAAATTGACCATTTGGCTGCTATTGGCTTCCTTCAAACTCCCAAAGGCAAGTCACTTGCACCCTCTGGTTTTGTTGGGGTGTTGGGGTTTTTTTGGGGGGGGGTTTACAGACTCAGTTTAGATGGAGATTTTTTTTCTTGAGGCAGATAATATCAAATTGCTATTTTTATTCAGTTTATGCCTTGTGAAGCAGAAATGTGTGATCTCCTTTACATTAGGAAATCTGTCTTTATTCGGCATTTTATTGGTCTCAAGTTTTGAAACATTTGAGACTCAGACAATAAATACTCCACAATTGTTTTTCATGTGGTTATACAATGTTCCCTTTTCTTTTCCTATTCAGGTTTTATTAGGATGTGATACCAAAAGTACAGCTGGGGTTAAACATTTTGCTGTAAAACTATTTTTTGAAAGGATAATCTTAGTTCTCAAAGTTTAATGAGCAAAATAATATTGTTTCTCTTTTAAGCCACTTCAAGGTTGAGAAGAAACAATATCATTGTGGGAGACTGAATAAGCAGTTAAAAAAACCTGAAAAGTGGAAAAGCCCTGGGTTTCACTAACAACATTTTGTTGTTCTTGTACAATCAATTATTCTTTTGCAATTAGATTACTGCAACTCTCATCTACTTAAGTATGTACAATAAAAGTCTACAAAGACTACAGTTGATCCAAAATGCCATTGCTAGGTTAATTTTTGGAAAAAGCAAATTTGAGCATGTATCTCCACTCTTATCTAAACTTCACTGGCTTCCAATAATCTCTAGGGCAGGGGTGCCCAATAAGTCGATCGCTAAAATTAGGTAAAGGGATGTGCGGGAGGTCAGAGAGGAACACACAGGCCTTCTGGGGTTGGGGGTTGTAGTCCTTCGGGGGATGGGGACAGGCCTTCAGGGGTGGTGGTGCAGGCCTTTGGGGGGTGCAGACCTTCAGGGGAGACAGGCAGGCCTTCAGAGGTGGGGTGCAGACCTTCAGGGGTAGTGCAGGCCCTCAGGGGTGGGGTGCAGGCCTTCATGGGGGGACAGGTCTTTGGGGGAGGAGGGCCCTGGTGTAGAAGGGAGGGAGGGAAGAGGGGTTCAAAGAGATGTGAATATGCCAGACTTTGGGGGGGAAGAAATAATGGGTCTAAAAACAGGAGTGGGAGAGAGATGGTGGACAATGGGATTTAGGGAGGGAAGGAACAGAAAGGGAGAGAAGTTGGACACAAGAGATGGTGTGGAGGGGGGCTAGAAATACTGGATTGGAGGAGAGTTGGGAAAAGAAAGGGAGAGATTGTGGACCCTGGGGTGTTGGGGAAGGAGGGAGAGATGCTAGATGAAAGGGTAGTTGAGAAAAGGTGGATCTGTGGATGGAGACATAATAAAGGAAAGATGCCAGACTTCCAGGGGAGGGAAGGGAAACAGAAGGGGAGAACAGAGATAGAAGATGGATGGTTAGCATGGAGAAAGAAGAAAGGAAACCCTGGCAAGCAAGTTATCAGAAGACAACCAGAGCCTGGGACCAACAAGATTTGAATAATGACCAGACAACAAAGGTAGGAAAAATGATTTTATTTTCAATTTAGTGATCAAAATGTATCCGTTTTGAGGATTTATATCTGCTGTCTATATTTTGCACTATGGCCCCCTTTTACTAAACCGCAATAGCGGATTTTAGAGCAGGGAGCCTATGAGCATCGAGAGCAGTGCAGGGCATTCAGTGCAGCTCCCTGCGCTAAAAACCACTATCGTGGTTTAGTAAAAAAGGAGGGGCTATATTTGTCTATTTTTATATAGTTGTTACTGAAGTGACATTGCATAAAGTCATCTGCTTTGATCTCTTTGAAAAAAAAACCCAGAATATAAATGATAATTAATATTTTTTCTGCGTACAGTGTGTTTTGTGTTTTTTAAAATTTTATTGTTGGTAGATCATTTTGACTTGGTCATTTTAAAAGTAGCTCGCAAGCCCAAAAAGTGTGGGCACCCCTGCTCTAGTGTTTACTTTAAATCAGGGATCTCAAAGTCCCTCCTTGAGGGCCGCAATCCAGTCGGGTTTTCAGGATTTCCTCAATGAATATGCATTGAAAGCAGTGCATGCACATTGATCTCATGCATATTCATTGGGGAAATCCTGAAAACCTGACTGGATTGCGGCCCTCAAGGAGAGACTTTGAGACCCCTGCTTTAAATGTGCCTGCATAACATTTAAGATCCTGTTTGGTATTTGCCCTTTACTTTACTTGGAATTCGAAAAGATATGATCTAATTAGAACCATTCAAAAACTTTTCCTTCCCTTCACTGAAAGGCATTACATCCACTGGTAAACTGGGTAAATTGTTATTTTTCAAAATAACGGATCTATGGAACAACATTCCTTTACAGATGCGAGATCTGGGCTCTCTACAATTATTTCAAAAACATCTGAAAACTTGGCTATTCTCAAAACTGTAAAACTCTCTTTATCTTTTTTTTTTCTCTTTTTCATCACTGTAAATTTTTCTGTAGACCGAGTTGAGCTCTATTTGTATGTGTTCTCAGCTAAATTTTACGAACTGTTCTTGGAGGATGTGGGAGCTATATTATGTAGAATAGGAAACCCACTACCGCCTAGTATGGTATGTATGAAGCAGGTGTTTCTAGGTTATTGACACCTGGAAAAGACTCCTCGGTGTGGAGGTCTTATTGACCCATATCATTCTTAAATTGATTGCAAAAATGCTGGCTCAGCAACTATCACTAGTGCTGTCAGGTTTGATACACATAGATCACTCCGATTTTGTACCAAAGTGCCAGGTGGCAGATAACGTGACCATTTATTTTTTTCATCAAAATGGGACATCTATTAATATTCAGTCCCGCCCCCCAAACCCACCCTAGCCACACACCCAATCCTGCCCTAGCCTCGCGCCAGCTCCACCCCCAATTTCTTCCATTCATTTTTCATGTACACATAATATCTTATTAATTCATAATGGTAACCATAAAATTATTTTTAAAACCACAAAGCATACTATACGCAGAGAAAATGTTAAGATGTTTTTTAAAGATGTCAAAGGCAGATGACTTTAAAATATGCAATGTCGCCTCAGTAACTATAGAAAATTAGACAAATATAGTGCAAAATATAGACAGCAGATATAAATTCTCAAAACTGACACATTTTGATCACTAAATTGAAAATAAAATCATTTTTCCTACTTTTGCTGTCTGGTGATTTCATGAGTCTCTTGTTGCATTTCCTTCTGACTGTGCATCCTTTCTTTCATTTCGTTCTTTCTGCACTCAGACCCAACAATTTTCCCTTTCTGTTCCCTCCCTCCTTCCTTCCTATGTCCTCAGTGCCTCCTTCCTATGTCCTTAGTGCCTCTTCCTGTGTCCTTAGTGCCCCCAGTGCCTCTTCCTATATCCTTAGTGTCCTCGGTGCCTCCTTCCTATGTCCCCCTCACTGCCTTCCAGCCTTTGTCTCCACCCCCTCCCCTGTGCTCTGGCATCTCTCTCTTCTCCTTTCCTTCCTTCCTTCCTTCCCACTCCACCCCATGGTCTGGCATCTCTATCTCCTTCCCATCTCTCTCCTCTCCTTCCATCTCCCCCTCCCACTTCATTATTTGGCATCTCTTATTCCTTTCTCTCTTCCTTCCTCCTGGTCTGGCATCTGTCTCCTCCCCCTCCCCCCATATACCCTGACATCTCTCCCCCCCCTCCATGGTCTGGTAGCTCCTTTCCTTTCCCTCCCTCCCATGGTCTTGGCATCTCTTTCCTCTCCTCTCCCTTCCCTGGTCTTCCTTTTCCCCTCTCTCTCTCCCCAGTTGGGTGCAGCAGCAGCACTTCTCTTCCCCTATCCCCTCCCCAATTAGGTACAGCAGTAGCACTTCTCTTCCCCTATCCCCTCCCCAATTGGGTGCAGTAGCAGCTTTTCTCTTCCCCTATCCCCCCCTTGGGTGCATCAGCAGCAGCTTTTCTCTTCCCCCCTCCCCCCTTGGGTGCAGCAGCAGCAGTTTTTCAATTCCCCTCTCCACCCCCCCCCCACCTTGGGTGCAGCAGCAGCTTTTCTATTCCCCCTTGGGTGTAGCAGCTGCTTTTCTCTTCCCATCCCTTCTATTATCAGAGTCACAAGCTTCCCTCCATCGCTGACCTATCTTCTATAGGTCAGCGACGGAGGGAAGCTTATAACTTGCTGCTCTTCCTTGCTTTGGGCCTTCCTCATTGCCTGGTCCTGCCTTCACGGAAACAGAAAGTAGGCAGGAGTCAGATCCGGCAGCGAGGAAGGCCCGAAGCAAGTTGTAAGCTTTCCTCCGTGTCTCCCTTAGCTTCCCTCCGTCGTTACCCGTAGTGAACTCCTGCTCCGAGGCTTGAATGTGTGCGTGCCGGCTTCCCTTCTCTTCTCCTCTCCCCTCCCCCGGGACGTAACTTCCGGTTTCGGAGGGAAAAGAAGGGAAGCCGGTATGCACATGTTTGAACCCCAGAGCGTGGGTTCAATTTGAATTTTGGAGTCAGCCCAGGAAGGAACATCGGCAGCAGCAGTGGATTAGGGCGTGGAGAACACTGCGGGGGTTTGGCGCTGGACCGACCGTCCCCTTGTCCCCATGCACAGCTTCGGGACGCTGTCCCTGAAAATGGGAAATTTCGGCATCTGAAGCAGTGGCTTGGGACAACAGGAAGGTCGGTCCAATAATGGGATGGTCCTGTTGAAAATAGGACGTATGGTCACCTTAGGCATACTGTACACTGAGTTCAGTAGGTCTGATCAAAGACAGTAGTGTTATAGGTCCTGAAAAGGTTTCTGATCAGTTTAGCTGGGTTTTCTTGTGGCAGATCTTGCATAAAATGAGTGTAGATGACCATTCCTACATATGGTCCAAAAACTTTACAAATCACCTAAAGCATATATTAAAATAAATGGAAGCTATACATAGTAAATGATGGTAAATAGACATATCCATTTCCTATTAGGAGAGGTACCAGGCAGGAGTGCCCTCTGTCACCTTTATTGCATGCTCTTTCAACAGAAGCCCTAACTCAGTGGTGTCAAACTCAAAGCCTTTGCAGGGCCACATTTTGGATTTGTAGGTACTTGGAGGGCCTCAGAAAAAAATAGTTCATGTCTTATTAAAGAAATGACAATTTTGCATGCAGTAAAACTCTTTATAGTTTATAAATCTTTTCTTTTGGCTAAGTCTTAATAATAATATTGTCATTTATAGCTAAAGAGACATCTGATCAAAAAACTGTTTTATTTTACTTTTGTGATTATGATAAACATACCGAGGGCCTGAAAATAGTACCTGCCCTAACTCAAAAAAATCAGTTTATAATACAGATATCAAAGGAGATCAAGGGGGAGGGGGGAGGAACACAAACATAACATAGCGCTCTTTGCTGATGATATCTTACTAAATGTGGTTTCCCCTAGCCTAACACTTCTGGTGATAATGTGTGAATTACAAGATTATGGTAAAGTAGTGGGATTCAAAGTGAATTTGGATAAGACAGAGAGAGTGGAAGAGAAGTTATTGAAATGGGCTGGCCTAGTGTGGGGTTCCATTACTTGGGGGTACAAATCCCCAGGGTTTTAGCTTTACTATATGCAAAGAAATATACCAAAATATTGCAACAATATTCCATTTAGGTAAATGGATGTGAATTTAACTATCATGGTCTGGTCATATAGTAACAAACTAGCATACCACTATAACCATGAAGTGCATGGTTATAGTGGTATGCTAGTTTGTTTCCATTTATAATTTACTACCACTTGGGATACTTGTTTATAGATGGGGGGTCATATAGTAGTAATTAAAGTGAATATACCACCCTGGTTGTTGTTTCTATTTCATACTCTACCATTAGATATGCCATGGGCGATACTGAATAACATTCAGAAGGAAATCGATAAGTTTATTTGGGGAGGGACACCACCCAAACTAGCAAAACTTATTTTGTACCAACGTACAGACTTGAGAGGGAGAGGAGTCTCAAATATTTCTGGGTTCTATCGAGCATCCCAATTAAGACTACTTTTAGAGTGGGAAATCAGTCTCAATGATGCAGGGATCATTTTGAAACAGGTTCTCTTCCCAGACTTTCCTTTAAAACATTTATTGTGGATAAAGGGATGGAAAAATATATTAGACATTGAGGCCCAAATTCTGTAACCAGTGCCTAAAGTTAGGCACCTATTTCGGAGGCGCCCATCAAGATAGGCGCCTCTCTAAATTGCATAACAAGACCAATTAAGCTTTTTAATCAGCACTGATTGAAACACAGGCACCTCAAAAAATTTAAGCGGCCTTCAAAAACATAGGCGCTATGCATGTTGGGCATGGGCGTGGCTAAGTGTTAGGCGCCTTCTTACAGAATCACTGCTCCTAAGCACTCAGCTAGGTGCCTAACTTTTAAGTATGTCTAGAGCTGGCCTATTTAATGGGCGCCTCCAAAATAGGTGCCAATAAACAGCACCCAATTTTACTTGAATCACGCTGAACAGTGCCTATACAGGCGCCTAACTTTTGGGCGCTTCTTATAGAATTTGCCCTTGAATTTCTAAACATGAAACATTTGCTAGAGGTTTCAGTGCGAGTAAGGACAAGCTTTGGAGGGGTTGGAAAGATATCCTCCTTAGCCCCAATTTATTATGAACCTTTATTTATTGTCGGAAAAGAAAGTGGAGTGTTTTCTAAATGAGTAAAAGAGGGTTTAAACCATTTCCGACAGTTTTTGGATGTGAGGGAGATATGTCCTTGGTGGACTTCGGAAGTCTTATCAACCCTTCAAAAACCTTTTTTCCATATTTACAGGTTAAACACTTTATAATCTCTCAAAACTGGTTGAAAGAAGATCCTGAGGATAAGGAACATCTTGAAAACTTGTGGGTAACATTGGGAAAATTGAAAGGACCTATTTCCATTTTATATAAGTTCTTAAGCAGGAGGGAATTTGAAAAAAAATATGTATGCTTCAATGGGAAAGGCATTTGGGGGAGGAGTTTCAGTAAGGGTGCTTGAAAAATGATATTTTGTGAGGTATAAAAGCATCAATTTATGTGCTAATAAAAGAAAATGCTTATAAAGTTGTTACTAGGTGGTATCACCTAGTAACACTGGTTAAAACGAAGGCAATGTTTCCAGGTAGTACATTGGATATGTGCTGGAAGTGCATCAAAGATTGTGGGGAAAATGCTGACTTTGGAAAGCAGTGATTCAGATGCTGGAGAGAGTTTTGGTAGCCTCATTTCCTTATGGGCTGAAGTTTGTCTATTGAGATTGGGTAATAAACGGGGCACAAATGGCAAATGAGGCCCAAGAGAATGTGGTTGGCAGATGCTATGTGTGAAATTGCAGTGAAATGGAAAAAAACCACTGAGTCTACTGTACAAGATTGAATGCTTAGATTGACGGTGGTCCAGGTCCTGGAACAATTAACAGGTTGCCCCATGGGCGTTTTGATGCTACAAAGAAGGAATGGACTTGTTTGAATGCAATGATGACATAATTGTTGGACTTATGCTGTATCAAAATGGAGGGGGGGGTCTTTCTTTTGAAACTGGTGTCCATTGAAGGACCAACAATGGACACCCTGAGGTGCAAACAGTTGGTCTATGTGGGTTGGAATGCGAGGTGGGTAAGAAGGGTAGGGGCCAAGGATTTAGTTTCTTTAAAGATCAGAGGACTTATTTTATGTTTGTTTAAAATTTATATATCTTATTCTTTTCTTGGTTTTCTAATGAAAAAGTCCTTGACTAAAATTAGAGTTATAAAAAAAACCAAACATGTTGGGTTGAAGGCAAAGGAGGGGCCTTGATTCTTTATTGCTTGGTCTATGGCTGCATTACCATACTGCCAGTAGAGCAACTGTCCTTAACCTCCTCTGCTGCCCACCCATGTTGTGCCACTCCTGCATTGGACAACTAATACAGGTTTTTTATCACTATGGCTGCCTTTTTGGCACTTATACACTGCAGTAAAACCCAACTTAGCTGCTTAATTCAGCTTAATAAAAGGGTCCCGTAATCTCTTTAAACTCTGACATGTTGGTTATTTCTAAAATAGTATTATAATATCTGCTACTTTCTGATATATTAAAGGCATATTATTGGACTACGAGGGCTCATTTTCAAAACAGAAATACATCCATAAAGGGGCAGATGGATGTTTTTTTCACCAATGTCCAAATCGCTATTTTCAAAACTCATTTTGGAGACTTTTCTATCCTGTTTGTCTTCAGTATGTCTAAATCTAAAAGGGGCATATTAGGGTGTGTTTTGGGCAGGATTAGGGCGGCCTTATGACTTAGACATTTTCCTACAATAATGAAACATCACAGAAAACATCCCGGGCAAAAAATGGATGTGTTTATTTATTTAGTTAGTTAGTTAGTTCTTCCTTCTCTTATGTTTTCTGCTATGCACTCTAGTCTTAATTATATGTGAACCGAGTCAAGCTCCACTGGGAGATGACCCGGTATATAAACCAAAGATTAGATTAGATGTTTGTTTATTGGGATTTATCAGTCACCTTTATGAAGATATTCACCTAAGGTGGTGCTAGACCTGTTTCAATAATGAATATGTGCCAAAAAGATGCCCAAACTGACCAGATCTTCTAATGCACAACTTAAATCCTTTCAGGGAGCTATAATTCATAAACACTTGTCACCTGATAGTATAACTTTCTATCAGCTTTGTTGCATCCCTTAGTCTATTGATATTATATGGGATCCTCAGCGCCACCACTCAGAGCTCAAATAGATTTCATAGCTCTAAGCTTTATGTGCCAGCTCCTCATTGGTTCCCTTTATTTAATATCAGTCTCATATTAAATAAAGGGAACCAATGAGGAGCTGGCACATAAAGCTTAGAGCTATGAAATCTATTTGAGCTCTGAGTGGTGGCGCTGAGGATCCCATATAATATCAATAGACTAAGGGATGCAACAAAGCTGATAGAAAGTTATACTATCAGGTGTCAAACTGACCAGATGACACTGGCGAAATGAAGGCACGATCCCATCTCACTCTCCCCCCTCCCACCCCAAAGATGTGAATGAAATAGTGCGTACCTGCCTGTATAACAACTTCAGATGTTATGGCCAGTCCTATTAAAGCAGCAAGCAGGTTCCTGGAGTAGCTTAGTGGTTGGTGCAGTGGACTGTGGAGATGGGGATCCAGCCCCATATCACACTCTAACTTATACACTTATGCTGAAATGTGTGAGCCCTCCAAAACTACTGTACCTACAGAGCTACCATTGGAGCTTAGGCAAGATCCCACTGTACTACAGTTCAGGAACGTGTTGACAACTGTACTGTTTTTGCGCACTTTTATAAATTGAAGTAGTGTATGATGTGCTGCTAGTCAGTTTTCATTAATGCTGCTGAAGGTGGAAGGTTGTATTGTTACAGGCATAGTTTCTTGATGAGTTTGATTATTTTAATGTGTAATAGGATGCTTTTATTTTATTTAGTAAACTGTCATGTGTTATGTTCTTGGTTTTATTTTGGATGTTTTGTTGTAATCCGCATAGAATTGTGGGCTATGTGGACTATACATTTTTTAAATAAATAAATATAGGTGATACCTGCAAGCATAAGGGCTATTGTTGTATATAGTTGGGTACAGTAGGTTTTGGGTAGGTTTTGGAGGGCTCAACATACAATATAAAAGGTTATGGTAATATGTGTACCTAGGACTTTTCATGTTAAGTGCACTTCAGTGCCTCCTAGGCTGCCTCACTGTTCTGCTGGGTTGTCTACTAAGATTGCTGGTCTTTCCTACATCCCAATGGCTTGTTTATTTATTTTAGTATTTATATAGCACTTATGGCCTAAATGGTTTACATTCAGGTACGCAAGCATTTTTCCTTATCTGTCCTAAAGGGCTCATACTCTATCTGGGGCAATGGTGGGATTAAGTGACTTGCCCAGGGTCACAAGGAGCAGCATGGGATTTGAACCCACAACCTCAGAGTGCTGAGGCTGTAGCTCTAACCATTGTGCCACATACTCCCCACTCTTTTGGATGTGTTTTGCTTTTGTTTTTTTAAAATGGTTCAAAAAATAGATGCAGTGAGCACAATAACATCTAAGAAATGACCATTTTCAAAACAAAAAGATAAGACACTTTCCTATTTTGAAAATAGTCATGTTCGCTACTGGATTTTGGGGACCTTTTCCACAAAACCTCTAAACTTGAATTTAGATGTCATATCAAAATGACCCTCCACATCTCCTAGATTTATTTGTCAATCCCTTCATATATTATTTTCCATAATTGCAAAAATGTGTTATAAAAATGCATGCTTTCAGTTTAGACTTTTATACTGTTTTGCATTATAAAAATTCTCATTTCTGTGCATATCATTAAATTTTACAACTTGCCAAAATAAGAGAGCAAGAGGTTGTTTTCATGGTCCTAGCTCATTTCCAACATCTTCAAGACTTCTGTACTGAATTAATGTATTGCACAGAGTTGAATAAGTTACTAGATGTTTCTGTGCATCTGCATGAATATGTACCATGCTAAAACTTCATTTCAGCATACAAATATGAAAAGTATTACCAGGCCTGCCTTAACATTGTTTTGCTGAGACTCTGGTTGTAGAAAAATTATATATACTGTATAATCTTAATGAAAGGGCTGAATGGTTCTCTGAAATATGGTTCCTATTCTGTTGATATATTGATGGGTGAAGTCATTTCTGAATCTGAAACAGGAAACAGAAGGCATGCTAAAAGTATAAAATAAGATTTGATTTTTTAAAAAATCTGAAGCTGGACTACTAGATATAAGTCATAGCTGCACATATTAAAAGAGTATTCTTGTGTGTGCATGCATGTTTCTGTACATATGTGTGCTCATTAGGAATAGTCTATCATATCTCCCCTCTCCCGCCTTTCCTCCAAAGTATACATATTGAGATCTTTAAGTCTGTCCCCATACGCCTTATGATAAAGACCATGCACCATCTTAGTAGCCTTCCTCTGGACCGACTCCATCCTTTTTATATCTTTTATTTATTTATTCAATTTTTTTAGCCTGTCCTCCCAAAAGAGCCCAGAACGGGTTACAAAATACATCCATAATGAGACAGGACAGAGATGACATAATTTACATAAATTACAATATAGACATGACAATAAAACATATGAACTAAGTAGCATCTGGTAAGATTAGGTGGCATAGGTGCGTTGACTGAGTGGCATTTCTGGTGAATAACTTTAAGGCGCTGAGTTTGTAAAGAGGAATGTTTTCAAGGCCTTCCTGAAGTTCCAGAGTCTATCTAGTGATCTAACAGATGGGGGGATGGTGTGCCAAAGTCTAGGCTGTTTCAGTTTTGAGGGAGCGGCCAGGAGATATTGGTCAGTCGTTTTTCTCCTTGGGATCTCAGTGGTCGCTTTGGGAAATAGATTTGAAGTTTAGTTTCCATGTAATACAGAATCGTTTCATGGAAGATTTTGAAAGCGAGGACCAGGGCCTTAAAGGTGCAGCGTATTTGAATGGGCATCCAGTGCATGGAAGCTAATGCAGGGGTAAAATGGTCGCGGATGCTAGGTTTTTCAGAAGGCAGATTGCAGCATTTTGCACCCTTTGGAGGTGGGAGAGAGTTTTGGTAGGCAGGCCCACTAGTAGAGTGTTACAATAGTCTAAGCAGGATAGTTCAAAAGCGTAGAGTAGTTGGGCAAATTCGGGTTTTGAGAAGTATGCACATATGGTTTTTAGCTGGCGGAGGTAGTAGAAGGAGGATGATACTAGTTTGGATACGTGATCTGTCATTGATAAGTTAGAGTCAAGAGTTACTCCTAGACTGCGGACGTTGTCTTTAGGTGTAAGGGTGTTTGTGCCCCAGGAAAAGGACGCATGGGGGTATACGCATAGATCTTTGTGGATCCAGAGAAGTTCTGTCTTTTAGAAGGTGCGGTCTCCCCAACATCCCTGCCATCACCATAGGATCTCCTTGGTGGTCCAGAAAGGGTGTTTAGGACAGGAGTGAGCCCCACTTGTTACTTCTTCTAACAACTATCTCACAAATGGCTTCCACAATCTCTTATGGAACCTCATGATACTTTGGGTAGTTTTGAGGGAGGGGAACAGGAAGGAGGCTGTCTCAGAGGAGAGCAATTAGAGAACCTGATAAGGATTTTAAAATTATGCATATGCTGGCCAGTATTTGGTGCAGACACCCACACAGCTAAGCAGCTGGATTTAAGACAACTTTGAGCTTTATGGGCTTTTCACATAGGCGCCCTGTGATAAAATTATTTTCTCTATGGCCAAACATCTGTGGTCCTTTATGGCCAAACATCTGTGGTCCTCATAAATCCATTTTCATATAAAGTTCAGTATTTCAGACATACTTCATAAATCCTCAAGCAATTCTTATAACAACAATGATGCATTCAAATATTCAAAAAAGGTTTCTTAAAAGACTTATCTGAAGTATCTTTATCATGAATCAAATATCATGCAGTCGTCCTTACAGAACTCTGACATAGTACTATGTTTTGCATAATTACTGCATCAGGGGATCATTATTCTTTAAGTAAAACACTTATCTCAAATATCATATCCACAAAAAAATCCATCCTAATGCTTACAATTCTTATGGTATAGGAGCTTACATCCAGTCCTCTCTTCAACAAAGCAAGATAAAGTGAATAACATGAGGAAGGACCTAGTGAAGCTCTAAGATGATCTGAAATTTGGTAGCAAGATTTAATGCTAAGATGCAAAAGCCTGAGGGAACAGTACAGTTTAGGGGGTGAAGAACTTTTGTGCTCAAAAAAGGAGAGGAACTTGAGTATCATAGTATGTGATGATCTACAGGTGTCCAAACAGGTTGAAAAGGCAAAAGTGAAAGCTAGAAGGATGCTAGGGTGCTTAGGGAGAGGTATGGCCAGTAGGAAAAATGAGGTATTGATGCTCCTGTATGAGACTGCTGAGACCTCATTTAGAATATTGTGTACAATTATGGAGACCGCACCTTCAAAAAGATATAAAAAGGATGGAGTCGGTCTTCATCATAAGCCATATGGGAACAGACTTAAAGATCTCAATATGTACACGTTGGAGGCAAATCTTTCATTTGAAAGGAAGCTCCAGAATATGAGAGCATAGGATTAAGTTAAGAGGTGATAGGCTCAGGAGTAATCTAAGGAAATACTTTTTTACAAAAAGGGTGGTAGATGCAAGGAATAGTCTACTGGCAGAGGTAATGGAGACAAGAACTGTGTCTGAATTAAAAAAAGCGTGGGACAAGCACATGGGATCTCTTAGGGAGATAGTGATTGCTGTGGATGGGCAGAATGGATGGGATATTTGGCCTTTAACTGTCATCATGTTTCTATTTAATCATTACGGCAAAAACAAAACCCTACAAAATATAGCCAATAAACTATTAATCAAAATGTTCCTAGAATTGGCTAAATCCCCTCTGTGCCTGAGCCAGAAGTCTGCAGTATTGCTGAATGTAAAAGCAGTAATATAGTCAAGGTCAAAGATATCAGTATGAGCCCACCCTAAATCGTGGAAACTTTTTGGCTCAGGCTAAATCTCATAGGTGACAAGCACCAGACATACGTCTAAATGAGAATAGCCTCATACATCATCAAATCTAAGACCATTGTTTCTATAAACAAAATTATTGGTGACAATTAGAAAAATGCAGGCTTGTGGTTCAGGAACACGGGGAATATGAGGACATAACAAACAAATACCCCATCACAGACTAAACCAACATCGTAAATGTAAACAATTCTAAAAACTAGAGAGAAATGTGTGAATAGTAATAGATAGATTGCACAGGCTAAATTTTAACCTGAAATTTAATAAATAAATACTAAAACTTTTAGTTCATCAGATAATATGTCACACCTAAAAATAATCTCAAAGATTAATCCATTGGGAGGATTATAATGTGCAAAATTGTGCTAAATGTGCAAAGAACCTCTGGTTATATGTGTAGTAAATTGACACAGGAATGATGTTTTATTAGTCACTAGAGTCGGGTTATATGAGTGTTATTTATACATTGTTTTCAACTGCATTGGAATGTGGGAAATTTTATTGGTATTCGAATTATTGCACTTTACTTCAATGAGTAAGATTTTGCTGCTATTTTAGATAGGAATTTCTGGATTGGTGCTGGCACTGGCACTTTTCATAGGCATACAATTTTGCACATTTTGTCATTTGTTTTTCAAGGTTTAGGCAGTCTTTGCACATTTAGCACAATTATGCACATTATAATCCTCCCAATGGATTAATCTTTGAGATTATTTTTAGGTGTGACATATTATCTGATGAACTAAAAGTTTTAGTATTTATTTATTAAATTTCAGGTTAAAATTTAGCCTGTGCAATCTATCTATTACTATTCACACATTTCTCTCTAGTTTTTAGAATTGTTTACATTTACGATGTTGGTTTAGTCTGTGATGGGGTATTTGTTTGTTATGTCCTCATATTCCCCGTGTTCCTGAACCACAAGCCTGCATTTTTCTAATTGTCACCAATAATTTTGTTTATAGAAACAATGGTCTTAGATTTGATGATGTATGAGGCTATTCTCATTTAGACGTATGTCTGGTGCTTGTCACCTATGAGATTTAGCCTGAGCCAAAAAGTTTCCACGATTTAGGGTGGGCTCATACTGATATCTTTGACCTTGACTATATTACTGCTTTTACATTCAGCAATACTGCAGACTTCTGGCTCAGGCACAGGGGGGATTTAGCCAATTCTAGGAACATTTTCTATTTAATCATATCACATGACAACATCCAGCCAATCACCTTGCACCAAAGACATCTAATAAAATTCTTCATTTAAGCCTTGCGGAGACAACTGTGAAAAATCTTTGAATTATAAGGAGCAGAAATGGATCTTTGATTTACAAACAGTGTCTCCACAAGGCTTAAATGATTTTTTTATGGACATATTTGATATGAATTCATCACTGTTGTTATAAGAATTGCTTGAATATTTATGAAGTATGTTTAAAAAACTGAACTTTACTGTATATGAAAATGGACTTCTGAGGAGCTGATTGGGTGCTTTGAAAAAAAATTTGATAGCAAATTATGTTCTGATGGTCCACAATTTTTATTTATTTATTTTTTTGTTATGTACTCTATTACATGAGAGGCTTATGTGGTGTGTTTGATCAATTTTCTTTCATGGTATATTAATATTATGCAGGCTAATAGTGACAACCAACTGTGGTGATATTTTGAGTATGCCTAGAATCCCTTGAAGCACATAGTAGATTCCTCATTACCATGTGCCCACAATTGAGATCTGTAATTAGAACCGTTTTCTTTATTACAACCAGTGAGAAAACTGGAATTTTCTATCTCCTGAAACTTTCAGACTGGTGGCTTGGGGCAGTGAAATGCTGCAGTTCGATTACTGTAACTCCTTATATTTAAGGTTACCAGCTTATGTTTTGCATGCCCAGAATGCAGCAGCAAGATTATTTTATTTATTTTAAAAATGTATATACCGTTTAAAACTAAACGGTTTACAAGGTTTACATACGCAGTATTTAAAATAAACACATGATAAAAGAGAGCGGATAGATAAAAAAGCATGAGATAAAATAGACATAAAAACAATCTTCAGGAGATACTATAATGTGGGCAGAAAGATCATAGTTAATTCATCAACCTTGTCAGAAATACCTAAAAAAAGGCATCAACAAATAGCTGCATCTTTAGTAATTTTCTAAAGCTACCCTTTTCACAGCAATTTCGTATCTGCCCCACAAAGGAGTTCCATAACCTAACTCCTGCGCAGCAGAAGTCATTTTGCTAGTCTCAACAAGTCTTGGATTCAAAGACGTCTTCAGTAGTCACAAACAGATGGAAGGAAGTACCAATATATTTCACCTATATTAGCTGCTCTTCATGAGCTTCCTATAATATAACAGATTCAGTTCAAGATTTTGTTATTAATTCATAGAAACAAAGAAAGAGAAATGATAGTAGATGAAAACCATACAGCTTATCCAGTCTTCCCATCCATACCATCTTTCAGGTGGCTGATCCACAGTTATGAAACACTTTGCCTAGCCAGTTGTGAAAGTAGAAAAACCAATTTTATTTCACAAATGATTAAAGATGCATTTCTTTTTATAAAAAATCTTGTCTTGAGCCTTGTATGGCAAGTGTTTCTGCTTATAACTGATACCTGGTGGACTCCCAGAGAGTGATGATCGAGACTTATTTTTAGAGCTGTCGTCATTCCATGTTATTTGTTTAGTCATGTGATGTGGTTTTGCTGTATGGATTATGTGTATTTTATTTGTGATCTGCCGTGAGTTCTAGGTGTGGCAAAATATAAATAAGTAAATCTTTAAATGGATTTAGAGGAATTGTTTGACCATTTGAGCAAAATGAGCAGAAATCAATACTTTGTAATGCTTACAGTACCAGTAGTCATATTCTTTGATTCTATGACGTGAGTAGCTCTTTATTGTTGATAAACATGGTGTATTGTAGCTCGTGAGATTTGAAACTGACTTTAAGGTCAATATTATATTGCTGATCCTTTTCTGGGGCTTTTGGCCCTGATTCTGTATAGGTCACTGCAAAAATTGGCACTGACTACAGCGGCGCTAAGTGTGATTCTATAAAAGTTTAAGTGAACTGTATGGAATCACACTTAGTGCAACCTAAGCGGGGTTAGATTGCAGTAAGCGATGTCCTGACTTTAAGCGCTGCGGTTCTGCCCTAGTTCTGGCTTAGGTAGGTCACTTGTCCTCGGATCCTGCTCATTGTTTGTTTTTTTATAGCAGGCTTGATAATTTGCTTTCATCCACATCTGTGCCTTCAAAATTTGTGCCCTCATAGTTTGGGACCCCTGAGGAAGGTAGTTTGGGTCTGCACCATTTATTTTCTTTGTGAAATGCTGAATGTTTTCTACATGTTGGATTGAATAAACACCTGCATCAAGAACATTGATTACACAGTGTTTTTTGTTTGATTTTTGATTTCTAACTTTAGGCACACCTTATTTGTGCTAGGATTTTCTTGGCCTAATTCAAAAGCAAGTGCTTAACTTGAAAACATGCCCACGATCCACTCTCTAACCTCGATGACTTTTTTTAGGCACTTTGGATTAGGCATCTATTTTTTTATAGAATTGTGTTTGAGTTAGCCATCTAACTTTCAATTAAGTCCAATTAACATCCATCATGAGGTAAGTGCCAATTATCAGCACCAATTAAGTTATGCACCTACATTGGCTAGGCGCATTGATGTAGGCACATAACTTGACGCACTTTATAGAATCTGAGGGTAAGCCTAGCTGAAAATTTTCTTAAACCCTGCTGAAATGTTCCTTACCTGTTTTAGCATGGTGTAGTTCTACCTTATACATCCCTGTTATTGGCACTAGTAGAAACACCAGCAGTTCTCAAGATATCAGAAATGTTAAATGTATAAGTTGCCCTAAGCTATTCACATGGGAAGGAATATTTATTACAAATAAGCACTGGGTACAGAAGCCCTGAGCTTGATAGCATTCTTTCAGGTTATGTCCAAGAATGTGTTGCTTTGGTTGAGGCTTGCCTTTTTCCCTTTAGACATTTGCCAGTGGTGTGAGCAATCACATTTCGCAGCATGCTCTGTGGCAAAAGCATATCTAATCAGTTTACTCTGTACGCTAGCTGTCAACTTTCAAAAATAAGAACATTTGCCATGACCACAGGGAACTAAAATATATAGTGGCATTTTTTTAATCTAGCATCTTGAACTTCTTGTCAACCTTTCTGTGGTGGGCTTCACTTTCCCTTGTTTCATGGCTACTGTTTGAAAAGTTTTTTTAAAAAAACCTAAAATGGCTAATTATATAATTACACTGTTATCATAACTGCAACAGTAAAAATAAACATCAAGGTTCAAACATGAAAGGGTCTTTTCGTTTGCCTTCACTTTGCTTCCTATCTAATATCTTCTTTCTTCCTGTATCATAGATTTTTGTGTGTCACCCTCAACCCTACTTTTTAAGGAATACATCCATATAAAAATCTAATATTCAAACAGCAATTACTTCTTAACATTTGCAGCTATCTGCCAACTCTTCTGATTAGGAGCCAAAGATAATGTTACTGCTCTTCCCAAAACAAACAACCAATGAACTCAGCCACTGTACAGGATTACAGAAAATAAATGTGCTTTGATGCTGGCACCAGATGATGTTGCTTTTGGACTTCAGCAAATTTCTCCTTTGGTTCGATAGGGCGTTAGACCAATGGGTGTATTCAGGGTGAGTAGGGGTGGGCAGTTGACCTCTTCTAACTCTTTTATCACTTGAGTCAATTAGCTTTTTATTATAATAATACAAAATCTGATCACAGATAAAAGTGTGAAAGACCTAGCAAATAGAAGTTATTCTACCCCTTTCTGAAAATTTCAATAAATCAGATTCTAGCCATAGGAATACTAAGAAGTATGTTGCCTAACTGGGGACCAGCAGCCTGAAAGGCACTAACTCATGTATCTCTTCCCATGAAAGGATAGTAAGCAGTTGTTCCAAGGACTGAAGCTAGCAAATTGGAGAAGAGGTATTTAAAACACATAAATATATAGGGCAGAAACCATGAAGCACCATAAATGGCAAAATGTGAGAAATTAAATCAAGAGTTGGCCACCAATGAAGTGCATATATATGTTCATCCAGTCAGTGTATAAGCTGTAGCGTTCTTCACTTTGTAGTGTACACTGATGACAGACATCAGAAGATTAGTCAACAATATTAAATCAATGGGTGATAAAAATGTTATTTAGACCATAGCACACAAATCTGAACAGGATTGTTTAATACAAGGGCTGATTCATAAGTCATAGCAACTATTTTTTTTCTATCGAAAATGTGCCAACACTGGAAATCTAATATATTTGTTTGAAAGTATGTGACATGTACTTCTTAATGTTGCCACCAGATGAGAGGTAGGGTCTCTGGTAGGGAAGAAGCAAAAAATAAGATTCAGGAAGAGATCAAACCGGCTATGTCACCCAAAGCCCAGTTGATGAATTAACTGTCTTATTTTGGTCATACTGACAGAAGAGAAGAATAATTGGAGAAGGACATAATGTTTGGGAAGTTCGAAGGAACCAGGCAAAAAGGGCGACCTGCAATCAGATAGCTGGACACATTGAAAGCAACCATAGAACTGATGCTGGAGGACCTTACTGTACTATCACAAAACTGATTTCTTTTTAGATCTGTAATTCATCAAGTTGCTAGGACTCGAACACAAGTTAATGGCACCTAACTAACTAATAAATGTCAGCTGTTTCACTAAACCAAGCACACAATCAGCATGAGCGTGAGTATGTTTAACTGCTAACATCCAAAGTAGTCTTCCATCCCCAATGCTGTAAACAGCTGTCTGCTGTGTGAGCTGTAGCATTTTCACGACGCAAATGATACTGCAGAAATGACTTGTAATACTGTGCATTCACAGTGTGTCCCTCACGAACTGGATGATATACAAGACAACCTAGGAGACTATTGTGAAGGATGTTAAGTTAAACACACACTTTCAAACATATATACTAAATTTCCAGTGTTGCCTTGACTTATGAATATACCCTTGCATATGTATCAATCAAAGCTTATAAAAGTGAATCTTAATTATCTTTCAGTTCTACTTTTATGATCTCATAGTTTTGAGACAAGTATTCCCAAATAATTCACAGTATGAATTGGATTATTACTAGGGGGTAATTCTATATGATGGACACTAACATTTACATGCTTACATATGTAAATTATTAGAATAATGGCATATTGAATGGATGACACCCTCTGCAACCAGGAAGCAGCTTCAAGGAGAGTCAGCATTCAGCCAAGGTGTCACAGTGATTGGTGGTGGATCTTGGCATTCCAAGGGGGCTGTTTGCCACAACTTCAGCTTTAACTCTGAAGGAAGGTTTTTTCTTTGCAGGCTCCAACCAGAATCTGTGGGCAGGAATCTGTAAGTGGCTTGGCCAGAAATAAGAACTAGGCTGCTTCTAATTTTGCAATTTGGCCTGAAGAGAGACCTGCTGCCATGACAGAATCATTATAGGATGCTATAAATAACACACATCCTTTCTTATTCGTTTTAACTAGGCAGAAGTCTAAAAATATAGCAGTAATTTCCAATGCCATCCTTATACAGACTTAGGTTACTAGCCAACAGCTCTCAGAAGTTGAAACTTTAAAAACTAAGGTGTAGACTCTGGAAAGTGTTGGTGCAGTCTTTCTTAAGGATAAAATCTTTACTCATCACTGGCTGGAGTATATGGAGAAGAACAGTCCAGGTCTTCAAACCAATGGGTATTGTATTTAATAGCAAATATACAAAGCAATATCAAGACTGGAGTTTTGGTATTGCTTTGTACATTTGCTATTAAATACCCATTGGTTGAAGACCTGGACTGCTCTGTTCTTCTTTGGATTGTTCATTACTTGTATTCAGAGGCTGACATTCCCTATTATTTGGTGAAGTTTATGGAGAACCAGGTTGGAAGACATAATTTAAGACAATTAAATTTTTCTGTCTACTCTTGTTTCTACATTGAATATGTTTTAAATTATTTGATGGATGTTCTAAAAAAAAAAAAAAGCCTACAGATTCATTTACCCCCTGTAGTGAGAGCTTAGTAGATTCTGGGTACAAGAAATCTGATGGCCTGGAACTACAAGGCCAGGGAGAGGGAAAATTGAATCTAGGTTCCTTTTATTGAGTGCTCATTGCCTAATATTACACATTGACCATTTTAGAGATCAGATTCTACAGGTGACACTTGGGGGAGGAATGCTAGCCTAGTGCCTAACCCTCAGTAAGCCTGGTTCTACGAGATAGTTTGTGGTTCAGCATTAAAGATAGTTTTCACAGCAACCTATGAACTACAGTCTGCCTCTGCCCACACTCCCTCCCCACAGCCCACCCATCCCTAGGCTCAAATCACTTTTATACTACTCTTAAATTACCCTCCACAATTCCCTAGCTGATCTTAACAAGGACTGTCTCCACAAACCTGAAATATCTAATCTCCAAACCCTCTCACTAAATCTGGAAACTCACCCTTTCCCCACACCTGAAGAGGTATTGAGGGAGGATCTGCTCTGCTGAGAAGGAACATCCATTGGAATATCTTGCCTGCTAGCATTCAAACGTGGGAAAGGTAAACATGGGTTTCATTAGGTTGTTTCATTATAGTTCTCTTTTTTAGCTCAGCAAAATCAGTTAGGCAATAGTGTAACCTTTAGAGTCTCAGATTTTCATACAAAAACATTGTTTTAGTCTAGATCAGTATTTTAGGTTCCATTTCAGGGCATAAGATCAGATTAAGGCACAAATAGCTATTGAGGAAAGTCTCTGTTTGGTGTTAATTCCCTCCTGCCCACCCTAAGGTGAAGCTTTTTGGTTTACAGGTTCTTCAGTCAACCAGGAACAGGGCATTGCTTTGGTAGGATTTTTCTACTCTTTCTTTTTTCTTCCAGGTTTAAGTACTTCTGCAACTTCAGTATGGCTGGGAAACATCGTATCACCAAAGCTGATGCTCAGATTACAGCTTCTGTCTCTCTATAGACAGAAAATGTTACCCAGGCAGAGGGAGTGGTTCCATGTGCAAGCTTTCTTCAGTTTGAATCCCTCATGAAAGAACTGAGAGATGAAGTGGCAAGACTGAGAAGCATCTGTGAGAATGAGAAGTACATTGATGAAATGGTTCATGAGGCATCAAAGAATTCCAGCAGTGGGGAAGAGGAGGCTGTGCTGAGAGAATACAGATGGACTCAGATTACAGAATCCTGCAAGATTGGTAGTATGACTCTAACCACCCTTGAACTGAAGAACCGGTATGTTGCCCTGGAAGTGAAGAAGATGAGAGCATTCAGGAAGAGGAAGGACCAAAGCTTGAAATCCCACAAATTCCTAGATCTGTGATCACTAGGAAGCATAAGGTAGTGGTGGTTGGTGATTCCCTTCTGAAGGGCACAGAAACGTCCATCTGCAAACCAGACATGATGTTCTGGGAGGTTTGCTGTCTGCCTGATGCCAAAATCCAAGATGTTACGGAGAGCTTGCTGAGACTCATCAAGCCTGATGACTATTGTCTGATGCTGCTCATCCACGTTGGCACTAATGATACTGCCAGGTACCCCTGCAAACATAACAAAAGTTATTTTAGCCTGCAAATCCTTTGCTACCAAACTGATCTAGTAGGACATCAGGCTGCCCAGTGGTACAAATTGATTTCTGGATTTTTGAATAAAAAGCCAAAAAATAATCTTAGAGACATCTGGAGCATCGAGATAAAAACAGTATATTTCTGTGTCTCGGCCACAAATTTGGACTTGGAGATTGAAATGTACAGCATCAGCATCTATGAGACAAACATGGTTATTTTTGTTACATAGGATTTTCTGGACCCCAGTTCGATTAAATAAAATAGATAGTTCTAAGTCTAATAGATGCTGGCATTGTCATATTGATATAGGGACTTTGGATCATCTGCTATATTTTTGTCCATTTATATTTATATTTTGGAAGTCAATCTGGGGACAAATAAATCTAGTTTTGGATTCAAATGTTCCACTATCATATGAGGCTATAATTTGTGGAACAATTTTACATGTAAAACCCACTCTAGATAAATATAAGAGTCGTCTATTTATGATCATGACAGGTGTAGCCATGCAATTGATCACGAGTATTTGGAAGAACCATGATAGAATAAGTTACACTTTTTGGTGGGTGAACGTATGCACTACGTACAGATATGAAAGAATTAATGCAGAGTGTAAGGGACTTAGTGGTGTATTTAATAAAGTTTGGAGCCCATTGACTAAATTTGTGAAATTATAATAATGTATTTATCTTATCTTTCCTTTTGTTCATGTACCTTTACACATCCATGGGGGGTGAGGGGTTGGAGGAAGGGGAATAAATATTGATGGGGAAATTTGGGTAACTTTATTCTTTATTTATACTATGGGGTTCATAATTAAAAAAAAAAAACGTCTAAAATGTGTCCTAAATGGCTACTTGGATGATCAAAAAGCCTGATCGTCCAAGTACCCTTAATCAAAGCTGGTTTTAGACATATCTAAAACCAGCTTAGGCCTTTCCCCTGCCACTAAACGCACAGAGAGAAAAGAGGCGTGTTTAGAGGAGGGGAAAGGGCGGGCGGTGGGTGGGAGATGGGCCGACCTACACTTAGGCGTGCAGCAGGTATAACCAAAACCTTAGGCAGGTTGCCTAGTCGGCACTTATACATTTTTGACTTAGATGAAGTCAAAACAGGTCTAAGTGCCGAAAAATGGGCCGCTGAGCTGATCATGGCTGCTGCGATCAGCTCAGCGGCCCCAGCAACCTGCCTACCCCTACAGCAATGATCACAGCAGAAGAGATGCCTCATCTCCCCTACCGTGATGCCATCACTCCTCTACCCGAACTGCTGCGACCCGCGTCAGGAGAGATGCCCATGTGCCTGAGACTCCTCCCACAAGAGGGGCCTAAGACTCCCGGGCCTATTCTGATTGGCCCAGGCATCTTAGGCCCCACCTGTGGGCGGGGTTTCAGCCGTCTTGGCCAATCCGGCCCCATTCTGGAGCCAGCTGGCCTGCTGGACGGGTGGGCTTGGCACCCGTCCGTCCGGCCAACATTTCAAAGGTATTGGGGGTGGAATTGGGGGGGGTCGCTGGTCGGCGGCGGGCCGAACGAGGGTTCGGGGGGGCGGTCGTTGGGGGGGGAGTTGTGTCGAGGGCAGGAGGGCCTGGGATCCCTCCTGCCTGTATTGTAGTGGGGGGTGGGGGATAGGGGGTCTGCCTGGGCAGGAGGGGTTGGGCTCCCTCCTGCCCTGATATCATCGGGGGGGGGTCATCAGTGCCACGGGGCAAGAGGGGTTGGGCTCCCTCCTGCCCTGATATTGTGTGGGGGGATCATCGGTGCTGCAGGGCAAGAGGGCTTGGGCTCCCTCCTGCCCCGATATCGTCGGGGGGGATCGTCAGTGCCATGGAGCAAAAGGGCTTGGGCTCCCTTTTACCCCGATATTGTCGGGGGGGGGGGGTCGTCGGTGCCGTGGGGCAAGAGGGCTTGGGCTCACTCTTGCCCCGATGTCATCGGGGAGATCGGGGGTGCCGCGGGGCAAGAGGGCTTGGGCTCCCTCTTGCCCCGATGTCAGGGAGGTCGGGGGTGCCGCGGGGCAAGAGGGCTTGGGCTCCCTCTTGCCCTGATGTCGTGAGGGGGGTGGGGGTGGATTCTGTAACCGGTGTTGTTTTTGACAGACACTGGTTACAGAATCCTGCTTTTAGGTGAAGGACTGGCTCCTCTTTCGCCTAAAAGCCCTTGTGTTGGACTTATGGGGCTTAGGCATTTTTTTAGTTCATTAAGGGGTATAAGTGTAGACGTCATGGGGGTATAAGTGTAGATGTAGTGGTGGTCTGGGCGTTTAAACAGCTAAATGTAGAGGCAGGCCATAATAAAAAAAAACCTCAATTTGGACGGTTTTTTTGATTATGGACATTTTCCCTGCTTCTACTTTCAATGTTTAAGGCCTTAGGCCTAAAGGGGACTTAGATATTTTTTTTGATTATGCCCCTCCACATATTTTGTTATATTATGTTGTTATTATTATATGTAGGATAACTAAAAATCTTGAATGATATATATGTTACCTGTACAGATACCTACTGTTTGTTCATTTGAATGACACTGTTTTAGATTAAAAATCAATAAAGATTTTTTTAAAAAAGTGATTTTGTGGCTCTGGGACAGAGTAAAGCAGTCAGGTACACAGGTGGTATTCTTGTCCATCCTCCCTGTCGAGGGTAAAAGAAAGGGCAGAGAAGCTCACATCCTGGAGATAAATGTGTGGCTGCTGAGCAGGGATGGTATGCATCTTTCAAAGAAGAGAAGAATGGTTTTCAGCATCAGGCTAGCTAATCTACTAAAGAGGGCTTTAAACTAGAAGCGATGTAGTAGGGTGATCAAAGCCCTCAGGTAAATAAATCACTGAATACATCTACACAGATGGGAAAAGGGGACAATGTCTTGAAAGCAGTGTATACTAATAACTCAAAGTATGGGAAACAAGATACTGGATCTAGAAGCTGTGATTGAAGAAGATGAGTTGGATATAGTGACGATCAAGGAGAAGTAGTTCACAGAGAACTATGACTGGGATGTAGTTATACCGGGCTTTAATCTGTTCAGGAAAGACAGAGTAGGAAGAATGTGTTATATGCTAAAGATAATATTAAAGCCACACAATTGCAGGATCTGCAGGGCAAGGAAGAGACACTGTGGATCAATTTGGAAAGAGGGACTGGTAGATATATTTACATTGATGTGATATATAGGCCTCCTTCACAGATGGAAGAAGTGGACAAATATTTAATAGGAGACACTCAGAATATATCTATAAAAGTGGAAGTTTTACTAATAGGTGATTTTAACATGCCGGATGTTGATTGCGGGATTTTCTAGAAGTAGGGAGATTCTGGATTCTCTACAAGGAGAACTGTTCCAGCAGTTGGTAATGGAACACATGCAGGATGGGGTCATACTGGACTTAGTGTTTATAAACAGGGAAAGTGTTTCTGATGTTACAATGGGTGATGTAGCATCCAGTGATCACTGCATGGTGTAGTTTAATATTGAGATGGGTATACAGAGGGCTCATTCAAAAGTAAAGGTTCTAGACTTTTTAAAAAAACTAACTTTTTTCAGATGGGAGATTACATCAAGGAATTGTCTGGATGGGAATGTCTGGAAGGAGTAGAAATACAGTGGGCAAAACTAAAAGGAGTTATTATAAGGGCGATAAACCTTTTTGTGAGGCAAGTAAGTAAAAGTAAGAGGAAAAGAAGGCTGCTTTGGTTCTCAAAAGTAGTAGCTGAGAAGGTAAGGAATAAGAGGATAGATTTCATAAACTACAAAAGATTACAGAAAGAGAAAGACAGGCAAAATTATCTGGAAAAGTTAAAAGAGGCTGGTCAAGTAGTCAGGAAACAAAGATACAAATGGAAGAAAAAATAGCAGGCATGGTAAAACGGGGAGACAAGGCATTTTTTAGATATATCAGTGATAGGAAGAAGTACAAAAGTGGCATTGTGAGATTCAAAGGTAAAGGGGAGAAATATGTAGAAGCTGATAAAGAAAAGGCTGAATTGCTTTACAAATATTTCTGTTCTGTGTTCACGGCTGAAGCGCTGTGAGCGGGACTGCAAAAGACAAACACAAATAGGGATGGAGGAGAGGTAGACCCTGATCGATTTTCAGAGGGTTATGTTCATGAGGAGCTAGTTAAATTAATGGTAGACAAAGTGATGGGGCAGGATGGTGTACATCTGAGGGTACTGAAGGAATTTAGGAAAGTTTTGGTGGCTCCACTGACTGAACTTTTCAATGCTTCTCTAGAGTTGGGAGTAATACTGGAGGACTAGAGAAGGTCCGTCTGCACAAAAGTGGAAGTAATAATAATAACTTTATTTTTTCTATACCGCCGCAATCTTGCAACTTCTAGGCGGTTCACAGTGAAGAGAGCTGTATAATCAGCGAATTACAAAGTACAAATAGGGAAGATGTCACTGAGCAGTCAGTGATTACAGAGTGCAAATTGGTGAGAAACATAATATTAATATGTTACAAACATAATATTAACATGTTACAGTGAAGAGGGCTAGACAACCAGTGAATTTCAGAATACAAATGACGAAGATGTCACAGCGGTCAGTGAATACAGAACACAGTTAGTGAGAATACGCAGTATCAACATGTTGAGTGATAGTTTTAAAAGGGGGGAGGGGGGTTGACCAGGAGAGAAATCTATCGAACAGAGCTGTCTTAATTTCTTTCCGAAAAGCGCCGTAGGTCGACCTGGCTCTATCGATGAAATTGCCTAGCCAGGTTTGCTGTCTGCTAGCTTGAAACTTAAAGGTTCTGTCCAGAAAGGACCTGTATTTGCAATCAGTGATCTTTGAATAGGCAAAGAGATTGCGATTTCTGGTTGTCCTCATAGGGATGTATAGTTTGAAGTGTGGTAAGAGATAGGTAGGGGCCATTCCCCACACCATTTTATAGCAAAAGCAAGAGAATTTGAATAATATTCGTGCCTCCATTGGCAACCAGTGTAGCAGTTTGTAGTAGGAACTAATATGATCGCTTTTCATTAGACCGAATATTAAGCGGACGGCCGTGTTTTGCACTATTCTTAATTTTTTCACGGTTTTTTTAGGTATACCCACATAAATGACGTTACAGTAGTCTAGGGTGGATAGAAACATTGGCTGTACCAGTAGTTTGAAAGATAGAGGGTCAAAATATTTTTTGATGGTTTTTAATTTCCAAAGTGTGGAGAAGCACTTTTTTGTCACCTAGTTCATGTGTTCGATCAAGGTCAAGTGGGTGTCTAAGGTGAGAAACATAATAATATTTTTATAGTTTTTGATATTGGGTGATCATGACCATTTAGGTGTATTGATGTTATAGTGATTTTGTCCTTTGGGCTTGCCAAGAATATTTTTGTCTTTCTGTGTTTAATTTCAATTTAAAATTGATAGTCCATTGTTCAATTTCAGTCATGATAAGGGAAATGTGTTTTAAAGTTTCGTTGGTCACGTTGGTCAGAGGAATTAAATAGAGATATCATCAGCATATATGTAGTATTTTAGGTTTAGCTTTTGTAATAGGTGTCCTAAAGATGAGATGTAAATATTAAACAAGGTGGGAGATAGAGGGGAACCCTGAGGTACTCCCGAAGGGTTTTTCCAAGAATTAGAGTATTTCCTGTAGCAGATCACTTGATATGATCTTTTGGTTAAAAAGCCCTGGAACCAGTTCCAAACTCTTCACGAGAGTTATTATTAGGATTTGATATACCGCTTATCAAGGTTATCTAAGCGGTTTTTACAATCAGGTACTCAAGCATTTTCCCTATCTGTCCCGGTGGGCTCACAATCTATCTAACATACCTGGGGCTATGGAGGATTGAGTGACTTGCCCAGAGTCACAAGGAGCAGCGCGGGGTTTGAACCTACAACCCCAGGGTGCTGAGGCTGTAGATCCAACCACTGCACCACACACTCCCATTGCATCTAGGTAATTCAGCATTATTTCATGATCAACTAGGTCAAATGCACTGCTAAAATCTAGTTGTAAGATTAGAGCGCTGGTACCTTTACTAAAAAGATCGTATAGGTGGTTGAGGATTGAGCTTAAGTCTGTCTCTGTGCTGCTTGAAGAAGAGGAAGGCCTTCTGTGTTTGCTTGAAGAGGTAACCAGCTGCCAGGTGTCGGCCTCTCCAATTTCTTCTTGTACCCCAACCATTACTTCCAAAGCATCAGGTCTGGTTGGTCTGGGTGTCTCAAAGATGGTCTTGTCTCCTTGCACCTGCTCGGAGACTTGGGACAGCTCCTGGAGGACTCCATCAATGAAGGCTTCATCTTCCCGGATATTTCTCAGGCACTTCACCTCTTCCCTCAGGCTCATCAGCTCTTGCAGGATGTCTCTGTCAGGCTGTTGCTGGTCGACCTCTTCTGTCTGCACTGAGATTGAAGTTGTTAGCTGGGGTATAACTTCGGTCTGTACAGAGACCTCCTTCGTCTGTGTACAATTCTGGAGACCGCACCTTCAAAAAGATATAAAAAGGATGGAGTTGGTCCAGAGGAAGGCTACTAAAATTGTCTTCGTCATAAGGCATAAGGGGACAAACTTAAAGATCTCAATATGTATACTTTGGAGGAAAGGCAAGAGTGGGGAGATATGATAGAGACATTTAAATAGAAAATTTCCAAAAACAATGTTACTAGTCAGTGGTGAGAGAGAGACACATTTATTTCAAATTGTGGAGAAAAAGCCTCAATTTACTATTACAAAGCAGTAATCAACATTGATTTCAAGCTGCACATTTGCTTCTCATCAGCATAAAAAGCTCGACATGCAAAAAATAGTCTCCCACAGGGACGAAGCCACTACTGTGAACAAGGTTACTGAAAAAGGAAAACTTTCACTTAACTCGAAAGCATGGTAGCCGCCATCTATCCAGCGTTGTTTTCTTTCACGCTCAGCACCAAAAAGATGTTTACAAAACTGCCAAAATCTGTTCTCAGTCCATGGGATAGGCACGTGTGATCTCTTGGAGAGAGGAAGAGATAATTGTTACTGCGGATGGGCAGACTGGATGGACCATTTGGCCTTTATCTGCCATCATGTTTCTATGTTACTTTGTGCTTGAGCCAGATCGCAATACTTTCTTTTAGATACTTAGATACGTTGTTTTGGGGGGTCTAAAATAAGAATTTTTTCAGAGTAAGCAAAAAAGGCGAACGGCTTTCCTGGCATCTTGTCCAGAGTTCAAGCCTTAGGTACTAATTTTGTGCTAAGATTTCATTGTATATGTTTTATTATTTTTGGAAGGTAAACAATTTCATGGGTATTTTTTTATTCCAAGCAACTGGAAGGTTTCCTAAAACCGAGGAGGATGTTAATATTACTGTATAGTTCCATATGTTCACTGTTAGGGATGGCTGGAGAGGGTGACTCAGAGGGCTAGCCTTTCTATTCTGATTATTTCCTAATTTTCATTTTTCCGATTCTTGGATCTAAGTTTTTTATGTAGTGAATGCAATCTGTACTTTTAACTTATTATGTTGCCATTGTATTTTTCTTATTCTTCTCTATTGTATCTCAGAAGTATGGTGATTGCTTGTATATTTTTGTTGAAAATTAAATTAAAAGAATAATGGCATATTCACATGTATGTGTGCACATATGTGAGTAAGGCCCAGATTCTAAAACCGTCGCAGTTAGGAAGGCTCCAGTAGATGCTCTAACAGTGTCTGTTAATATTTCTAATTGTCTATTAATAGCGTAGCAATTGACTTTGCTGTTAAAAACCAGTTAAAAAACAAATTAAAAGAAAAAAAAAGTAGGTTCCGCAAGGTGCTTACAAAACACAGCACCAGAATTGCATCTACAGAGATGCTTAGCTGCGCCGAACGTCAAAAGAGGTATGATTATGGGCGGGGTTGATTTTAAGCACTAAGTGTGATTCTTCATTGAAAGTAAGCACCACAAATATAGGTCTGTAAAACCCTGGCCTATATTTCCAGCGCCTACCATCGACCGAAGAGAACATATAATTCCCCCCAACCCTCCCCACCACAAGCTAACCCCCCCAGGATAGAGACGAGGTAGAAAGGAAACCAAAAGCAGAGGAAAACAGGGTAGCCTTAAAGCAAATTCAAAATTTGACTGCGCTTTTGAGGTGGTAGAGAATTAAGCTAGGGATCTCAAACAGCTAAAAACTGCTCTTTCCGCTTAGAGGTGCTTCTTGCATCCTTAGCCTCCCAACTCAGTAACTCAGGGATAGCCAGTCTCCAACCCCAATACGAGGGGGAATCCTGTGTGGTCCACAGTTTCAAAATTGCTTTCAAACCCAATATACCAAGCTTCCGAACCCACAATCGAACTCCATAGGAACCCAAAAGAGTCCCAAAAGGAGCACTCGGCCTTAGTGTTATTCTCTAAATATGCATTTATCTTATATAGTTTGTATTTGACAGATGGCTCCTGAGAAAATTAAAGAGTCATGGGATAGGTGGCAAAGTTTAGTTGTAGATTAGGAATTGGTTATTGGATAGAAAACAGAGGGTAGGGTTAAATGTCCATTTTTCTCAGTGGAGGAGAGTAAACAGTGAAGTGCCTCAGTGATCTATACTGGGACCGCTGCTATTTAACTTATTTATAAATGATCTGGAAATTGGAAAGGCAAGTGAGGTGATTGAATTTGCAGATGACACTAAACTGTTCAAAGTTGTTAAAATGCATGGGAATTTTGAAAAATTGCAGGCAGACCTTTTGAAATTGAAAGACTGGGTGTCCAAGTGGCAGATGAAATTTAATGTGATGCACGTTGGGAAGAATAACCCAAATCACAATTACCAGATGCTAGGATCCACCTTGGGGATTAGCACCCAAGAAAAGGATCTGGGTGTCATCATAGACAATACAATGAAACCTTCCACCCAATGTGCGGTGGCTGCCAAAAAAGCAAACAAGATGCTAGAGATTATTAAGAAAGGGATGGTTAACAAGACAGAATGTTATAATGCCTCCGAATCGCTCCATCATGTGACCTCACCTGGAGTATTGCGTTCAATTCTGGTCTCCTTATCTCAAGAAAGATATAGCGGCACTAGAAAAGGTTCAAAGAAGAGCAACCAAGATGATAAAAGGGATGGAACTCCTCTCATATGAGGAAAGAGTAAAAAGATTAAGTTAGAGATATGATTGAAGTCAAAAATCCTGAATGGAGTAGAACAGGTACAAGTAGATCGAGTTTTCACTCCGTCAAAAAATTACAAAGACTAGGGGACACTCGATTAAACTACAGGGAAATACTGTTAAAACCAATAGGAGGAAATATTTTTTTCACTTAGAGAATAGTTAAGCTTTGGAACATGTTGCCAGAGGTTGTGGTAAAAGCGGATAGTGTAGCTGGTTTTAAGAAAGGTTTCCACAAATTCCTAGAGAAAAGGTCCATAGTCTGTTATTAAGAGATGGGGGAAGCCTCTGCTTGCCCTGGATGGTAGCATGGAATGTTGCTACTCTTTAATTACATGTATATGATTCAGCTAGGGGATCACTTTCTGACAGACTCTATCTTTCATTATCGCTGTATCAAGGAATTCCTCTTAGTCAGCCATTCCCCTCATCTTGCCAACCATCTTAGCAAACCAAATCAATAATAAATAGTAAATGACTAAAACCACCTTAGTGGTCCTCGTCATCATACCAACCATCTTAACAAACATGGCAGTGATGATATCTTACCTATTTATACTATATGACTCAAACAACTGATAATTCTCAACTAATCACAGTACTTCCTAACAATCAAATCAGTATCAGTGTAACATCACGAGCGGGATTTAGGTTTGGGCTTGTTCCCACACAGCCTGACCCAGACACAAGCAGTAAAGAAAACCACAAGCGGTAAAGAAAATCCTGCACCCTGTTACTTCACTTGGACAGCTATATATAAGTAGCAGTCTCTTCATTCAAGAAGTAAAGGTCCTGGTATTTTTTAGGGCTTGTGACTGCCATGCCCCAAACAGTTTGTAACAGTCCTTTGTGAGACAGGTAAGAAGTGCTGGTCCCAGCCAGACCACAGAATGAGCCTGATAGGTAGTTCAGCAAAGGAAAAGGTTGGTTTACCTCAGCCAATCAGAGTGTCTAGGGTTTGTAGTCAAGGCACATACAGGAATCCCCTCTTCCTTCTTCTTCCCTGGGTCTCTCTAACCTAGTTCTGGCCCTGCCTTTTATACTTCTGGTATTTATTTAAAAAAATTCTTCCCCACTTATTTTATCACCTAAGCGGGTTACAGTAGAAATCATACATATTCAAAACATATTATAACATACACATCTTATCCTTTTCTTCCAAATAAAATTGCTAAAACTAGCATGACACTGCTTTTCTGACTCCTTCCTGTGTCACTTCCTCCTAAGGAGGAGCTACCTATGTTAAGGTGGCTGCAGCATTGTGAGGGAGTATCCAGCAGAGGGAGTGATAGCGTTTTATAGACTTCCTCACAGTCACCCATTCTAAAACTCAGCATTTAACCCAAATGAAGAGACTGAATTTAGTTAGATCCCATCTCTGTTCTTTAAAAGTTAACCTATATTCATTGTTATCACTCTCCCACCCCTCAATAATCTGATCGATTATCCTCCATTGAATATCCTCCATATCAAGTTTTGTTTTTTTAAATCTAACTAGTGTTGCACCAAAGATTCTTATAAATTACCAATAATGATTCTTGATTTATGTTCATTTAGTTTTAACTTTGTATCCACTAGACCACCCTACATATATTAAATCACAAGCACATTTAATAAGGTATATATACTTTGCCGCTGAGGTCTGTATAGATTTATTAATTCAGTGGTTAATGATATTGTGAGTTTAAGATATACTCTGGATTTTTACTAAAAGTTCTCCATTTAGACATATTTCAGAATAACACATAGACATGTATCCAGCATGTGTGGATATTTCTTCAGAAGATACACTGATATTTGCACAGCCATACAGTGCTCAGCGAAATGCAACTTTTTTTCCCTGCCAGAGAGACACACCAGTCTCACATTTTAACATATAGGGCCTGTTTTACAAAGCCACGCTAGCGGCTGTTGCGTGGCAACAGCCCCGAAGCCCATAGAGATTTAAATGGCTTCGGGGCTGTTGCCGCACGGCTTTATAAAGCAGGCCCATAGTTTCTTAATCCATTGTGTTGTCAAATGATTGTTTGTATTGCTTATACACCATCTATCAGGTCATCATCTGTACCCCTGAGGCAAGCTTTAAAAGCTGAAACATGAGCCGTGTCAGGTCTGCAAGATAGATTGGTTTTAATACACTATTTCAAGAAAACATAGAACCTTACTTTATCTCTGGTTGATGTATACAGTTCCTTCCCCACCTATTCTTTGTTGCAGTATTTTAAAAACCTGCATTAGTGGAAAGTACATGTACACTTTTTAGTATGTGAATTTTGTCAGGTTTCCAAGGTGAAAATATCACTAGGCCTTTATTGGTCATTGGTCTGGAAACTCTAGTTTGATTTGTGTAAGAAAAAAATATTGGAACATTTTTAATACTAAGTGTAATCAAAATGCAAACTCTAGAATATCTGTATATTCTGTTGCAAAATCATCATAGCTATGACACTAAAGGAAATCCAGGGAGACAGAGTAATAGGCATGGACGTTTGCTAATGAAAACATTAGGCTCCTTTGCTGTCAGACTTGTCTCACTTAAGCATATGTTTATGCTTCTAGTTAAACAAAGCAACTTTTTAAAATGTGAACTTGTTGGCATTCAGGATTGTCAGACACTGTTTTTCAATAAGCAGCATAGTATCAGCAACAGTCAGCTTTCTTCCTCTAAGGCAGTGGTCTTCCTCAGTGTGAGAGTTGAGCTCATCATCAGGCAAATTGAATAGCACACTGGTCTCTAATGATGCAGCTTACCTGGTGGCTTCTCCCTAGGCTCCTCCCCAGTGCATCAGAGGAAGGCAGGCCTGCTTGGTGGACAGAGGGAAGACCAGTCCGTCCGACCATCTATTAAGGTTAGAGGGAGGGGTCGGGGGAAGGGGGGTTGGGTGCACGGTCAGGGGGAAGGGGGTTCAGGGGTGGTCTTCGGCAGGAGGGCTTGGGCTCCCTCTAGCCAATGATTGGTACGGGGGGGATCTTCGACAGGAGAGCTTGGGCTCCCTCCTGCAAATAATTGGTGCAGAGGGGTTGTTTGTTAGGAGGGCTTGGGCTCCCTCCTGCCAATGATCGGTGCGGGGGAGGCTGCTCTTTGGCAGGGGAGATTGGGTATCTCTCCTGCTTGAGAGGATCGGGGGCAGGGGGATTGGGGCAGGAGAGATTAGGCATCTCTCTTGCCGCGATCATAGTGTGTTTGTGGGGGGGGAATGGGGGGACGACGGTTCCAGGATTCTGTAACTGGCATTGTTTATGACAGACACCAGTTAGAGAAATCTGCTTTTAGGCGAAGGACTGGCCCCTCCTTTGCCTAAAAGGTCTTGTTTTGTATGTTTGGAACTTGGGCGATTTTTTTTGTCGAGAATGTGTGGAAAGGCTAGACATAGTGGCAGTCTGGGCGATTACATTGCCGAACATAGAGGTAGGCCATTTTCAAAGAAAACTCTCATTTTAATAATAATCAGTTTATATACCGCAAGGCCGTAAAGTTCTATGTGGTTTACAATAGTTTAAAAAACCCCAATAATAGAAGTTGGATAGAACTAAAAAAGTTAAAAGCCAATAATTAGAGACACTAAAATTATCAAAATAGTGCATAATAAAATTTTTACAAACTAGCTGCCTAACTACTTCAAAAACAGATATGTTTTTAGATGTCTTCTAAATTCCCCATAAGTGTCAATAAGCAAAAGTAACTGTTCTAAATCCTTACCCCCAAAACGCTGCTTGATACGAAAAAAGATTTTGATGATGTTTTTTAAGTTTACATCCTCTAACAGGCAGAAAAACAAAATTCAGATGTGAGTTTCTCTTATGTCTGTTGGTTGCAAAAGAGAAAAGCTTAATTATATATTGAGGAGCTAAACCAAACAAAGCCTTAAAACAGAAGCAACCAAACTTAAACTTCACCCGCACCTCCATTGGCAATCAATGCAGTACTCGATAGGAGGGTATTATATGATCATATTTCTTCAGCCTGATCGACGCATTTTGTACTATTTGCAATCGTTGCATATTCTTCTGGGAAATTGCCAAATAGGCAATCTAGTAATCAAGCTGGCTTAGTATAAGAGACCGTTTTTATGAGAATGGACATTTCCCTGCTGCCTACTTAGGAACTTAGGCCAAAAGGGGACTTAGATGTTTCTTTTGATTAATATATTTTCTCCTATTTGTATATACAGTGCTTACCATGTATCTTCATGGAATGTCCCCTTTTTAGCCTTTGAAAGCATAAACAATTGACTCACATTTACCTGTTCCCCCTCAGCCATCTCTTTTCCAAACTGAATAGCCCTAACATTTTACTGCCAATTCAGTGCTTGTTTCTTGTTGTTCTTTTATTTTTACAAAAATGTTTAATATACTGTAATTTTGTATAGAGATTGTGCCTTACAGAACAATTAAAAAAAAAAGTACAAAAAATAATCTTGAACAAGGCTCAAAGCCAACCAAAAAAGGGCATGACACAATTAATTGCAATAATTGATAATGCCTAATTGACTAGTTTGCGTGTGGATCTGTGATCTGCGTTTACATTTGGGCAACCTATACAGAATCTGAGGGATAACCAAGTGATGTATTTCTATGGCTGGGAACAACAAGAGGGAATGTGACATACACTCATTCTACATCACTGGATGCACCCAAGACGGGTAAATTCTCTGGAGTAATTTTCAAAACAGAAGTACGTGCATATTTTTGACTTTGAAAATTTGCCAATACCTACATAGGGAATAGTAGGCATGCATTATCAGTTATAAAATTACCCCCATGTTCTCACAAAAAAATCTCTTGAGATATATACCAGAACCAAAACATGACGTAGTTTATAGGGGATCCCTGCAAATGTAAGCCCTCTTTTACTAAGCCGCAATAGATGTTTCTACCACAGCCTGGAGTGCTAAATGCTCTGACACTTCTCTGACGCTCATAGGAATTCTTTGAGCGTCGGAGCATTTAGCACTCCAGGTCATGGTAGAAACTTTTACTGCAGCTTAGTAAAAGCAGGGGGGGGGGAGGTTAATGTAGAAATTCTATCGCTATTGCTTTTCCTTCTTGTCCTCTAGACTTCCTCACTATTTTTTCCTTCTTTTCTTTTGGTCTCCAACCCTCTCCAAAGAGGTAAAAGAGAGAAAGGATCCATGCCACGTCCTCTCAGCTCCAGGTCAGCCACAGCTAAATATGGGTAACTGGGACCAGCAGCAACTCAGCTGCTACTGCCAGGCAAATGCCTTCTGCCCTGGCTACTTCTCTTGCTGCAGAGTGCCGTGGTGCTCACTGAGGATTCCAGTGCACACGCCTTTCTGGCACTCGGGCTACTTTTCAGTCCACTGGCCCACAGCAGAGGTTTGGGACTCAGCGGGTGTGTTTGTCACATTAAGTTATCCAATTTCAGCCATAAAAGTCTAGTACTCTTCAGTGGTACTGCTGGCCCAAAGCACAGCATGCAAATAGTTCAGAGGGTATTTCCTCCCTGAAACGTGTTAGCAATCTTATTTGAAACCATGCAATTTCCTACCACTTAGGAAGCATTTAAAAAAATACAAAAAAAAACCTTTTTTAAAATTACAGAATATTAGGAACCCTGTGCAAACTGGCAGGGCTGACACACATCTCTTGCAGAAATGAGAACTAAACCCTGGAAAAAGCTGAATCAGCCTTTCCAGTTTAGCTTTTCCAGCATGTAAGCTCTTTATGCAGGAGACATATGAAAACCATGGCACTTTGAATCAGGTCCCAGGATATTTTATGTTGATAAGTTAATTATTATTCCGATTCGACCAATAAAACAGTTTTCCTAACTTTGTTGTCTCTGGCTTCATTTTCTGGCTCTGCTGATCGCTTTTCCCCCCCTCATTCTTTTTTAATTTATGTTTATTTTCTCCTGTCTCTTTGTCAACTTTCCTTTAAATATCTGCTTCATTTGTCTCTTCTTCACCAGTGCGTTCTTTTGTTCCTTTATGTCACTGTCTTATACTTATATCTCCTCCTGTTTTCCACCTCTAACTTCTCTACCTATTTATTTGCTCCTCTCTGCCTATGTTTATTTCCATTTGCCATACCACCCTTCATACTAGCTACGAGACTTATTGTCCCGTCCCGGCAAATTCTTTTCCTGTCCCTTCCAAATTCCTGCAAGTTCTGTCCTCATCTTCCCGAGCCTCAAACACTTTAAAATCATAAGCGTTTGAGGCTTGTGTGGTTAAAGCAGAGCTTACTGGAATGGGGCAGGGATAGGGACAGCGACAAAATCTGCGAGGACCGGGAAAAATGTAACCCCGTGTCATTCTCTAGTTTACAATCTAAAAATAAGAAGAAAAGAAAGGAACTGCATTGGACAGACCGAAAAGCATAGACAGGAGGTGTAGAAAGGATCTTCTTTTTCTTTGTATGTTGTACATTTACTTACTGGGTTTTATTATCCACCTCATAAGTTAATGTTACATAATTAGGACATGGAATTCTTTCTTGTAATTTTTTTCAGATCCTTTGTATTCTGGACTTGTGGGTTATAATCAGGGCATGGATAGACATATGCAGGGCTTTCTTGTCAAGAACACTCCCTTTTCACTTTTTCCTTTTCCTCACATCATCTGCATTTCCTTCACTTTCTTCCTAGTCCCCTCCACCTATGTTCCCTCTCTTCCTCATCTGTTTGACGTAGGGAGCACTGCAGAGGCACACACAAGAAACAGTTACAACCATATCAAGACAGCCATATAGAACAAAAAGAGAATTTTATTGTGACCTGTCAGTGAAATTAAGTCCTTTTCCTCTGAGAACCTATGCAAATCAGCGGTGTACTTTGGTTTGGTGTCTAGTGGTGTTAAGAATTGATGATGCCAGATCTGGAACATTGCAGGTATACATTTTGAGACCTCTAAGGATGAAGCTTATTGTACTATTTTGTAGTTATATTTAATTTGGCTTGTAGGCTTGCTGGCCTATTATTTAACTCCTAGGCCTAAGACCTATGATAAAGTCTCTGCGAGCATCACTGATACATACTCCAGAGGTTTTGTCATCTATTTCCCTTCAAGGGTCTGAGGAAAAAGAATGAGCTTCCCAGAAGCAATTAGTTTGGTGATAAACTTACTGTTGCAGGGACTGTGCTATGGTGATCTGGCAAGTTAGAGGCAGGGTCAGGTCAAACAAGGGAAAATATTTACTGGGTTTTCGATTTGCACTAATAAAAATGTATGTAAGAGATAATTAAATATATGTAAAATGTATTTCTCAGTCTAAGTACACACTGTGCTCCTGCTGACTGGATTTTCAAAGGGAATCACCTTAGAAACTTCTTTCAAAGTAGTGGTTGCTTAATATGATAACTCAGGCTTAGGAATAAAGGCAGTCCCAGGGTTAAGAATGAGTTACGCTTTTAAAGCTGTTCTTAATTTGAATTTGTGTGGAACTCAGAACTTGTAGATTTTAAGATTTTTTTTTGCTTACCTCTGCTCCCAACTAACAAAAGGGCAAACTGTCCCTAACTCAGTGTTCCCTCTAAGGCAATGTTCTTCAACCTTTTTACACCTATGGACCGGCGGGAAAAAAAAAAGTATTTTGTGGACTGGCAAACTACTAGGACTGAAATTTAACGCGAGCTCGGTCCTCGTAAACCATCTGATCCCATCCACACAAGCCTCAGTTATGATTTTATACTGAATGTATTTTATTAAAGTATAAAAAGAAACAATATTCTGTACAATTGTCATTTTATAAATACAAATAATACAGAGCAAGGATCAACAAAACCCCTGTCTCCCCTCCCCTTCACATATATCCCCTCTATTATCAAGAAAACTGAATAAGCCAAATTATTACAGAATGCTACACAGAAATATCATGCTAACAGAATACCGCAGTCACACATAGCAGGAATAGGATTAGGGGAGTGCAACTAGGGCAGGGGTGTCCAATGTCGGTCCTCGAGGGCCGCAATCCAGTCGGGTTTTCAGGATTTCCCCAATGAATATGCATGAGATCTATTAGCATACAATGAAAGCAGTGCATGCAAATAGATCTCATGAATATTCTTTGGGGAAATCTTGAAAACCCGACTGGACTGCGGCCCTCGAGGACCGACATTGGACACCCCTGAACTAGGGCAACTGCCCCCCTGGTCAGAGAGAAACCTAAGCCACTGCCTGGACTTTGCAGTCCCCAGTTATGTCTAACACCAGCTCTAGCAGGATATATATTTCAAATCTGATATATTCTAATCACAAAATAGAAATAAAATTATTTGTTTCTACCTTTTTGTTGTCTCTGGTTTCTGCTTTCATCTTCTTTTCACTCTCTTCCTTCCAGCGTCTGCCTTCTCTGTCTCTTCAATCCAGCATCTGCCCCTTCCATCTACTGTCTGACCTCTCCCCCTTCCATATGGTATTTATCTTCTTTCTATGCCCCTCTCCCCTTTCCATCCAGCTTATGCCCCCTCTCTCCTTTTTACATGATTCATTCCAGCTTCACTGCTCTCTTCATTTTTATCTCTCCTACACCAGATCTAGCATCTTTGTCCCTCTCAATTTCTCTGCTGATCCCCCTTCCCATCTCATTCCTGTCTCTCCCCTTCCCCTCCTCTAATCTCCCTGCCAGCTGTTTCCTTCCTTTTTTCTTCTCACTTCCCCCCTCCCCCTGTCCAGCAGTAACTCTCTTCCCTTTCCTTTCCCTCCTCCCCTCCCAGCAGCATCTCTCCTTATCCCACTCCAGGTCCAGTAGCAGCTGTCCCTTTTTTCCCCTTGCCCAGCAGCTTCCCAGACTCCTTTCCCTCCTCCCCTCCCAGCAGCATTTCTCCTTCTCCCTCTCGAGGTCCAGTAGCATCTGTCCCTTTTTCCCCTTGCCCAGCAGCTTCACAGACTCCTTTCCCTCCTCCCCTTCCAGCAGCATCTCTCCTTCTCTCTCTCCAGGTCCAGTAGCAGCTGTCCCTTTTTTTTCACCATGCCCAGCAGCTTCCCAGACTCCTTTCCCCCCTCCCCTTCCAGCAGCATCTCTCCTTCTCTCTCTCCAGGTCCAGTAGTTAAGTAAGGAGAGCTGCTGGGAGGGGAGAAAGCACGGCTGTCGTAGGCTACCCGTTATCTCTCTGGGCCAACGCGAACTACAGCTCCTCGATCTTGCCGGTCCTGTGTGGACCGGCAGGAAATTAAAGATGTTGATCTCGCCGGTCCTGTGCAGACCGGCAGGAATTTTCTGCGGACCGGCATCGGTCCGTGGACCAGCGGTTGAAGAACTGTGCTCTAAGGTACAGCATGCACAATCATCCACTGTTCTTAATATGACCATGCACCATTTCTGAATCTGCTGCAGGAGAAGTATAGGAGTCTATGCCACTGAAAATACTGCTCAACGAAATCAAATGAAGCCGCAATCACGTTCTTAAGTATGAGTCATACTTAAGCCTGGCATCTGTAACTCGGGGACTGCCTGTATATTGCACATACAGAAATATTGGATCCATGAAATCCTCAAATGCATTGTGTAGTCTTCTGGCTAAGTAGCAACTTGATTGTAAATACTAGTTCTAGTGCAACAGACACATTATTCCTGAACCTTCGGGTAGTCAAACTATTCCTGCGAGAATTCTTGTAGAGAGCCTCATTAGCATTCTTTTGCTCTGCCTCCCGTATCTCTGGGCTGTCCTCCAATTCCTCAGTTGTCTCTCTACAGGCAAGATGTTTTAGGAGCCTGTCTTTTCTGCTTATGCTTATTTTCTTATTAAATTTGTTTTTTTACTTACCATTTGTGAGGCTTTTTGGTGCTGTAGAGAATCCCAATCTTGGGACATCTCTGGCTGTGGGAGAGCATAGACTCCAAGGTTTGAGTTCTGCATCCAAGGGGCAGACTGCCTTGCAGTGCACCCATGTGGACAGCCTTCACTAACAGTCTGGGAGCTCAGGGATCAGCCCCTTGGAAGCAAGGCTCACCCCAGGTTCTGTCTGCAGTGGGCTTGAGCGCAGGCTGAGTGGCTCCATGGTGGTTTTTCCAGGATCGAGGCTGATTGCTTTTCTCCCCTGAATGTGTGCGCAGGGTTCTGGTGAGAGTTAAGGTCTTCAGACAGTAGTTGGGACTGAGAGCAGTCTGAAGAGACAAACAGTCCAGATTCCAGGTTTGTTTGAGGCAGAAGTTCTCCCTGTAAGCGGTCTGCAGCTTCACTTCAAGCAGATCCCACACACAGCATGCACAGTGAGTAAGAGGCTAGCAGCATTTTAATACAAAATTGGGGGAGGTGTCTTTAAAAGTGGAATTTTTTTTGGTTTCTGGGGTAAGAGTCAGGGTCCTCCACCTCTAAAATCCCCAAATTGCAATTTTTTGTAACCCAGCATAGCTCCCACAGGCAGGGCCGCCATCAGAAATTTCTGGGCCCCTTACTGAGCAATCCTATTGGGCCCCCCATGCACCCCTTCCCCCCCTGACCCCCTCTTCTTCCATGGGCCGAATACACACATACTTTTCTCTGTCGCCGCACTCGTTAACCATAAGATTTGTAAGTCTGTAACCACGTCAAGGTAGACTCTTTCAGCAGCTCCCCTCCCTCCCCCTTACCTTTGTGGCCAAGTCAAAATGATCTACCAACAATAAAATTTTAAAAACACAAAGCACGCTGTACGCAGAAAAAATGTTAATTATCATTTATATTCCGCGGGTTTTCAAAGAGGTCAAGGCAGATGACTTTATGCAATGTCACCTCAGTAACAACTATACAAAAATAGACAAATATTCCCCCTCCCTTTTTACTAAACCGCGATAGCGGTTTTTAGCGCAGGGACTTGCGCTGAATGCCCCACGCTGCTCTTGAAGCTCATAGACTCCCTGCGCTAAAAAACGCTATTGCGGTTTAGTAAAAGGGGGCCATAGTGCAAAATATAGACAGCATATATAAATTCTCAAAACAGACACATTTTGATCACTAAATTGAAAATAAAATCATTTTTCCTACCTTTGGTAATTTCATCAGTCTCTGGTTGCACTTTATTCTTCTGACTGTGCATCCAATATTTCTTCCCTTCTTTCAGCCTCCTGTATGCTTCCTCTCCTCCAGACCTCATTCCCTCCCCAAACTTTTTCTTTGTTTCACCCTGCCCCCTTCTTTCTTTTTCTCTCTCTCCATACCCCCTTTCATTCTGTATGTCTGTCTTTCTCTCTCTCTCCGTGCCCCATTTTTCTTTGTTTCACCCAGCCCCCTTTCTTTTTTTTTTGGCTCCCTGTCCCCCCCTTTCTTTCTTTCTCTTTGCCCTCCCCTATGCCACCACCATTGGGAAAATGCTGCCACCGCCACTGGGGAATAGGCTGCCACTGCTGCTATCGGGAACAGGCCAGCGCCGAGTTTGCCCTGCTTCTCTTCCCCGCGGGGCCAACCAACTCTCGCCACTCGACGTCAATTCTAACGTCGGAGAGGACATTCTGGGCCAGCCAGGCAGCGATTGGCTGGCCCAGAACGTCCTCTCCGACATCAGAATTGACGCGGGTGGCGAGAGTTGGTCGGCTCCAAAGGGAAAATCAGGGAGAACTTGGTACCGGCCTGTTCCCAATGGCGACGGTGGCACTCAAGTGGCTAAAGAGACGCAGTTTGCCAGCCTAGGGAGAACACTGAAGGGTGGCCAGCTGTGCACCCTCTTGGGGCGTAAACCCGGGGCAGACCGCCCCCACCCCCACCTTGGTATGCCACTATCTGTACCTCACTCCCTCCCTATGACCAAAAGTTCTCCTTTCTTCTATTCCCCGTGTACACAACCATCTCTTTCCCTCCCTTCCTCTCTCCCAAGTCCTTGCCTTCTGTGTCCAAAAACACATTCCCTCCCCACCTCAGCATCTCTTTCCCTCCCTTCCTCTCTCCCAAGTTCATGCCTTCTGTGTCCAAAAACCCATTCCCTCTCCCACCTTAGCATCTCTTTCCCTCCCTTCCTCTCTCCCAAGTCCATGCCTTCTGTATCCAAAAACCCGTTCCCTCCCCCACCTCAGCATCTCTTTCCCTCCCTTCCTCTCTCCCAAGTCCATGCCTTCTGTATCCAAAAACCCATTCCCTCCCCCACCTCAGCATCTCTTTCCCTCCCTTCCTCTCTCCCAAGTCCATGCCTTCTGTGTCCAAAAACCCATTCCCTCCCCCACCTCAGCATCTCTTTCCCTCCCTTCCTCTCTCCCAAGTCCATGCCTTCTGTGTCCAAAAACCCATTCCATCCCCCACCTCAGCATCTCTTTCCCTCCCTTCCTCTCTCCCAAGTCCATGCCTTCTGTGTCCAAAAACCCATTCCATCCCCCACCTCAGCATCTCTATCCCTCCCTTCCTCTCTCCCAAGTTCATGCCTTGTGTCCAAAACGCACTCCCTCCCCCCTTTTGTGTTCCTCGTTTGCCTCCCAGCCCATCTTAGCAACTTTCCCAGCAAAATGTAGCTCGAGCCGCGAGGCTTGTCTTCTATTTCCTGCCTGTCCCGCCGCGTACACATAGCCGACCAGAAGTCTTCCCCGACGTCAGCGCTGATGTCGGAGGGCGGGCTTTGCTTAAGCCCTCCCTCCGACGTCAGCGCTGACGTCGGGGAAGATTTCCGATCGGCTATGTGTGAGCGGCAGGGCAGTCGGAGTAGAAGACGAGCCTCGCGGCTCGAGTTATATTTAAACCCGCGGGTCCCCCATCATCCCCGTTCAGCTCTCTCTCCTGTGCACTCCCTTGGGGCGTGCACCTGGGGCGCACCGCCCCCCCTAGGTACGCTACTGGCCCGGGCCCCCTGTCAGCTCCGGGCCCCTGAATGCAGGACTGGTAGTACTGCCCTGATGGCGGCCCTGCCCACAGGCTGTTTTTGGCACTAAAATCGCTGCCACTGCAACCATCTTGGATTTCCTGATTTGAAAATGAAAGCCTGCATCTGCCTCAAAACACCTTGATTTTAATCAGAAACAGGTGTAATGGACTCCTCAGGCCAAGATACCTTGGATTCATGCCAGATTTTAGCTGGATGACTGTCTAAAGATCGACTGTGTTCCACATGCCCTGCAGTATGTGAGGGGATGGGATCCTTTGGCTTAGCCTCCTCTAGTTCCTCAGGGGATATTAGTATCCAGATGGTGCAAAGACCAGATAAAATTCAAGGTTTGAATCAGGAAGCAGCGAAAGTGCTTCCCCGGTGAAGTACAGCTATGCCACTGCCACAAAACCCCAGAAAGGAGCTTGTGAGCATCCGCTTGGGCAATCTGGATGTCCTTAATTCATCAATATGATGTTTGAAGTTTGCATGATTAAGAAGGGCCACATGGATATACTTCATAGTGCCCAAAAGTGGCTCAGAAGACTGGAGGCTGATTCTAGACCTCAAGGCGGTCAATGCGGCCCTCAAGATACCACATTTCCGGATGGAGACAGTGAGGTCAGTAATTGCTTCAGTGGCGCCTGGGGAATTTCTCACCTTATTGGATTTGACGGGGGCCTATCTGCACATTCCCATTTTTTCAGAGCACAGGAAGTTCTTGTGATTCCATGTGCTAGAGCAAACCTTCCAGTTCACGGCCTTACCCTTCAGGCTGACCACAGTGCCACATACCTTCATCTAGATCAGTGGTTCCCAAACCTGTCCTGGGGGACCCCCAGCCAGTCAGGTTTTCAAGATATCCCTAATGAATATGCATGAGAGAGATATGCATATAATGGAAGTGACAGGTATGCAAATCTCTCTCATGCATATTCATTAGGGATATCTTGAAAACCTGACTGGCTGGGGGTCCCCCTGGACAGGTTTGGGAACCACTGATCTAGATAATGGTGGTAGTTGCTCTACAAACAGAGTGGGTATTCAGGTACATCCATATCTGGATGATTGGCTGATAAGAACCCAGTCAGAATCCAAAGGCAGATGTCTGAGCAGAGAGTGATTTAGCTACTGCAGAGGCTGGGCTGGGTGGTCAACTTTCAGAAAAGCTACCTGGAGCCGACACAGATCTTGGAGTATTTGGGAGTCTGGTTCGACACAAGGAAACATAAGAACAGTCTTACCAAGTCAGACCAATGGTCCATCTAGCCCAGTAGTCCATCTTTCAGGTGGCAAATCCAGGTCACTAGTACCTGGCAAACACCCAGATAATAGAGTATTCTTTCCAGAAGCCTGTAGAGAGAAGCTCCTGTGTCAAATATGGGAGTTCTGAAGCAAGACAGCTCTGACACCCTGGCATTACTTACAGGTGTTGGGATCAATGATAGCAATCATGGATGTGGTTCCCTGGGCAAGGGCGCATTTGCATCTGCTCCAGAATGCACTCCTCTGTCAATGGTACCCGAAGAGGGATGTGCTGAATCAGTAGCTATCTTGGACAATGGAAGAAAGTGGCAGTTTAGCCTGGTGGTTGGAATCTCAGTCTCTAACAAGAGGAGTTCCCCTTCGCATCACCACATGGGTGATCCTTATGATAGACACCAGCCTATACGGCTGGGGTACACATTGCGAAGGGCATCCAGTTCAGGGGCACTGGTCCTTTTCTCAGAAGAAGTGGTCAATCAACCTCTTGGAACTTTGAGCCATTTGCCTGGTGCTTCAGGCATTCAGGAGCATGTTGTATGGTTTGTTTGTTTTTTTTAGACAATTCAACAGGAGTATTGCCAGGGTGCACCAAGAGTGCTCCTCTATGCATGAAAGTCCAGATGCTGTTTTGATGGGCAGAGATCCAACTCTTGGTACTCTTGGCAGCACATGTGGCAGGAGTGGACAATGTGCAAGTGGATTTAATCAACCAGAAGACCCTGGATCCCGGGGAGTGGTCACTGTCTCAGGAATCTAATATAATACTAAATAACCAGTTAATGGACTGAAACCTCAAAATTTCACATTGAAAAAAGCTTGACCTGCTAACAAACAGTGTTATCATTGACATTAATCAGTGCAGGCATCTGAGATCTTTTCGTCTTGTAATAAACATGACAATGTAAGTTGTGTTATGAAACCTACCGTGTTTCCCCAAAAATAAGCCCTAGAATGATTTTCAGGGTAGGTCCTAATATAAGCCGTACCCCAAAAATAAACCCTAGTTAAAATCTATGACACTAGTGCTGCCAATCATATTTCCCTTCCTCTCCTCCACCCCACCTCCAAAAACAGTGGCAAGGGCCCGACTACCTGCGCAGACAGCTAGAAGGCACATCTCGGGTGAGGATGAGTGCTGTGGAGAGACTGGCCAAGTACGTGAAGAGCCAGAAGCCGATAGTAATTGGCCAAGTACGTGACTGGCCAAGTACGTGACTGGCCATGAAGAGCTAGACACCGATAGTGACCGCTGCCAGCCCCAGCTCAACATCAGAAAGCAGCAGTAGCAGCGAGGGTACTCAGGCAGCGGCCATGTACTGGCGGGGAGCAGAAAGCGAGAGCACTGGCAGTGGGCGGCGGAGACCCCTCTTTGGACAGCAGGCTCCAGCGATCCAAGACCTGGTACATGAGAAATTTGCTGCCATAGCTGAGCATGTGGTCCTGCATGGGTGCACCATCAGTGTGGCTTAAGCCAGTGCAGCTACAACAAGAACGGCCTGCATGAGGAGGAACTCAGCGAGCAGCTGCACATCAGTAGTCAAGTGTAAGGCTTCAGAGGTATGTCATGCTCATGGAGGGAGGGTTGGTGAGGTTCCGCTGTTACTACTACCTGTGTTTCCTCAAAAATAAGACATTCCCTGAAAATAAGCCCTAGTGTATGTTTTGGAGCACAAATTAATATAAGACCCTGTCTTATTTTCAGGGAAGCACGGTAGTTGTTTTTCACTGTCTCAGGAAGCCCAACTTTCGATCTGATGGCATTGGCGGCCAACAAGAAGGCAGCTCAGTTTTTCAGTCAAAGATATGAGCTAGGAAGCAAAGGCATGGATGTCTTGGTGCAACCTTGACCAAAGGCAGGCCTTCTTTACATCTTCCCTCCATGACCCTTGAAAGGCAGACTTCTGCACAGGATCATGATGCACCAAGGATTGGTGATTCTAGTAGCACTAGACTGGCTGAGACATCCATGGTATGCAGATCTGGTCCATCTGCAAAGGGACCAAAGTCTCAGACTTCCATGTCATCTGCAACTCCTCATGCAGGGCCCAATTGCCCTGAAGGATCCGGAACATTGTGGTCTTATGGCATGGCTATTGAGTGCAAAGACTATTCGGGCAAAGTGGTGTCCACATTTCTAAGATGTAGAAAAAAAGCGACTCTAGCTGCATATGCGAAAGCCTGGAAATATTTCCAAGCTTGGTGTGCTCAGAGAAGTGAGGACCTGAACTGAGCCCCGATATCTGTGATGCTTGCTTTCCTGCAGAAAGAAGTGGAAAAAGCCTAGTGGTTGGCTCCCTGAAAGTTCAGATTGTGGGGCTCTCATGTTTTGGGCCTAAGGTTAACAAAAGCTCATTAGCTGGGCATCATAAAGTGGCCAGGTTTTTAAAGCGTGCTTTGTGCCTACATCCTACGGTACGACATCCTTTTCCGACATGGAGTCTTATTCTGGTCCTAAGGATGTTAACTCAAGGACCCTATGAACCTCTCGAGCAAGCTTCACTGATGGATCTTATAATCAAAACGGTGCTTTTGGTAGCAATCACTTCAGCTCAATGGATGTCGAAATTGTCATGCACAGATCCCTTCCTCAGTACCATCTTTCTTACTGAAAGTGGTCTCCAGCTTTCATATCAATCAGGAAGTGTGGATTGAGGAAGCATGATAAAGTGCTGAAATTATTGGATGTGCGCAGAGTGTTGCTGTAGTATTTGGAGGTTATGAATGAATTTCAGCTGTCAGATCTTCTCTTTGTACTGGCGGGTTCTTCCCCTAAAAGCCTTGAAACTGACCATTTCAAGATGGATCTGTATGGTAATTTCTTCAGCCTATATCAGAAGTGGAAAGTGACTGCCTATATCCGTAAAGGTACACTCCACTAGAAGTGTGGCTTCCCCATAAGCGGAATCTTCAGCAATGTCTCTGTAATAAATCTGTAAAACAGCCACATGGTCCTCTCTCCATACATTCACAAAGTTTTACAGGGTGGACGTAGTGGCCAAATGGACTCCACATATGAATCATCTGTACTGTCCACAGGCTCATCTGTCCCACCCTAGACTCTAGGGACTGCTTTGATACATCCTAAAGATTCAGGAATAATGTGTCTGTCACACTAGAAGGAAAGATTAGGTTCTTACATTGGTAATCTTCTTTCTAGTAGACAGACACATTATTTCTGAAGCCTGCCCTGTCAGATGTTCATTTGCTTACTTACTACCTCAAATGTGCCAGAGAATCCGGACATCTTGTTTCTTTCCTTTATCCAGCATTGACAAAGATAGAGGATGTGACTGCCGCTTTAAAGAATCTAGGGGGTATCTGGAAAATCTCCCACACTGTTAGTGTAGGTTTCACTCAGGTAGGTGACTTGTTTGTTTTCACCTTGTTATGGATTGCATATGGTTAAGTTTTGTTTCATCTGCTTGATGTTAATGTTATGAGCAGAATAGACCATCTTTCTTAAGGAACATCCCTGTACCCTCACTGTTCTGTTTCCTCTCTAGGGCTGACCATCTGCTCTGGTATGAACTGAGGAATTGGAGGACAGCCCAGAGAGATGGGAGGTGGAGCAAAAGAATACTAATGAGGCTCTCTATAAGGTTCAGGAATACTGTGACTGTCTAATAGAAAGAAGATTACTGAGGTAAGAACCTAATCTTTCCATTGTGAAGGCCTAAGCAGGGACTGTTCCTCCTTCAGGGAGTTGCAGTTTAAAATATAGAATCTAAGTTCTCCTATGGCTGTGGAAAATATTTTACCTGTATGCTTAGCAGCAGTGCAAAGGTTGGGGTTAAATCAGTGAAATCCATGTGCAGAGATCTGAAAATGAAATCTTTGTGCTTTCTTTTCCAGGTCCAATCCAGCCCTAGCTTCATGGTTGCTTCTTTGCCCATGGGGGAAAAAGTATGTGCACTGTTGGCAGTGTGCATAGTTTTTTCCCACAGAGGATGTAATAATTCCTAAAGCAGTTATCTCACTGGTAAACAATTACTGGAGGTCATTTTAGAAGGCTTGCAAGGCATTTACATGTGTAAATAATGGGATTTACACATGTAAATGATTAGTATGTGTAATCAGCTAATTCAGAAAGCCACTCTTAAGAACATAAGAGTAGCATACAGTACTGGGTCAGACCAGTGGTCCATCTAGTGGCTTATCCAGGTCACAAGTACCTGGCAGAAACCCAAATAGTAGCAACATTCCTTGCTACTGATCCAGGGCTCCCAACAGCTTCCCCACGTCTGTCTTAGTAGCAGACTATGAACTTTTCCTCCAGGAACTTGTCCAGACCTTTCTTAAAACCACTGTTACCACATCCTCTAGTTCCTGAGCATAACTATTCTTTGAGTGAAAAAGTATTTCCTCCCATTGTTTTAAAAGTATTTATATGTAAAGATTGATACCATTCACGATTTACAAAGGGGTAAGTCATGGGAGGATAAGAAAAGTATACTTTTAATTCTGATTTTATAATGCAAACGTGCATACTTTTAAAAATCTGAATGTTGCCATTTATATGTGGTCTGAGACAGGCATGTCGTTTAACAGCTTGTTTTGACTTGGAGTTTGCAGCACCACTGATTGAGGAGGCAGTTGTGCTTACCTCTCTGGATTTAGCTTATGCCTTTTTCAGTTGTAGCTCAAGGTGAGTTAACATTCAGGAAGACCAGGTATTTTCCTGCCCCCAGAAAGCTTACAATTGAACCCCCTCCTTCCATAACATTTAAATCAGTTGTGTAATTCGTCGTATTGTACTGTTTCCTTAAAATTACAAATAAGCTTCAGTTTCTCCAGAACACCACAGCCAGACTTCTTATTTTTTTTCTAGGCAAATTTGAAAGAGTGACTCCTTTCATGACGTCATTGCACTGGCTTCTAATTGATTCACAATTTAAATTTAAGTTGGCTTGTTTTATTTTTAGGTCTTTTCAGGGTCAACACTCCAACAGTGTTATTAAGAACATAAGAATTGCTGCTGCTGGGTCAGACCAGTGGTCCATCGTGACCAGCAGTCCACTTCCACGGCGGCCCTTAGGTCACAGACCAGTGCCCTAACTGAGTCTAGCCTTACCTGCGTACGTTCCAGTTCAGCAGGAGCTTGTCTAACTTTGTCTTGAATTCCTGGAGGGTGTTTTTGCCTATAACAGCCTCCGGAAGAGCATTCCAGTTTTCCACCACTCTCTGGGTGAAGAAGAACTTCCTTACGTTTGTATGGAATCTATCCCCTTTTAACTTTAGAGAGTGCCCTCTCGTTCACTCTACTTTGGAGAAGGCGAACAACCTGTCTTTATCTACTAAATCTATTCCCTTCATTATCTTGAATGTTTCGATCATGTCCCCTCTCAGTCTCCTCTTTTTTTTTTTTTTTTTTTAAATATCATGTTTATTAAACAAGAAACGCATGAACATCCACAATCAACAGTGAGACATCGAGAAATCAGTGCAGAAATATAGCAGTATATAGCGATGTACCTGGGGAGCGAAGGCACAATTCAAGAGGTCAATGAGCGCACCCGTACAGACAAACAAAGTAATAGCGGGTCATAAGCATGGGCAGGAACATAATATGCTCTGGAGAGATAGTACGAAAGAAATGGTCAGCACACCATTGAATAGTAAACAGTGGTTATAAAGAAAAACAGTGAACCGTTCAGCATCCCTCGTTCACCTTTTATAGGTAATTAAGCTATGACATCAGCAAGGATCCCCAAACGATCCTCCACAAGCTCACATCATGCAAACCCCATTCAAACACACACATCTTCAATCGAACCACAATCAACCCAACATATGCACTCTTATACTTCAGCTTTGTAGTCAGAATGACTCGAGCCACCTGAGCAAGAAAAAGGAATGGCATTCGATTATGCATGACTATAAGATACAAGGAATCAGAGGTGAACATGCTGCATCCTGTCCGAGAGAGGAATACATGATATAAACATGACAGTACATTGTGATGGTATACAGAGGGATGGTACACAGAGGCAGGAGTCTTGAGGGGCTGGGATGGAATATATAGAGTCATGAAATACAGAAATACATGAGCACTCCAGCCACCTAGAAGTTAAGCAATCCAAGCCAGAGATTCCCTCCAAAGGGAGCAATAGTGTTTCCAGTGGGGCTGGGAGCGGGACGCATAAGTGTCCAATTCAAATCGTGCTTGGAGTTGCATCCTCGCTGTCCACATACAATAGGTCGGGACCTCTGCGGCAGCCCAGAACTGTAGGACGAGTTGTTTGCCTACGAGGAGCGCGTGGAGAATGTATTTGTGGGCCGGAAACTCCAGTCCGTGGTGGGTAAACTCCATGATATCTCCCAGTAACAGGGCGGGTGGGTTCCAAGGTACGGCATGCTGCAAGACGGCTGCCAAATGGTGCTGCACCTGACCCCAAAAATGTAGTTTAGAGCATGTGAAAAATGAATGAATATAATCACCCTTATGAGACATACATTTAGTGCATGTGTCGGTACCCCACAAACCCATATGATAGCCTCTAGCCCTAGTGAGGTAATACCTATGTAATATTTTGTATTGTGTTTCCTGCAGGCCGGACGCTTTCACATATAAGTACAAGGTTTGAAATAGAGGCCTAAGATCGTCACCCGTCACCTGCATGCCAAGCTCTGTGGACCACTCTCTCCCCACAATACGCAGGCATCCCTCTCCTAGGTGGTCTCTCCCCGCCTTATACCACGTGGAAATTTTGTTAGAAGCAGTAGGGGTGGTAAGGAGACTAAGTCCAAGGGGCCACTTCTCCAGGCTTCCCCATGCTCACGAGCCCAGGAGTGAAAATAGTGATGAATTTGCAAATAAGTGTACATGTGCGCTGGAGGTAGGTGCCACGCCATTCGCATTTGTGCAAAAGAAGGGAATGCCCCCCCGCCCAGGGCCAAGACATCCCCCACTGTCGTATTACGTGCGGTTCTATCCCTCAGTCCTGCCAGACCCCCCACCCCGGACGCAAAGCTAGGGTTCCGGAGGAGAGAGAGAAATGGCGATACAATGGGCGACCTACCCTGAAGAGACCGCCACCAACGCCATGCCCGTCTGAATGGAAGGAGGAATGGTAAAGCGGCTGAACGGGTTCGCACACCCCCCCTCCCCGCTCCATGAAGAAAGGAGGAAAAGGTCCACGGCAAGCAACAATCCTCTAATAAGGAGTCAGGGGAGTAGCGGCGGGAAGAAACTAGTTGTTCATGAATCCAGCGGAGGAGCGCGGCCACATTGTATAATCGAAGGGATGGCAAGCCCAAACCCCCTCGCTTTCGACTCTGGGTTAGTTTAAGGGCATTAATACTAGCTTTCCTCCCCCTCCACACAAAAGAGCAAATAATGGATTGGTAGGCCCTCTCATCCGCACGGGTCACCCAGACGGGCATAGTTTGTAGGGGGTATAGCAGTTTCGGGAACAGCACCATTTTAACCAAGGCTACACGCCCCAGAAGCGAAAGAGGCAGCGAATGCCATTTAAGACATAAAGTTTTGATCTTTCCAATAGTAGCGGATATGTTAGCCTCGTACAATTTGCGTGGATCTTTAAAAAGCATAATACCTAAGTATTTCAACTTTCCAGGTGCAATACTAACTCCAAGATTCCGACACCAAGGTTCCATCCGGGAGTCCCCTAATAGGAGAGCCTCCGTTTTCTCAAAATTAATCTTCAAACCAGAAAAGACTCCATACGCCTGGATGAGGGACATCAGGGCAGGCATCGTCCGGTCTGCATGGTTGACATATAATAGCATGTCGTCCGCAAACATACTTATGCGAAATTCATTAGAGCCCACCCCTAAACCCTCCAACTTCGCATCTTGGCGAATACGCGCCGCCAGAGGTTCCAGCGAGAGAAGGAAAAGGAGGGGTGAGAGTGGGCAACCCTGGCGAGTACCCCGTCCCAGAGGAAATGGTTGGGAGAGTCCTCCATTCACCAGAAGTTGGGACGTGGGGCAATGATACAGAGCTGACAGCCAGGCCATGAAGTCTCCCTTAATCCCGAATCTACCCAGCGTCTGAAAGATATGTGGCCAAGAGACCATATCGAACGCTTTTTCTACATCCAAGCTAGTGATAAGTGCCCTGTCGGAGGTGGCACGTGGTTGTTGTAACACAGCAAGGACCCGTAGGAGATTCATGGACGCATGCCTACCAGGCACAAAACCAACTTGATCTTCATGAATGAGCGCTGGTAAGAATTTATTTAGACGCGCCGCCAAGATGCTAGCCAAGAGTTTTACGTCCTGGTTAAGCAGGGAGATGGGGCGGTATGACCCCAAAGCCTCAAGCGGGCGTCCGGGCTTAGGAAGAATAATCACATGTGCCCTGTTATGTGAATTTCCAGGAGGTAGGACGCTCCGCAATCCCATAAAGTAATGTTGAAGAGAAGCTAGTGCTGGGGGGTCCAGCAGTTTATAGAATTCAGGACCAAAGCCATCTGGGCCTGGAGTTTTGGCCAACTTGAGCTTTTTGATAGCGGTCTGGAGTTCTTCTCCTGAAATAGGACCATTAAGGGCTTGGCACTGTGTGTCCGTCAAGGTCGGTAGACAGAGGCCCTGAAAGAAACAATCACTAGCGGTTTTGTCATAAGGTTGCGCGGAGTATAGGTCTGTGTAGAAGTGTACGAATTGGTCTGTGACGGCTGAGTGAGTAACATGTGTAACGCCACCTTTATCTTTAATGGAAGTAATGGTATGGCGGGTTCTGTGTGGGCGCACCAGGTTAGCTAATAATCTCCCCGTTTTATCCCCCCAGCGGTGAAGTTTGTATTTGTAACAGTAGATGTTACGGTTAGCCCGTTGATCCAGCAGGAGATTAATTTTTTGCTTAACGTCAATCATGGCCTTTCCGGAGACATCGTCCAGGCGAGAGATATGAAGAGAACGAAAGCTGGCGAGGTCCCTTGACAGAGCCAAGAGTTCCCCGTCTCGTTTTTTATTCAGGGACGCCGCGTATGCCAATATGTGGCCGCGCATGACCGCTTTAGCCGCCTCCCAGTAGACAACGGGGTCCACGTCAGTAGGCGAGTTGGTGTTATGGAACTCCTCCCATCGTTTTAGAAAGAATTCACGAAACTCCGCATCTTTGTACAGGAATGGAGACATCCGCCAAATACGCCCCTCAACCTGTGTCCCGAAATGTAAGTCAAGGCTGAGCAGAGCATGATCAGATACAAGAGGTGGTGAGATAGCCGAGGCCGATAGGGTCGGAAATAGAGAGGCGGAGATTAGGAAATAGTCGATGCGCGAATGAGACTTATGAGGGTGCGAGTAGAAAGAAAAATCAAGGTCAGTGGGGTGTAGTGTGCGCCAAGTGTTCAACAGTCCCAGTTCTTTAATGAGGAAATGTATACCCCTAGCGAAGTGGCCCCTCGGTACCGGTCTGGCCGGACTACGATCCCATTGAGGATTAGCAACAAAATTAAAGTCGCCCCCCATGATGATCGGTTGGGGCATGAAAGGTGCCAAATGACCCACCACTGAGGTGAAGAAAGCATGGGAGTAAGTATTAGGGGCGTAGATATTGCATAAGATTAGAGGTTTGCCCCAGAGTTCACCCACCAGAACCAGAAATCTCCCATTGGGATCATCGATTTGGCTGTGGACATGAAAGGGTATGTTCTTGTGGATAATAATGGCTACTCCACATTTTCGAGTAGTAAATGAGGCCGAGTGTACCTGACCCACCCAGCCCTTGCGCAGCTTCCCATGCTCCCCAGAACTCAGATGAGTCTCCTGTAAGAATGCTATGTCAGTGTGTTCACGCTTAAGGTATGCTAGGATTTTTGTACGCTTAATGGGTGAATGAATGCCATCCACATTCAGTGATTTAACATGCAGTTGTACCATGGAACTTACAGAAATGCAGATAAGAAACAATGAAAAACCATAGGACGAGCGGTGGAGGCCGTCCCAGCCAATGCCTCCACCCACTCCTTAAATACCAGGTGAACCCGCTCAGGCTAAGCCATCCAGCATACATACCCCTCATACATACCCGAGCCATACACATGCACACTCCCCCAGGCATTCTCACTCGTCCCTCCCCCCTCCTTACAACCCTCCCCCAAACCCCAGCATGGAATACCATGCTAATACTAAGGAATGAAAAAACTTTTGAAGAAACAGCCCCGGGCCGCGCCCACCAAGGGCAGGAACGTGAACATGAACACACCAAGACCAACAACTGAAAAAACTCATGAGCTCACACAGCGCAAGCTTACAAATAAGTTACAAAAGCAGAGTACACATGCCCATGGGGTCTGGGGGCACCGAGGAGCGGGTGCCTTCCCGCATGGACCAAGAGCACAAATACAAGCTCATCCCGCAGTCCCCCAGCACCTACCAGCATAAACACAACAGCGGGCCCTCTCGGGAACAATCGAGCCGAGAGAGGCAACTCAAACAGTGTAGGCAAAACATGAGTAGTGGCTTACGCCAAGTGATGTAAGAGAACAGTAACATTGACAGTGATATTGACTATAACAGTAACAGCGTGTCCCATCGCATTGAAGAAAATAATAATGTCAGTAATGACCGTAATGGCAGGAGCTCCCTCACCATAAAATGGGGGAGATCAAAAAGGGGAAAAACAAAAAGAAAGCAGGGGGTCAGGCACTCAAAAGAATTCAAGGAAACAAGCAGCAGCTCCGTGTCACAGAAACAGTTTGTCTGGAGTGGCGCGTCCCAGTCATGTACTACCTGACCCGCACCTGCATGCGCCCCTCTAGTCCGTCAGGCCCCCAACCAAGGGGGGCACTCCGCGGCCATACAGCGAGCCCTACAGTCCCAGGTCCCTGTTTGCAATGTGCTCTGTCCGCATGAGCGGGCAGATCAGATCAGATCAGGCCGCGGAGGCGCCCCCGGCACGGGCAGGTCGTCCCCGTCTGAGGATTCAGCCCCCAGCGCACGCCGCAGTGGTCCACTATCAGAGGCTTCGGGAGCAGCAAGGGGGTGCAAAGGGGGGCGCATTGTAGAAGTTGTGAATGATTGTCTTACCACCCGCCTCAGCCCGATAGCGCGGTGTGTGTTTGCCAGACTAGGCCATCTCCGGTTCCAGGCGCGGGGGTGCCGGCAAGTCCTGGATGAATTTTTCCAGATCCCGTGGATTCTCGAAGTAGTGGATCTTGTTATTGTACGAGACCCGGGCTCTTGCAGGGTAGAGCAGGGACACTCTTATTTTTCTCCGGTAGAGCGTGTTGCAGTGAGGTGCCATGGCTTTTCTGCGTGAAGACACCTGGGGGGAGAAGTCTTGAAAGACCAGGATTTTAGTTCCCTCGAAGCAGAAGCTATCCCCCCGGCGGAAGCTTGTGAGAACGCGCTCCTTCATGGCGAAGTTAAGAAATCGCGCAAGGACCGGTCTGGGGCGTTGGTCACCTTCACGCTGAGGGCCCACTCGATGGGCGCGTTCGATCAGCACCCGCTCCCCCGTCTCGCCGAGATGCAGGCAATCCTGCAGCCAGGTTTCCAGGCAGGTTCTCAGATCCACATCCCGGATGGCGGTGGGAAGACCAATAAAACGTAGATTATTTCTACGGTTTCGATTCTCGTGGTCCTCCAGTTTGTCCAGGCAAGCGGTTTTTGCGGTTTCTAGGACCCTCAGGCGTTCCTCGAAGTTGGCTGCCCGGTCCTCTTGTTGTGCCACGCGGTCCTCCACTCTCTGAAGTCGGCCCGCATGTGTTTCCAGCGTTTCCCTGAAATCTTCCATAAAGGTTTGGATTTTCGCTAATTTATCTTCCATAACGAGAGTCAGGGACTTAGTCAGCTCTTGTATGGCCGCCTCTTGGATCGTGAACATGGGGACCTCGTGGCCCTCCGCCATCTTGGAATCCGCCGGCTTCACTTTTCCGCGGGTGTCTCGCTGCGCCCGAGCAGTCATTCCGGGCTTCGTTCCGCCTCGAGAAGTGCTCCCTGCGCCGTGGAAACTAGGTTGGAGATGGTGGTTCAGCGTGCGACGTGTTTCTCAGTGTTTACGGCATGTAGAAAGCAGATTTAGCACAGCACGACCCGGAGCTGAATGGAGACACGTCCGATCAGCTTCGCGGCATCACGTGTCTCTCCCAGTCTCCTCTTTTTGAGGGAGAAGAGACCCAGTTTCTCTTAATCTTTTGTGCCAAATTAACAAAATGAATCTCAATTTTCCATCTATGAAAAAAATTTGTTATAAGAAACAGCTAGAGATGCCTTTTTCTTTTCAGGGAGCAGGGTTATGGAATAGTCTCCCATTAAGGCTTAGTAAACTACCTCCTTATATTATGTTTGACAGAGCTTTGAAAACTGTTTTATTTTGTAAATCTGTTTATTTTATATTATTTTTAATTTGTTAGTACTATTTTGTATCATCCCTCAAATTGTTGAGGTTATTTATTATTGTTATCTGCTTAGAATCTTTTGAAATTGATGCAATATAAGTCTCTGGATAGTACAGTATAATATAATAATATTAGCATATATGCACACTCTTCTTCTCTGATTCTGCTATAATTTTTACCACTCTTTCTTGAACAGATAATTCCCTTATTGCATGGGTGTCAAAGACACTCCTTGACGGCTGCAATCCAGTCGGGTTTACAGGATTTCCCCAATGAATATGCATGAGATCTATTTGCATGCACTGCTTTCATTGTAAGTTAATAGATCTCATGCATATTCATTGGGGAAATCCTGAAAACCCGACTGGAATGCGGCCCTCGAGGAGGGACTTTGATACCCCTGCCTTATTGCGTTCCAAAACACTTGTCTGACACCAACAACATTTTCCTGTCCTATTAGTTTCTTATCAGAATGGGATTTCTCAAATTTAACTTAGGACTCATTTGGCTTTAGAGGGAAGAGATATGTCTTCTTTCTATAGCCAACCTCCTATCCTTTCACCTCTTCCCTTTAACAACAAAATCTGACTTTAAAAAAATGTAGCTTCAAGAACTTAATAAACCGTATAGATTCAAATGACTTTCCGAGCTCACCATAAAACTGAGACTGCCTTGCTGAAAATAGTCTCGTTGTCTTACATTTACACTCGATTGGTTCAACATCAACAAGGATTTGACAGCAGCATTCAACCTTATGGACAGGGGTGGGGAACGAGGGCTGCAATCCAGTGAAGGATTTCCCCAATAAATATGCATGAGATCTATTTGCGGCAGTGCAAGCAAATAGATCTCATGCATATTCATTGGGGAAATCCTGAAACCCGACTAGATTACAGCCTTTATTCCCCACCCCTAGACTACATCTTTCTTTTATATCAGCTCTCTAATACTGGTGTCACCGATAACAGCTTATTCTTAGTTTCACTCCTGTCTAACCAAACCACTAATGTGGCTCGTGATCTGGAATAATTCTTGTTCTGCTCAATACTATTTCCCCTGTGGATTTCCACAGGGATTGGTGTTTGCCTCATTCAGGCTGTAAACTGTGCTGCTTTTATCTACGCTGCTGGCATTCAAATACTATGTACCATTGATCCTTCCAATGAGTCAAATATCTATTCACTTAATATTAAACTAACAGCTATTGTAGGTTAGCTTTCAGATCATAAGTTAACGCTTAATCCATCGAAGACTAAAGCTATGATATTTTCTTATACTGGTGATGTTTCTTTTCTTCAATCAGTACAAGTGGACGATTCTTTCATTGAGATAGCGGACTCACTGAAGATCTTGGGAATCACCCTTGATTGCCAACTGGACTTTCAAAAACATGTTCCACTGCTGGTAACTGCTTCATTCTACATATTCCTGCTTGGAATCTGTCACTTTGTATATTGATTCACTCGGACTACTGTAATTACCTCCTTCATGGACTTTATGTCCAGTGTTTGAACTGTCTCCAGTTATTACAAAACACAGCAGTTAAGGTCATTTATGATGCCAAACAGAAGGATCATAGTTAGGGTTACCAGATTTTTGTCCGGAAAAACCCGTGCTCAAGGCCCCACCCTGTTCCGTCCCCAGCCATGCCCAGTTCAGCCTCCAGCTCCACACCATTCTGCCTCTAGCCTTGCCCCCGCAAAGCCTCATCTTTGTTTTCAGACCTCCAGGCAGCATCTGGAGGGTCTTCGAGCATGCACGGATGCATTTGCCATTCACACACGCCCAGAGGCCCTCCAGACGCGGTGGGGATTTCCAGAATTCAGACAAACTGCCAGGTTTTGGAAAGTCTGTCCGGGCACCCAAGATAGTCCTCTAAAAAGAGGACATGTCCGGGTTTTCCCGGACATCTGGTAACCCTAATCATAGTACCCCTCTGCTTCAGAAGGAACATTGGTTGGTCATGATCTGCAAAATCCTTTCAGAGATTTGTGTACTCATACATGAGATCCATTTATTTAGCTTTCTAGTATCCTTGTCACAATACCTGTTTTCCTATATGTGCAAATTTCCTCTGTATTTTGTAAACAATTCAGCTTTGTTTATGATATGGCTATCAGGAATAACGTGATATTTGATACTATAGGGGTCATCTAAGATGATTCATCGTGGCCAGTTGAATGCAGCCATTGTAGCGCTGAATCAGCCACAATACATGGTACCTGTCCTGCAGATAGGCGGATGAATTGGAGGAAAAAAAGGAGGTTCACTCACCCTGTCCATTCGTTCCATGCAATTCAGTGTTTTGGGGGGCAATGCCCCCTCTCCCTCTCCTTGTCCATGTTCTACATTCCATCTACCCCGTTTCATTCAAATATGTATTTCATTTGGAGGTCAATGCCCCCTCCCCCCCCATATTCTACTGAGCTGTACCACTGCTGGAATGGGACCGTTGTTCTACCCTCCCCCATCTCCTTGAAAAAGTATTTTTTGGCCACTGCCGAAATGGGACAATTCAAGCCGTGCTGCCGCTGAAGGGTTTAGGATGATTTGTTTAATCTTAAATGTTTGATATTCCACATTTTTATGTACATCGCTTAGAAATTTCTTTTATAAGCGTTTTAATCAAATTTTAAATAAACTTGAAACTTGATCCCATTCTGCACCTATATTTAGGTACTAAAATGCAAGGTGCTAAGCACAAATTCTTTAATGGCATCTGTATACCTAGATTCCATTGTAGAATAGAGCAGTGGTTCCCAACCCTGTCCTGGAGGACCACCAGGCCAGTTGGGTTTTTGGGATAGCCCTAATGAATATGCATGAGCGAGATTTGCATATAATGGAGGTGACAGGCATGCAAATCTGCCCCATGCATATTCATTAGGGCTATCCCAAAAACACGACTGGCCTGATGGTCCTCCAGGACAAGGTTGGAGACCACTGGAATAGAGTATACGTTAGCATTTACACACTGCTATTAAGGTCTTATTGGGACATACATTCATTCAGAATACTGAGGCAATAGACAACTACATACAATGGAGAAAAACAGACCTCAATATGTGTGGCTTCTCGATTTATAGTAAATCAAATATAGCCCATATCATCATGGCTCTGAAAAAACCTTCATGTAACATATATAATAACTCACTTTCAATTTTAAATTTATTTTTGTTTAAACTCCTTAATTTCGCTTGATGTCCATAATAATACATTTCAATAAGGCTTTTATATCATATAGATGAATTGTACATGGTGTGTAAGCCATTCAAAAACCCATCGCAATATGATTATTTTATAACAAAGTTACTTAGATTAATCTCTTCAGACTGCACAAAAGCACAAAGGCTATAGTTTTCAAGTACAACTCCCGACAGGGGCACTCCTGTTTCGCCTAATCATGCTACATCAGAGTAACCAAAAAAATACACTACTTATCTTTTCCCCTTAGTGCCCTCCCCTGCAATCCTTTATCCTAGCTTGCAGGTGTTTCCTCTTAATTGACCAGTCCTTTAACAAATTGTCCATATTCCAGTTCTGCCTATACTTACTGGCTGCTTTCAGAACTGTAGCCCCCAACACTTAATACAATACAAAACAGTGCGGAATTCTAACTTCTCCCAGCATTCCTGCATTAATCATGCAACTTATCTGACAAACCAGTGCTGGGTTCTTCCCCCCACCAGCTCTTTTATTAAGTGCCATCTGCTTGAGCTTGAGTCCTAGCAACTTGATGAATTATCTAAAAAGAGATCGGTACTGTGCTAGTTCGGTAAGGTCCTCCAGCGTGATCCCCATGTTTTTTTTCAACATGTCGAGCTATCTAATTGCAGGTCACCTTCTTCGCCTGGTTCCTTTGATCTTCCCAAACTTAATGTCCTTCTCCAATGATCTTTCTCTTCTGATGGTGTAGCCAAAATAAGACAGTCATAACTTCATCATTTGGGATTCAAATGACATAGCCGATATGATCTCTTCCAGAATCGATTTGTTAGTTCTTCTGGTGGTCCACAACACACATAAAATCCTTCTCTAGCACCAAAGCTAATGAGTCAATCTTTTTCTGTCTTGTTTCCGTAGTGTCTGGCTTTCACATCCATAATTGACCACTGAGAAAATGAGTGCATGGACAAGTCTGATCTTGTTTGGAGTGTTATTTCCTTGCCTTTGAATACCTTGTCAAGAGCCTTCATTGAAGAGCAACCCAGTGCTATTCTGCAGAGTATTTCTTACCTGCTAGTTGCTTCTTTGTTTACAAAAGAGCCTAGGAAATTGAAATCCTTTACTTCTATTCTATCACCTTCAAGCTCAAAATCTTCATCATTTTCTGTGTTTGTGATCTTCGTCTTGTATATGTTCAGTTCTAATCCCAAGTTATGATTTTCAGCTTTGACTTTTCTTAACAGCTGCTGGTGAAGAGTGTTTTATCATCTGCATAACACAGGTTGTTTATATTTTGACCACCAACTTTGAAACCAACACTCTCTTCTTCCAAATTTGCTTGTCTGAAGATGGCTTCACCATAAAGGTTGAACAGATAAGGTGACAAGAAGCTTCCTTGCCTGATGCTACATTTAATTGGAAACCAATGTTGTCATATTCTGTTCTCACTGCAGCTTCTTGAATTTTGTAGAGGCTCTTTATCAAATGAGTTATGTTTGGGTATTTCCATTTGTGCTAGAGTTCTCCATAGTTTATCATGATCCACACAGTAGTGATCCAGCACTACTCCACTTATAATGCAAACAGGTAGCGAAAAACTTTTTCTCAATACCTTTGCTCTCTATTCCCCACTGGACTTTCCCTCAATGAGCAGTCCTGGTAACTCTGTCCATTCTCATTATCCATCCTCACTCAGGGCTTGTAGAACCATTTTTCTCCCAGTGCTTCTTCCAACTTTAGGAAGGCTTCCTCCCTTCAGGCATCAGACTTAGGCAGTTCCAGGCACTCTCCCCCTTCGTTCTCATCAAGTCCATCTGCTTTTATCTAGGAGTTGAGAAAAGTTTGGAGCAAGTCCTCCCAGGGATCCACCCCTGGCTGACTCAGATTGCTTCTCAGCCATCCCTCTTCTGGAGGCTACTGGAAGGTTCTGTCTCCCTTCCTGTTTCTAGCATATTCTGCTTCCCACATTCCCAAACAACTAGCCCTTGGCCCCTATGCCTCCTGGGAAGTATAGTTCTCACTGAACACAAGCCTGGCCTTCTCTGGTTCTCCTCCTGGAAACAGCACAACAGAGCTCCCCTCAATGGCCTCTGGGCATATACCACTCATATATCAGCCATCTCTGGTCATCAAGCTCCCTCCTGTGGCCACTACCTTACATGACAGGCCTCTTGCCGGTCACAATGCTTACATCAATTTTTAATTGCAATAATTATTATTTGTTTCAGAGTTTGTACTGATAGGCTTAGTGGTGCTTTGCTATGGTTATTTGCTGATTGAATAAAAAGGGCATAAAAATTTATTGTCTAGAAAAAAATCCCAGCAGAGTTAACACACTGGAAAAAGCAGTTGCACCACTTGAAAGTGGAATTACGTTCATAATGTCAGCTTGGGGAGTCAATGATGATATGAATGGGAAATGATGTTTAATGTGGAATTTCTATTTGCTTTCCCTTTCAGAGAAACCTGGACAATGCTTGCCTTGTCCTGTATAGATTTGTTAGTATAGGCAAATTCAAAGGATTTATTCTGGAGATGATCAATATAGATTTTAATTGGGCTCTTGTCTATTTCTTCTTGGTATAAAAATATACTACCCTTTTTTCTCATTTTTTTCTGCATGACCAGAGTGCAAGAATTTTGGCAAAATATATATATTTATTTCTTTTTCATCTTTCCAAGTTTCTATTGCAGTGGAAGTAGAAGACACAGTTGTGGAATTTGCAGGGGTGCTTCTAACTTTTGCTCTAAGATAAAACTTTATTTATGAAGGTGTCTAAGAGGAGGAGGAGAAAGGATAAAGCTACTTTCCTGGTACTGCATCTAGGAGTGTAGAGGAGTTTATAAGGAAGAGAACTCTGTCGGGTAAGTCTCTCTTGTCTGTACCCTTCTCCTCTACGGCCAACTCCCAACTCCGTCCTTTCTGTCTTGCTGCGCCTTATGCCTGGAACAACCTGCCTGACTCGGTACATCGGGCTCCATCTCTGGTGGTATTCAAGTCCAGGCTGAAGGCCTGCTTTTTTAAAACTGCGTTTAAGTCATAACCCTATCAATTTGTAAAGCACCACATCTACTTGTCATTCCCTCTGTAACCCCTACCCTCTCTACCTCTTCTCCCTTTGTATTTTCCTACGTGAGCAGTATATATTGATTCATCATTTTGTCCGGTGTGTCTTTCATAATTAGATTTGTAAGCTCTTTTGAGCAGGGACAGTTTCTTGTAGGTTTAATGTACAACACTGTGTGCATCTGGTAGCACTATAGAAATAATAAATAGTAGTATAAATAGCATGTGGAATAAGGGACCCAGTATTTTTGAAAGCTTGTTCAGGGATGGGAAACTTGCTGCAGTTGTTCCTTGCACCCACTATATCAATCACAAATGCAAAATGACTATTGTCAGCAACTCGATGTGCGGAAAATATTAGAAACAAGGTTGATTTTCCTTCTCACAGGTTGTATATTTATTGAGGTTGACATTTCGATAACTTTTTTTCCTGCTGTGTTATACCGTCTTTTCTGTGATCCTGCATCTTAGTGTTTCGGTAGCAGCTTGGGCCTATAGCGCTTTCAAATGCCCTTTCTGAATCTTTGCGCTCTGAGGCATCCCATAGGAGGTTTAAGGTGTTTTTAAAGACCTTTTTGCTTTCTAGGGTCTATTACTCTTCACATTAGCACCTGTGAGCAGTTGCGTACATGAGAGTATCAGCATTTGTATTTTTGCCGTTGCCTTGGTCCTTGTCATGTTGTTAGAGGTGGGGGTTTCTTGTCTTGTCTTTTGTTGTATCATTCTTTCCTCTTACCTTTGTAGTTCCTGTACTGATTTGGCAGTATTTGAAGGCTTTAAATAAATAATAATAAACTGTTTCAACTATTACTACTACTGTTTAGCATTTCTGTACAATATTTTTTTGTTTTTTGCACCGTGTTTATACTATTTCTCTATTCTTTTCCTACTCAAATGCAGATTATTTCTGAAGATTATATTGTCTTAAGAATTCAAAAATCTTTATTTCATGAACCGCATATGCAGTATTTCGAGAGGCCATTGCCACAAAATCATTGTTATGCATGGCTTCACACGTGCAGTTTTTATTCATTTTTTTTAAATCATATTTTAAATCCATATGTATGTGTTTTCAGAGGATTTGTTTTATTCTTCTTGGCTGTTAGTCATATGTGGCACAAGGATTTCCCTCCAGTATGAGACAAAGCTTTTCTGTATTGGAGATGAATGCAAATCACTTCACAGCAGCCTGTAAGGATACCAGCTGCTTTTATACACTTTTTATAGCTTAGGAAAATAAACATTTGGTTTTAAGCCTTCACATTGTGCTACCAAACATTAAATTTACATTAGAAGTACTGAGGAAGAAAATACTGGAAAAGCGAATCCATGTCTGAGCTAGCCAAAGGGACAGTGTGCTAAATCTTACAGGGTTTCAGGATTCGGCAGATATAAATCTAAGCTGTTTCTAACAGTACAGCTGAAGCATACACTGTATGTAGGTAATGTGTGAAATGAATTTAGTCATCTCAACGCTACTGTAGTGAATTTGTACATATTGTCTAAGGGTCGCTTTTATCCCTGAGAGCTGCAAGCTCACTTCCCAAGGGACAATGTACTGATAGGATTTGCAGGCGTGAACTCTCTACTGGAGAGCACGTGCAGGGAAGTAAAAAATAAACTCCCATGCGTACTTCACCAGGATGTTTTCGACACCAGCCTGACCCTATTCCTTTTCATCCTGAGGGCTCCAAAAACCTTTCTGTAAATTGCATCATATTCTTCGACATAATTTGGCAACACTTATGTGTTGCATAGGTTCAGCATCAGCCAACAGAAAGACTCCCTGTATTTGATGAGCAATGATGTCCATTCTGGACAAGAGTGCCATAACTGATTCTGAAAGACCTGATTACATCATACTCCACATTTGGAATTCAAAAAATATGATTGCATTTCATCCAAAGTTCTATTTTTAACATTGCCAAACCTCCCTTGTCACATAACTACCTCTTCATCTAACGTCTTTAATCTTCTTTGACGTTCAAGACAGGCCTAAAGACATCTTTCTTTGAAAATTTCTTCAGAAATTGACAACTCCCACCTTCCCCTGTCACTGCAGGGCAATGGGGAGAGGATCTGGCATATACAACAGACCAGGGGCAGCAGAATGCCTTTTTATTTGAGAGTGCCCAAACTCTTCCCCAGACCCTGCCCAAGCTCTGCCCCACGCCTCACGCCCATTATAATAGTACTAAGGGCTCTTTTTAAAAAGGTGTGCTAGCGGTTTTAGCGCGTGCTAGCTGCTACCATCTTTTAAGCAGATGTTAGTTTTTCAGCTAGTACACAGTAAAGCGCGTGCTAATCGTGTGCATGCGCTAAAAACGCTAGCGCACCTTCGTAAAAGGAGCCCTAATTGTAATGCCCGAAATCCCGGCAGTCTCAAGGTGGTGGCAGCAGCAGAGACGGTAGCAGCAGTGGAGGCCCTGAGACAGGACAACAGTCAGGGCAGGGGTAGCGGCAGTCTGGTGGCGGTGATGCATGCGCCACGAGGTGAGCAGACACAGAAGGTGGTAGGAAGTTATATGTCATATAACTTCTACTCCTTGGAGAGTGCTCCAGAAAAAATTCAAAATTCTGTGCACAAAATTAACAAATTCTGCAAGTTTATTTGTCAAAATTTAAACAATATTTTTCCTCATTATTATCCATATTCTATTGAAAATATTTAAAATAAAATGTTTTTTTTCTTCTACCTTGGTTGTCTGGATGTTTTATTTTTCTATCATGTTGGTTTCAGTTTGTCTTTTCTGCTTTTCTGTCATCTGCTAATTCTCCTTCAAGTGGCTGCTATCCATTTGTCTTTTTTCCTCTCTCCTTTCTATTCTCTCACTATGCCTTAGGGTTCTACTATTCTTAGCATCTTCCTTCTTCCACCTTTATAGCCCAGCATCTTCTCCTTCCTTCCTGCCCCATCCTTATAGCCTGACCTCCCTCTCTCTTCTCTCTTCCCTCCTGCACTTTTCCCCATGGGTCCAGCATTTGTCCCACTCTCTTGCCTTGCTCCCATTGCCAGGCATCTCTCCATCACTCCATTCTGCTCCTGGATTCAATATCTTCCCCTTCACCTCCTGTGTATCTCTTCCTCCGTCTTATCCAGCCCCATGTCCATCATTTCTCTCTCTCCCTCCCTTGTATACCTCCCACTGTGCAACATTCTTTCACTTCCTCCCTTCCACTGCCATATCCAACATTCGTTTCCTTCCCAATGTCCACTATCTCTCTCTCTCCCCCTGCCTTGTGCCCTGGGTCAAACCTCTCTGTCCCCCTCCATGCACAATCTTTCCCTTCCTCCTCTCCATTGTCATATATAACATTTCTCCCTCTTCCCTCATCATGCATGTCTCCCTCCCCTCCCCCTTTACTAACATCTTTCCTTCCTCCTCCCCCATGCTAGCATCTTTCTTCCTCCCCCCCCTCCTTCCCTTCTTGGTATCCTTCTTAAGTAAGGCTTGCTTCAGCGAGTTACGACATTGGCAGTGATTCCCACACACTAACTGTTGCTGACTCGGAAGCCTCTCCTGTACTTTGAAGAGACTTCTGGGTTAGTATTGGCAGTGTGTTGGAATCACTGCCAATACTGTGACCCGATGAAGCGACACCATTGCCAAAGGAAATTCTGCATGGAAAAAGGGAATTCTATGTGACTGCAATTCTATGGAAATTCTGTGTTGCACAGTTGCGCAAAATTCTGCCAGGAGTAAACTTTCTACTGCCAATTTTTTGGGGTACCGTGGCATCCTTGGCTCCCCCCCCCCCCAATGCCTATGCAATAAACTAGTTTCATCTCCCTGAACCGTTACCTAACCTTCTTTCTACATGATATACATCCTATTTTTTCTTCTCTGTCTCCCTCTTTTCTGTCTCCCTACATCAACATTGTTTTGAAATATTGTAAACCACCTAGATAATACTCCTGATAGGTGGAATATATATAAAAAAATAAACCTATAACTTGAATTTTAGGAAGTTTTAAATGACTCTCCCTCCTTGTCACCTGTAAAGCTCTGTGATAATTATCCTTGTTATCTGTATAATATATATGTGAAATATGTTTTAAATAAGGGAAATCTTATTGGAAAAAAGGTGTTTTATATGGTTTTATATGAGTCTGGAATCATCTTAAATCTAAAAAATAAAGCTCTTATAGCAGCCTCTGACCTTTAGGGGCTCCTATGGAAGGACTGTTATTAAATTCACTTATATCAAATATAGCAGCTGGTTTCATTACAATGCTGGCTGCTGCATGAACACAGCACCCTGTAATTTTGATCTACCACAGGGTCCTTAAATATTGTTGCACTTGAATAATTGCTCATAGTACTAAATTGCTCCCCATGACAATGTGCTTATATTGGCTTTTGTTCAAAACCAAAGCAAGCAAACAGAGATACCTAGTTTTATCCAGATGACGTCTCACCTACAAGCATTATTATTCAACATATGTTCCTTTCAGATATGCCTCACTAGGGCCTGATGTGTCTAAGTAGAAAAATCAGGTCTGAAATGCTTTACTTTCTTTAAAAAAGAATTTCTCTTTCTTAAAAGTTATTGTATAAAGAATTATAGATTGATATATTAGGGTTCCTTCACACTTTTTTCTGTGGAAAATTCAAACCCTTGATAAATCTTGCCCTGTATGCTGCTGTTATCGTTATTATGTGAACGACCACATCTAATACACAAATGGGGCATAATTATAGATCCTGCACATGGTCTAATGCAGTGCTTGAAAGAAATTGTGCATATAATGAAGGCAGCATATGCAAATCAAGTTTATGCATATTCATTGTGGATAACCTGAAAACCTGACTGGCAAGGGGGTACCTCTGTAACCCTTAATCCAATTCTCCAGTATAGGGCTTTAAAACTAAATAAAAATACTCCAGGATTGAATTGAGAAACACTGGTCTAATGATCCCATTAGTGAAGCATGCGAAGAGCAAAAGTATTGCCATGGATTCATCTTTTGCTGTGAACTCAGCATGACTTCAGGGAACAATGGTTCCAATGTTTCCTGTTAAATAGACAATACAGAGTGCTAAAAGATGGACTCACTCTGATTATTAGACTATACTATGTAGCGTACCGCAAGAACATAAGAATATCCTTATTGGATCAGACCAATGGTCCATCTAGCCCAGTATCCCGTCTTCACAGAGGCCAATTCAAGTCACAAGTACCTGGCAAAAACCCAAATAGTAGCAGCATTCCATGCCACCGATCCAGGGCAAGCAGTGGCTTCCCCCATGTCTGTCTCAACAGCAGATTATGGACTTTTCCTCCCGGAACTTGTCCATACCTTTTTTTAAAACCAGCTACAGTAACCTCCCTTACCACATGCTTTGGTAACACATTCCAGAGATTAAACTATTCTGTGAGTGAAAAAATATTTCCTTCTATTGGTTTTAAAAGTTTTACTCTGTAACTTCAAGTCTTTGTAAATCTTGATGCAGTAAAAAATCTATCCATTTGTACCCATTGTACACCACTCAGGATTTTGTAAACTTCAATCATATCTCTCCTCAGCTGTCTCTTTTCCAAGCTGAAGAGCCCTAACCTCTTTAGTTTTGCCTCATACGAGAGGAGTTCCATTCCCTTTATCATCTTGGTCACTCTTCTTTGAGCCTTTTCTAGTGCCGCCTTATCTTTATGGAGAAAAAGAGACCAGAACTGAATGCAGTACTCAAGGTGAAGTTGCACCATTGAGCGATAAGAACATAAGAAGTTGCCTCCACTGGGTCAGACCAGAGCTCCATCGTGCCTAGCGGTCCGCTCTAGCGGCGGCCCATCAGAGGCAGGACTCGCAGAGGGAAAGCGCCGACGCCAGCAGCCTGTCTTGATGGCCACCACTGCCAAGAAGCAGCCATGGTCGGAAGGTAGCCGTTACCGTCTGGAAGGAGAAGCGGTGATGCGATCTTGCTTTGGTTTGGGGGGTAAGGGTGCGCTTGCTGCCGGGAGAGAGCTTTGTCAGGGTTGCCATTGTTATGGGAGTAGCAGGGCGAGGGATCCATGCGGGTATTGATACGTTGCATACACTGTACTGCTTTTGTTCTTATTACAACAAACACCTGCAATGGGAAGCAATCAATGCAGCACAGCTGGAACTAGAATAAAATTAACAACGTGGGTGGTGGAGGAGGAGAGGGGGGGTCTGGTCATGACGTAAGCAGAGATACCAAGCCACACGCATTCCACTCCCTTCACGTGCATTCAGGGACCCGGAACACCCTATCCCCCTCCTCCCGCGCGATCTGGCATCTCTCCCTTCCTCTTCCACTCTCCCTGGTCCAGCATATCTGCTTTTGTGTGCTAATTCCATATATGATGCCTAAAAAAATTGACACCAATCAGAATGGCTCAGCGCAGTGGCGTAGTGAGGGTAAGAGGTGCCGTGGGTGAGCAGAGGGGGGATTTCCAGAAAGAAGGAAGGGGTACTGCTTTGGGGTGGGGTACAAGAGAAAGGGTAAAAAAGGAAGAGAAGCTGGTTGGGGGTGGAATATAGGGAAAGGAAGAATGGTCTTAGAGGCAAGGGAAGGAAGGATAGATAGGAATGTAGCTGGGACTAAAAGGGTGATAAATGCTGTGGAGGATCTATGAGGGCCAAAAGGGTACAGAGGACTATGGAAATGGTGAAAGGTGAGGTGGTGCGACTGGGATTAGTGGGAGGCAGGGTCCAGGCATGGAAGAAGCAGAGTATGGGTGGGGTCATGGTATAGGTGGGGCTATTCTAGCACCCGTTACTGTAACACATGTAACGGGCTAAAACACTAGTTTATAAATAAGTTAAATAGCACCGGTCCCAGGATAGATCCCTGTGGCATACCACTATTTACCTTCCTTCATTGAGAAAAATGGCCATTTAACCCTATCCTTTGGTTTCTGTCCGATAACCAATTCTTAATCCACAATTGAACATTGTCATCTATCCCATGACTCTTTAATTTTCTCAGGAGCCTCTCATGAGGATCTTTGTCAAAAGCTTTTTGGAAATCTAGATATACTACATCAACCGGCTCACCTTTATCCGCATGTTTATTCACACCTGTCTTCTGACAGGTGTGAATAAACATGTCATAAACATGTGAATAAACATGTCAAAGAAGTCATACAAATTGGTGAGGCAAATCTCCCTCGACTGAACCCAAGCTGACTCTCTCTACGTGTTCCACAATTTTATTTTTTTATAATCAATCAGTATCTATACAAAAATAAAACTCCCTCCCCCTCCAACATTACCATCAGGAATAATACCAAAACAAGATATACTCCCCTGGTTGTGTGGGTGCTAAAACAACGGAAAATAAAGATAAAGGACAACTATAACAAATCTACAAAAGATGTCAATGGACCCCAAACTAATTTGAATGTCTTATTATGCCCCAAGTGATGAGTGTTTTTTAAATGCTGGTCATTTCTGGCTAAATTAGACACAGATATTCAATGCCAGGCTATGTTCAGGCACCAATACTGAATATCCAGAGCTATTTGGGTTTATGCTGGCCACCAGCTTGTATGTGGATTCCAGATAATACTCAGCCAGGACCAGCAGAAGACAGTTATGTGGGCCCCTGCTGAATATTGGCTGGGACCCACATAAAGGAATTTATCTATGCATCAAACTCGTATCCCCAGTTACAACCCTCTATCAGAGGCCACTCTATCCACCTTCTTCACACAGAACCCCCCCTTTTTGATCTGACCCTCACCACTACCAAGTAAATGCCAAAAAATCCAACAGGACAGAGAACCCACGGGTATAAAACAGTACAAAAGGAAGTGGGAAAGGACAATGAACACTCCACTGAAGATCACTGAAGTAAAACAAAACTTGTTTATTTTAGAAAAGGACACAGCTTCTGCTTGTGTCCTTTTCTGAAATAAACAAGTTGGTTTTACATCAGTGATCTTCAGTGGAGTGTTCATTGTCCATTCCCACTCCCTACCACTACCACTCAGAACCCTACACCACCAATGCCTCCCCCCAAAATCTCCAGGACTGTGGTAGTCTAGTAGGAGGGGGGTAGGAGTAGTCCCCTTCTGCTCCTACCCTGCCTGGCTCCAGGTACAAAATTCCTGCCCTTTCTTGCTAGACCATCACAGATGACCCCTGGGTAGATCAAGTTTCACGTTTAAAGCTCACACAGATTTACTTGTCAAGAGATGCTTTACTACTGGTCAAGAGATGCTTTACTACCCTTTGGAAGTAGGAAATATTTGGATTTTATATCCTTTAAAATTTTGGTTCAATCGTCAATTCAAGTTTCAAGTTTTTAAGTTTTATTTTGATTTGATAAAACGCTTATTCCAATTTACTAAGAGAGTTACAATAAAATACGTTTAAAAATGTTGGTTAAAATTTTAAAACAAAATAATGGGTTAGACTGACAAATTTACAGACTAATTGATACACAAGGAACGGAGGAATTAAATTACAAATCAGTGCTTTAAAATAGAAAGAGCCTCAGATGGGAAAAACATTAGGGAGGGAATAGTATAAGCCTGGAGGATAACTATTTTACAATTAAAGATTAAAAGCATCTTTAAAAAGAAAACTTTTTAAATTATATTTAAAACGGCTAAGATCATTTTCATCTCTTAAATATTGAGGCAGAGTGTTCCAAAGTTGCGGGGCCATCACTGAAAACATATCGTAACGTCTGGTACCGATAACTTTCAAAGAAGGGACTACTATAAGCTTTTGGTTTATGGATCGGAGGGAGCGCGGTATATTATAAGGAATAAGCAATCTGTTAATAAATTGTGGTTCATTAGTGGACAGAGTTTTAAATGCTAAGAGTAATATTTTAAAGGTGATACGATGGTTGATGGGAAGTCAATGTGAATTAATCAGAAAGGGAGTAACATGATCATATTTTTTATCATTATGGATAAGTTTAACGGCTGTGTTTTGTATTATTTGAAGATGCTTCTTTTCTTTTTGTGTGATGTTTATCAGTAATGAGTTGCAATAATCCAGTTTGGCGATAATTAAGGAGTGGATGAGAATGTTTAATGATTTTGGCTCAAGAAACTTGGAGATCGAGCGAATCATGCGTAGTCTATAGAAGCAGAATTTAACAGTATTACTTATGTGTTCGTGATAAGAAAACTCATTGTCAATTATGACACCCAATATTTTTAAAGATGTTACTAAGTCCAAATGAATGCTATTGAGAGTGAAAGGAATAGTCAAGCTTATTCCCTTTTTCCACGGGAAAAGTAAAGCTTTTGTTTTTTTGAATGTTTAGAGCTAGCATGTTGGAATTAAGTCAGTCTTTGATTGTTTCAAGTTTTTTGTTGATCTCAAGTATTTCCTCTGTATTTTCTGGATTTAGGGGATGCAAGATTTGGATGTCATTGGCATATGCGTAAGTAGTAAAGCCTATCGATTGACATAGAATTAATAAAGGAGATAGAAAGATGTTAAACAATAGTGGGGATAGAATGGATCCTTGGGGAATGCCATAATTGACAGAATAAGACTTTGATGTCGTGCTATTGAAACTAACTATGGATGATCGATTAGAGAGGAAGGAAGTGAACCAATCAAGTATTTGGTCACAGACACCTATAGATTTTAGTCTGTCAAGAAGTAAGACATGATCGATGGTGTCAAATGCTGCTGACAGATCTAAAGAGAAAAGAATAACGGAGAAATGATGATCTAAGTGGTACAGTATATTTGTAGTCAGTCCAATCAGTGAGTACTCAGTATTGTGGTTTTTTCTAAATCCTGTCTGGTTTGGATGTAGAACATTGGTTGATTCAACGAAATCTGATAGTTGGTCAAATACTAATCTTTCTGTTAGTTTAGCCAAGAATGGTATATTAGCGATGGGGCGATAATTTGAAGCATCCTCGTGGCTAGATTTATGATCTTTTATTATTGGAAAAATTGTTGATGCTTTCCATAACTGAGGTAATGAACCCGTGTTAAGGCTCTTTAGAATAATTCTTTCCATATTAGATTACTGTAATATCATCTACTTAGGTTCCTATAAAAAACAATCAGTTGATTGAGAATGATACAAAATACAGCAATTTGTTTGATTTTTAATTTAAAAAAACATGATAATATCAGTTTATATTATCAAAAACTTCACTAGTTGCCGTTTGAAGCCAGAGTGTTATTTAAATTTGGTTGTATCTGTTTAAAAATTTTATTTGGTTTAGCACCAACTTATCTCTCTTCCCATTTTAGATTTTATACTATTAAGAAAAATACACGAAGCTCAGGTTGGTTCTCTTTCCCCTCAGTTAAAGAATGTCGTTATAAAAATTTTTTGGATAGGACCATGGCTTTCCAGGCAGGAGTAATGAATTCATGTTTGAACGCCTTAATCTCTCCATCCCTCACCTCTTATCAATGTCAGAAAAATCTTAAAACTTATCTATTCAAAAATATAACATGCATAATTGATTTTATTTTTAAAATTTATTAAGGTATTAAACTTCGAATCAATTTATGATTATTCGTACAATCAACTGTATTGTGTAATTTCTATTTACTATATTGTAATTAATTGTACTGTGTAATCACTATCTTCTACATGTTTTACAAGGTTGTTTCTTTTCCCTAGTGCTTTTATTCTGAATTGTGTTTTCTTCTATTTTAAAAATTGTTTTATGACTTTGCATTTCTGTTCCCTAGTGTAATACCATTGTGTAAACCGCCACAAACTGATGGTTTGGCGGTATATAAAAATGAATTATTATTATTATGGCTTGATATACCACTTTAATTTCCAAAACAGTTTACATTATACAAATTCTAACAAAACTCTTTAAAAAAATAGGGTAAAGACATACATGTTAAAAATTTTAATGGACTAGATATGATACATAAGGAAACTGGGTGGGGTTATATTACTTAAAATAAACATGAGATGGTGAAGGATAAAACAGGATAAGGGAAGTAATCTGAGAAGAGCTCTTGGACTAGATCTCGTACGCATCTTTAAAGAGGTTTTGAGATTAGACTTGAAATTATTAGAATTAGTTTCCTGTCTCAAGGTTATTGGAAGAGAGTTCCATAATGTAGGTGCTACCATTGAGTAAATGGTTTTATGAGGTATGTCATAGAATAACTGTCGAATGGAGGGAATTATGAGAAGATGTTGTTGTGTTCTTGAAGGGTCACAATGGGTGGAAAGTATCGGAGGAGGATCTGAGTGTTGAAGGTTAGATCAGGAAAGGGTGTTTCTGAGTAGGGCACCATATCAAAAGGGGGATTTCTGAAGGGAGAGAATGGATCAGAAAGTGGAGCCAATGGCAGAGGATCGGAACTGGGGAAAGGGAATTTGGGAGATTGGAGTGGGAGATCAGGGAGATGGGGGAATGATTGGATAAGCAACCCAACAACTGCAATCTGGAAGTTATTGGGTGCTGACCAATATTCAGTGCCAACATCCGCATAGCTAAGGGCTCCTTTTACAAAGGTGCGTTAGGGCCTTAACGTGTGGAATAGCGTGTGCTAGCCGCTACCGCCTCCTCTTGAGCATGCGGTAGTTTTTAGGCTAGCGTGCGCGCACTAAAAACACTAGCGCACCTTTGTAAGTGTCCGACTTTAAGACAGTCTTTTTTATTTTGTTTTTTTATTCTTTATTTTCAATTTTTCCAAGAAATTAACATACAAGAATACTCTTGAATCAGAAATATAGATAGAAAACAAGTAAATAGTAGAATACTGTATACAAGTATACTGTAGTATTCAGGCAATATAGAGTTTTCCTTAGACCACTAAAGTGTGTGTGTGTGTGGGGGGGGGCAGGGTTGTACTAAAGAAAAAAAGGAGAAATATAAAGGAAAACTATTTATCTACCGTATTTTCACGCAGATAACGCGCACCCGTGTATAACGCGAACACGGGTATAGCGCGCAGAAACCACGATATTATGTATAAAAACTTTTGTATACCGCGCTCACGGGTATAACGCGCATGCTGCCCGACTGTCCTTTCGCCCGCCCCGACTCTCCTCTGGCCACCCCGACTCTCCTTTCGCCCGCCCCGACTCTCCTCTGGCCACCCCGACTCTCCTTTCGCCCTCCCCGACTTTCCGTGCGCTGTCCCGACTCTCCGTTTACCCGCCCTGCCCTGCCCCCCCCGGCAGGACCACTCGCACACCCACCCCGAAGGACCGCCGACTCCCCGACAATATCGGGCCAGAAGGGAGCCCAAACCCTCCTGGCCACGGCGACCCCCTACCCCCACCCCGCACTACATTATGGGCAGGAGGGATCCCAGGCCCTCCTGCCCTCGATGCAAACCCCCCTCCCTCCAACGACTGCCCCCCCCAAGAACCTCCGACCGCCCCCTCATAAATGCTTTTATTAGAAGCTTATGGCTTGCCCACTAAATATCCTCCCTTCTGGAAGACACAGCAGAGAGTCTAATAAGAGCCCACGAGATACAAAAGTTTTTCTACATAGTTCCCACCCCGCCCGACGCCCGATTCACCCTCCCCAGCAGGACCGCTCGCACCCCCACCCCGAACGACCGCTCGCACGCGCTCCCACCCGCACCCGCGATCGGAGCAAGAGGGAGCCCAAGCCCTCTTGCCCGGCCGACTCCCCGACAATATCGGGCCAGGAGGGAGCCCAAACCCTCCTGGCCACGGCGACCCCCTACCCCCGCCCCGCACTACATTACGGGCAGGAGGGATCCCAGGCCCTCCTGCCCTCGACGCAAACCCCCCCCCCTCCCACGACCGCCCCCCCCAAGAACCCCCGACCGCCCCCCCAGCCGACCCGCGACCCCCCTGGCCGCCCCCCACGACACCCCCACCCCCCTTCCCCGTACCTTTGGTAGTTGGCCGGACAGACGGGAGCCAAACCCGCCTGTCTGGCAGGCAGCCAACGACGGAATGAGGCCGGATTGGCCCATCCGTCCCAAAGCTCCGCCTACTGGTGGGGCCTAAGGCGCGTGGGCCAATCAGAATAGGCCCTGGAGCCTTAGGTCCCACCTGGGGGCGCGGCCTGAGGCACATGGGCCCAACCCGACCATGTGCCTCAGGCCGCGCCCCCAGGTGGGACCTAAGGCTCCAGGGCCTATTCTGATTGGCCCACGCGCCTTAGGCCCCACCAATAGGCGGAGCTTTGGGACGGATGGGCCAATCCGGCCTCATTCCGTCGTTGGCTGCCTGCCGGACAGGCGGGTTTGGCTCCCGTCTGTCCGGCCAACTACCAAAGGTACGGGGAAGGGGGGTGGGGGTGTCGTGGGGGTCGGCCAGGGGGGTCGCGGGTCGGCTGGGGGGGCGGTCGGAGGTTCTTGGGGGGGGGCGGTCGTTGGAGGGAGGGGGGTTTGCGTCGAGGGCAGGAGGGCCTGGGATCCCTCCTGCCCTTAATGTAGTGCGGGGTGGGGGTAGGGGGTCGCCGTGGCCAGGAGGGTTTGGGCTCCCTCCTGGCCCGATATTGTCGGGGAGTCGGCCGGGCAAGAGGGCTTGGGCTCCCTCTTGCTCCGATCGCGGGTGCGGGTGGGAGCGCGTGCGAGCGGTCGTTCGGGGTGGGGGTGCTAGCGGTCCTGCTGGGGGGGTGAATCGGGCGTCGGGCGGGGTGGGAACTATGTAGAAAAACTTTTGTATACCGCGCTCACGCGTATAACGCGCGGTAGGTAAAAACGCGTATAACGCGCGCGTTATATGCGTGAAAATACGGTAATTGAAGAGACAGTCTTTTTGTGTTCCTATGTAGTCATTTAGCTCTGTGTTCACCAACACTAACACTGGTACTCACCTAACTCCTGGGCCCTGCCCAATTCCATCCTGGACCACCCTCCTCGGTTTGAGAATGGCTCGTCAGAACTAATATTTAGCAGCACTGCCTAGTTAAGTGCTGCTGAATATCAACAACCAGCCTGCTTAGCATGGTTTAACTGAGTAGGAATCTCTCCAGCCGCTTGGTATAAATACTTATATAAGGCATTCTAATTACTGCTAGATAATGGTAATGGTCTTTAGGGCTCTGGGCCACTACCAAAAAAGCATCTAGGTTTTAGTCTTCATACAGTGCAAATTTTAAAAATGTGAACATAGTTTCTGAATACAGAATTTGTATATGTTGGTTACTGTTAAAACCGAGCCTGTTTTGTGGGGGGACAGGATTCAAATGTCAAAGTTTCCACTTATATTAACCACATTCCTGATATAGTACTATGGTTCTCTAATTACTGAAAGATTGCTAGATTGGAATCATCTGACCTTGCACTTTCTTATCAGCAGAGACAAAGTCAATGCTGAACTGAGGAGAGGATTTAAGAATGAAATCCTACATGTAGTTGATTGTTCCACCCTCCCCCCATACTTTCCAATTGTTGTCGTATGAAAAATTCCTTCACTGTGAAAAATCATTGGTAGCATAGTGGTTAGAGAAGCAGATACTGAACCAAAAAAGCCAGGGTTCAAATCTCTCACTGATTCTCCTTGTGAACTTGGGCAAGTTGCTTTATTTTCCATTAGGTAGGAATCTGTTGTGAGCCCATTTGCACAGAAAAGTATATCCTGTACTGTACTTTGAGCCTGGATTTGTAAAAAGTGCTTAATACATTTCAAATCCAAATCTCTCCCTGTAGTGGAGGGCAGCAGTTGCCTTTGTCCATTTTTTCAGCATTGTAATTAGCAGCCCATGGAGAAGCCTTCATAGAGGGCCCTTTAAACAGATGTGGTGGTGGGAAAAAAATGACAACGATGACAACTGTTTGATACACTCTTAGCTATGCACTGTGTGAAAAATGCACTGTGTGATTGAAACGAGTCTTAATTTGAATCAGTAGGTTCAGTGGAAATCGCAAGATAGCCCCAGGCCATTGCGCTTATCTGGATAGCAGGTGCTATCTGACAAGTACTTCTGAATATTGATCTATTAAGTCCATTAACAAAAATGCAAAGAAAATGATGACAGATAAAGACCATATGGCCTATCTAGTCGTCCCATCCATACTGTCTACTCTCCTTTCCTCTTCGTATTTTCCTGATTTCAGATAGAGTCTTTGTCTCCACCAATATATTATTCCACATATCTACTAACCTTTCTGAAAAGAAGTATGTTCCCATAGAAATCTTTCCTCAAATTATGTACATTGAGTTCTTAAAATGTGGAATATAGCATTTCTTTTATGTAAAACTGCTTGACATTCTCTACTGTACCTTTTTCCCATTCCAGTGCCATACTGAGCCCATAGGTAATCACTGTAGGTGATACAAAATACTAAAAATGTATTTTGTCATTCTTGCTGACCTTTTCAATGCTTTTTTTAGAGTTTGGAGCAGTACTAGAAGACTAGAGAAGGACAGATGTGTTCCCTCTCCACAAAAGTGGAAGAAAGAAGTAGGGAACTACTCATACAGGATGGTAAGTCTGACTTCTGTGGTAAGTAAATTAATGAAAACACATTTAAAACAAAGAATAGTGACTTTTCTGGAATCCAGTGGTTTATAGGACCTTAGCAACATGAATTCACTAGAATTGTCGGACAAATCTGATCAATTTCTTTGACTGGGTGATACAGGAAAGCACTAGATGTGGTATATTTAGATTTTAACAAAGTCTTTGATATTGTTCCATACAGGTATCTAATAAATAAACTGAGTGCCCTTGATATGGGCCCCAAAGTAACGGAATGGGTTAGGAATTGGTTGAGTGGAAGGTGACAATGGGTAGTGGGTAATGAAGATCACTCTGAGGAAAGTTACCAGTCGTGTGCCTCAAGGTTCAGTTCTTGGGCCTGTTCTTTTAAACATTTTTTGTAAGCAATATTGCTAAAGGCTGTCAGGTGAGATTTGCCTCTTTGCGGATGATACCAAAATCTGTAACAGAGTAGACATTTTGATAGTGTGAATCCAAGTTTCCAAGTTTATTTATTTCTTGTTACACCATCTATCCCAAGTATCTAGACGGTTTACAATAGGTTAAAAGAAAAAAGAATAAAATATTATCTAAAACATTGTGGAGGGAAGACAGACAAACAAATATAAGAGGGAGGTTGGAGAGGGAAGTAAAGTTACAATAAAATTAGCTTTGGAAAAGGGTATCGGGTAGGAATAGAACAGTAGGTGAGGGAAATATATTTGACAGAAGGGTATAAGATGGTTAACCTGCATCGAAACCATCTTGAAATAGGAAAGTTTTTAATTTAGATTTGAATGCTGGTAAGGAAGATTCAAGTCTGAGTTTGTTGGGCATTGCATTCCATAGAGGAGAAGATAGATTTGTGGGTATGATCATAGAAAATTTCACAAATAAAGGGCACTGCAAGAAGAATTTGAGTGCTGGATCTTAGAGAGAGGAGTTAGGGGAGTAATAAGTTTGTCGATGAATGCGAGAGAGTTTGTAAGTCTTATTTTAAAGGTGGGAAGGAGTAGTTTATAGGTGATCCAATGGGAAATAGGTAGCCAGTGTGCTTTTCAGAGCAAGGGTTAATGTGATTATATTTATTTGCCTTATGGATAAGTTTTATTGCCATGTTTTGTAAGATCTGTAGCCTGCAGATTTCTTTTTGTGTCGAACCTTGATATAAGGAATTTCAATAGTCAATATGGGAAATAACAAGAGAGTGAGTAAGGATGTTGCGAGAGGATGAATCTAGAAGCGAAGAAATAGAGCGGATCATTTTTTGTTTAAAGAAGGATTTTTTTGACAACAGTACTAATTTGTCAAGAGTAACTCCCAGTAATTTTATTCTAGAGTCCATTTTGATCGAGGTGTTTTTGATACAGATGGGGGTCGTAAGATCTTCCTTGTCAGAGCAATGAAACAGTATACCTTTGGCTTTTTTCTACATTCAGACAAGTATGTTTTGGCTCAACCAAAGACTGATTTGGTCAAGTTTTCAATTTAAATCAAGAATCTCTTCGGAGTTGTCAGGGTTCAGAGGGTATAAGAGCTGAATATTGGCGTAAGCAAAAGTGGTGAAACTGATAGATTGGGTTAGAGTCAGCAGTGGTGCCAGAAAACTTTTGAAGAGTTGGTGAATAACATGAGGAAGGTTGAATAACATAAAGGTTGAATAACATAATGAAGCTTGAAGAATGGTCTGAAATTTGTCTGCTAGGATTTAATGCTAAGAAATGCAAGGTCATTGATTTGGGCTGCAAAAATCCAAAACAAAAAAACAATTTAGGGGGTGAAGAAATTTTTTGCACGAAAGAGGAACAGGACTTGGGTGTGATAATATGTGATGATCTAAAGGTGGCCAAATAGGTAGAAAAGGCAATGGCGAAAGCTAAAAAGGGAGAGGTATGGCCAGTAAGAAAAAGGAGGTATTGATGCCTCTGTATAAGACTCTGGAGAGACCTCATTTAGAATATTGTGCACAATTCTGGAGACCGCACCTTCAAAATGAAATAAACAGGATGGAGTCGGTCCTGAGGAAGGCTACTAAAATGGTCGGTGGTCTTCGTCTTAACACATATGGGGACAGATTTAAAGATCTCAATATGTATACTTTGGAGGAAAGGCGGGAAAGGGGAGATATAGAGATGTTTAAATACCTTTGTGACATAAATACATTTGTTATTAATATCTGGCAATATTTTCCTTTCATCATTGTTCTCCCTGCCATATCGTAATACAGAGTAGAAACTATGGAGTGTTAGATTTTGCAGCATCTGACTAAAGAGTGCTAATGCATTTGTCACTGTTTACATTCTGAACAGTTCATAGCTGTTTTAGTGTCTCTCGAGAGGTGATTCATGGTAGAATGCCATCTCAAGCAGATTCTATAATCCTTGAACAAGTTATGACATTCTCCTAGATACATATTTATTATTATTTATTTCGCATGACTTATATTCCTCTAATCCAATAAATCATGTTCAGGGTAGATTGCAAAATAAAGTATAAACAATGTATAAGTCAAGCACAGCACACTAACCACATACTGGGGGTAATTTTGGAAGCATATTAAAATTCTCAAAAGGCACTTATTTTATTTTTATAAACATCAAAAAGTCTCAAAGGTAATAATGTATTATGTATTATTAATGTTCTATGTTACTGCCCTGTGCAGAGCCACAATCAAAAAATGGCTGCCATGAGTTTTGGTTGTCTCATCTCAAAAAAGATGTGGAGGGCCATTTTTTATATGATGTCTAAATCCGAGTTTAGACGTTTTGTGGAACTCACATAAAAATCCAGTACCAAACACGCCCAGTTTCAAAACATCTATCAAGTTTGTTTGTTTTTTAATGGCCATTTTGCATATGTGTGTCTTATCTTTTTTGAAACATTTTTGAAAAAAAAAAATATCCAAAAGTAAAGTACACAAAACAAGTCATCAAGATGTAGGAGAGACCAGCATTTTTAGTTGACTGGCCACACAGACATACCAGCAGAGCAGTGGGATATCCTAGGAGGCACTGCAGTGAACTTCACCTAAAAAAGACCCAGGTATACATTTCATTATAAATCCTTATAGTGTATGGTGAGCCCTCCAAAACCACCCAAACCTACTGGACCCAGCTGTATACCTGTATATAGGTATAGTGAGATTTGGGTGGGTTTTGGAAGACTCACATATTCCACCATAAGTGTGGTAGTTAGAGCCTAGTCTCTCTTGGAACAGGTGATTGCTAAAGCTGGGAGTTTGCTGAAGAGCCAAAGCGAAACAGAGGCTGATTAGATGAGACTCTTTAGGTTGGAAATACCCCAGTAAGTGCAATGGGAAGACAGCTGCCAAGGAATGGTGGGGTGGCATGACAAAATCAGCAGAAAACAATATTTGACTGTTGCAGAGAGCTGTGATAGCCTATTTCGAAGGGTTTTCCATATATATTTGAAGTGACCATGGTGCCTTGGGGGTGTGGAACTGTGCTATTGATAAAAGGAAAATAAAGAAACTGTTTGCTAAGGCACTTGATCAGGCTGCATTTGGTTGATTGAGCTGTTTGTATCTAGCCAGAGGCAGCATCTAATCACATTAAGTCAAGTCCAGAGGTCTTAATTATAAGTTTTTTTATAGAATGGAAGAAATGCTTGATAAATAAGGTCAACAGTTTGAATTCAGGCTTTTTTGTTACATTAATCTGATCCTTGTGATCTAATTTCACATTGCATGTGATCTAATTTCATATTTCACTAATAATGCAAATATTTATATTTTTCAAACCATTCCAAATGTAATTATAGTTAGGATATAAATTAAAAGGTTAACGTGTTCATTTCTATCACTTACCATTTCTCTTTTCCTAGCATACATCAAGCACATTTGCTTGGCCTTCACTAAGGATGAGCCAGGCCAACAGCAACAGACACAGACATACTGCAACTGACACAAATGATGATTTAACATAGTTCTCTTTCTTGTGTAGTCCACATCTTGGTTACATAGTTCTCTTTCTTGTGTAGTCCACATCTTGGTTACAGTTCAGTTTACTTACCATTTTCTCATTTTATGTAAAAATCAAGATCAGCAAATAATTTGCAGGTGACATTTATTTCTGCATATTTAAGTGGGCTAACATGGTGACTGCTATACTTTCTTTAACTTGCACATTGCAGGTATGAGTGGGTGAGCCAGAAGGCAAAGAATAGCCAAATAATGCCCTCATAGTAATATGTTTACGTCTGACATAAGAGCTGTCTTATTAGGACAGACCAAAGGTCTATCAATCCCAGTATCCTGTTTCCAACAGTGTCCAACCTAGGTTACAAATACCTGGCAAGATCCCAAGGAGTAAAACAGATTTTATGCTGCTTATCCTAGGAATAAGCAGTGGATTTCTCCTAGTCCATCTTAATAATGGCTTATGGACTTTTAGGAAATTATTCAAATCTCTTTTACACCCTGCTATCCCCACATTCTCCAGCAATGAATTCCAGAGTTTAATTGTACATTGAGTAAAGAAATATTTTCTTCGGTTTGGTTTAAATCTACTTCCCAGTAGATTCATCACATGCATCCTAATCCTAGTATTTATGGAAAGAGTAAACAAGTAATTCACATCTACCTGTTTGGTTTCACTTTCATTTTGAAAGGTCAGCTCTGAACATTTTTCATTTCTGAAGGCTAGCTCCGGACATTCTTCATAGTTCATCTAAGGCAGGGGTGTCCAATGTCGGTCCTCGAGGGCCGCAATCCAGTCGGGTTTTCAGGATTTCCCCAATGAATATGCATGAGATCTGTGTGCATGCACTGCTTTCAATGCATATTCATTGGGGAAATCCTGAAAACCCGACTGGATTGCGGCCCTCGAGGACCGACATTGGACACCCCTGATCTAAGGCATTAGGTACCACACTTTTTGTGTCAGCAAATTTGGGACCCCTGAGGAAGGCTGATCATTAGCAGAAACACAGACCGTGTAGGGTCTGAGTCTCACTTTTGTGAGCATGTACCATCAGCAACACATTCTGTACCTAATTAATCCTGAGGTTGCTTCAAATTGACTAGTTGAATAAATAATTTTTTCCTGGACATCCAGAGACTTGTATTCTTCTTTGTGTTATCATTTCCAGTTTCGTCCTTGAAACACTGGTCCTTCTTTTCTGCTTGTACTTGCTCACACCTACCTTTTCCACTCCACTCAATATTTTACAAACCTCTAGTTTATATCTCCTGAACTGTTTCTTCTTCAGGATGGAGAGCCCTAGTTGCTTTAGTCTTTTCTTATAGGAATGTCGTCCTATACCTTTTATAATTTATATTGCCCTTCTCTGTACCTTTTCTAATTCTGTTATATCTTTTTTGAGGTGCAGCAAACAGAATTGCACACAGTATCTGAGGTGAAGCTGCATCATGAAGTAATACAAGGGCATTATAACATTCTCATCTTTGTTTTCCATTCCTTTTCTGATAATTCCTGATATTCCTAACATTTGCTTTCTTAGTCGTTGTCACACACTGGAGGCTGTACCTTCAAAAAGATATAAAAAGGATGGTGTGTGGTCTTCGTGATAAGGCTTATAGGGACAGACTTAAAGATATCAATCTGTATACTTTGGAGGAAAGGCTGGAGAGGGGAGATATGATAGAGTCGTTTAATACCTACATAATATAAATGTGCATGAGTCGAGTCTCTTTCATTTGAAAGGAAACTCTGCAATGAGAAAGCATAGGATGAAGTTAAGAGGTGATAGGTTCCGGAGTAATCTGAGAAAATACTTTTTTACAGAAAGGGTGGTAGATGTGTGGAACAGTCTCCTGAAAGAGGTGGTGGAAACAGAGACTGTGTCTGAATTCAAGATGGCCTGGGATAGGCAGACTAGATGAGACATTTGGCCTTTATCTGCCATCATGTTTCTGTTTCTAACTATCCTCAGCAATGACACGTAGATCACTTTCCTGGACCGTGACTGCTAAAGTGGAACCCTGCATCATGTAGCTATAGTTCAGGTTCCTCTTTCCCACAAGTATCAATTTGCACTTGCTCACATTAAACATCATCTGTCATTTTGATGTCCAGTCTCCCAATCTTGCAAGGTCCTCTTGGAATTTTTCACAATCTTCTTGAGATTTAACAACTTTGAGCAACCTTGTGTCATCAGCAAATTTAATTATCTCACTAGCTATCCCCATCTCTAGACCACTGATAAATATATGATCTCAGCTTAGACCCTTGAGGAACCCCACTATTTACCCTTCTCCATTGAAATATTAACCATTTAACCCTACTCTCTGTTTTCTGTCTTTCAACTGGATTTTAATCCATAATAGGATGTTACCTCCTATCCCATGACTTTCTAATTTCCTCAGAAGTCTTTCATGAGGTACTTGTCAAATGCCTTTTGTAAATCCAAATACACAATATTGACTGTCTCACCTTTTTCCGCATGTTTATTCACCCCTTCAAAGAAATGTAGTAGATTGGTGAGGCAAGATTTTCCATGACTAAATCCATGCTGGCTCTGTCTCATTAATCAATGCATATGTATGTGCCCTATCATTTTGTCCTTTATAATAGTTTCTACCATTTTGCCCGGTACTGACATCAGACTCACCGGTCTATAATTTCCTAGCTCACCTATGAACCCTTTTAAAAAATTTATATTCACCAAGATTTCCCTAATTTCCTTATGGTAATTTGTGAGATAATTTGGGCCAGATGTAAAGGCCCATTTGTATAGAATGTAGAGACTGCAGATCAATACCACAAAAGAATAGTACAAAGATACATAAAAATTAGCACTAATTATTGCCAATAATTGGTTGTTAAAGCCAATTAGCCTCTAATTAATCAATTAGGCTATGAGGTATATAATCAAAATGAAAATGTTTATAAACCCGCCTAAATCAGCACTTGCACGATCAAAAAGACAGATCATCCAAGTGCTGATAATCAAAACGGGTTTTAGACATATCTGAAAGCAGCTTAGTCCTTTGGACTGCTGCTGTGCATCCAGAGAAAAAAGGGGCATTTATTGAAGAGTGGTTAGGATGGGAGGTGGGCTGACTAAACATGGTCGTCCTGCAGCGATAATTGAAAGTTTGACTAGACTGCCTAGACGGAACTTATACGTTGTGACCTAGGCGATCTAATAACTGGTCTAATTGCACAGAAGGTATCCAAAGTGACCAGATAACCACTTCAGGGACAAAGTACAGCCCCCCCTCCACTCCCCCAGTGATCACTGACCCTCCCCACACACCGCCATAAAAATCGGAATAAAAACATACATAGCTGCCTCCAGAACATCAGCACCTGGCATAGGAAAGCCTACTAGAACTGCACAGAGGTGGCTTAAGTAGTCTGGGGGGTGGGCTAGTGAACCATAGAGAGGAGGACCCAGGCCCATAAGCCACTCTAACCACTGCTAAATCTACTAAATTCATGTGAAAAATGTGAGTCCACCAAAAAAAAAACCCAAATCCTACTGTACTGCCATATACTTTAGATGCCACCTGCAGTCATAAGGGCTATTGGGGTGGTGTATTGCTATTATTCTTAGGGTAATGCTATATCCCACTTTCCCTTCCCCTCACCAGCTCTCTGACTGGGAAAATTAATAGCATACACAGATGACTGAAAGCATAATATAGGTTTATTCATACAATTTTATAATAATGAAATCATGCAGTAAGGAATCAATAATTTGTTACCATATATTGCATCATCACTCTGATATCGGGGGACTAGCGAAACATCGGAGGCAGCGCATTCATCTCATATCAGCATCACACGGCTCTTCAGCAGTGGAGAAGTCCCGAGAAGTCCCGATTCCACTGAGTTCTGCCTGTCTTTTTATGCCCAGATTATGGTCAGGATCCGGTTTATGTACGTGTTCAAACATGAACATGTACTCAAAGTATTATGGTCAGGATCCGGTTTATGTATTGTGCTCAAACATGAGCATATAGGCACTTTTTTACTCAAAGTATTATGGTCAGGATCCGGTTTATGCATATCCTGCTTTTCCCCCTTTCTCGATTGAGTCATCCATATCCTGTTTTGACTAAATCTGGCTCACCAGGTGCAAGTTATCTTTCTGAACTCTAGTTCCCCTTTTTAAAAAAAGAAAGTTGTTATTCCGTATTAAGATCCCTTTTTGCATGGCAGATGGTTTCTTAAACAGTCATTGTTACAAAAAACAACTCTCAGACTCCAGGTATGTCCCATACGTATCACATTCGGTCCTTAACAATGAGTGTTGTATGTAACCATCATCACTTTTTGTTGTTTACAACAAATGCCATATGCCACATAACAATTCCAGATAGATAAAATTATTACCAGAATAACAACTATTAACAGAGGATGGATGATCCAATCCAGAGTCGTTTTGGCTGAAGGTGAGTATCCTAAAAATATATCCCACCAATGATGTGAAGTAGCATCAGCTATTCCTGATCCTATTGTCACTATCGAGTCTGCTGCAATAGTGGTGGTAAGCTGATGAGCCATAATACTTTGATTTAGGTATTGGATGGCACTCTGTATTTTGGTTGATTGAGTTAATATGTTCTTAAATCTGGTCAAATTTACATCCCAATTTGGAACATCCCATTTAGTGCTATTCCAAATGATAGCTACGTGTTTATCCACATCGGAAGTTAATATGAATGTGTCATTTTCCCAGTGTAATACTGAAATGTTATGAATACATCCCGAAAAAGGCACTGCCATTCCTGGTATCACTGGTTGATCAGTTACTACACATACTACTTGTGGTGCTATTTCGACCATATACCTATATGTTATTGGCATAATAGTCCATTCACATTTGTTTACAGTATTTTGCAATAAACATGGTTCATATACAGCAGATTGTAATTTACAAACTTTTCCATTTAAAGTGTTATCACAAAAAGTTAAATCATGGGTACGATTATACATATCTATCACCTGTCCATAAAAGGTGGGGGTCCAAAAGTGTTGATTAGGAGCTGACCCAATTAGTAAAGGCATCACTATGTATTTACACATTATACTCTGTTTGGTTACATTGTAAATGGTAAAATATCCCTGACATAGGGTTTCCTCACACCTTATCCCCGAACTAGGTATTTGTAGCCAATGGCCTGCACGGATTACATCAGAAAAAACGGTCCTCCACACTTGTTCATTTGCTGTCAAAAGTTGTGTTTGAAAGACATTTTTCTGTTGTTGCTGCTGTAATGTTTGCAAAGAACATATAGTCCAATTGATTATGTGAGTAATATTAGTATCTATAAGGAAGGTTAGAGAATTACTAGCATTAAAAAGATCTAACATATCGTTATCCACGCCAGCTGCTAGTGTCATTGGGTACCAAATAGTAGGCATCCAATTAGCTTGTATAGTTAAAGCATCATTAATTTTACTTCCAGCGTTATGCAGCCTATTTGCTAAAGATTCCATATGTCCACATTAGTTGTGATGTTAGCTATTGTACATCTCTGTCCTTTTTCACAACTAAACTTTTCCTGTTGTCGTCTGCTGGTAGCACTTCTCCATCCCCATTGAAATCGAGCATTGTCATCCAAAACCAGACGCCTAGCCGGAGTCCATCCTTCTACGTGACCCAAAGATACGATACCAAGGACGGTGAATACACATAGGACGATTAGGGTTTCCTGTAAAATTAAACACAGTATTACTCCCGTAGGTAACATTTCTCCTGTGGGACATATTCCCATCTTTCTACCCCGGGCCTCATTATCAAGAGCGTACGGTCTTGTCCCACTGCTATCACTTCAGCGGGAGAAGGGGGACCATTTCGGTTGCTAATCCATATTTTGGCCCCAACATTTACAGTATTTGTGGATCCAAACCCTTTTGCCCCCCCTAACCGTCAATTCTGTAGGGGCTGTGGGTTCTCTCACCGGAGCTATATATATAGGAATTAGCAACAGTTGTGCAATTCTTTCTCCCTGTGTTGATAGTCAGCATCAATTACCCCTCCCAAGACAGTTATTCCTTTTGAGGCATAACTGGATCTGGTTACCAATTGCTCATAATGTTCTTTCGGAATTTTTCTCTGTGTTCTCCACAGCTCTAGTGGTGGAATGTGGTACTGCTGGTAGTGTAAATCCTGGAAGGAAAGCACATGTTCATTAATAAAAGAACAAAGAAAAGAAACACATGGCACGTTTTCCCCTCTGCAAACAGTACTAATTCTTGTATTGCAGAGTCACAGTCTCTGTGTTCCTGAAACACAAAACACACAGATTAAATAGACTTATTTCAGGGTCCTGTGGTACCATATATGGCCACAGGAAAATTTAAACAGGCAGATACATTCTAAAATTAGACTGTCTTTTTCCTAACATCAGGGAATTATTCTTCTTAATCCATATTCTTTATTAGGTTCCTATCCTGAAGAGCTTACTTGTAAAAAGTAAGCAAAATTTCAATTCCGAATTCATCCACTTACATAAAAGTTTATTATACTTATTCTTTTCCGGTAACAAGGTTAACAAGCCTTTTGTTTCACATTTATTTTAATTGTATAGGTACTTAACCTCTACTTTTGTTAATCTTTTTATTTTAAACTTCCCAATTTAATTTTAAAATGCATTTAAATTTAATTACTCCCTAATCATACATTTCGGGCAATGCATACTTTTAAAAAATACTTTATAAACCATGCAGGGGCACAAAAAGTCATATTCAAAACTAATTTGAAACACTGAGATAAAGGCAAAGAAACTTTTTTTCTTTTGCACACCGTCACAAACACAATATTTCTTTTAAGCATGGCATCTATTGCTAGAATAAATCTTTCTTCTTTTCAGAAAAGTATTCTTTTACTGTAACATGCCTGAGATCCAGCTTTCACATATCTTACCTTCAAACAAATGTGCTGTATAAACCAGCAGGCACTCTTACAACTGCCAGAACATGTAACTATCTGGCTTGACAAAATTATTTGTCTCAAATCACATTCCTTATTCTAACATACTTTGCATTACCTTTCTTTCAACATTCTAATAAACAAGGGAAAAATTCAGGCTACATTCTCGTACAGAACTTTCAGACAAACAGCTCCTAAACTACTAAAATACCTTAATTATTCTTAACAGCACAGATCTACACTGCCAAAACTCTTTTGAACTTAAATCAACATACGCAAACATTCTTTGTTTCTTGAACATCAAAAACAACAAGAACTTTTCCCCACGGCTGATCGGAATTCCAAACAGCATACATTTCCCTGTGTATGCTCGTAAAGTTTTCATTCTAAAAATCTAAAAATCCTCCTGCTGCTAACAAGGTAATTGCAAGTTACTACATTTGAAATCCACCATATGTTAATATTTAAGCACATTTTAAAGATCGATACCTATTTCTGAAAGATATCTCAGCAGCTCAGACAAAGAAAATCTCCATACTGTGGAATTTCCCTCCTTCTCTTCTTTTTATACTTATATTGTGCCACTTTTACAGCTGCTCTTTCTGCTACATCCTGATAATGTTCCAGTTTATCCTTTAATAATTTACTATTACATTCCAGCACCAGACACCGTCCCTCTAATTCTAACCTACTCTGTTCTACTCTCCCTTTCTCATTAAGTGCCGTCTGCAACCGCTTGTGCACCCCACGGTATGCAGAGGCCAACACCCAACTCCTTCGAGCCAGGGTAACTGCTTCACCTGTTTTCACAGGGATTGTTTCAAGTACTTGTACACCATTCTTTGGTTTAAGTGCCGTCTGCAACCGCTTGTGCACCCCACGGTATGCAGAGGCCAACACCCAACTCCTTCGAGCCAGGGTAACTGCTTCACCTGTTTTCACAGGGATTGTTTCAAGTACTTGTACCACATTCTTTGGTTCAAATTCCCTTAATTCCTTATTCCATGATTCCACCAATCCATGATTGGCCATTTCTGCCGCTATTATTTCATACGGGTCCCCGGTCCAGCCAGGTATCCCTGCAGGTTCTTTTTTTAGATTTCTCCTTATGCCGGAACATTGTTCGGTCTTATTTAGGGAGATCCTGCCGACTACGCCAATTAATGTACTGCTATTATTCTTAGGGTAATGCTATATCCCACTTTCCCTTCCCCTCACCAGCTCCCTGACTGGGAAAATTAATAGCATACACAGATGACTGAAAGCATAATATAGGTTTATTCATACAATTTTAGAATAATGAAATCATGCAGTAAGGAATCAATAATTTATTACCATATATTGCATCATCACTCCGATATCGGGGGACTAGCGAAACATCGGAGGCAGCGCATTCATCTCATATCAGCATCACACGGCTCTTCAGCAGTGGAGAAGTCCCGATTCCACTGAGTTCTGCCTGTCTTTTTATGCCCAGATTATGGTCAGGATCCGGTTTATCAAAGTATTATGGTCAGGATCCGGTTCCTGTATTGTGCTCAAACATGAGCATATAGGCACTTTTTTACTCAAAGTATTATGGTCAGGATCCGGTTTATGCATATCCTGCTTTTCCCCCTTTCTCGATTGAGTCATCCATATCCTGTTTTGACTAAATCTGGCTCACCAGGTGCAAGTTATCTTTCTGAACTCTAGTTCCCCTTTTAAAAAAAGAAAGTTGTTATTTGGTATTAGGATCCTTTTAGTAGAAGATGGTTTCTTAAACAGCCATTGTTACTAAAAACAACTCTCATATCATATATATCCCATACGTATCACAGGTGGTACAGGTGAATATAATAGGTTTGGAGGGGGCTCACCATGATCTGCAAGGGAGCTATGGTGAGATGTTTATGTGACACCCTTTTTGTGAAGTTCACAGCAGTGCCCTGTAAGGTGCCCCACTACTCTGTTGCTATGTCTGGGTGGCTAGTCCATCACTTTGCTGACCTCTCCCACATCCAAAAGGTCTTTTTCTAGGTGTTTTGGACGTGGACGATTTTTGGACGAGAATGTGGTATGAAGATAAAGGTACTAGCAGTCTGGACGATAATTAGACGATTCTCCAAAAAAAGAAATTTGGGACATATTTTTTGAGAATAGGCTTTGGACACTGCCGACTTTAGGTGACTAGTGCTCTATGCCCAAAACGGACTTAGCCTTGTTTTTTTATTATGCCGCTCCACATATATAACTTACTTTATTCTATAACTTGGATGGACAACTTTGTGCATTAACCCCTGAATTCTGCAAAAGGCACTAAAAATTGCATGCACAAAACTGGATATGTGCCCAATTTGCATGCATAATTTAATTGAATAATTGGGATCTTAACAAGCAATTATTAATGCTGATTGAACATAAGAACATAAGAACATAAGAAATGCCTCTGCTGGGTCAGACCCGAGGTCCATCGTGCCCAGCAGTCCGCTCACGCGGTGGCCCAGCAGGTCCAGGACCTGTGCAGTAATCTTCTATCTATACCCCTCTATCTTCTTTTCCAGTAGGAATTTGTCTAATCCTTTCTTGAAGCCCAGTACCGTACTCTGCCCAATCACGTCCTCTGGAAGCGCATTCCAGGTGTCCACCACACGTTGGGTAAAAAAGAACTTCCTAGTATTTGTTTTGAATCTGTCTCCTATCAACTTTTCCGAGTGCCCTCTTGTTCTTTTATTATTCGAGAGTTTGAAGAATCTGTCCCTCTCCACTCTCTCTATGCCCTTCATGATCTTATAAGTCTCTATCATATCCCCTCTAAGTCTTCTCTTCTCCAGGGAAAATAGACCCAGCTTCTCCAATCTCTCAGCATATGACAGGTTTTCCATACCTTTTATCAGACGCGTCGCTCTCCTCTGAACCCTCTCGACTAATGCCATATCCTTCTTAAGGTACGGCGACCAATATTGGACGCAGTACTCCAAATGCGGGCGCACCATTGCCCAATACAATGGCAGGATAACCTCTTTCGTTCTGGCTGTAATACCCTTTTTGATTATACCAAGCATTCTATTCGCTCTCTTAGCGGCCGCTGCACACTGTGCCGTCGGCTTCAATGTCATGTCCACCAATACCCCCAAGTCCCTTTCCTGGGTACTTTTATTTAATAATATCCCTCCCATTGTATAGTTGTACCTCGAGTTTCTGCTCCCCACATGTAATACCTTACATTTCTCAACGTTGAACTTCATCTGCCATCTCATCGCCCAATCTTCTAGTTTGTTCAAGTCCCTTTGCAATTCTTCGCATTCCTCTGTAGTCCGAGCTCCATTAAACAGTTTAGTGTCATCCGCAAATTTTATTATCTCGCACTTCGTCCCTGTTTCTAGATCATTTATGAAGATATTAAATAGTAGCGGCCCGAGCACCGAGCCCTGCGGGACGCCACTCGTGACCCTCCTCCAGTCGGAGTAGTGACCCTTCAGTCCTACCCTTTGTTTTCTACCCTCCAATCAGTTTCTGATCCATCTATGTATGTCACCTTCCACCCCATGGTTCTTCAGTTTCCGGAGTAGACGTTCATGGGGCACCTTGTCAAAGGCTTTTTGGAAATCTAGATATATGATGTCAATGGGGTCTCCTTTGTCCATCTGTTTGTTAATCCCTTCGAAGAAATGCAATAAGTTTGTTTGGCACGATCTTCCCTTGCAGAAACCATGCTGGCTGGCTGTCAGAAGTTCGTGTTTTTCAAAATGTTGATCAATGCTTTCTTTTATCAGTGCTTCTGCCATTTTCCCAGGAACTGAAGTCAGGCTCACTGGCCTGTAGTTTCCCGGATCACCTCTTGATCCCTTTTTAAAGATGGGCGTAACGTTGGCTATTTTCCAATCCTCCGGGATCTCGCCTGTTTTCAGGGATAAGTTGCAAATTTGCTGCAGTAGTTCCGCTATCTCCTCCTTTAATTCCTTCAGAACCCTTGGATGTATGCCATCCGGACCCGGAGATTTGTCAGTTTTTAGTTTTTCGATCTGCCTACGAACGTCCTCAATGCTCACTTCTATGAATGTTAATTTTTCTGCTTGACTTCCATTGAAGAATTTCTCAGGTTCCGGCATGTTGGATGTGTTTTCGTTAGTAAATACAGATGAGAAGAACATTGAAATTAATTAAAAATTATATACATAAATGTAGGTGCAGGATCCACATGTGGTTCCAAAAACGGGGCATAGTCATGGAAGGACCAGGGGAATTCCTACAATTCATATGCACCGTTACAGAATAAGGTCTGTGTGTGTATGGGGGTGGGGGGAATCTTGTGATGCAGTGAGAAGCAGGCTGGTCTCTGTCTTGCTCCCAGTCCCCCTTACCCTAATCCAGGATAATCAGAACTTTTGGCTGGATAATTGAGACTCTAGACTTCATTGCACAGTGTGACTTCACTTTATGGGCAAATTTGTAAAGAAATCAGGAGATAATATGGCCTCAAGACAGAAGAAAGACAAAGAGCAAAGCAGGTCACAAGAAGGCAATATGGTGGCCAGGAATTTGTAGTTGGCTTTGCAAATAATGGAGGCTCAGATTTCATAATTTATTACTACGGTAGTCCAAGCTTTGGAGTCGCAATTAGAAAAACTTTCCAGACAATTTCAAACCTTGGAGACTTTGATGACAGAATTAATGCAGAGAAAATCTGTTCTAGATGAATGAGTCTTCATTCTGGAGGATACCAAGGAGCTTAAATAAGCATAGGCAATGCAGGCTGTAAAATTGGTGGACCTAGAGAACAGGTTCAATGCACAATAATTTGCACCAAGGGGCCTCCCTAAATCCATCCAATGTTTACCTCAGATATTGGAGTAGTGGCTATTATCAGAGCTCAAATAACAGATCATTCGGAGCTCTGTGTCATTGAGCTAGCGCATAGGCTGGGACGCCGACAGGATGGTCAGTCCAGACCGCATGTTGTGATTGTCAAGATTCTTAACTACGCACATAAGGTGGAAATACTAAGGAAATATCACACCAAGAAAGATCATCTTACTTATGAAGAGATGCCAATAAAAATGTTCCAAGACTATGTGGCTGCTCAGCTTGTAAGAAGAAGGAAATTTACATCTGTTTGCCAATCATTATTTGAACGCAAGATTAGATTCATGCTCCTGAACATAATGCTGCTTAAAATATATATCATCATGGTGTCTGGAAAACTTTTGATTCTCATGGAGAAGCACAAGAATTTATTAATGCTTCATCTTCTGTCGAAACTGAGAAAAACTGATATGTTTTCTTGGCTACTTTTTGGATTAATTCTTTCCAACTGAAGCATCCAGTTTTAGCATATCTCAATTTCACATTAATAGAGACTTGTTCTTCTTTTATTTTTCTGGTGGTATTTGAGTATAATATGCATGGTTGATATATCCTTTTCTTTATGTCTCATTGCTATGTTTATTTGAAAACAATATTCATTAATATTGTGCTCGGGAAGGGGGGAGGCATGGCATTAAACATGCTCTCCAGTACTCCTGTACAGTGGAATGTGCAGGTGTGCTAGTAGTGGAAGTGTATGTTTATGGGGGAATGGGGTAGTGTTTGAGTGGGTAGAAGATTAGGGGAGTGGGATGTGATAGCTTATAAGATTCGAAGAGTACTGCTGTGGGTTTTCAGTCATAATAATTGTCTTTTGGTGATACTCAGGGTGAGGGCTGAGCGCCCAGCTATGACATCTCTTTCTGTTGATGCTTCGATGCACGAGTGGGTCTCCTGGCTAAGAATGGATAAATCAATTAGAATTCTCTCTTGGAATGTAGCAGGTATCACCTTGCCAGTGAAATGAAGCAAACTGTTGGCAGCTTTCAATAGACAGGCTGCAGACATAATTTGCCTTCAGGAGATTTGCTTATCTATCAAAGAATATGAAAAAATAAAGTCTCGCTAGGTGGGGGAGGTTTTTCTTCAACATTGGGAGGAAAACTGGGTGGAATAAGCCATATTGTTTAGAAAGAATTTACATTATATGGCTGAAATGCTCCATAATAGTTATGATGGTTGGATACTGTTGTGACTCAATATTCAGAGATATAGTTGGTGTCAGTTCTGAGACTTCATTCCTTTAGAAGCTACTGGAGATTGGCACTCACAAATTAACTGGCCCTCTTACTGTGACTGGTGATTTCAATTTGGTACTTGATGCAATGATGGATGGGTCAGTAGCATCTCTCAAATCAAAGGGACCTTCTCCTCTTTATTGCTTTTGTAGAACCCTGTCATTGGTGGACTCTTGGAGACTCTTCTGTTCTGATGAGTGTGATTATACCCACATTTCTAGAGCCCATTATATAGTGTCTCGGTTAGATTATATTTTAGTTAGTGAAACTTTGTTCTGTAAAGTTTGATCTGCTGAGATAGGTCCAGAGGAAATCTTAGATCATGCCATGATTTGGATGGATTTGGAACTTGTGAAGGTTTCCCCTGTGATTAGAATGTGGCAATTCCTGCCCTATCTATATTCTAGCCCAGATTTCCAAAGGTATGCTATACAAAAAATGGGAAGATTATGAGTCCAATAATGCCCAACATATTGATAACCCCATATTATTTTGGGACACAGCCAAAGCAGTAATGTATGGGGATATCTTGACCTATGTTAACATATGACGTAAGAAACTAACATTGTGGAGCCCATAATCAAAAGACATAGATGTCCAAAAAGTATCCTAAATTAACACATGGATGTCCTAATCGCCAGGACGTCCAAGTGCCGATAATTGAAACTATCTTTCTGTATGTAGCAAGGTACTCCAGCCTCTGTATGTTCAGAGCACGAGATGTGTGTGGTGGAAGCATGTTATGGGTGGGCTTTGGGCAGTCTCAAGGGCAGGTCAGACATGAACGTCTTACTGCGATAATCAAACATTTTGCAAGACATACTGGACAGAACTTATACGTTTGGAACTAGACCTGTTTTAGAAGGGTGTAAGTACCACAAAGGAGCCCAAATTGACCAGATGACCACTGCATCATGGTAAGGCACCACCACACTCCCCCAGTGCTCACGGATCCCCTCACACCGACAAAGATTAAAATACAAATGTATGTAGATTTGTATTTTAATCTTTGTGGGCATGAGGGGATCCATGAGCACTGGGGGTTTAATCTCGCTTCTCTACAACACTGTACCACAAATGTAACCCATCTTGCTGTAAGTCACAATGATTCCTTATTGAAAATTGCAGAATATAAGAAGTTGTATTGTATTGTATATTTGTGTACCATTATTAATTAGTAGAGCAGAGAATCTTTCCTAAATATGCAAATCTACTAAATCAAAAGCACCAGAACCATCTAATGAAATTTTTTTTTAAAGTTTCATTTTGATCTAAACCTTCTTTCAATACCTCCACAATAGACAACAATAATAATTCGACATTATGTGCCTGCCAAAACCCAAACTGGAATGGACTTAGGCAGCCAACATTCTCCACAAACTTCTCTAACTGTTGTAAAACTAATTTCTCCAAAACCTTTCCCAAGAACATAACCACCGATATAGAATGATAATTATACATCAAAATAGCTTTTAAACCTTCCTTTTTCAAAATTGGTTTAACAGTGAACTGCTTACAGATATCTGGAATCACACAATCTCTTAATGATTTATTCACAATTCTGGTAAAAACAGGAGAGACCTCTGAAGCCAACTGCCTTAGAATCCCTTTATTAAAAGGTCCTTCAAATGTCCTACTTGTATGCATAACTGTTGATATTCTATAACCATAGGAGCTCATTTTCAAAGCACTTACATAAAGTGCCATAGTAACCTATGACATTTTGTGCATCTAAATGCTTTGAAAAGGAGCCCCTTAGGGCTGGATTCTGGAAACAGCACTGAAATTGGTTGCCACCTACATAAGTGGCGCTGTTCATGTGTCAATAATGGTATGACGCCATTTACAGAATCGCAGCCACATCAAGAATAGGCGCTGGAAATGTAGACCCGGGTTTTACAGGCCTACATTTATGATGCCTACCTGTGATGAGAATCCCTTCTACCAAAGCGCCTTCCATGCACTTTAGGCACCTGGGCCAGTCAGAACCGTCGGCCTCTTCCCAGTACATCCTGAGATGGAATGGGCATGGCCTAAGACTTGGAGGGGGGGGGCAGTAGGAGGAAATGGGTCTCCCTCCTGCAGGGCTACTTCAGGAGGGGTATGTGCCAAAGATTCTGGGGGGGGGGGGGATTATGAAGATCGAAGGGGCCAGTGGCAGGAGAGAGTGGAAATCCCTACTGCCAATTTTGGGGGTAATTGTTGAGGGAGTCCCCTTCCTCAGGGAGGCCTGCCGGCCCAGCTGATCGGATATTCCCTTGCCATGATCAGCTCAACTGGCTGTGTCTACTTTTAATGTTTCAAATGTAGGCTAACATTTTGCTCCCTAGACCCGTGACAAATGCCTACAGTGTAGATGTCCTGCCTCAGGGTTGGTTTTTTTTTTTAACGTGCATCCCGATTGGCTGCCAGATGGCAGTAGGATGCCTTCTGCCACCTACAATTGGGATTCCCGTTTATAGAATCAGCCCCTAAATGTCTTGTTAGTGCCAATTTGCAGCTAATTGGTCAATTACATAGAAACAAATAGAATATGAAGGCAGATAAAGACCATATGGCCTAATTAAGTTACAGACAACTGCAGGTATTCTATAAACTGTGTGCTTAATTTTGTCTGTTAAGTACAAAATTGTCTGTACAAAATTATAGAATGAGGAAGATAATACAAACAGCTGATAATAAAATGAAATTAAAGTATATTTTTAATCAATAAGCAGTCAAGTATGAACCTTAGCAAAAAACACTCCAAGATCTTCTTGATTCAGTCCATATGATTTAAAAGTGAATTGCTGTTCAATCCTCAAAAGTAATGTGTCAAGATCTCCACTCCTCCATGATAAATATGGCATAGAAACAACAACAAAAAGGAAATCATTAAAGTTATGTTTTTTCAAGAATGAAGCAGTTTGTCTGTTATGCTTCTTTTAAAGCCATGTTTATGTTCAATTGATCTTCTATTAAACTGTCAATATTTTTTGTACATATAAAAGACTACAAGGGCTGATGACCAATAAACCACTTTCTCATTTTTGCAAACTGAAAGGTATCTTAAACTATAATCCTCTCCTGTTATGGGGTGAAAGAATGACTAGCCGGGGAAGTTATCAATCTGTTATAGGGCAATAACCTGCATTATTTGACCCTTAATATGACAAAGGGCACTAACACAGGTTGTCTTGCCCTAATGCAAAGTTATTTAAGTAAATGCAAGAAACAAAGTAAAGATATTCAAAACATTGAAATATATATAAAGCAGCTTATTATGTGCCTTGCTATGTACACCTGGTGTACACTGCAAGCCACGTACAGCCGGTAAACTAATCCCAGCTAAAAATTAAACTTCTTATACCATTCAGGGCCTTCAGGTCTGCATCTTTAAAGGGCCACTAGCCTGCCCTCCACCCTCTGATTTGCATCTGCATCTCCCTGACCCATCACCACCCTGGTGATTAGAACCCCCTCCCCCAAGAAAACCCCTGATAAGGACCCCTTGAAAAGGATCCCTCCCAATAACAATTCTCCCCACCTCTGATGAGGAACCCCATCACCCAACAAAAACCCCTCTCCCCGATGTGAACCCCCACCCCAGGGGCCAACCAGCCTGTACCTAATGGTCTAATGGGTCCTTTGGGAAGGAGCGATAGATAGTTGCGCCTGCTCTTATTGGTCTCATCCCTCAAAATTGTGCCCCTAGTGGTAGTCTTGCACTACTACTGCTAGGAGTCATGTTTCCGTATGCTGGTTATTTCACCTAAGAAATATTCTGGGAATATGCTAGTATCTTGAATAGCTCGTATTTGCAAGGGGGAAATACATAAGGGCAGAGTATGAGCAGGATGCACACTTATGCGGATTGGTTTTTTTACTGCATCAAGATTTACAAAGACAAGGGGACACTTGACGAAGTTACACAGTAATACTTTTAAAACCAATAGGAGGAAATATTTTTTCACTCAGAGAATAGTTAAGCTCTGGAATGCGTTGCCAGAAGACGTGGTAAAAGCAGTTAATGAGCTGTTTTTTTAAAAAAGGTTGGACAAGTTCCTGGAGGAAAAGTCCTTAGTCACCCCTTTGTTACAAAAAGCCCACTGGTTGCCTGTTCTACATAGGATTACATATAAAATTTCCCTCTTGACCTTTAAAACTATGCAAACTAATGCCCCGGCATTCATAGATAGACTACTGATCCCCTATGATCCTTCCAGAACCTAAAATTTATTGACCCTGGGGGTCCTATAAAGGTGAGTACGTGGGAAACAATTATAGCTGCCACTGCTGAAGTTAAAATTATTGCTTTGTATAATAAAATCTTTGTCAAAGGAAACACACAAAAAAGGAAGCTTATTCCTGCAACTTAGGAGAATAGGGATAATAATTGATTAACTCTTCTGGTAACCCTCTCAAAGTACACGAGATAGATTGTGAGCCCACTAGAACAGAGAGGGAAAAAATGCTTTAGTAACTGAATAAATTCATGTAAACCATTCTGAGCTCCCCTGGAAGAATGGTATAGAAAATTGAATAAATATATAAATAACCCCCCCTTTTACAATAGCAGTTTTTAGCACAGGCCGGCATGTTCTGCACTGCTCCCAATGCTCATGGGAACTCTATGAGTGTTGTGAGCAGCGCAGAGTATTCAGAATGCTGGCCTGTGCTAAAAACCACTATTGCGATATTGTAAAAGGGAGGGGGAAGGGGTAAGTGTGTAATCTTAGGGGAAAAGGCTTGAGTACCTGAATAAATTCATATAAACCATTCAGAGAATGGTATAGAAAATTAAATAAATAAACAGAAAAATGAATGAAAACTAACCTTTGGTTCAGATTCTTCTCCACACTGTCCTCTCTGGGTAGTTTTATCCTTGGCCTGCACAGATTGGGGATGGATATGAGTGGTAACATACAGAGATGTGGTGGTTATTTTTTAAAAGTACTTACGTAAAATGTAAAAGTATTGGTTTCAAAAATAGTGAAGTAAAAGTACTCAAGTACAAAATAGTGAAGTAAGAGTACTCGAGTACAAAAAGTACAGCTCTTAAAATTACTTTTTTTTATTTTATTATTATTACTATTTTATTAATCAATTTTCAAAATTTAACAAGCATTTTAAACATCTTGTACAGAAAAGATTACGGCAAATAGGATAAACATTAAAGAAGAAAATCAAGTAAAAACCCCAAACATAACAATCTCTAGTCCTCAATTTGTGATCCAAGATTTTTAATGAGTGGATACTATAATTATTAATTTAAAGAAGAAAAAGAAAAGAGGAAATAAGACTAACTAATCATTATATGAGAGAGTCAAATTAAATCATTGCTGTTGTTCCTTTTTTCTCCAGGTGCTTCAAGGTTAAAAATCCAGGTTTTAACAACAGAAATTGGCATCTTCAGGATTGGGTCTCTTTACAGACATCTGGAAAAACCTGAATTTTCTTACCAAGGAACTCTATTCCTATTCTTAAAGTATAATTTCATCAACCAATTTTTATCTAATGTAAGTGCTACAGTCACCAAGAGAGTTGCGGACTTAGCCTGCTCTGTTACTGAGATCTCCAGCAGTGTTGTTACATCTAATTGTTGACTCTGATCAACTTCTTGTTGCTCTTTAGAATTACTAGGCAAATAATATACTTGAGTACATGGAGGAATTGACTCCTCAGTAACACCCAGGGCTCTTTTTACTAAGCTGCAGTAGCGTTTTTAGCACGCGCTGCAGATTAGCGCATGCTGCCCCCCCCCCCCCCGCGCTATGCGGAAAAACTAACGCCAGCTCAATTAGCGTCTAGCGCGCGGGGCATTGTAGCGAGTGCTAAAACCGCTAGCGCAGCTTAGTAAAAGGGGCCCCTATTATCTCAACTAAATACCTTTTCAACATTTCTCGAGGCTTAATAGAGAAAACATGGGGGAAATTCAAAAAATGCAAATGCGCGGACATTATTTTCTAACATTTCTATTTTCCTCCTTAAGCTCGTAGTATCTTTTATCAAGGTTTAAAACTACTTTTTAATTACAAAGTAAAAAGTATTCAAGTTAGATCTCAAAATCTATTAGGTTAACAAGCAGTACTGATTTGTGATTATGGACTCCTGGTACATTGATTCAAGTATTGGCAAGGATCATATGTACTTATCAACCTTCTTAGCAAGCTTGTTAAAACTGTTAGTGAGCCTATGTTGAAATTGTTTTGTAAGAATAGACCCCTTCCCCTAAATCACTGAGAAAACCCAGAAAACCACTGTTTGTAATTCTAATCTTCATTCACACCAGAGTGATCCCTTGTTTACTTTTATATAAGAAAAGGAAACAGAAGTGTGAAGTGTATTGTTTGTAAAATTAAGAAAGATAACATTAGCATTCGCAACTGAAAGCTAATCACCATGAATCAATAATCATACAACTCAATTTTATTGGAATAAATATTTGGCCGCAGCTTTATTATCTATCTTATTATTATCTCCTCTTACAATTATAATCCATGTCCAAAACCAACAAACCCCCAATGCATATTTCACACATCCCCAGGGAGCTATTTGTTGTCGAAACTAGCTCCCATTAAGTCTTTAAACTTATAACATTTCCCCAAACATAACCCACAGTGACACCAGGCCATGCTTCCCCTCCCCCCAAACATGACCCACGGTGACGCCAGGCCATGCTTCCCCTTTCAGCTGTGTTACATTTACTTATTTATTAACTGCTCATCCCATTTTCTGCCCCGCCCAAAGCTGCAACCACCTCCTCAACCCCATAAGCTCAAACCTACCCAAATCCACATTTAACCTGTAACCCCCCCTCCCCCCCCCCCACACACACACAAACACCAACACTGACACAAAACATACCACCAGCAAACATGGGAGGGAGGGATAATTTTTTCCTGAAGAGACTACTCTACTCTTCCCCTTTCTTCATAGAACTCCCTCTAACCTGCCACAATATCCACCCAATCTCATGACTGCTCCACCCCCATCACCTTAGAAACCTCCCCAATCCTTTTTCTTCTTACAGGCTATCTCTATTAACCCTTTCTTACCTCCTCTTATAAACTTCTCAATCCTTATTCTACAGACCCTTGACATCACCTCATATATTCTCCTCACCTTCTGGCCCCCCTCCCATTTTACCCACACCACCATCCAATAAATATTACCAGCAGGTGACATCAGCTCATCTAATGTTATATCATACCAGATGAGTCTGGTGTTCTTCTAAAACCATTTACAAAAGTAAAATTAATCTACAATGAAAATGGTATGCATATAGCAAATCATTTGATCATATAAAACAAGCACACACCTCTTCCCTCCTCCACACACACACACACACACACACACGCAAACATCAGACACCTTTTTTTTTTTTTTTTTTTTTTCAAACCCCCAAGTGCATCACCCACTGTTTTTCACAGCCTCCCTCCCCATGCTCTGGGCCTCTCACTGCTTCCCTCTCTGCACCCTCACCAGCTTCAACATGGGGTGAGAAGGAGCAGCCCAGCAGCATGTCAGGCTGCTTCTTGTTTTTCTGTTGCCATGGTCTCTGGCAATTCCTTTAAGCTGCGCAGGAGGGCCTGTATGTCAGTAGCTACCAGGGACCAAGGTGGCAGAGTATGCCTGATATGCTCCAGGCCCATCACTCACTCTAATCATCCATCCATCCATCCATCTTTATTCCAGCCCGCCCTTTTCTTTTTTTTACAGGCCCTGGGCCTCCCCATATGCTCCAGGCTCCTCCTTCCCTCACTCCCTGCACCCTTACCAACTTCAGCATGGCACGAGGAGAAGCAACCCAGCAGCAAGTCTTCCAGCAACATTTACAAGAATTATGGTTCAGGCAATGCAGGGACTAATGATGTCAGTTTGGTTCTGAACTTCCGGTCCCAGCTCCTCTATTTTATGGGATCAGAGGTTTGGGCCCAATCATCTGTTAACTGGGTCTGACATCACCTGTAGAGGGGAAGAAGCAGAGGTATGGTCCTGGAAATACTTGTTAAACATGTATTTCATTACAAAGTACAAAAGTACAGCTTACTTGTAATGAGTTACAAGTAAAAAGGAAGGCAAAAAAAAAAAGTTATCTCGTGACAAGTAAAAGTACTGACAATTGAACTTACTGTAACTATAAAATGAATTTTCGCACCACATGTGGGAGAAAAGTAGTCATGACTGTAAACATCACAGTGCCGTCCATTTGAAAGTAAAAACAAATATAGCCACATGCAACAGTTTTAAAAATAATTGTGTTTAAATATTCACAAAAAAGTATGTTCTCATACTAAATGAGAGGATACCAGCACCGAACCAGTGTCAAAAAAACATATCTAACTTTTAGAACGTATAATCATTACAAAGGTGGAAAAAAATGAAACAGTATGAGTCATTAAAATTTTCATGAATAAATGCATCAAAAATTCAAAAAAGACTGCATGATCACCTTCTCTAGGATATCCAAGTGACAATTTAAAGATATAATTGGGAAGGAATTATGTGATTATACAGTCTTTTTGAATTTTTGATGCATTTATTTATGAGATTTTTAATGAAATCATTTGGGCATTGAAGATATAGGGGTTAGTATTCAATCATTGGTGGTGAATTGCTGTAATATCCTTATCTTTCAATCTCTAAGCAAAATATAAATAGGATGCAGATCATCCAAAATATAGAAACATAGAATATGACAGCAGAAAAGGGCCATCGGCTCAAGAAGTCTGCCCACTCTAAGAACCCTCCCTCCAAGCACTTCCTTGAAGCTTATCCCATTTTCTCTTAAAATTGAGCATGTTGCTGGCCTCAATTACCTGATGTGGAAGATCATTCCAACGATCAACCACCCTTTCGATGAAGAAATACTTTCTAGGTCCACCATGAAATCTACCACCCTTGATTTTTAACGGATGCCCTCTTGTTGCCGTAGGTCCTGTAAGGAAAAAGATGTCCTACCTCAATACGGCCAGTAACATATTTGAACGTCTCTATCATGTCTCCCTTCTCTCTGTGTTCCTCGAGATAGTATAGCTGCAACTTACCTAGACATTCGTCATATGGGAGATCCTTGAGGCCTGAGAACATCCTAGTGGCCATTCGCTGATCCGACTCCATTCTCAGCACATCCTTTTGATAATGTGGCCTCCAAAATTGAACACATTATTCCAGATGAGGTCTCACCATGGACCTGTACAACGGCATTATAACTTCAGGCTTTCGGCTGACAAAACTTCTACGGATGCAAACCAGCATTTGTCTAGCCTTGGATGATGCTTTCTCCACTTGATTGGCAGTCTTCATATCTTCACTAATGATTACTCAAACAGTTCTTATTAAGGTCTCACCATTCAGGGTGTAAGTTCTGTGTGGGTTTCTGCTGCCAAGGTGCATAACCTTACACTTTTTGGCATTAAAACTCAGTTGCCAAGTTGTGGACCATTGTTCCAGTAAAAGTAGGTCCTGTGTCATAGTGTCAGGCACGTTGCCTTTGCCCACTACGTTGCACAGTTTAGCGTCATCAGCAAATAATGCAATTTTACCTCGAAGTCCCTGAGACAGGTCCCGTACAAAGATATTAAATAGGATTGGACCCAAGACCGAGCCCTGCGGCACTCCACTGATCACTTCCAATATTTCGGAGGGAGTACCATTTACCACCACCCTCTGGAGTCTGCCACTAAGCCAGTCTTTAACCCATGCAGTTAATGTTTCTCTTAGTCCCAATGAACTCATCTTGTTCAGTAACCTACGGTGTGGGACACTATCAAAAGCCTTACTGAAGTCCAAATACACGACATCCAGGGACACTCCCATATCTAACTTTTTTGTTACCCAGTCAAAGAAGCTGATTAGATTGGATTGGCAGGACCTTCCCTTTGTAAATCCATGCTGGTGGGGATCCCTCAGCCTCTCGTTGCTCGGGATCGCATCTAATTTGTGTTTAATCAACGTTTCCATAAGTTTGCACACTATTGATGTGAGACTTACCGGTAAGGTTGATCTTTGGATTGAAACGAACAGACCATGTTTCGCAGTATTATTATAAATTGTATTGGTTGACAGTTGAGGCTAGAGTGATTTTCAAATTGGGCTGTTTATGTTTTAATGGATTGCTTATGTTTGAATGGATTGCTGCCTAGCTATCTCTTTGATTCTTTCAAACTTGTTAATAGGAAACATTTACATATAGTATGCCTCTTTGATTTTCCATCTATAAAGGGATGTGTCTACAAACGTTTCCTTGGTAAAATGTTGGTATTTCAGGCAGCTTTATGGGAAAAAGAAATTGGTATTCATACATCATTTCTCAAATCTTATTCAGCCTTTAGAAAAATGTTGAAAAAACATATCTTTTTTGGTAAACATCATGACTAATTCACTGTGATCTATTACATTTCAGCTTTTAGATAATTGTTGGAAATATAATCTCTGGTAAACTTTATGATCGATTGTGATCTGCTACATTGTTAGTAATTCTTGACTTGTAAACTGCACAGAACCGTGAGGTCATTGCGATACATAAGAATCTATGTAATGTGATAATCGTTTTTTGCAGAGATGGCTAGCACATAGCTGGTTAGGCTGATATTCATTATCAGTGGCATAACAAGGGAGGTTGGCGCTTGGGATGGTGGTGCCCAGCATTAGGTGCCATGTGCCCCCCTATGTTTCCCCTTTGCTTGGGCACCCCTGCCCCCTGTGTACCTCTTGAAATGTTTTCCGGCGCAAGAAGCATCTTCCACCTGCTGCTCACACCCATTCTCGGCTCCCTTCTGATGTCACATCCTGGTCCCGTGACCAAGAAGTGATGTCAGAAGGGGGCTGAGGCTGGCGCAAGCAGCAGGCGGAAGATGCTGCTTGCGCCGCTGAACATTTCAAGAGGTACACCAGGGGGCAAAGGGGAGGCAAGGCGCTGGTGCCACCCGCGAAGATGGTGCCTGGAGCAGTCTGCCTCCCATCCCCCCCCTTACTATGCTATTGTTCACTATGTAATCAGCTATGGGGTAGTGCATAGAGGGCCCCTTTAATAAATCCACATTAGCAAGTCTTGTGCGGCAAATGCGACGCAGCCCATTCACGTCCTATGAGCTGCGTTGCATTTGCTGTGCTGGGTCTCACTACCATGGCTCTGTAAAACGGGTCCAAAGATAGGACTGGCTTTTATGTGGTCCTAGTTAAGCAGTTATCCTGGCCGGTTAAGTGCTGAATATTGGCACTTAACTGGCCAAGGGTTGATCTGCCCCTCAACAATAGCTGGTTTTTACTTAGGTGCTAACCACTAATTTTCAGCGGTGCTTAACCCGTTATTGCTGCTGAAAATGAGTGCATAGCCCTGAACAAGTGGCTTACCCAGTCAGCGACTATTTCTGGCCAGTTATATTGTTTTTAATATCAACCCCTTTTGCCATGATTAAAAGCAGGATGTGGTTTTGACACCAGTTTGTTGCTAGCTTCCTCTCGTTTGTTATGAGCATAAAAGTTTTTTCTGTAATTGTACAAAAATTCTTTCTTAGATCATTACTGTGGAGTTATATTTATTTTTGCATTGTGTGTGGTCCCCCCCAGTTCATTTGTCTCGGTCAGAAGGTTTTTAGAAAAATTAGCAGTTAAGTTGTAGCAAATATGGACCCAAGTTCAGCAGCAGGGACCAGCCTCACAGAGTTTAATGATACTAGCCACGATTACCCATGCATTTGGCTACCTGACACTTTCAAATGGCCCATGAAACAAGGGGGAAAACAATGAACTGGGGGGGGAGAGGGACCACACATAATGCAAAAATAAATATAACTCCACAGTAATGATCTAAGAAAGAATTTTTGTACAATTATAGAAAAAACTTTTATGGGCCATTTGAAAGTGTCAAGTAGCCAAATGCATGGGTAATCGTGGCTAGTATCATTAAACTCTGTGAGGCTGGTCCCTGCTGCTGAACTTGTGTCCATATTTGCTACAACTTAACTGCTAATTTTTCTAAAAACCTTCTGACCAAGAAAATTGTTTACACGCATTACATTTGATGAGCTGCCTGTCGACTAAACCAACAAGGCAACTAGCAGCTAGGATCACAGCTGCTTATGGAAAGAAACTCCCAACAAAATAGGATTACTCCTTTGGAATTTAAGAGTTTTGTAAATTCTACGTATGTGTCACTCTGTAGATTAAAGGTAAATAAATATGGCAGCTGTTCAAGAGCTGAAAATGCATGATTTTGTAAGGCAATACACTGAACATAACTTACAATCCTGAATATTAACTGCTTATGTGCAAGTTTTATTTTTGGCTGATTTTCAACCCTGTAGAATGCTTCCAAGGAGCTTAGCAGACAAAGGACAGGAAAGGAAAATGTTCTGTGCTGTCAGAAAGATATAACCATACCAAGAAAAAGGTAGCTATTCTAATACCCCACAACTTGTTATTGATGTAATTAAAAGCTCTGAGTATTACTGGCTCAGGTTTTAAGTGGCCTGAGTCATTTTTAGATGGGTGACTGTTCCAATTCAAGGTAGGTTCTAAGACTTTTTCATGGCTTAATGTTTACTCTGGTGTACCACAAAATCTTCACGTTCTTCATTATTGGCTAACATCTACATTGTTCCACTTTGTAAATGTCTAGCTTGTTTGGGAATTCATTATCGTTTCTATGCTGTTGGCCTACAGGGTTTTTTTTTTCCAAGAAAAGACAGGATTTCTGACCACCTTTGCCTTTCTTGGATCATGTTTGAATACAGTGAAATCACGGTTGATGGCTAACAAGTTTTGCTTAAACATAACCAAAACACAGAGATAGTGGATGCAGTTGATGAGCAGAATGGATGGGTCATTTGGCCTTTATCTACCATCAGGTTTCTATGTTTCTGTGCTTAGATACGTTCATCCCTGCCACATTTATGTACTTGCAGTTATGCCAAGTTTATGGCTGATGTAACTGTGGGCAAGTAAATATAAGGCATACCAAAAAGATATAAAAAGGATGGAGTCGGTCCAGAGGAAGGCTACTAAAATGGTATGTGGTTGTCATCATAAGCCCTATTGGGACAGACTTAAAGATCTCAATCTGTATACTTTGGAGGAAAGGCGGGAGAAGGGAGATATGATAGAGACGCTTAAATACCTACGTAATGAAAATGCGCATGAGTTGAGTCTCATTTGAAAGGAAGCTCTGGAATGAGAGGGCATAGGATGAAGTTAAGAGGTGATAAGCTCCGGAGTAATCTAAGGAAATTTTTTTTTACAGAAAGGGTGGTAGATGCGTGAAACAGTCTTCTGGAAGAGGTGGTGGAGACAGAGGCTGTGTCTGATTTCAAGAAAGCCTGGGATAGGCATGTCGGATCTCTTAGAGAGAGGAAGAGATAATGGTTAGTGGGGATGGGCAGACTAGAGGGACCATTTGGCCTTTATCTGCCATCATGTTTCTATGTTTCAATACCAGATTATGCTGTTATTCTTCTTTTTTTTCCCCAATTCTTTATTCCTTTTTTAAAAATTTACAATAAGTGTAACAGCATTTATAACATTTTAAACTCAAATACAACACTTTTAAAATCCATATCAGAATTTATCCCCCCTCCCCCCTAATCAATAACATTCTTTAAATTCAAGAAAACCTACCATAAACTCCATTCCTATATACCTTATTTAATATTCAAATCAAAAAACCCATCCCCCTCCCCCCATTCTGGATGTGCAGGGGAAAAATAATATTCAATCATTACAATATTTTGTTAATGGCTCCCAAATCTCCTGAAATTTTCTAGAATTCTCCTGCTGTGTGACTATTGTCCTTTCCATTTTATAAATGTGACATAAAGAGTTCCACCAGAAACTGTAATTAAGTCTCTTCCAGTTCTATAACAGAATCTGCATGCCCACATCCTATTATAGAATAAGCTCTCTCTGTACAGCATTGGGTCATCTAAATGCCCACTTACAGAATTGCCCCCATAGTCAGGACCTTCACCTAGAAACACCTTTAAACTCATAACTCCAAGTATGAGCTTGAAACCACAGCACCACTGAGAGGCCATTTAGTTGCTCTTTCTAGATAACGCTTAACATATTTCCCTCAAATGGCATCCTGTCACCAATCTGCCAGCAGCATTTTAAATCGTTTTGAAGGGTATGAAATACATATTTTGGAAGCCTATAATAAAGACTGTTGCAGTAATCCAGCTTGCTGAAGAGTTAAGACGAATAATTGCACAGCTACTAAGTTTCACAATTTAAGAAGCAAGTTAAGCCTGAAGAAGTACACAGAAACCACAGATTTGATTTGTTTCAAACTACACATTCAAGTGGCAACTTGAATCCCAAAACTGCACAACACTGGAATCTGCTACCTTCAAGCTTTATGGATCTCATCAAATAAATACAAACTCGAGATCTCTGTTTTCCTCATGTTCAAAACCAAACTATTCTGCTTCGGCCAATCATGAACAAGCTGCAGGTCCAGCAGCACTGCAGTAGAAACCTGCTGCTAACTCCTCACTAGTAATAAATGTTTGATCCAGACAGACAAAACTGATATTCATTCCACCTGAGAAAGAATGCAAAAAATTGTTTAATAATGTTCAATGGTGTGGTAGACAGGGAGGAGATCTGAGGGACTACTGACTCCACTGTCTCCCAGTTTGAAGCATGTCCTTCCCATATCATTTCTGCTGCCTTTTAACTAAGAAGCTACAAAACTATTTTAACTCCATACCACAAGTATCTAGTGCATGCAGCCAGGCTAAAAGTAATTCATGGTATACAATGTCAAGTTTGGAGGAGAAGTCAAGCAGTAGAAGTCAAGCATTTCACTCCTCAAACTCTGCAGTATACCTCTTGTTTGCTGAAAAATTAATATAATTTTTTTTCATATTACGTCCCTTTCTTTCATATAGCAGGTAATGTTCTTCAAGATACTCAGTTAAAAAACTCCAATGCCATTTTCTCTACCAACTGAGACATGGTGGGAAGATTGGAGACTTGTTCGTAGTTCATAGTAAATTAGTTTGTAATTAGAGAATGACATGGAAACAAATTTTTCCCCATTCCCGTAAGCACTCAATTTCCCCATCCCGTCCCTGCCCCATTCCTGCAAGCTCCATCCTCTTCTACACAAGCCTCAAACACTCTAAAATCATAAGTGTTCGAGGCTTGAATGGGGCAGGGACAGGGACAGTGACAAAACTCACAGGGATGGGACAGGGAAATTGAGTGCCTGCGGGGATGGAGAAAAATTTGTCTCTGTGTCATTCTCTATTTCTAATTGCTCTTCAGTAACAATAACTTACCTCCTACTTCAATATAGCAAAATAAGGTCCTGTTCAATGAAAATGGACAACTACTTTGATCTCAAAGACTTCACCAACTAGAACATGCATGGGTTACTTCTCTTCCCTCACCCCTTCTGATGGTATTCAGTGCATCTTCAACCATATTTTCTGTTATCCTTGAGAAAGAATCACAGAGTAATAAATTTGGGTACAATGCTAAATCTGACAGCTGTTTCCTCATACTAAACAAAGACTTGTAACCCTAGTAGTAAAAATACTCTAGATAATAACAGCAGTGTTATCTTACTGTCTTAGTGGTCAACTTAGTTATCTTATTTTGGGGACTGTCTTAGTGGTCAACTTTTTTTTTTACCACCACAAATCTTCATCTGATTTAAAGCTTGGATGATTTACAAGGTAAAAAATGTCTGCCACATTCTGGATGTTTTGCCTATACTTTAACAATTGATATTAGTATCTTACTATCATGTCTCCAATCCATGCATTATCATTATCATACGTAACCCCTAACTGAACTACTTGGCTAACCTCTTCTGTCAAGAACAAATAGTATAGAGAACAAAAAAGACCTCTTATATATTTATACGAATTAATAACACACCTCAGTGGCTACCCTTAGAGGACTAATGTGGTCCAAACTGAGCTTCAGTATGTCAGATTCATCATTAGTCCAGTCACAACAATGGCATTCAGATGTTTTTCTTATCAATTATTTTGAATTTTTTCATAGATATCTACAAATTATATATTCTCACTTTTAGTTTCTTCAGTCACATCTGATCAATGGGGACATATCAAGTTTTCCATACAGCTGTCTCAAGGCATGTCTCCTGTAATAAACAATCTCTAGTTAGGATTCTATTGATACCTACTAGAACTTTTTATAAAAAGGTAGCAGGTCAAAATAAACTTCCTACAGACATACCTTGCTTTATCACGCCTGATATCTCACCTAGAATCTTTCCCAAGATGGCCATAGCATTTTTCTTCTGATATTTAATTCCATCAGCTGATCAGGAGACAGGAAATCCCTGAGCCCTATTTTTACACCAATGACATCCATTCAGTCTCGACCCGAATGGTGTCACTGTATTCAGCAAATAAATCCACTGTTGTTCTCTATAATTCAATAATCTTTCAAAATCACCACCCTCCCACCCAACTGATATCTGGTCAATTACCCTCCATCGAATATCTTCAATGGTATGTTTCATATCACTCCAGTGTTGAAGAAGCGGAGCTTGCATATTCATAGTAGAGATCCTAGATTTATGCTCTGTTAGTCACATACATATCACCCGACTACTCCTGCCCACATAAACTAGGTGGCAAGTGCATACATGTTTAGTTGAGACTTGTTTGGGATTCTCATGATTAATTTTCTTGTGAAGAGTGCCTATTGAAAGTTATGAACAAATATTATACATTTTTGACATAGGCAATGTGTTTAAGGTCTCTGCAAAGAGTTGATATCAGTTAATAACCACCACTTTTGAATTCTCACTCATGACAAATGAAGACAACACCCAGATCTTCTCCTTTTTTTCTAATGGGGGGAGGACAATTTTCAGTTGGGCTTTTTATAAACACAAACTAGTAACTACCTATGTAAAAATAATTGAACTAAGAATAGCCAGACAAGATCAGACCAATAGTCCATTTATTCCAGTGTCATTTTTCCAACAGTAGCCAATCCAGGTCACAAGTATCTGGCAAAAACCCAAATATTTAGCAACATTCCATGCTACCAATCCCAAGGCAAGCAGTGGCTTTTCCTATGTCTATCTCAATGACAGACTATGGACTTCTCTAGGAACTTGTAGAAACCTTTTTATAAACCCAGCTGCAGTGACTGCTGTTACTAGGCTAAAATTGAAAATTATCTTTCAATATTATCAATATAAAGGTCATCTTTTCCTTATAGTGACAGGGATAGCCATCCGGATGATCACTCGAAATTGGAAGAACTGTGATTGTTTAAATTTTTCATTCTGGTGAGCAAGTCTTTGCTCTAGTTATAGATCTGAACGAATAAAAGCTGAAAATTTAGGACATGGTAATATATTTAAATTAATGTAGGGCCCATTAATATGTTACCTCATTGTAATTGTTTGTTGACTGTGAGTCAGTTTATTCTTTACTTTGGTACATATCCAGGGCAGGGTGGGAGGGGGATTCTTTATGTCATAAATTGATTTTTGAATATTCATAATTGGGATGGGTGAGAAGATATCATTATTCAGAATAAAGTAGGATATTTATGATAATATATGTTTGTGTTATACTGAATGATTATTGTTTGGGTGGGTGGGTAGGTGGGGGAAATGTATAATTATGAACATGAGAAAGATGAATGTGCTTTTATTGTATTACTATGCGTTGCATTAGTTGTATTGCACTGTTGTAGTTTTGAAAATTAATAAAGAATTTTTTTATTGTTCAAAATATTTTATTGGTTTTAAATACATGAGAACTACAATATAAAAGAGAAGCTTCCGAGGAAGCTAAAGGAAAAAAAACAGAGATACAGACACCCATCAAGTACATCAGATTGCAGTAGGAAAGTAGGTCAGCAAGAAAAGAAAAGAAACATAATACAATACAGCATTCATATAATAATATAATATATAACAATAAAAGGAGTTAATAGAAGAACGAGTACACCAAAATAATTGTATAAAGAGAGAAAGAAAGAAAACCAAAGGTATTGCAGAACAATGTCAGGTACATGAATTACAAATAGGACCCATGCTAAATCAGAAGATTCTAGCATGGGTTATCAAAATGATTGGTGTTACAGTACAAGAAAAAAAATCAAGTAAGTACGTATTCAAAGGTCTTTATCACAAAAGTCCACCAAAATCGACCAAGTTTTAGTAAATGAGGATAATGAGTTGCAAAGTTCCTCCATATGGCGTTCATATTTTATATGGAGACAAACAGAGTTCCACCAATGATTAAAGTCTAATTTTGTGAAGTCCTTCCAATTTTGCAGGATTAATTGAAGAGCGAGAAATAACAAAAGGGTCAGGAGGCGATCATGATACATAGAAAGAGATGTGGAAAGAGCCAAGGGTCCAATAATTAAGATATCAAATGAGAAGAGGTCATTAAAAGAAAAGATTTTCGTAATCATATGCCAAATAGATGTCCAAAAAACCTGTAAATGGGGACAATCATATAACATATGGCATAAGGAGCCTTCAGAGGATTTACAGGTCCAACAGGAGCTATCCGAAGATCTCATAGCTGTAGCTGTTTTGTTAGGAGTCCTTTTTCTTTTGCATATTTTGAAATGAGCATCATACATCAGTTTCACTACCAATCCTCTGGTGGAGTCCCACCTATATCAATGCTAATTTTGCCTAGTGGAGCTAGCAAGTCAGAGAATTAGCTCATCTTTTTGTTATTTGCTAGGAAGTGCAATGATATATAAATGGATTTTGCATCATTGTGTACGATTAATTATGGATTCAAACAATATCATTCTGGCTTCTCTTTTTCCCCTGAGCAACATATGCCAGATCCCCATTGTTCAACAGAGTAGCAATTGATGTGACATCTTTTTGGCTATGACTGTTGAGATTGACAAGCATTTGCTTTTATTGGCACTTTCACCAAACAAAATCAATCAAGTTTCATTATTTGTACAGGGATGATTTCTTTGGTTGTCCTTTTTTTTGTTTGCGTCCCTCCTCTGGGAAGTACTTTAATGAATATGTGAAAATGAATGATAATCTCAGTTCTGTCTTAGGAGGGACCAATCTGTGAAGCATTTAATAGAAGCTGACAGCTAAGTGCTCCACAGCACCAGTAGAGTGTCAGACAGCCTAGGAAAATAAACAGGCCAAATGAAAGCGATTATTGCACAGATTGTTGGCATACCCCTGGAACCCTAGGCAGGTTATCTGAGATGGTAATTGCTGCCAAAAGCATTCCAGCTTTAATATACCTGATCATACTTATCTCAAGGGGTTTGATGGAAATATTTATAGATATACAGGGCTTGAAACTAGATAAAAATCAACACCAGAAGAGCCCATGTTGCTTAGGTTTATATTTATTTTTGAAATCAAATTCCTTTATAACAGTTATAGGGAATTATATACATTCTATCATGCTTTGCTTAAATGTAATATATTTCTGTCACTTATTCATTATAGACATCTGCCCCTCCTTCCCCCAAAGAGGAGGTTGTGCACAATGCAGTTTTATATTGAACTTAGGTGAAACTCTTCATAAAGGTGATTTTTAAGTCCCAATAAGTAAATAAATGCTTGTACGAGGTACAAATTGACACAACTTTATTGAAAGAAAAATAATTTATTCTAACACAACATTTAGGTGTTCATGTTCGAAGCATATAGACTTAGAGCTCCTTTTACTAAGCTGCGGTAGCGTTATGCACTATGCGGAAAAACTAACGCCAGCTCAATGGAGGCGTTACCATCTAGTGCATGCGGCATTGTAGCGTGCGCTAAAACCGCTAGTACAGCTTAGTAAAAGGAGCCCTTAAAGTTCCATATAACATATGCAACTGTGTAAGTCTATGTGCTTTGAAAATGAGACTCTAAGTATCAGTGCCTCTTCCCTTCTCTCTCATGTACAGCTCATTACGTCCTTGATATCCATGAGCCAAAGCCATACTTATCTAATTTTATAATGTTGGGCTACTAGACGTTATTCTCAGCCTTCCATCTTTGGCTTCCCTAAATGGGTAGCAATGATCTGGCCAGGGAAAGATGGCACATCTCTGAAATTCATAAGTCATGGCTGTCTTGTCTGGCTATCAATTTTACCCTCTTAGTTCCCTGAATTTTATTAATAATAATAATAATAATAACTTTATTTTTCTATACCGCCATAGTCAAATGACTTCTAGGCGGTTCACATTGAAAGAAGGCTGGACAATCAGCGAATTACAGAATGCATGAAGAGAAATGTTACATAAGAAATTAGAGTTACATGGGGAAGGAATACATGAGATATTGGAGTTACCGGAGAGATTACATCAGGGTTTGCAGTGGGAAATTAACATAGTGAGAGAAGGTCATCTGTTTAGGCAATGAATTTGTCAAATAGAGTGGTTTTAATTGATTTTCGGAATGCGTTGTAGGTCTATTTGGCTTCATTTATGCAGTTTCCCAGCCAGGATTGCTGTCTGTTTGCTTGAAACATGAAGGTTCTGTCCAGGAAGGAGTTGTATTACTTGTAGGGATACCGCTGTATTTATCTTTGGTTACAATCCCCCTACACACCTACTCATTCCTTATACTTTTTAGATGCCCACAGACTGGTCCTTCCTTCACCTAGATATGCATACGACTTTCAGCTTACTTTTTGTTATCCCCTTCACTTTGTAATAGCCTCCCTCCACTCCTTAGATCAGAACTATCATTTCTAAAATTTAAAGTTCTATTGAAAGCATATTTTTTCAAATTGACCTTTAATTGCACTTTAGAGCAATTCTTTTTTACTATTTCATGACCAAAGAACTGTGGGAGGCAGATTTGTTCAGTTTAGCACTCTTATGCCTCCTCCTGTATGATTGCTCTTTTTTAAAATCTGGTTGATTGATCTTTTTCTTTACTATTTTTATTAGCATTCCTGTCATTCTATTAATGTTTTATTTATTTTATTGTAAGCCACTTTTGGCTCCTTTTACTAAACCGCGCTAGCTGTTTGAGCGTGCGCTAAACGCTAACGCCACCATTGAGCTGGCATTAGTTTATATGCGTAGCACGAGGGTTAGCGCACGCTAATCGGCAGCACGTGCTAAAGACGCTAGCGCCCCTTAGTAAAAGGAACCCTTTGTCTTTTTCTTCAATTGCAGGATATACTAATAAACATGATAACATCCCTTTCATCAGAATGAGTTCCATTTACCACTACCCTCTATTGCCGTCCACTCAACCAGTTCCAAACTCAGTCTGTCACTTTAGGATCAATACTGAGGGCATTCAGTTTATTAATGAATTGTCTATAGGAAACCGTGTCAAAGGCTTTGCTAAAATCTAAATACATCTAGCGTTCCTTATGCCAATTCTCTGGTCATCCAAAGAATCAGATTTGTCTGAGAAGACCTGCATTTAGTGAAACCATATTGCCTTTGGTCTGTAATCCAATGGATTCCAGAAACTTTACTGTTCTCTGTTTTAAAAGTGTTACCATTAATTTACTTACCATAAAAGTCAGACTTACCTGCCTGTAGTTTCCAACCTCTTCCTTACTTCTGTTATTGTGAAGAGGGATCATGTGTCTGGTCAGGTCAAGAGCTGAACTTCCCCACATCCCAGTTGAAGTATGTCACATCTTTGTGACCTGCTGTGTGCTTCATCACTTCACCATCAGCTGATGGATACCTGATCCGCAGGCCCTGATCCTAGCAAGCCAAGACATTGATAAAGAAGGGGACTATGCAGCAAGGAGACCTAACACTCCAACAGGCCTACCAGTGTTTAATTGTTGTGAGGAATGAACTCATCCGGATACATGTCTGCTGTGTAAGTGGCATTTATTACAAGTGAACAACTAACAAAACAAGGAGAACTTCATGTGTAAAAAAACTTTCAACCATAGAGGTGCTCAGAACCTTGAAGAAGGTAGTGGAAGCACTAACCGGGGACAAGTTAATTTTGCTTCACAAGTCTTTTATATATAAAAAAATTATTTCTACAACAAAGATGATGCGATGATAGAGCATTGAAACACTTACAGGGGCTTGTCCCCGGTTAGTGCTTCCACCACCTTCTTCAAGGTTCTGAGCACCTCTATGGTTGAAAGTTTTTTTACCATATGTACTACATATCTTTATTCATAGGTTGGGAATAGCATGACATTTTTATTAAAGGTTATTAATCTAGTCTTTGCTGTTTTCCAAAATTGTTTTTATGTTTTATATGTCTATTGATTTGTTCATGTTTATATACATAACTTATAGACTCCTGATGCAGGCCGGGTAGGCCGAAACGTGTACATGTCGAGTCATTGAGTCATTGTATGAATCCGTACAACTTTGGATGAATAAAGGCATTTGGATCTATCAGATGAGTTGAAAGACACTTTTTTTGTGCACCATTCTGATTGGACAATTCCACTTTGGTTTTGCTCTCTTGAAAGTTTTTTTACACATGAAGTTCTCCTTGTTTTGTTAGTTGTTTGGTTCTACCTTTTGGGGGACGGCGTTATATATATATTTTGACCCAGTAGTTTTTTGATTGGGAATTTATTGCAAGTGCCCATGTAAACAAAACAATCAGATATGTGATCATTTCAAGTGAAAATATGCTCCCTAGTATGACCTTCTTCCACCAAGTGTTTTACGATGAACACATGTATGCAGTGCCAAAATCATCCATCCCTCCCTATTGCCCCTTCACTTTTCTGTCACCTCCTCCCAATCCCTAGCTGTTTCCTATGCCACTGCCACCCCACCCCTCTATTTAAATATGGTTAGACATAGCCCCCATTTAATCTAAACCACCACCAAAAGCACACTAGCTACAGATCCTTTTCTATCTAAAAGAAAATCTTTTGAGCTGTGAAGTTTCAAAGAAAACATACATAATTCATATTCTGATATTTAACCAAGCATTTGCAAGGGAACTTAAAATAAAAAGAAGCTCCCAATGCAAGATCCTTGGATCATAAAGAAAGAAAAGCTTTATGCCTCATTTGTGTAGATGTTACAGTATCTGGAAGAATTTGTAACTTTTGTTCATAGTATGAAAGATCCTTTTTCTTAAAATATGCCTTCAAAACAGCAGTTTTATCCATCTCAGATGCCCAAGTGACCAAAAGAGTAGCCCTGGTAGTAACATTTTCAAGACTTATATAAGAACTTAGTCAAATCAAAATCTAGCTGATCTTGCAACTCCTTTATGTCTCCCTCTTTTTCATTAGATCTCACAATTCTCATTGGCAAATAATAAATATTAAAGATTAATAACTAATGCTAGTTAAGTTTGTGGCAAAGCATCTTTAAAAGCTAGGCTGTTCCCTGCTGATCTGGTAATATTAGAAAGCAACTTCAAATATTTGTCCATGGTGCACAAAAACTGGAGAAGGAATTGATCTAGTCTAGTCTAATCTTTGGTTTATATACCGAGTCATCCCATAGTAGAGCTCAACTCTGTTCACAAATAATTAAAATTAGGTAACATAAAATGTGAACATGAGAAAAAAGTGTTAAAACCCTATTAGTTCATTGATTCAGAAGGTAAGTCATTAAGATATTGTGAAAACAATAATGTTTTTAGAACTTTATAGAATTGTTGTAAATGACGTATCAATCTAACAGAGTCAGGGAGTTTATTCCAAGTTTCTACCAGTTTGAACACAAGAGATTGGTTAAGCTTCCCAACAGATGTAATTCCCTTGAGAGAAGAGAACGATAGTTTATATTTCTGTATAATTCTTGAGTGGCCAGATCTAGAAGTATTCCAATGTAAAGGAACAAAAGGGTCAAAAATTCTTTAAAGAAACTTAGACAATACATGCACGCTTAAACTGAATCTTAAAATGAACTGGAAGCCAGTGAAGCTTTCTCAACAAAGGGGAGACGTGGTCGTACTTTCTCTTCCCAAAAATGAGTTTCGCTGCTGTATTCTGTATGTAACTGCATTCGTTTTAGACTGCCATGTTTGATGCCTGCTTAAACAGAATTACAGTAATCCAACTGAGCAAGCACAATAGACTGAACCAGTACTGAGTAGTGTTCCTGATGGAATAGTGATCTAACTTTCCTCAGCATACGTAGACTAAAAAAAGCATTTTTTTGCTAGCAAGTTTATCTGATCATGAAATGTGAGAAATGAGTCCAGGATGATACCCAGAATTTTGGAAGAGAAATTCATGTGTAATGAAATACCTGTTTTAAATATGATAACAGACCTAGTCAAATCAAGGTTCATTAAGGGGGCGCTCAGGGTCACAGACTATGCACACCGCACAAACCACGTGCAGCCTAATAAAAATGGTATCAAAATGAAGGGTGCTCTCAGTGTGAACCACCAGAGATAGGAGTCCAGCTCCAATGCTTCACCTTTTAGGTAGAGGTGATAAACCCCCACCTGCACACCATCATTGAGCACCCTGAGTGTGCTGAAAATCAAAGTGAAAATATCCACCAATCAAACCAATAAATCAAACAGGTGAGTAAACCAATGAAACCTGAGCGACCCCTAAACAAACCCTACCAGCTGAAACCCCAAAAAAACGTCAACCCAAAAATCAAAATACAGAATATAAAACAAAATACCATGTACTTATCTGCAAAATGAAAAATCGCATAGCTGAAACACAAGATAGAAATACGCCAGGCAAACAGGTTCAACCGCGCTGGTTTTGGGGAGGAGCTCTTCTTCAGGAACCTAAACACCCGTCGGCTGGAGGGTGCCCTCCAGCCGACCCCAGCGTTTTGCTCTCTCTTCACACCAACCATTTCATGCATGTTATACCCCCCAAAAAGAAAATCGACACTCTATGCCAGTGCCTCTCAAACACTGTGTCACAGCACAGTGGTGTGCCCCAAAGAGATTCCGGGTGTGCCACATGAGATTCCAGAATTGTACTTTATTTTTAAAAATTCCCTTCATAAATATACACTCGAATAGATGACATGTACATTTTGAATGCAAGAGCCTGTCAATGTTATGAGCATCTGTGTCCATAAGGATGGAACCACCCGGACAAGCATCATTCTTTGATGTGACTGGTCCTTGAAAACTAACGGCAAGGAATTTTATTTTTGTGTTTATTTTTTTATGCAGTAGTTATCCTAACTTGAGCAACATAGCAATCTAGGCTTTATTACCATTTGGATCTTCTTATCTTTGTGAACTTGGATATTCAGCTCTGACAGAAATTAAATTGAAAAAAAGAGAATGACTGCAGATGTTAGATGATGAAATGTGTATTTGCTTGTTGACTATCGAGCCACGTCTTGAATTATTTTGCACTCAAGAACAAACATATCCATCACATTTATTTATTTTTAGCATTTATATACCTCTTATAGCCTAAGTAGTTTACATTCAGGTACTCAAACGTTTTTCCCTATCTGTCCTGATGGGCTCACACTCTCTCTAAAGTACTTGTTGCAATGGGGGATTAAGTGACTTGCCCAGGGTCACAAGGAGCAGCGTGGGATTTGAACCCACAACCTCAGGGTGCTGATATTGTAGCTCTAACCACTGCACCGTTGTTACAATTACCCATAAATAGCTTAAAGGATTTTAAATAAATAACTCTCAAATTTAATTTTTATGTTGGTTTTGCAATTTTAATTTCAATTATTATATGCTGTGGAAAACATTTGGTCTGTTTAGTGTGCTGCAAAAAATATTTCCTCCATTTAGTGTGCTGGAGCTAAAAAATTTGAGGGACACTGCTCTATGCAACTGTGTGTATTTAATCTAACTAAAAAGACAGGAAAAAAAATGTATCTTTGAAGCTCCACCCTAACTGTATTTCCTAACATTCACAGAAATTTTCCTGGTTTCTGCTTTCTACCTAACTCAGATTCATAAGGCCCTGTTGCATACGCTCAATATTAATCTGGATAATAAGATTTTTTTTCACTGTTAAGGCTACTTTTTCCACAGTGTCTATCATTCAAGACCTGAGCATTCCATTGAGCTTGCAGCTCCCAGCAAGACTGCGGTTTGTTGATTGACCGTCCCAGCAGCATCTCCTTCCTGCATATGTACAGAGCCGTATTTGAACAAGTTAAAATGAAAAGGGTTGATGAACAGCCAAAACCTGGGATTAACTCTGCTGGCGCTCTCTCCTATCACTGTGGGGTTTTCTGGCAAAGAGCAAGAAAAGGAAAACTCATACTAAGCAGCAGACTGTTTGGACTACAGCTCTGTATTTCTTTGCAAAACAAAACCATTTGCTTAATATTTATTCTTCTCGGCTGGTCCAAGTCCAAGCTCAAAGAGCTGATAATGTGTTTAGCTCCCAAGTTAACATCATCAGACTGTAGGATGCTCACTGCTAGTTGATATCAACTGAAGTAAGAATGCCTCCTGGGTTTTCATTGTCTAATAACTAAGGGAAGGGGTTTTGAATTTAGCTCATTTTTTTTTTTTTGGTGGTATCTCAAAGCAAGTTACCAGTACATTCCAGTATAGGAAGTACTGGGGGGTACTTGGGTTTTTTTTCCTGATAAACTCTTTTGCCTATGTATTTATTAACAGGAAATAGATGGTCAAGTACTTCTTCTACTGACCCTGCCCGCTGTCCAAGAGTGTATGGACTTGAAACTAGGCCCAGCCATTAAACTCTGCCAACACATCGAAAGGGTCAAGCTTGCCTTTTATCAGCAGTTTGCCAACTGAGGATGTCAGGTCTGAGTGAACATAGAAACACAAGAGGTCTTAGGAGGTCTTTTATTAAACTGTGGTAAGTTTTGCACTTACTGCACATTTAAAGCAAAAATAACCAAGTGAAAGTCAAACCTGTATGGTAAATGCAGGCTGCATGCATTTTGAAACTTAGAAATATGATGGCAGATAAAGGCCAAATGGCTCATTTACTATGCCCATCCGCAGCATCCACTATCTCCTCCTCTCCCTAAGAGATCCCATGCTTGAATTCAGTCTTTGTCTTTATCACCTCTAATGGGAGGCTTTTCCATGCATCTACCATCCTTTCTGTAAAAAAAAGTATTTCCTTAGATTACTCCTGAGTAGAGAATGACACGGGGACAAATTTTTCCCCATCCCCACGGGAACTCATTTTCCTGTCCCATCCCTGTGAGTTCTTTTCCTGTCTCTGCCCCATTCCTGCAAGCTCTGTCATCATCTGCACAAGCCTCACTTTAAAATCATAAGTGTTTGAGGTTTGTGCTGTTAAGGCAGAGCTTACAGGAATGGGGCTGGTACAGGAACAGCGACAAAACTTGCAGGGACAGGACAGGGAAATCGAGTTGCTGTGGGGAGGGGACAAATTTGTCCTCATGTTATTCTCTACTCCTGTGCTTATCACCTCTTAACCTCATTCTATGCCCTCTCACTATGGAGTTTCCTTTCAATTGAAAGAGACTCAGCTCATGAGTACTTATGCCACATATGTATTTAAATGTGCACAGTGGTGTTGGGTAACCCATTTTGAAAGTAGCATTTTGTACTTTGTGGAATTTTTTGCCTATGAGACAGAAATTGACTGGCTTATAACCCGTTGGGTTGCTGTTTGATATTGAAAGCATTTTTGAATGCAGTTGAGGCTTTTTCTCTACTATTAATAAATGTATTTCAGTGGGTAGCTTCACCATTTATCTATTAACATTGTGGTATATTTTTAAGTTCAAATATTTTTATTATATTTTCAATAAATGACAACCAAAATAGTAACAATAAGATCAGGCTTACATAAGGTAATGCATCTAGGTATGAGTGATTGGAGAAATAAATTCTGAGTTCAGACATTGCATTACAACTAAGAGGAGTAATATGAAAGGAAACTAACATAAATAGTAAATCAATAGTAAAGAGAGAGAAATGAGAAAGAGAAAAAAAGAGAAAGAATGACTGCTTGGTTAGAATTCATAGGTATGAGGCATAGAATATATATCTTATAGTAAACAACATCACATCAATCGGAGCTGTACCGTTCCCTCGGGTTTTTGCATCCCAAATGCATGACCTTGCATTTCTTAACATTAAATTTTAGCTGCCAAATTTCAAACCATTCTTCAAGCTTCGCCAGGTCTTTCTTCATGTTATTCACACCATCCTGGTGTCATCTGCAAAGAGGCAAATCTTACCCGAAAGCCCTTCAGAAATATCGCTAAATAAACCAGAAGACAATACCGAACCTTGGGGAATGCTATAATTCTGCCGGCATTAAACATTCATTTGGAATTGTGAATAATAATTCATCAATAATTTATACTATACTATGGTCTTCAGATCATGCCAACCACCAGCCAAAATATTCGTAGGCTTTTTTGTTTGTAGGCTTTTTGTTTATTGTTGTTTTAGTCATCATAAGACCTTAATAAATAATTTACTTAAAGTGCTTTGTGCTCTGTGCAGTTCATTGTGCATATCATTGAAGAATTCATTTTAAAACATTTTTTTAAATAACATTTTTTTAGAAACCTTAAATTGCTTTTGTACTTAGCTTAGCTTCAGTTGTATTTTTGATTGTATGTTTGAACCTTGGGTGGGACCTATAGGCAAAAATGCCAAGAAACAAAAAGCCTATAAACAGAAAAGCCTATGAATATTTTGGCTGGTGGTTGGCATGATCTGAAGACCATAGTATAGTATAAATTATTGATGAATTATTATTCACAATTCCAAATGAATGTTTAATGCCGGCAGATTTATAGCATATGTAATATTGACAGTGTTAAAAACCAAGATTAGGCTATTGCAATATTTCAGTTGAGGGAACCTTGGGGAATACCACAAGTGACTTCATACCAGCCAGACTTCTCTTGACCTATCGCTACACAAAACATTCGATTTTCCAAAAAGGACTGAAACCGGTCTAACACTTTTCCTCCAATGCCCAAAGCACTCAACCTTTTCAACAAAATTTGATGATAGTATCAAATGCAGCAAAAAAAGTCCAACAAGATCATAAAAAAGCTTTCACCAGGATCCAAGCCCCTCCGTACATCATCAAGCACTGAAAGCAGCAGCAATTCCATAGAATATTTGGATCTGGTAATCATCCAAAATGTTAAAAGTTTCCAAAAACTCATTTAACTGTTCCAAGACAACTTTTTCTAACACCTTAGCCAAAAAGTTTAGCGACAAAAATGGTCTACCATTAACCCATTAACCCATCCATACGATTTTTTAATAAAGGTCGCACAATTGGTTTCTTTAACTGGGAAGAACACAACTTGTTTTCAAAGACTTTGCAATTATCTGTAGCATGGATAGTGTTAAAATAACTATCAACGAAGCAAGCACCCCGATCGGACAAGGATCAAGTGAACAAGTCGCCTTATTCATTTGCTGAATAATATTTTATATCAAACTCAGTAACAGCCTTAAAATCAGACCACAGTGAATCATTAATTGATTCTAGAAAAGGAAACTGATTTCTAGGGAACTCCAGTACAATATTTTATACTTTTGAATTAAAAAATAGCAAGAAATCCCGACTCGCAAAGGAACATTCAGAATGCCACGACAGAGCAGATGTAAATTTCTTCACAATTTTAAATAAATTCCTGGGATGAGGAAACAGAAGTCCCAATTTTACATTGCAAAAATTCCTTCTTAGCTGCCAACATCAAACTCATATATACATCAAGCATATTTTTATAAGCCAACAAGGAGTCAGGATTAGGATTCTTATGCCACAACCATCTGCACAACTTCTGTTTCAATTCCCTAAGATCAGATGAATGCGGCAAGGCACCTTTTCCTTCATAGGCTCAATGTCATCTAAGCATGATACTAATGAAGAGTACCAGCCCTCAACAGCATGACTAACATCAACCATTTTGACTGTAATTTTGGCAAGTTAACGTCTTCTCTAATAACCAATGAAGGCTTCTTAATCTCCTGCTCAACCAATCCAGCGATCGGGAAGCTGAAAGAGGACATAATGATCAGACCATGGAACCTCATATGGACAACCCATCACAATCGAACGCTAACACATATCTGAACTAATATAGGTCAAGGATGTGACCATCCTTGTGAGTAGGAGAAGACACGATTTGCTTCCACTCTAGACCCTCAAGTGTAGTGAGGAATGTAGCCACCTGCGTGTCAGTCTCACTATGATTTACCCACATATTAAAATCTCCAACAGAATTATACATGTGGCATCTATCTTATTTTCAATAAGAAATTCCAATAATAGAGACAATATAGAGACAATACTAGAGACAATCATTGATCAACACTCTGACAGGACAATAACACAACAGAATGCACAGTGGAGATCATCAAAAATTCTAAACTGCCTTGATGAAACAATGTATCAACAGAGAATTTACATGTAAGATTAGGCAGAATTAAAATACCATCCCCTTCTTCCCACAATGAGATTTAGAGAAAGCATAATAATCAGCACCACAAAGTTGAGTCAACAACATTTGGTCAGAATCTAATAACCAGGATTCCTTGATACATATAACATCTGGTTTTTTGGAACACAATAGATATATAATTATATCAATTTTGTTTCATACAGATTGCATGTTGACCAATATCAAGCTTAATCTGTCAGAAACACCAACTTCTCAGTTGTCCCCAGAAATATGTACTTCTTTTAGCCCTCTATAAGATAGTCTGATAAGTCATTTTTCCACGATAGTAAACCATACCTTCCCTTCCCTATACAAACAGGTATAAAGCCCATGACTGACCACAGACCAATATCACTTCTTCAGCCCTCCAAAGTCCACGTGAAGGAGCATATAAAGGAGCGCTCCTTTGTCATGCTTCATCAGCATAATGAAGTTGGCGCTTGGCCTCTGGTGCAGCGTGCCTACGGTACTGTCCTCATCAATTTAAAGCTCCCGCCACACCATGGCATCACAGAGGGCAGAGCTTCACGCTGTCCTGGAGAGGCAAGCAGGCACCAACAGAAGAAAACTGCCCAGAAAAAGCTTGTCCAGGGCCGATATCACCAGCGGCAGTGCAAACGCCAACAACAAAATGCAGAAAGCATCAGTTCAGAACAAAAGCCAGCAGTCTTCTCCAGCATTGCCCTCATCAATCTAAACACTTTTAGGCTGTCTTGCATCTAGGTCTCCTTCTTTGGAACTAGATCCAGCTGGATGCCCCTTCAACCTATTTTTTCCAATCTGCTTATCTTAATTCCCAGCCTCACACATACACTTTCTTAGATATCCCAGAATGCATTGGGGGCAGCTATTGCCAAAAATCTCAAAATGAATAGAAAGCACGTCATTCTATTTCTGCATTAAAGTTTGTTGTGCTCATAATTGGTCACTAATAAATATACTTTAGATAAATCTCCTTCATTAACATACTTTGTTTCATCACAAAATATTTAAAATCTTCTAAGATTTGTAAGAATTGTTGCCAATGTGCTGCAAGCAGTGTGTTGACCTTTCCATTTCAAATTGTGTAACAGTGTTTTGTAATACGAGGTTGTTTAATAGATTGCATCATTTATCCAATATATAAGATCTTGCAGGAATATATAAGATATACAGTCTGTATGCTCTCTTAATGTAAACCTAAATTAGAGTGAATAAATTCACAAAGTTAGAGGTGTAATCACATATTTTATAATGTACACATTTAAAATGTCCTGGATTTAGCTCCTCTGACTGCCTTCCATCAATGAAGGAATGAGTCAATAGACCTATATTTTATGCTTTCTCAAAGGTGCTGCATTTGCAGCTAATAGTTAATTGGCTTTTTCTGATAAATTTCAATATAGGTCAACCTTAAGGACAAGAAGATCTTAAGGGAAGAGCCAGACTATCTAGAAATTAATATTGATGACTTGTGTCTTTCAAATTACTATCAACCCAAAGACCTTTCCTTTATTAACCTTTTAATAGCTTGCATAAAGTTTGGGTAAAATTGGCACTTTTAGATACTGTAAATCAGTATAAATTAATGAGCTATAATTAAGTTGGTGTGAGAGACTAATAAGACTGTTTCTTATATTTCATGGCATAGATGTTCATTATAGTACAACTATACCATTCATCTTAAGATTGGTGTTTTAGTATTCATAGATGAGATGGTAATACAAGCAGCATTCACTACTGAATGATTAATGAGTTCTAAAATGTCCTGCCAGACATGTGGCTGCAAGTTTTGGGGGTTTTTTTTAACAGCCTTGTGAATAACATAAAATGAATGTTATTCATATCAGTAAGGCATCAACATCACATTTTTCCAGTTAGCAAATATCTTGAATATTTACTAAAGTTTGTTGTTAAAATAGAAATAAAAGGATGAAAAATCAGTCTGAAAAATAAATATCTCATCATCCACCCCAACCCCTATCATCCACCCCAACCCTTTTACAAAATTGTGAAAGCATTTTTTAGCACAGGAGAGCACACGTGAATGCTCTGCCCTACTCCCGACACTTAGAGAGTTCCTAAGAGCGTTAGGAGCAGCACAGAGCATTCAGCGCACCGGCCTGTGCTAAAAATCGCTTTCATGGTTTTGTTAAAAAAAAAAAAAAAGGGGTTATAATATGAGTATCACATATATAATGCTTGCTTGCAGTAATTATCCTTTTTGGACTATTCCAAAACTGCCAAAATGCCCATATACTCTCTCCCCAGCACATATAGACCAGTGATGATCCTATAGAAAGCAAAATGAAAGCATTGCATACACTAAGAAACATTCATGAATAATTACATGCCATGCAGGACATTTAGGGCCTCTTCTATTAAACTGCACTAGTGGTTTCTAGTACGGGGAGCCATGCTGAATGGCCCACGCTGCTCCTAACGTTCTTCCTCACCAGAAGCTCCTTATGAAAAAAACACTTTCATACTAGGCCGAGGAGCCCATCTCAGTGGCCTCCACACTGCAGTACTCATGAGAAAACTCTCCATATCAATCACTTAGAGCTCCCAGCAATTTGTAATTCCCTCCATATCTTTCAAGATCATTTACACAATCAAGTCATCTTTATCTGAACCAACAGTCAAATTGACATGTTCTATGTTAACAAACAAGGAAGTACAGGCTCTCGCCTTCTCTGTCAAGAAGCAATAGAAATATAGAATTGGGTGATAGCGCACAATATCCACCTCAAAGCAGTCTATCTAACAGGGAAACAGAACGTCTTAGCAGACAAACTGAGCAGATTCCTTCAACTTCACAAGTGGTCTCTCCACACATCTGTCTTATGTTAGATCTTCTCAGATTGGGGACCCCCAAAATAGATCTTTTTGCTTCCCCCCCACACAACAAACTTCCACTCTTCTGCTCCAGACTCTACTCTCCCAATTGTCTGGAAGTGGACTAATTTCTACTGGACTGGCAAGGGAAGTTCTATGCATTTCCTACTACTACTGCTTATCATGTCTACAGTGCTACCAGATGTGTGCAGTGTTGTACATTAACATGCAAGAGAGAGTCCGTACTTGAAAGAGCTTACAATCTAATAGTGACAAACAAGACAAAAAGGGTGAATCTATATACGCTGCTCAGGTAGGGAATTACAAAGGGAATGATAAGGCAGATAAGGGTGGGGAGCTATAGAGGGAATAGCAAAACAGATATGATTGCTTTACAAGTGGGTTTGGGTTAAAAACAGTAAAAACAGCTTCAAAAAAAGTGGGCTTTTAGCATGGATTTGAATACATTCCACAAGATTTAGCCTTAGTTTGTCTTGAAGAAAGTCTCAATCAATGTGAACGACCTCATCAAGTACCTTCTGACTTTTTGATTAAATTTCTTTCAATCTCTTTGAAAAAGAACTACTTTACATATTTGGGCACGTTCTATCAGCAAACGTCAGGTACAGAGATGGGGGCTACATGTGTCCCTTCATTGGCCAATTTATTCATGGCATATTTTGAAGAGAATTTTGTCTATACTTCAGTATGGTTCACTGGTGTAACTCTGTGGTGCAGATATATAGATGATATTTTTCTGATATGGGATGACTCTGAAGTGAATCTGCGTTCATTTGTTTCTTTTTTGAACAGTTGTCTTCCGCCAATACATTTTGAAATGACATTTGATACTCATCAAATTTCTTTCTTGGATGTTCTCATAAAAATACAAAAAGAAGATTTTTTTACCTCCATTTATCGGAAAATTACCGATAGAAATACTTTTTTGGATTTCTCAAGTTCTCACCCGGTACATTTAAAGGAGAGCTTGCCTAATTCGCAATTTTTGCAGTATCGTCGGTTTTGCTTTACTAAAACTGAATTTAAAATACAAGCGAAAGTTTTAGGGAAATGGGAACGGGGAGGGGGCATCCAGTGGTAGGCATCCCTCCTGCCATTTGTTTTTTTGGGGGGAGTTGGGAGTCGGCCCGATGGCAGGAGAGAGTGGGAATCTCTCTTGCCATAATTGTGAAGTAGCAGGCGGCAGCGGGGGGCATCTTTTTTGGGTTTGGGGAGGGAGTTGGCACTTTATTGGGAATAGAGGGGGGCTTTATTTATTTTGTTTTTTATTGGGCTGATATTTTGTGTGTTTAATACACGCAAAATATCTGGCCCATAAAAAAAATTTAAAAAGCCAGGAGAAGCCCTGACAGCAGTGACAGGAGGCTGCTTCTCCTGTCACCACTGTCAGGTCTCTGCCCCGACTCAATCGCTTACTGAGTGACTGAGTTGGGAGCTTGCATGCAAATGATTTGCACCTCTGTGCAAATCATTTGCCTGCAATAAAAATAGTGAATCAATTGCTGTTTTAAAATTGGACAGGAATCAGCTAACAGCAACTGAATTGCTATCTTTAGTGAATCTGAGCATGAATGAGTATGAGGACTCAGTGCCTTGGATTGTTCCTCCAGATCAGGAAGGAGGCATATGTGCAGGGCAATGTGAGAAAGCTGGTACTGTCACTGCTCAGAAGGCCACATGAATCCTTAGCAGGCCGCAATATAACATAGGGCTCCTTTTATGAAGCCGCGTTAGCAGTTTAACGCGCATAATAGCGCACGCTAAACTGCCAGCCATGCTAGCCGCTACCACCTCCTCTTGAGCAGGCGGTAGTTTTTCAGCTAGTGCGTGATAAAAAGTCACGTGCGATAAAGCTGCTAACGCGGCTTCGTAAAAGGAGCCCATAATGTCACAACTGAAAATGCACAGACCTTCTGTGATGAATAAATACATAAGTAAATAACGTAAAACTATGGGAACAAATTGCTAGACTGGCTATTCTGAAAATATTTGTGAAATACAGTACAGTGTTCCTCCGGTCATTCACGGTATTCTGTGACCGGGACTTCCTGTGCTAAACTCGGGCTTCACCAATCAGGAGATGCGTTTCAAAGCAGCTCCTGATTGGTGAAGCCAGACTTTAGTGCAGAAAGAGGTGGTTGAAGCATACCGCGAGTGATTTCCTTCACTCGCCAAGTGCTCCAGCTGCCCTATCCTGCCTCTCCAGCTGCCCTCTCCTGCCTCCCCAGGCAAAAAAACCGTATTCGCAGTTTTTCAATATTTGCAGGGGTTCCTGGAATGGGGAGTACTGTATTTAAAATAGCCAAAGCTCAGGTTAATGGTATTTTCTCTGCCTAAGAATATAAGAATAGACATATTGAGTCAGTATCCTGCTTCTAACAGTGGCCAATCCAGATCACAAATACCTGGCAGAATCTCAAAGGGTAACAAGATTCCATGCTATCGATCTCAAAGTTTATTTCCCATGATTTTGCAGGCTACATAAAATTCAATGGACGGCCACCGGTTGCCCTTCTCTGGAATAAATAAATGATTTTAATTTCCAGTGGTGCCACAATAGTATCTATTACAAGCACTGACTATGTGCTATAAAACATTTTCACAGAAAACACCTTCATATTAAGGATCTCCAAATTTAAAACAGACTGCAGCTACTAATGTATGTGTTTTCAAGCTGACATCAGTAGCTTTGAATGTCTGCCTGGGTTTCTTGAAGACCCCAGAGGTAGATCCCTTCCTCCTTGCGATGCTGCTTGTGAGAGATCCTTAAACAGATACTGCACCTCATAAGCTTACCCTGGCAAAGGTTTCAGATATCATGCTGAAAGGTTCTTGTCACAACATCACCATCGTAAATGGACATGCAGTCAAATCCCCAGCATGCATTCTTTGGAATATTTTTCTAATGTGCCAAAATGATACTCAAACAAGAGTTCTTTTTCCTTATTTATATTATTTTTCTTCTCTCGTTTTCATCTTCTTTTTCTAGGAACTTTAATTACAATGGGAGAGAAATAAAACCTGCCTGTTTACACTCACGGTTTGCAGTCAAAATGCAGAGCCCTTCCTTTCAGTAGTAACTCTATAAGGTTTGCTGTCTTCGCTTGTGCAGTCAGTTAAACCTCTGAGGAACATGCATTTTATCTGGCAGGTCAAATTACGGAGGTACAACTTGGAAACTGATCTGTGCATCAGTTCCTCAAGGAGTGCTACTGATAAATCACTATACGTGGCAGCAAAGGTTATGTTCCAGAACTTTTGCTTTTCATCTAGGGAGCTTTCCTGGGAGCTTTCCATGATGTGTTCGACAGTTATGGAGTTTTGGACAATGTGTAAGTCATAGCCAGACACGCTGCTCGGTAAATCACTCAGCCTAATAAGTATAGGAAAGAAAATGAAATGGTCCAAGATCATGTGCAGTGACCAGGTTTCCTCTAAAATAGATGCTTCTATGTGAATTTTGCACTTTCCATTTAAGTCTATTTTTAAAATATACACTGCTATTTCTAGCTCAGGATGTGCATGGGATTAAAAAAAAAAAAAAGAGAGAGAAAATAGTGTGTCTTTGTTAATAAGTCAAATTATGAAAAAATAGAGACCTTCAAAAGTTACTAGGTACACTCTCTATTGGCTTAATTTGCCAAATTCTTTTTTGGACTCTGGAGGCCAAATAGCGGGGAAAAATCCTTGAATAGCTACAGTTATACAAAGCAGATATTCAGAAAATATTATGGAAAAAAAATATTAATTATAGCCTGAAATGAAGACTTTAGACATTCCATTGCCATCTTTCCCTCCATCTACTTACATATCCGCAATCATCGTCCAATACATGTATGCATTTTATTGATCTTCAGGAGATCTCGCACATTTCTATTTTTATTTTACTCCTGTTCCTTCCTTGGGTGAGGTAAATCATGCAACTCTCATTAGTTTTTATGAAAATGAAGAATGGCTCAGTGGTTAAAGCAGCAAGTTGAAAGCCAGGGAAACTGGTTTGGAATCCTGCGTCTTCCAGTGTTGAACCTTATGACCTTGGGCAAGTCACATTGATCCAGGTACTATAATCACCAAGGGTTTGGAAAGGTAAATATATTCACATTTTATCTATCTCCTCTTCTTAAATACAGGGTAATATTTTCCAGAAAAAAAGGTACTTTAAAAAGACCGGGTTCATTTTCTTCAGGATCAGTTTGACCTGTTCTGTTCTTTACTTTTCAACAGCTATCCTGCCCTGTTCTAAGCCTCATTCCCTTATAATCGCTATTTTATACCTGCACCCCTTATACAGTACATATTAATGGTAATTTTAAATCTAGGCATCTGCATTTATATATCCCTTCTGGCTGTAAATGTCTAGAATATATACATAGCCCAGTGGCGTACCAAGGGGGGGGCAGTCCACCCTGGGTGCACGCCTTAAAGGGGTATACAGCTAGTCAGGTCTGGGTCATCTGTTGCCAGTCCGCGCAGGGCAGCATAAGGGCCGGCAAGATCGGATTGGGGCCATCGGCAGCATCTGGGATGCATCGGCGCCCCCCCTCCCCGACACAATTTAAGATCGGCAACGGGTCCCCCCCGGCATCAACAGCACTACAGATCAGCAACTGTGATGCTCAGTCCAAAGCTTCCCTCTGACTCAGCTTCCTGTTTCTGCCCAGGCAGTTCGAGTCGGAGGGAAGCTTTGCCTGAGCACCATGGTTGCCGATCTGAAGTACTGTTGATGCTGGGGGGGGGGATAAGGAAGCCCATTGCCTAACTTCAGTGTCATTGCAGGGGCGGGGGGGGGCCTTGCCGATCTTGTTGCCAAAATCGGAAAGAAAGGTGAGAGGAAGGAATAGAGATGGGCCTGTGATGGATGGAGATATTGAGAGAAGGGGCAGATGATGCAAGTGGGGGGAAAGAGAGAGAAGAGGCAGTGGAGGTGACCAGTGGAGTACTGCAGGGCTCAGTCTTGGGCCCGCTCCTTTTCAACATATTCATAGGGGACCTAACTCAGGGGCTTCAAGGTAAGATAACGTTATTCGCTGACGACACCAAACTATGCAATATAGTGAGAGACGGCAATTCACCCGATAGTATGACACAGGACCTACATTTGTTGGAGATTTGGTCCTTGACCTGGCAGCTGGGCTTCAACGCTAAGAAATGCAAGATCATGCACCTTGGCAGCAGAAATCCGTGCAGAACTTACACCTTGAATGGTGAAACCTTAGCTAGAACTTCAACAGAACGAGACTTGGGTGTGATCATCAGCGCAGACATGAAAACTGCTGATCATGTGGAGAAGGCTTCATCTAAGGCAAGACAGTTGTTAGGTTGCATCTGCAGGAGTTTCGTCAGCCGGAAGCCTGAAGTCATAATGCCATTATACAGAAACATGGTGAGACCTCATTTGGAATACTGTGTGCAATTCTGGAGGCCACACTACCGAAAAGATGTGCTGAGAGTATAGCCGATGCAACGGATGGCCACCAGGAATGTCTCGGGGCTCAAGGATCTATCGTACGAGGAAAGGCTGAAAAATTTGCGGCTGTACTCACTCGAGGAACGTAGGGAGAGAGGAGACATGATCGAGACGTTTAAGTATAATACCGGCTGTATCTAGATGGAAGAAGAGATTCTCTTTCTCAAAGGACCCTCAGCCACAAGAGGGCATCCGCTCAAACTCAGGGGCGGGAAATTTCATGGCAACACCAGAAAATATTTCTTCACCGAGAGAGTGGTTGATCCTTGGAACGAGCTCCCGGTGAAGGTGATCGAGGCAAACAACGTGCAAGAATTTAAGAGCAAATGGGATGCCCATGTGGGATCCCTTAGAGGCTTAAGCCAAGGGAACCTGTCACCAGAAGTGGGATCCCTAGGATAGTAGACTTGGGGGTGGGTCAGTAGAGTGGGCAGACCTGATGGGCTATGGCCCTTATCTGCCGTCATCTTCTATGTTTCTGTGTTTCTATGATGGAAGTGGGGAGAAGGGGCAGATGATGGAAGTGGGGGGAAAGAGAGAGAAGGGGCAGATGATGGAAGTGAGGAGAAGTGAGAGAGAGAAGAGGGCAGATGATGGAAGTGGGGAGAAGAGGGCAAATGATGAAAGTGGGGGAGAGAAGAAGGCAGATGATGGAAGTGGGTAAAAGGGAGAGTAAATGCTGAATGGAAGTGGAGAAGGAGAACACATACTGGATGGAAGGAGAGATAAAGAAAAAGGACATATGCTGGATGGGGGAAGAAGATAGAGTTAGTGAGATAGTGGAGAGGTGAAGGAAAGGGGTGGCATGCTGTGGGTAGACACAGTGAAAAGAGGGAAACTGAGTGCTGCATAGTAAGAAAGAATTTAATTTAGACGGAGGCAGAAAATAAAGAAGGAAGAACAGAGAAGGAAAGGGAATAGAGAGAGTAGAGAGAGATGCCAGAGAATGGGGAAGGATATCAGATCTGAGAAGAGGAAATGAGAAGAGAGAGATGCTAAAAACCACAGTGGGGAGGGAAAGAGAGATGAAAGGAGAAAAATGCCAGACCATGAGGGAACAGAGGGAAGATGATTGATGCCAAACCAAAGGGGGGGGGGTCTAGAGGAGAGATGGAAGGGGAGGCATATAGTTTCTGGAAGGGGCATAGAAGGAGAGAAGATGCCATATAGGGGCAGAAAGAAGGCAGACAGTGGATGGAAGGAAGAGAGTAACAAGAAGATGAGGAAAGCAGAAACCAGAGAAGACAAAGGTAGAACAAAAATTTTCTATTTATTTATTGCTTTAGGAGACATGTGTCACTGTTTCTTTGGTGTTGCATTGTATGCAGAGTCCAGCTTCTTGCTGGTTCAATTTAACCTTTGTCTATGTATTTCTATTTTATCCCCCCTTTTACAAAAATGTGGAGCGTTTTTTAGCACCACCCATGGTAGTAGTAGCCCTGATGCTCAGAATTCTATGAACATCAGAGCTGTTACCACCATGGCTAAAATCCACACTACAGTTTTGTAAAAGGGGGAGGGGTAAGTTTGTGATGACATATTCCATACTAGGCGAGGGTGTTTTCTGTGTTCTGTGTGTTCGAAAGACATGGTTTTCTGTTAGGATTGATGGTGTAGGATTGATCTGTACTAGTCTTGAATTCAGAAGCAGTTTTTGTCTCCACCACCTCTACAGGAAAACTAACACCCTATCTGTAAAAAAGTATTTCCGTAGATCACTCCTGAACCTATCACCTCTTAACTTCATCCTATGCCATCTCATGCCAGAGCTTTCCTTCATTTGAAAAAGTCTTATCTCCTGTACATTAATGCCATGGAGCTATTTACGGTAAATGTCTTTATCATATTCCCTCGCTCCCATTTTTATTCCAGAGTATACAGGGAGAGACTTAGAGACCTCAATATGTATACTCTGATCACATCTGTTCCAATTTGTGTTTGTTTTCTGTGGTCTTACCCTCAGTCTTTCATCCATGAACACAGAACAACACTTGCACCAGTCCGCAGCATTGTCCAAATGGAGACATTGCTCTGGCCATCTCCCAGTCTCTCCCCTGCTGCACGCACTCAGTTTCTCTCATGTATGAAAACTAATCATGTGTGGGGAGCGCAGGGTGGGGTAGCGGCAGTGCATGGATAGAGCCGCGGGCTGGAGCAAGTGGGAGAGGGAGGATTTCTTGCCACTGGAGGACCCTTGCACAGGAGGGGCTCGGAGATCCCCACCAGCTCAGGTATTTATAATGCTTTAAGTTGGCCGAGGGGGAAGGGATGTAGGGACCGCAAGTATCCACCCATTTTGCCAGTGGCCCATCCAAAATTTGAGGTCTTGCTAAGCCTCTCATTGGGTGGATGCCAATTTTCCTACTGTCAACCAACATATGATGTCATCACACATTATGTTCCAATGTTGGCGATGAGCTTGGTGTAAAAATATCTTCATGGAGCATCAGTGCAGATTTTGATCAGTGGATGGTTTTTTGCACGGAAATGGGTGCTTAGCACTTTTCTATAAATGGTGCTCAACTTGAAGCACTGTTTATAGATACCATATATAGAATAAGGCCCTAGATGTATAAACAAAATTAATTTTCTATTTAGAGACAAAAACATTGCAAAATAAATGTTTATAGCTTCTTGTGTTCTGGAGCTGCATATATGTGTTTGTAGTTGGACAGTTTGTAATATACCTCCACCTTGAGGCTGTGGGTTCAAGCCCAGCACTGCTCCTTGTGACCCTGGGCAAGTCACTTAATTTTCCATTGCACCAGGCATTCCAGGACAGATGGGGAAAAATACGTCAATACCTGAATGTAAACCCCCCCCCTCAAACACTTACACAACATCCATTGATAAGCAGTATATAAATAACTAATACTCTTGGGACTCTGTGTACAGAAAAATGCTCCAGTGTCCATTCAATTCCTATGGGCATCGGAGCATTTACTGTGGGAGATATTGCTTTGGGATAAAGTTGAAGAGTTAGGGCTCCTTTTATGAAGGTGCACTAGCGTTTTTAGCACACGCACCGGATTAGCGTGTGCTAGCTGAAAAACTACTGCCTGCTCAAGAGGAGGCAGTAGTGGTTAGCACGTGCGGCATTTTAGTGCACGCATTCGGCACGTTGAGGCCCTAACGCGCCTTCGTAAAAGGAGCCCTTAATTATTTTTGATTGTAGATATGTGTCAGTACCAAAAGCTGAGATTGTTGAGGGAAATGCAAAGGAGGGTGCTAAAGAATCTTTGAATTTAACAGATTTTCTAGGAAATTTCCACAAGAACAATCCTCCTTGCAACTTTTCAACGGAGAAAATAAATGTTTTGAAAAAACATTTCTGGAATAAAAATTCCCAGTTCTGTGGTCAACCCATCCGGATTTTTCCTGATGAGGCTAGGTCCACACAAGTACATCGCAAGGAATTTTTGAAATTGAAATTGAATTTTTGAAATTGAAAAATTGAAAGTTTTGTCTTTGGGGGGTTATTTTTTCCTTTATTTTCCCTGCAAATGTATAATAACTTTACAGTCTAATAGATATATTTCCTTTGATCCTTCTCAGCTTGAGAGATTGTTGATTGAAAAAGAGGTTTCTGTTGTGGGACAGGCGATTTAAGGAACGAATTCAATATAGAATGCAGAAAGGAAGATGGGGTCCATATCTTTTCCTTTATGGTATTAATTGCTAAAATGATTTCTTGTTGCCTTCTCCTGTTTATGTGGACTATCTATTTCATTTGCTTTATTTCGATTGAAATATGTAATTAAATAATGCTAAAAAAAAACCACTCAAATATTTTAACATTTCATACGATTCCCTTTCACACAATTCTACTACATCTCACTCTTTATTTAGTATAGCTGCACTGAATTAGGATATCTTTAAACTGTTTCTAAGTCATAACTTTTCAATTTTCTTTCAAAGCCAACTTTTCATCTCTGCCAGTGAAATATTGAAGTTAGCAATCTCACTCTAAGCATTAACTGCTCTATTCTGTGGCCGTCGCCCCTGAGTGTCACAACCAAATTTACCCCCTCTTCTACAAAGCCAAGTTAGCGGCCGCCGCGCAGTGACAGCCCTGAAGCCCTTAAAATCTCTATGGGCTTCGGGGCTATTATGGCGCAGCAGCCGCTAGCGCGATAATAGAAGAGGGGGTTGTAGAAGAGGGGGTTAGTTTTTCTTCTTCAGAAAGTTCCTTTTAAATTATATATTAGAAACTCTTTTAAGATGGATCAGCTATAGTCTCATCCTTCTATCTGACCTTGTCAGGAATTCTGTCACATAGCAGTTAAATCTATTTTGCTGTCCCACTCAGTAAATTGCACTCAATCAATTATTTGATATTTCTGCTGCTTTCGATACAGCTGACCATACAGTGTCGCTTGTTAAACTGACTGAAATAGAAATCTCTGGTGTAGTACTTAGCTGGTTTCAGAAATTTTTGTCAAAGAAGAGTTATATGCTAAAAATGAAGTGTATTCTTTCATCCACTTGGCAATCTCCTTGTGGTGTGCCTCAGAGTTCATCCCTGTCACCATTTTATTTAACGTTTTTCACCATTTTATTTAACGTTTTTATGAGTTCTCCGGCTTTAATTTGTTTAGAAAAAGGTCGGTTTCTTTTATCTTATGTGGATGATATATTTATTTTAGTACTAATGACTAAACATGTAATTCAGTCTTTTTATGTGGATCAAAAGATCAGTGGACAATATGGAGATTAAACTCAAATTTATTCAAGATGCTCCCAGCGCCCAATGCATTTCACCAAACAAGGCTGCCTCCGGGGCATGTAACAGACTGGGATAAGGAAAAGCTTCCACCAACATTAAAAGCCAGCTGGTGCAAAACAACAGCTCGGCGAAACGCGTCAGGCACTGTTGCTGGGAGCATCTCGAATAAATCTGAATTTAATCTCCATATTCAAGTTTCAAGTTTATTAGGATTTTATATACCACCTATCAAGGTTATCTAAGCGGTTTTACAATCAGGTACTCAAGCATTTTCCCTCTCTGTCCCGGTGGGCTTACAATCTATCTAACGTACCTGGGACTATGGAGGATTAAGTGACTTGCCCAGGGTCACAAGGAGCAGCGCGGGGTTTGAACCCACAACCCCAGGGTGCTGAGGCTGTAGATCCAACCACTGCGCCACACACTCCTCCATATTGCCTACAGATCTTTTTTTGCTCCACTTTGGACTCTTTGGTGGACCATTTGCCTGGTTGTTTCCTTTCATTCAGTCTTTTTTGACAATAACAAATTATGAGGTCCTTTTCCTACGGGCTCGCAGGGCTAAAAACTAAAAAGTTTAAAGTTAAAAAAAAAAAGAGTTGTGTCTCGGACGGGCATGCACATACCATCTACAGATGGTCTGCGCATGTGTGCGGATCGCACAACAGCGATCCATGTAGTCAGATGGGGGCATTCCTCCGATCGCCCCATCTGCATATTTTATCTTCCAGAATTCAACGGACCTGCCCGGATCAATCAGGTTGATGAATCTATCCCCAAGTTCTCTATATGGCGCCTTAAGTTGTGTGTACAAATTGGTGCACACAGCTGTTTTGCATTGAAAAAATAATTGTTTATTAAGCCTTATCAGCGCTGATAAATGGCAATTAGCACATCATACTTGATGCTAATTGGCACAAATTAAAAGTTATGGGCACAACTAGGAAAGCACGATTCTATGAAATCAGTTCTAATGCATGAATTTGAAAAGGGGGAATAGCCAGGGGAAGGGCATAGGTGGATCATGGGCATTCCTAAAAGTTATACTCATTGTTATAGAATACGCCCGATGCGTGTACAAGTTAGGAGCAGGTATTTAGGCCTGGTTTTCCTTGGCCTAGATGGCCTAAAAGTTATTTGATACACTGGCGTATTGCGCAGTTCTATAAAAAGATACATGCACCTTGCAGTATTGTGCTGAGCGCCATTCCAGTAGGTGCCAATTTTTTGGTACTATATACATTATCAGGCCTTTACTCCTAAATTCTATAAAGTCCACCTAAAGTTAGATACCTATATTGGCATGCCTAGCCTAACTTAATTTATTAATAGGCTTAATCAGTGCTGATACTTGGCACTTATCACTTCATAATTGCCTTTAATTGGACTTAATTGAAAATGGGATTCTATAAAAAGTAGGTGCCTAGTTCAAAGTGCCTACTTAGAAGCAGGCATGGTTATATGGGCAGATCATGAATGTATTTTCGAGTTAGGTGTCTGATTTTGACTTGGTGCACATATATAGGCCAAGAAAACCTTGGAATAAATACAGTGCGTCTAAACTTAGGGATGCCTAGCAGCACCTGATGCCGCTTAGGTATGAGCGCTATGCATGATTCTATACCAGGGGTGGGCAACGAGGGCCGGAATCCAGTCGGGTTTCTAGGATTTCCCCAATGAATATGCATGAGATCCATTTGCATACAATGGGAGGCAGTGCAAGCAAATAGATCTCATGAATGTTCATTGGGGAAATCCTGAAAACCTGACTGGATGCCGGCCCTCGTTGCCCATCCCTGTTCTTTACAGTATACCTAACTTTTATAGAATTGCGCTCAACGCCATACTAGTTGGTGATGATTTTGTAGGCAACCTATATAGCGTACAGCGCTGGATATATCTAGTAGTGCTGTAGAAATGATAAGTAGTAGTAATAGTACATGACAGTATTTGTGTCAGGACCCTCACTATCTCAGTATGCTCCTGCATCCAGGATCATACCATTTTAGAGTAGAGATGGGGTATAGGCCATTTAATTATAGCATCCCCTTTTTGGGATGACTGCAATGGTACTTTCTACCCTTATATAAGTCAGACACCTCTGTTACAGATGTTAATTTATATTGGCTCGTTATTATATCTCACTGTTTTTTTAACTTCCTGATTGTTCTAGTGAAGGCAGGCCTGCTGGCCAGAAGCAGAAAGGACCTGTCTGTCCGGCCATCTAAAAAAGGTTAGGGGGGGGGTTGGGTTTATCACTGCAGGATGACTAAGTTTGATCCCACCTCCTGCCCTAGCTACTCCTCGAAAAATGCCCCTTTTCGCTCTGGATGCACAGTGGCAGTAAGAGGCCTAAAATGCCTCTAGATACGTCTAAAAACCCGTTTTCATTATCGGCACTTGGATGATATGTCTCTTAGGTCTTCCAAGTGCTGACTTAGGAGGGTTTTTAGATGTATTTTTGGTTCGATTATGAGCCGCATAGCTTAAGTTACGTGCATTTCATGATGCATTTATGCCATTGACCAGGTATAAGTGGTTATGCCTAAATTTAGGCATCCACAGTTTAGGTTTGTGCTAGTAGTCTACTACAGAATTGGTGCTCCCAGATACCATTACAGTGTTCCCCCGCGAATTTTCGGTTCACGAATCATGGACTCAGTAATTTGTGGAATGCTCCGACCGCATCTTCCTGTACTAAACTCAGGCTACACCAATCAGGAGCTGCGTGTCAAAGCAGTTGCTGATTGGTGTAGCCTGACTTTAGTAACAGGAAGAGGCGGTCAGAGCATACTGGATATGATTTAGTGCACCTGCCGGCGCCCCAGCTGCCCTCTCCTGACTTTCCTGCCTCTTGACAGACGGCCAGAGCATACCGGGTATGATTTACTGTACCGCCAGCGCCCCAGCTGCCCTCTCCTGCCTCTTGACATACTCAAAACCGCATGTGCGGTTTTTCAAAATTTGCGTGTGTTCCTGAAACGGAACCCCCGTGAATTTCAGGGAAGTACTGTTTACAATAGGCACTTCCCATGTTGCACTGGTGTGCTTAAAATGGGTCAGCCTGCTATAGCAGAGCTTCACAGTGGCTCTTTGCAATATAATTTCAATCTCAGAAAATCCCTAATAGGAGTAATTAACAAATACTATATCAGCAAAACTGCCTACTTTATCGCACTGGATATTGAAGAAAAGACACTGAGCATGGGAAATAAATAGGTATATATTTCTTAAGTGAAGGGGAGAACAGTAATTTCAGCAGTACCCACTGCTCAGCCAACTGCATGCGAGAAAGATTCTCAATAAGCAAGTGCTGCAATTACATCACAAATGCTCTCTCCCTGTGTTGTGCACACACCTTTCCGTGAGAATTATGTGTCAAATAAAAATACAAGTGTCCCAGTTTCACTTTGCTCAGTGTCCATTCACTGTTTAAAGCAGTCCTATGTATTGCAAAAACTCAACAAAAACTGACAGTTCAAGGAAGAAATGTGTGTGCTCAGCGTCTAAAAATGCCTGTTATTTAAGCCAAGAAACTTATCTGCATGCTGGCTTGTTGTTGAATGAGTCCGATGAGCGCCTCGTTTCGATATCTTCTTCGAAGACTGGTCAAAAGCTCATGTACCACATCAAATTCAAAAATGCTCAAATACAGAGTAGGGCCTTCACTTAAGAAATATTTACCTATTTATTCCCCATGCTCAGTGTCTTTTTTTGAATATCCAGTGTGATAAAGAAGGAGGTTTTGCTAATATAGCCTATGCAAAATAAACCAAAACTAACAGAACATGATTTACCCTTCTTCAATGGCTTAGGTAACAAGTGCTGTGTGCTACCATGGAGAAGGTTCCCTAGTTTGAACCTTCAGTTTTCTACTCCTCCATTAGTTGGGACAAAGTCTTGCTGTATCATCTACCTATAATAAACTTCCTAAATCACTACATCATACTCCATCTCTGGCATCTATTGAAATCCCAGGCATTTTGAGGCTGCTTTAACCCTTGATTTGCCTGTTTAATACCAATGTTGTTAAGCATTCCCATAATAAATGATGCCATTAGTGACGCGGCACAGGGAAGGCCACAAAGCAGCCTGTTTAGAGTGCTGCCGCCGCTGCTGTTTGAAGCAGAGGTATGTTGGTCTCACAGTGGGAGGATCGGTGGAGTTCTGCTGATTGGGGGGATGGGAGGGAGGGATGGAAAGATGCTGCACAAGGGGATGGATGAGAGGGTCAGTGGGGTTCTGCAGCACGGTGGCATGAGAGGGAGAGATAGAAAATGTGCAAGGGGATGGGTGAGAGGGGAGGAAAGATGCTGCACATGGGGGGGGGAGGGAAGAAAAGAAAGAGAAAGAATTGGGGTGGAGGAGAGGAAGAGAGATGATCGTTGTACATGAAAAAAAATAAGACATCCCCGAAAATAAGCCCTAGTGTGTTTTTTGGACCCCCAAATTAATATAAGACACTGTCTTATTTTCGGGAAAACACGGTATCTATTCTAGCCCATTCTCTAAATGTTTTCTCTTTGTAAATGTCTTTGCATGTGACCTTATGCAAACCCACTGAATCTGTGTACACAGTAAAGAGACATATAGTAGCCTAGAAAGGCTGCATTGGGTCATTCTATTGTATGATCTTTGGCACAGGGTAGATGCTTGTTTATTTTTTTATATGTTAAGGGAAGTAGCAAAATGTCTCCCACATTTCCACTGGTCTTCTCTCACTGACCTTTCTGTTTTGTTACGTAGCCAGCTGTCTTTTCCAAGGTTATATTTTTATATTCTATATGGGAGGTCAGTAATGAGGAGAGGAAATGGGAAAGTCTCCATTGTAAAATGCAGTAAAAAAAAAAAAAAAATCCCTAAAGATTTTGCTAAAATTTTCCACTGATTTCTTCTGACTCTGCTAATAGGATCTTTCCCCTCAAAGCAACTTTCCATTGTTTGTTTTGAAAATGATATAAGAATTTTGTTCCAACCACAAAGATTAAGCTAAATAGACTATAATTTCTAGGATCTAGTTCAGTTCCATGCACTGTAAATAAAACCAAAAAATTAAAATCCATATGTTTTCTGTTTGTCTTTCTGCCATCTTTATATACCCCTAAGTAGATTAGGATCAAGAGCTCTGCCCTCTTTTTTCATCATCTTCTATAAGTTGTCTTTGTAGCTCCTAGACCTACTACTACAGTGATCATATCATCTCTTTCCATCTGCAAATATAATGCATAACCATTGATAGTATTTGGATACTGAAGTACTCGGAGCAACTTTCAAATGGAGGGCACAAGTGTAAAGATTGGGTAGGAAATTTTCAAGAAAGCCATTTCTGAGAAAAAAATATCCTGTTTTATTTGTGGCAATGCTTTTAGAAACTACCCTTATAATACTCTTTTGATGAATAGCTCTAAATTTAAGGTTTTGAAGGATGAAGCTAGATGTGAAGAATTCGGAATTATCCAATTAATGTGCTTTCATTTAGTAATCATAATCAAAAAACAAAAACGTCTACAAACTGGCCTAAATGGGTACTTGGATGATCAAAAATCCTGATCGTCCAAGTACCCATAACCAAAGCTGGTTTTAGATGTATCGAAAACCAGCGTAAGCCTTTCCCCTGCCTCTAAACGAATAGAGCGAAAAGAGACGTTTTTAGAGGATGAGAAAGGGCCGACCTAGACATAATCATACAGCAGGTATAACCAAAAGTTTAGACAGGTTGCCTTGTTGGCACTTATACGTTTTGACTTAGACCAAGTCAAAACAGGTATAAGCGCTGAAAAAGGGGCCGCTGAGCTGATTGCAGCAGCCGCGATCAGCTTATCGGCCCCGGCAAACTGCCTACCCCCCCCCACCACAATGATTAGGGCAGGAGAGATGGTTCATCTCCCCTGCCGCAATAACCATTCCCGGAAGTGCCGCCAACCACGGCACTTCGGATCGCTATCACGGCAGGAGAAATAGCAAATCTCTCCTGCCGCAATCCACCCCCTCCCCCGATCGGATCGGGCAGGAGGGAGCCCAACCTCTCCTTCCCAAAGACCCCCTGACACGATCCAGGCAGGAGGGAGCCCAAACCCTTCTGCCCCAGTGACCCCCCCTAACCCCCACCCGCACCCCATTATGATATGGGCAGGAGGGATCCCAGGCCCTCCTGCCCATGACCACCCAACCGAACCCCAGATCAGCCTCACGAACCCTGTCCCTACCCCACGACACCCCCTGCCAACTCCTGACACCCCCCTTTACCTGAAAGAAGTTGACTGGACGGGTCCCAAGCCCGTCCGCTCGGCAGGTCCATCATCCACAGAATGGCGGGCCTTAGGGCCTGATTGGCCCAGGCACCTCAAGACCCACCCACAGGAGGGGCCTTAGGCACCTGTGCCAACCGGTTGCCCCTAAGCCCCGCCATTCTGAGGATGACGGGCCTGCCGGGCGGTCTGGTTTAGGACCCGTCCGTCCGGCCAACTTCTTTCAGGTAAAGGGGGGGTGTCGGGGGTGGGGGGTGTTGCAGAGTGGGGTGAAGGTATGGGGGGCCAATCAGGGGATCGGGGGTGGTCATGGGGAAGGTTCGTCATGGGCAAGAGGGCCTGGGATTCCTTCTGCCCGTATCTTAGTGGGGGGGGGGTAGGGGGGTCGCTGGAGCAGTGGGGGCTGCGTAGTGGAAGGAGGGTTTGAGCTCCCTCCTGCCCGATCTGATCTGGGAGGGGGAGGGGGGTGGATCGCGGCAGCAGAGTGGGTATCTCTCCTGCAGCGATGGCGATCGCTCACCCCAACCTGCAGCTTATCTCCCCTGCCACGATGCTCACCCCGAAGTGCCATGATTCGGGGGAGGTGGGCAGTCGCCATTGTGGCATGGGAGATGAGTCATCTCTCCTGCCGCGATCGTTGCTGGGGGGGGGGGGGGGCGGGTTTGTGGACTCTGTAACCGGTGTTGTTTTTGACAGACACCAGTACAGAATCCAGCTTTTAGGCGAAGGACTGGCCCCTCCTTCGCCTAAAAGGCCTGGTTTTGGGCGTTTGGGACTTAGGCTGTTTTTTGGTTGGTAATATGTTGTAAGTGTAGACGTAGTGGTGGTCTGGGCGTTTAAACAGCTGAACATAGATGTAGGCCATTATTTTGGACGTTTTTTTTGAGAATGGACATTTTCCCTGCTTCTACTTTCACCGTTTAGGGCCTAGACCAAAAGGTGACAGACTTTTTTTTTTTTTATGCCCCTCCACGGGCCTTGCTTCATGGGATATTCCAATGTTTACAGTGTGAACTCCATCAGGTGTGAAATCCTTTGGCTTTTAAATGGAGGGAACTATAGGCTGTTGAATAAATAGTTGGTAGAGTGAGTAAAATACTCAATTAGTTTTCACTCCTAGTAACGCTCCTTGGCCACCCAAGCTGACAGACTGGGGAGCCTGGAATATATAAGGTAAAGAAATTAAAGAGTTTGCTACAATGGCTTATAATATTACAACTATATGAAACAGTCTTTTACAATATTTCTAAATTTTGAGGTGTAAATACCTCAGAAAATCATGACTTGGGCTGTAACTTTAATCAGAGCATATCTCCACATTTGGTCATAAAATCTTCTGAGTGTATACTGCTGGATTCTCTAGAGCAGGGGTTCCCACACTTTTTTGGCTTGTGAGCTACTTTTAAAATTACCAAGTGAAAATGATCTACCAACAATAACATTTTAACTCCCCCCCCCCCACAAAGCACACTGTACGCAGAAAAAATGTTAATTATCATTTATATTTGGGGTTTTTTTCAAAGAGGTCAAGGCAGATGACTTTAAAATATGCAATGTCACCTCATTAACAACTATACAAAAATAGACAAATATACCCCCCTCCCTTTTTACTATACCGCGATAATAGTTTTTAGCGCAGGGAGCTGCGCTGAATGCCCCGTACTGCTCTCAGCATTCATAGGCCCCTTGCACTAAAATCCGCTACTGCAGTTTAGTAAAAGGGAGCCATAGTGCAAAATATAGACAGCAGATATAAATTCTCAAAACGGAAACATTTTGATCACTAAATTGAAAATAAAATTATTTTTCCTATCTTTGTTGTCTGGTGATTTCATGAGTCTCTGATTGCACTTTCATTTACCAGACCTCATTCCATTCCCAACCAACATCTCTGTCCTTCCAAGAGTCCAACTTTTTCTTTCTCTCTCCCTGCCTCCCCTCCCCTTTCTTTCTGTCTGTCTCCCTGTCCCTTTCTTTCTTTTTCTCTCTGTCTGTCTTTCTGTCTCCCTGCCCCCCTTTCTTTCTTTCTGCCTCTCTGCCTGTCTTTCTGTCTCCCTGTTCTGCCTCTCTGTCTTTACTGTATCTGCTTTCTTTCTCCCGAAGCCACTGTCGGGGCTGTCATCTGGGAACAGGCCCCCAAGCCACCGCAGACACCGCCATTGCTAAGTTCTTCGTTTTCCGACGCTGCAACAGGCCAGCAACCTTCTCCCTAATGTCAATTCTGACGTTGGAGAGGAAGTTCCGGGCCAACCAGGCTGAGATTGGCTGGCCAAGAACTTCCTCTCTGACGTCAGAATTGGTGTCGGGGAGAATGCTTCTACAGGGAGAGCTTGGGGCGACGGTGGGGGACGTCGGGGAGAGGAAGGCTCATCAGCCCGGTAGGTCGCAAAGGCAACGCGAGTCTATCACGGAGCCCTGTATGAGCTCCATAATTGACTCGCGTTGCCTTCGAGATCTACCAGTCGATCGTGATTGGGCACCCCTGCTCTAGAGGTTTTCCAAAGTTGGTCACACTAGTTTGGAGAAATTCAATAAATGGCACCTCAGATTAGGCACTGAGGTGATCCCCTCATAAGCTAGTATTCTGTAAAGGGCGCACTATGTGGAACGACCCTTACAGAATGTTAGCGTAGCACATTTTGAATGTCAACACTTACACTTGCCAAAGGCCAGCAGTTAGGCATGCACATGCAGATTTTCAATAATATCATGTCTAATTTCTGAGAATGGCTCTGGCCCCACTCATGCCCCTCCCATGGCCATGCTCCTTTGGAGTTATGTGCCATGAAAGTTATGCATATGATAGCACTTAATTCTTCAAGTCTATATTTCTTTGTGAGAGTCACCAATAACACATCCAGTAAAAGTGTATTGTTGTTTATTACACTCTGTGTAAGATTTAGGCCACTACTTAGCTTATATGTGGTCTTCCTTTCAGGGATAGTGGTGCCAACATGTTTCAACCAAAAGTTTTATGAAGGCCTCTCATTCATATCAATAAATGGGAAAAAATGTTCTCATTCTCATTTATCAATAGACATATTTATAATTCCCCCTGCTAAGATCTAAAACCTGCCATAACAAGAGAAACAAACTTTTCATCTGTTACCAGCTTCTATTTTTTACCTTCACAAAGCTTAGCGCCACTCCACCAGGCCACGGTATACATTAACATGGCCTCCGCGGCTTTCTCCTCCCTTCTTAAACACCCGCCTGTGTCGGTCAGCTGGCGGTTATATCATCTCTCCTGCTGTCAGCGTCCCCAGCAAGGGCTTAGCCTCCCTTAAAGTGAAATATCCTCAAAACGCACTTCTGACATTATCTAAACCATGGACGGACTCCCCAACCAAAGCCCCCTCATATCAAAGTAGCCTCAGATGAAAAGTTTGTTTCTGTTATTATGGCAGGTTTTAGATCTTAGCGGGGGAGAATTATAAATATATCTATTGATAAATGAGAATGTTTTTTCCAGTTATTGATAGGAATGAGTGGCCTTCATAAAACATTCGGGTGAAACATATTGGCACCGCTATCCCCGAAAAGAAGACCACATATAAGCTAAGCAATTTCACGAACTAAAAACGCTAAGTGATATTAATAAATTATTTATTAAAATTGTAATAGCAATAACAGGATCCAGTGAGGATGTCATATTTAAATCCTGGGACAATGAAGTAGTGGAGTCCGAGGTGGCGCTTCTGAGGATCGTGGGGAGAGAATGGCTATATGAGGTCATACACAGAGTGTAAGAAACAACAACACACTTTCACTGGATATGAAAGTTATGCATGCATATTATAGAATGGAGCATAAGGCAGATCTGCACGTAACTCCTAACTACTGCCAATTAAGTGCTCTCAACACCCACAGATTGTTAACACCTAATTAGTTTACATGCGGATCTGCGATGTATCCAAACCTGTGCGCCACACTTTTGGGTGACCTATATGGAATCTGGTGGATCACATACAGTAAACAAATAAAATCTAAGGGCTCCTTTTACAAAGGTGCGTTAGGACCTTGATGTGCGGAATAGCGTGCGCTAAAATGCCGCATGGGCTAGCCGCTACCGCCACCTTTTAAGCAGGCGGTAATTTTTCAGGTAACGCACGCTAATCTTGTGCACGCGCTAAAAACGCTAGGGCACCTTAGTAAAAGGAGCCCTAGGTGGTTTACAAAATAGAAAAAAGGGGAAGGGGTTACTGAGGACATTATGAAAAACAATACAGGACTTACAGAAGCAAAAGGAAAAGAGGGGAAGGAAAGATTTGAATATTAATAAGGGTTTGAAGGGAAGGAAAATAAAGTGACAGCACTACCCAACAAATGAGATGGATTGAAAGTCATAATAATAGTCCAAGCTCAAATGAAACTATGACTTCCAATAACAAATACTTTTAAATACTTTCAAAAGTGATATCTTCAGACACTACTGTACATTCATTAATTCTTATATATGTAGTGAATGAAGTTATACTGGAAATTATAGATCAATTTTTCTGGACTATAACCAGATGCACATTGAATATTGGATAATAACTGCTGACGTGAAAATAAAGAGCCACCAAACTTATCTCAAAATAAGTCCCTCAGTCCAATCCCTAGTATTTAAAATTAGTTAAAAATATTTAAAAATTATAAATATACACAAAATAGGGTGTTTGATAATATGAGAGGTTTAAAAAAAAAAATAAAAATAGGATGTGTGATTGAAATCTGGAACTGATAAGACTCAGGGTTCCTTTTACAAAGGCGCACTGGCGGTTTAACGCACCTAATACTGTGTGCTAAACCGCCAGGCGCGTTAGCCGCTACTGCCTCCTCTTGAGCAGGCGGTAGTTTTTGGCCAGCGCGGGGGTTAGCGCGTGATGAAAAGTCACGCGCGTTAACCCCGCTAGCGCGCCTTTGTAAAAGGAGCCCTCAGACTTGAATCTTTCAGTATTCCATCAGTTACTGAGCAGGTTTCTGAGATCCTTTTTCCTCTCATATATGGCTAAACACCTTTTATTTGTTATTGGACGTCATAGGACTCCTTTAACGAAGGTGCGCTAGCGGGGTTAATGCGCATGACTTTTCATCACGTGCTAACCCCCGTGCTGGCCAAAAAACTACCACCTGCTCAAGATGAGGCGGTAGCGGCTAGCGTGTCTGGCGGTTTAGCACACGCTATTACGTGTGTTAAACCGCTAACGCGCCTTCGTAAAAGGAGCCCCTAGTCTTTGAAAGCTACAGAAAAATAATATGCTTTTAACTGGGATTTAAATCTTGCAAAATAGGACTCACTACTGAGATAGAGAGGGAGAGAGTTTCATAGAGTGGGAACCATGACCGAGAAACTGAAATACCTATGGACATCTAAAGAAATCCAATACAACAACATTTAAATTTAAAAAAGGAGACTATGATAACATGTGGAGATTGGTAAAAAAGAAACTTAAAAGTGTAGCTGCAAAGGTAAAAAATATATATCAGGCATGGATGCTAATTAAAAATTCCATCCTGGAAGCCCAGAATAGAAATATTCCATGTATTAAAGAGGGAGGAAAGAAGACCAAATGGAGGCTGGTGTGGTTAATGAGTGAGGTGAAGGAAGCTATTAGAGCTAAAAGAGAATCCTTCAGAAAGTGCAAGAAGGATCCAACTGCAAATAATTGTAAACAACACAAGGAATGTCAAGTCGAATGCAAGGTGCTAATAGGAAAGGTGAAGAGAAATCTTGAAAAGAAAGTGCTGGAAGCAAAAACACATAGTAAAAACTCTTTTAGGTATATTAAAAACAAGAAGATGGGAGCAGACTCGGTTGGACCACTAGACGACCGAGGGGTAAAAGGGGCTCTCAGGGAAGAGAAGGACATAACGGAGAGATTAAATGAATTCTTTGCCTCGGTCTTCACTGAAGACATGAGAGAGACACCGGTGCCAGAAATTGTATTCAATTCTGATGAATCAGAGAAAGTCGTAAAAATCTCTATAACACTGAATGATGTAATGGGCCAATTTGACAAACTGAACAGAAGCAAATCGCCTGGACTGGATGGTGTACATCCCAGAGTGCTCATAGAACTGAAAAAGGAACTTGCAGAGCTATTGTTAGTAATTTGTAATTTTTCTTTAAAAACCAGCATAGTACCAGAATACTGGAGGCTGGCCAACGTGACATCAATTTTTAAAAAGGGTTCCAGAGGTGATCCAGGAAATTATAGACCAGTGAGTCTGATGTTGGTGCCGGACAAAATGGTAGAGACTATTATAAAGAACAAAATGACAGAACATATGCATAATATCACATATCTTATTGTAAACATCCTGTAACTGCTTTTTTTTATTACCTATTGTAATTCCAGTACCTGCTCACTTTGTATTATCTTGTATCCTACTGGTAACACTGTACTCTCTCTAGACACGACTTTCACTGTAAACCGCTTCGAATTTAGGGTATAGCGGTATATAAGAAATAAAATTATTATTATTATTATTTGAATAGCCTATCATTAGCACTATCACATTTAATACCTCATTCAGTGTTGCTAATTTTACAACCTGATCCTCAGCAGCACCACTTTAGGCTCAACAAAATCTCATTGTCTGAAGATTTATGTGTCAAATCATCACTGATCTTTTATTTATTAGGTATAAACTTCCTCAATATTTTAATAAATTTAGATTTTTAATTTTTAAAGAAGTACTTAGCTTTTGTGGTCTCTGAATCGGGATATTTTCACCAACATGTTTCGTCCTGTGCTTTATCAATGTTACTAACTCTCAATCTAGATTCTAACAGAGCACTCAAGCTAAATCATCTAAATCATCGGGAAGAAATACTCCCCTTAAAGTACTACATCACTTTCTCACCTTACCTAATAACTTATCTGCCAACGTCTTTGACCACATCATCCAATAAAGATGACCTTGTCGTCTTTTACTACCAATTAAATACGCATCAGCTGGGACTATGTCACCAGTGTCAATGGCTCCAGGGGGGAATATTACTGTCAATTCTTAGCTCCTTCCCCTTCCAAACCTCAATTAGACAAGAGACAGCCACTCTAACATTGCATTTAAACCATGCGTTTAAACCAGAGAAACTGCATTTAAATCATGCGGTTAAACCGGAGAAACTGTATTTAAATAATATATCCAACGTTGCTCTTTGAAATTCAGTCTTTCCTCCAAATTGCCACCCTCCCTCCCTGCTTGTAAAGTATCAATCACCGTCCGACGCAGCTGATCTATTGTGTGTTTTTTCTCCAGCCAGTGCTGAACAATTGGAGCCTGTAAAGACTCAGTGTGTATACGGGATTTGTGCTCATTCAATTTTAACTGTATATAGTGCGACCAACAAACTAAATTACAGGGGCATATCAACAAATAAACCACCCTTGCTGACATACAGTTTGTGTCAGATCTTGCTCTAAGTATTTGACCCATCTGGGGATCTTGCCACTGATGCCCCTCTAACACACGGTCGCACCCTTGACAATGCCCACATCGCTCATGGACCCCTCTTATTACATCAACTGTTCTTCCTAATTTTTGATGAATGAAAGATTGGCCAATCGTTTGACCCCCTGCTTAAAGGCGAACATAGGGCATAAAAAAATACCCCATGAAGCTGAAGAATAGGCCAATGTTCTTTTAGCAGAGAGATCAACACCTTCTTAGATGCCTTTGAAAATGGTAACACACAAATCAACTTCTCATTCTTCTGTCTTTATTTTTTCTTGAAGCAATAGTTCCCTTTGGGCATACCGTGCTTGCAGGTATGCCTGCTTGATGGCTTTACTAGGGTAGCCCCTGGCTGCAAATTGCTGTTCTAAATATCTAGCTACCATCTTAAAGTCTTGGAGGGCCGAACAAACCCTCCTTGCTCTTAAAAACTGGTTTATCAGGAGGCTATATTTAAGGCGATAAGGATGAAATCTTGAAAAATGTAATAATGTGTTTCATGCTACTGGTTTCATACAAAGGACAGTACTTAATTGAGACCTGACTTTCTTGATTTCTATAACTAAAAATTCAATTTTATGTTGACTATATATGACTGTAAACTGCAAATTAGGATCCCTCGTGTTTATCCACTGTACAAACTGATTCAAATCACTTTCTGTGCCCTCCCAAAGGAAGAAAATAATGTCTAGAAAACATTTCCACAGGGATATCCTCTTGAAAAACTCTGATGGATAAACTTCCCGTGTTTCAAAACATGCTACATATAATGTAGGGACAAAGGGGGTAATGTAGCCCCCATCACCACCCCCTGGCTTTGTTGGTAAAATATACCATTATGTACAAAATAATTTTGAAATATAACTCAATAAGCTAACTTCTCCAAAAATGGTGTGGTAATTCTTTGTTCTCCCTCTCTTGCATGTAGAATTCCACTAATAGATAAAGCTCCCTCTTGAGGAATTTGGGTGTATAATGAAACGACATCCAAGGTTACTAGCCAAGTATCTTCCTGAACCTGGATGTCCTCCGCTAACATTCTTTAATAAATGTGAAGTATCTTTTAGAAAAGAGGGAACTTTCATAGCTTCCTGGCTCAAAAAAATATCTAGAAATTTGGAAAGAGGTTCCAATAAAGTTTCCCTTGTATTCACTAAGGGCCTTCCTTCAAATTCTTATGTATTTTAGGTACAAAAAAGAGGAGTGGGACTTGGGTTTAATAGTATGTGATGATCTTAAGGTGGCTAAACAGGTTGAAAAGGTGATGGTGAAAGTCAGAGGGTGAATAGGGAGAGGTATATCAGTAGGAAAAATGAGGTATTGATCCCCCTGTATAAGACTCTGGTGAGACCTCATTTAGAATACTGTGTGCAGTTCTGGAGACCACACCTTCAAAAAGATATAGAGACTGAAGTTGGTCCAGAGGGAGGCTACTAAAATGGTCAGTAGTCTTCGTTATAAGGCATATGGGGATAGACTTAAAGATCTCAATATGTATATTTGGAGGAAAGGCGGGAGAGGGGAGATATGATAGAGGTGTTTAAATACCAATGTGGCATAAATGCGCATGAGGTGAGTCTCTTTCATTTAAAAGGAAGCTCTGGAATGAGAGGGCATAGGATAAAGTTAAGAGGTGATAGGCTCAGGAGTAATCTAAGGATATACTTTTTTACAGAAAAGGTGGTAAATGTGTGGAATGGTCTCCTGGTAGAGATGGTGGAGACAAAGACGGTGTCTGAATTCAAGAAAACGTGGTATAGGCAAGTAGGATTTCTTAGGGAGAGGAGGAGGTAGTGGATGCTGTGGACAGGCAGACTGAATGGACCTTTTGGTCTTTATCTGTCATCAGGTTTCTATGTGTGATGCTTTACTAAGATTTTCCATACCAGGTACTGCTATCCTAGTGACAGGTATGTACTATTTCATTCAGATATGTGTGGAGTGAGAGGAGGTCAGTGACCATTGGGTGATGTGTGGGGGGTCATTATTTAATCCCACCTGTGGTCATCTGATCAGTCTGCAATTCTTTTTGGCACTTAGACACTTTAAAACAGGTCTAGCTCCAGACAACTAAGTTCCATCCCGAACGACTTAGGAAATGTTTATCACTGTGAGTCGTCCAAATGCAAGGTACACCCAAAGTCCACCCATAACATACCCTTTCAAATTTTGGATGCACAGTGGCTAAGAACCTAACAAGATATGCAAAAATTTGGTTTTGAAAATTGGCACTTCGGACATTTTGGCAAAGAAGACATCCAAGGGATGATTTTTGGATATCTTAATGTGTTGAAAATGAACCCCTTAATGTTCACATTAAAATATAGTGACTGAATTACCAAGTTTCCCTTGTACAAGAAGAAAGTCCTTATTCATATAAATATACAGATGTTCTACCCTGTCAAGTTAATTGCCTAAATGCAATATGACGCTCTACTATTTTATTAAAGTCTATAAACAGATTTTATCCTTTTCTTGTACTCAAATTCAACATATGTCAACTGTTTTTGAAACCACTTTAAGCAAAATAGAGTTTCATAATACTCTAAAATCATGCCTCTGGTATCTATCTATAAGTCACTGCTTAATTGCAAAAGGCTGCCTCATGATGACACCTTAAAAGGCCAACTCAATTTAAAATACAAATAAGAAAGCAAATTGTTTGCTTCAAAGCATCTGACATACATCATACACCATAAAGGCTATTTCCGTCAGGCACATGCTGAACTTTCAAAAGCTGACTGTTTCTTGTTTTGCCTTAGAAAAACTTAACACGGGCTCCACACAGAGGATGAAACCCTGCACATTCGTACGCAAATAAAATGAGCTCTTTCTCAGGAAGAAATGCATGGTGAGCTTTTGCTGCTTGCCAAGCCATACTAAGTTATACTAGTGATTATGAGACTAAATTACCTCTCCATCAGTGAGCCGATTTACTAATAACATAGTAAATGTAGGCAGATAAAAGACCTGCATGCTCCATCCAGTCTGTCCATCAAGGTGGCCAAAGTTGAATCTGGCACTCTACATAGGTTCCACTTCTCCATGATTAAATACTAGTATATTTTATCTCTGTCTCTCCCTGCCAATCTTGGGGCACAGACCTTAGAAGTCTGCCCGGCACCAATCCTACTTCCCAACTATTGGAGTTGCCATCAAAGTCCACCCTAGCCTTAATCCTGATTTGAATATGACGCTGCATTTGGAAATTAAACCCCCCTTCTCTTGTGTTATGAATCTATAGTCTTAACCACTAAGCCACACCTCACGCTGTTTGCAGAGTTTCTGATGGTGCAGTATGTTTGGGGCAAACCTTAGTAATGCAAAGATTGCTCAAAGGATAAGCGTTCTGACTACAAAGCCTTCCACTATAGTCAAGTTCTATTTTGAAAACCAAGGAAAGAGTTACTATACTTTCCAGGCCTTTCAGAACAGCATAAATATGGTTAACACAGCACTGGTTTAATACAGTAATCATTATTGGGTTGATACAGTCGACTCCGCTTAAGTGCACGGCCTTCGGACCGGGTTGCCATGTGCACTTAAACGGAGATCGTGCTTAATAGGAGTGGGAGGGGGGGAGGCTGTAGTTAAACTAGCTCAATTTAAATATGGTACGTGGGCTGCTGGAGCCTAAAGTACAGGAAAGCTATGCCCTACACCTTGAGTGGAAGCGGAGCACTCACTTTCCCAGCTGTCCCAGTGCTGTGTGAAGTCTAGCCATTGTGGCCAATCTGTTCTGCTAGTCTGTTTCTTCCCAGTCAGAACATGATTTAACCGGAGTGAAGGTAACGTGACATCAATGCACATAAGTGGATTGTGTGCTTATCCGCATTGCAAATATACGGATTTACGCCCATTGACTTTAATGTAAAAAAAAAAAAACAGGACCGTGGTGGTAGGGTGAGGATAACCGTAGCGTGCACTTAGGTGGAGTTGACTGTATTCAAAGTGATTTAACCGACCAGAAATGGCTGATTGGTCATTTTCAGTGGCATTTATCCACATAGTAATCCTGAAAAAGACCAGTTAGTGCTTAAAGCAAAACCAGCTATTTTGGGGGCACTCTGGGGGTGGAGTTTATTTCTTTATTTAAGAATTTGCTATACCGCCAAAACTGAGCAGGCAGAACTAAGCTGTTTACAGACTGAAACAAAAGGAGGAAAGGAACACCCTCAAAATGATAGGAAAGATCCACACTCACATCAACCAATCAATCAAAAGAATTAAATGAGAAAATACTAAAAATTGACAGTCATCCTAATAGAGGGGATGCGCTATAGAGCAGTGTTTATCAACCTTTTCAAGCCAAGCACCCCTTAAGCCTAACAAATACCAACCAAGTACCTCCGACCAAACTCTGCCCTGACCCACCCAAACCCTGCCCCTGACTCCACCCCCATAATACTAGTACTAATTGTAATGCAATTTCTTCTATCCATTTTTCATATACACACAGTATAATCTTATTAATACATAATGGTAACCACAAAATTATAAAAGATAAAGAACACTGTACGCAGAGAAAATGTTAATTATCATTTATATTCAGGGGGTTTTCAAAGAGGCCAAGGCAGATGACTTTAAAATATGCTCCTCAGAAACAACTAAATAAAAATAGACAAATATACTGCAAAATATAGACAGTAGAGATAAATTCTCAAAACTGACACATTTTGATCATTAAATTGAAAATAAAATAATTTCTTTCTTTCTCTTGCATGCTTCCTCTCCTCCAGACCTCATTTAACTAACATCTCTCTCTAATCCTCCAAGAGTCCAATTTTTCTTCCTCTCATCCCCCAGATTCTGTGCAATATTTTTCACCACTGCCCACCAACCCTATGCCCATTTCTCCTTCTATCACCCCTCTCCAACACCATGCCACATCTCCCCTCCATCACTATGCCCAACATTCCTCCCCCTTGCATTCCCTTCAATCTATCCCTCTGTTCCCTCTCCACCACCATATCCAACATTTCTCCCTTCTATTCCACATACCTCTCTATTTCACTCCTCTCTCTCTCTGCCCAATTTTCCTCTTCCTTTCCCCATGTGCACCATCTCTTTCCCTCTCACTCACACACTCAGGCCCAACAATTGTCCCTTTCTATTCCCTCCCTCCCATGTCCCAAGTTAGTGTCCCCTTCCTCCCTCCCTTGTGTCCCAAGTTAATGCCCCCCTCTCTTCCTTCCGTTTGTGCACCCTCCCCCTCACTGCCTTCCAGCCTTTTCTCCCCTTTCCTCCCCTGATGCCGACCCGCGCCAAAGCCTACCTGCCCCCCACTGAAACCGCTGCCGATTCCTCCCTGACACCTGCCACGCTACATCCACCTCTCTCAGTCCGCCGCTGCACCCGCCGCCACCACCCAACATGCTCCATCCAATCATCCCCTGCCGCCACTGCCACAACTCCGGGCAAGGAAGGGCCAAGCGCGTATAGTGATTGCACAATGCTGGCCCACAAGCCTTCCCCCTTGACTTCAATTCTGACGTCGGAGAGAAGGTTCTGGGTCAGCCAATTGCCTTGCCTGGAGTTGCGGTGGCGGTGGGGAATAATTGGATGGAGCATGGGGAATAATTGGATGGAGTGGTGGCGTCGGACCGGGGGGGGGGGATGTGGATGTAGCGTATTGGGTGACAGGGAGGAATCGGAGGTGGCTTCCACGGGGGCAGGCAGGGAGAAATCCCGGGTGGTAGCCAGACCACATAACCCCAACAGGTGTCCCGCGTCCCAACTGGGGTACGCATACCACAGGTTGAAAAACACTGCTATAGAGTAACAAGACGTAGGCAGAGTAAACCATTGTTGGAGAATTAATCTCATGACTTAGTTAAACATCATAGGCTTTGGTGAAATCCATGTTTTTACAGCAACTTTGAAATCCTTGAAGGAAGATATGTTACAGATAGATAAAGAGAGGCATTTCCATGTAGCTGGCACTTGAAAATAGAATGTTCTGTGCAGTGGCGTAGTAAGGGGGTGTGGACCACCATGGGCGTCAAGTTGGTGGGGGTGTTGGCACCTCTCTGCCCCCCTCCCCGCACACCATGCCACCCTCAAGCCATCCCTCCCCTACCCCGTATCTCTGTATTATCTTTGCTAGTGGGAGCAACTTCTGCCTGTTGCTCATGCCTGGTTCCCCTCTGAATCACTTCCGGAAGCCACTCATGCTGGCAAAGATTAAGAGGTATGGGTTGGGGGGGAGGGAAAGTGCAAGTATGGAATGGCGGTGAGAAGGAGCGGGGGGCATAGAAGGAGTGGGAGCAGATGGCAAGGGGGTGCAGGGTGGGGGGCACCACTGCCCCAGTGCCTCCTACCCTTATACCACTGGTTCTGTGCCTTGTGGCCTCCAGTTGCAGTTTTCTTGGGCCTAGGAGCATTTAGAGAATGTTGAGCCTACATTTCCGGTGCATAATAACATAAGAACATAAGAATTGCCACTGCTGGGCCAGACCAGGTAGATTTAAAACAAACCAGAGAAAATATTTCTTCACTTAATGTTTAATTAAACTCTAGAATTCGTTGCTGGAGAATGTGGTGAAGTCATTAACATAACATAACATAAAAATGTATTTTTTATACCGCAATACCTTCCAGTTCTATGCGGTTCATAATTCAAAGAGAATGAACAATTTCAGCAAAGTACAGAACTTATAATTACAAAAATGCATCATTTAAGTAAGTTTTAAATAATTTTCTAAAGTGTCGATAGGATGCAGAATTAACAATTAAATGATTATTAAACTCTTTGGACTCCTTTTACAAAGCCACGCTAGGGCCTTAACGCGCAAAATAGCGTGCGCTAAACTGCCACACGCGTTAGCCGCTACCGCCTACATCTAGAGTTGGAAAATATGAAATGATCCAAAAGATAATCTGCTGTGAGGCCATGTAACACCTTATAGCACATGGATCCACATTTAAATATCACCCTAGCTTTAATTGGAAGCTAGTGCAATTTGTTACATGATCTAACTTTCTTAAATTGAAAATTCATCTTACAGCAGTGTTTTGAATGATACGCAGGCTATAAAGATTTTTTTTTTTGAAGACCTGCATAATAAATGATGTTATAATAATCCAGAATACTGAGAATCAAAGACTACACTAATAGTCTAAGAGAGGAAGTATCGAAATATGATCTGATTGAATGTAATTTCCCGTTAGCTTAGCAGGGTTTAAAAAAGATTTGGTTAATTTCCTAAAACAAAAGTCCATAGGCCATTATTGAAATGGCTTGGGCAAATCCACTGCTTATTCATAGGATAAGCAGCATAAAATCTGTTTTACTCCTTTGGATCTTGCCAGATACTTGTGATCTAAGTTGGCCACTGTTGAAATCAGGATACTGACTTGATGGACCTTCAGTTTGTCCCAGTATTGCAATTCTTATGTTCTTATATCCCTGATTAGCTTCTACTAAGCGTAATAGCCAGATAATAATAATAATAATTTATTTATATATACCGCCATACCTGAAAGTTCTAGGCGGTTCACAACAATTAAGCATAGTACAAACAGTGCAAATCATTTGAGATTCGGTAAGTTATATACATACAATATAGGGAGAAATATATACAATATAAAAAAGATACAAGCAATTTTAAAATGGAATAAAAATGATAAAATAATAGAATACATTAAGAACCCAATCTATTGAATAATTGAGTTTTTATCTGTTTTCTAAAATCAAGATAAGAAGAGGCTTCTAACACAGTATTGGCAAGTCATAAATTCAGTTTGGCCGCCTGAAAAGAAAAGGTTCTTTCAAGGAACCTTTTGTGATGACATAATTTTATTGAGGGATATGCAAACAAGTGTATTCTTTGAGAGCTCTTGTTAGTGTAACTCAATGTAAAATGAGGGATAAGATAACCCGGTAGCATGCCAAATACTGTTTTGTAACAAATGCATGAGAACTTAAACAAAACTCTGGATTCCAATGGCAGCCAATGGTTACAGTTGTCCAAATATTTCCCTTTGAATAATGGCAGATATAGATATAAGCACCTCTGCCAATGGGAAAGATACCACTCAAAAATCAATTCATCATTTGAAAATAAAAAAGTAAAGTAGAATCTTTATACACTTGAGGGCAATCAAATAAACTGGAGGAAAAAGCCTCAGGTGTCCTGTTGTACACATCTACTTTGTTTCAATTGCTGGAATTACTCAGGACAATTTTCTTTAATTGGCTCAAAACATCCCCCAGCAGCTAGCATCATTAAGACCTGTCTCTTAAAGTGAAAAATAATCTCCAGTCTCATATGCAGACTGTTAGTTCAATATGGAGCACAACTGGGCAGTGGCGTACCTAGGGGGGGGGGCGGGGGGGGGAGGGCCGCCCCGGGTGCCAGCCCTAAGGGGGTGTTCCCGGCCTTGCCGTTCAGTCCCCCGCCACCCCCGAAGGACCGCTCGCCCCACTGACCTTCCTGCACCACCTGTGACGCAGCCCGCAGCAGGATCGCGAAGTCAGCGTCAGCATCCCTGCGCTGCTTCCTGCGCCACGATCCCGCCCCCTCCTCTGATGTCAGAGGAGGGGCGGGACCGTGGCGCAGGAAGCAGCGCAGGGATCGCTGACGCTGACTTCGCGATCCTGCTGCGGCTGCTTCATAGGTGGTGCGGGGAGGCCAGGGGGGCGAGCGGTCCTTCGGGGTGGGTCGGGGCATCAGGCCTTCAGGGTGGGGCGGGCGGGCAGGCAAGCAGGCTTTCAAGGGGGAGGGGGGTGACAGGCAGGCAGGCAGGCCTTCAAGGGGGGACAGGCCTTCGGGGGGGGGGTGCAGACCTTCAAGGGGTGCAGGCCTTCAAGGGGGGCAGGCAGGCCTTCAGGGGGGTGCAGGCCTTCGGGGGGGGTGTAGGCCTTTGGGGGGGTGCAGACCTTCAAGGGGGTGCAGGCCTTCAAGGGGGGGAACAGGCCTTCAAGGGGGGAAAGGCAGGCAGGCCTTCAAGGGGGGGACAGGCCTACAAGGGGGGGGGACAGGCCTACAAGGGGGGGACAGGCCTTCAAGGGGGGGTGCAGGCCTTCAAGGGGGGTGCAGGCCTTCAAGGGGGAGACAGGCCTTCAAGGGGGGGAAAGGCAGGCAGGCAGGCCTTAAAGGGGGGACAGGCCTACAAGGGGGGGACAGGCCTACAAGGGGGTGGGACAGGCCTTCAAGGGGGGGACAGGCCTTCAAGGGGGGGGGACAGGCCTTCGGGGGGGTGCAGACCTTCAAGGGAGTGCAGGCCTTCGGGGGGGGGTGCAGTCCTTCAAGGGGGTGCAGGCCTTCAAGGGGGGGGAAAGGCAGGCAGGCAGGCCTTCAAGGGGGGGACAGGCCTACAAGGGGGGGAGAAGCTACAAGGGGGTGGTACAAGCCTTCAAGTGGGGGACAGGCCTTCGGTGGGGGGGTGCAGACCTTCAAGGGAGTGCAGGCCTTCGAGGGGGGTGGTGCAGGCCTTCAAGGGGGTGCAGGCCTTCAAGGGGGGACAGGCCTTCAAGGGGGGAAAGGCAGGCAGGCAGGCCTTCAAGGGGGGACAGGCCTACAAGGGGGGGGGGGAGAAGCTACAAGGGGGTGGGACAGGCCTTCAAGTGGGGGACAGGCCTTCGGGGGGGTGCAGGCCTTCGGGGGGTGCAGACCTTCAAGGGGGGGACAGGCAGGCAGGCCTTCAAGGGGGGGACAGGCCTACAAGGGGAAGGGACAGGCCTTCAAGGGGGGTGCAGGCCTTCAAGGTGGAACAGGCAGACCTTTAAGGGGGGACAGGCCTTTGGGGGGGGGACCATGATTTAGAAGTACACGGAGGGAAGGGGGTGTTCAAAGAGACATGCATATGCCAAACTTTGGGGGGGGGGGAAGAAATAATGGGTCTGAAAATAGAGGAGAGGGAGAGAGATGATGGACCATGGGATTTAGGGAGGGAAGGAACAGAAAGGGAGAGAAATTGGACACAAGGGATGGTGTGGAGGAGGGATAGAGATACTGGATAGGAGGGTAATTAGGAAAAGAAAGGGAGAGATGGTGGACTCTGGGATGGTGGGGAAGGAGGGAGAGATGCCGGATGAAAGGGTATTTAAGAAAAGGTGGATCTGTGGAGGGAGATGAAAAAAAGGAAAGATACCAGACTTCCTGGGAAGGGAAGGGAAATGGAAAGGGAGGACAGAGTTGGCAGATGGATGGTTAGCATGCAGAAAGAAGGAGACCCTGGCAAGCAAGTTATCAGAAGAAAACCAGAGCCTTGGACCAACAAGATTTTAAATATAACCAGACAACAAAAGGTAGAAAAATTAATTTTATTTTCTGTTTTGTGATTATAACATGTCAGATTTGAAATGTGTATCCTGCCAGAGCTGGTGTTGGACTGCAAACGTGAGCTAGGATTTAACAGAAAGAGGAAAAGTCCTTTTTGTTTCTTTATTTTATTTACACCACAGCGCCAGTGTGGTTAGGAGAAGCCAAAGGGGGTGAAAAAGCTATAAAACCCACCAGGAGTTTTGAAAAAATTCACCCAACTGGGCAGGAAAATCGAATTGAAAAACCAATTCAATAGGGCTGAATCGAATCAAAATTTTTTTTCCTGTATCTGGCAGCATTAGTTTGCGCTACTGTCTTAGACTTTAGGACCTGGGATTGGGGAGAGATGGCATCCTCAGTACTTTATAATGCAAGTGAAACGAGGATTTGGTCAGACTTTTGAAGGGTCTGCAGAAAAAAAATATTGTATAGGCCGGGGACATGAGACAGCAGGAAATGGGAACTTTTCTTCCTTCTATTTTTGTGAATGGAAAGGCTGAGGATGTCAGAGAGGTCAGTTAAAATATGTGCTTTATAAGAAAATATAATAATGTGTTTTATAAAGTTTATAGCATAGCTGGCCTACCCAGTGAGGTGTTCCTAGTGGTGATGGTGGCAGCGTGTCAATGTTTTGAGAGGAAGAGGTGGTCTGGGAGATTCTGCTGAGCAAACTCCGGGCCCATTTCCACCCCCCAGTTAGTCCACTCCACTCAACTGATTCACATACTGAGTGGGTCTTTGGGTGTTGTTTTGGGATCTCTTCCAGTGGTTTATCTCCTTCTGGTCCAAGGAAGGAAACTTTGTTATCCTTAGCATTGACCTACAGAATATGTTTGTAACAGCGCTGCTTGTGTGGCATTAGGCTATGTAGTGATTGAAAGAAAAAAACAGACCTTTGCACATTTTTGCACTATATGGTGGGTGTATGAGGAGATTCACATTTCCTGCACAGCTAAGTCCATGTGAAGTTACCTTGTGCTGTATTTGACATCTAGCAAGGTCTCTGTTTGAAAGGAAAGATCTAAACTTAAAAATGAAGTGGCCAGAAGTTATGGTAAAAGCAGATAGTGTAGCTGGTTTTAAGAAAGATTTGGACAAATTCCTGGAGGAAAAGTCCATAATCTGTTATTAAGACATGGGGGAAGTGTCTGCTTGCCCTGGATCGGTAGCATGGAATGTTGCTACTCTTTGGGTTTTGACCAGGTATTAGTGTCCTGGATTGGCTACCATGAGAATGGGCTACTGGGCATGATGGACCATTGGTCTGACCCAGTTAGGCTATTCTTATGTTATGTTCTCATCTGTAGGGGCCTTTGTTTTCACTTCTTATTTTAATGTATTTTTTTCCTGGGAACATCAGTGTTTTTTTATAATGGGAACAAAAATGGAAGAGAATTAATGTGTGTGGAATGGGGGGGTAACTAATTTCTTCAGCTAAATAATTCAATCCACTTCAAACAGACATAGGAGAACTTGTGCACCATTCACACACCCTCCAACCAAAAACGTCAAAAGAAAAAAACTGTTCGACAACCTCCTAGCCATTCGAGCTGCAACACTCGACCCCCAACTCTACAACCAATTGATATCAACCACAGACTGCAAAACCTTCAAAAAGAAATAAAAACCCTTCTATTCAAAAAACACATAAAACCGAACTAACACAATCAGAACTGTCCCAAGCATCACCTGCAACTACTCCATATGTACTTCTAATGTCATGACAATTTAGACATAATTTATGTTATGTTATGTTTGGAATAATGGTTACATATATGAGGTTCAATAAAAGAAAATTTTCACTGCCTGTTTCTATTCTGACCATTTATTCCATTTCATGGTTATTGCAAAAAAAAAAAAAAAAAAAAAATTTTTACATGGGGGGGGGGGGGGGGGAGTGTCAAAAAATGATGGGCCCCGGGTGCCACATACCCTAGGTACGCCACTGCAACTGGGGTTTTTTTTGAGCTGTGCTCAACAGGACATCTTAGGCTTTTTCCTCCGGTTTATTTGATTGCCTCAAGATATAGATATGAGAGCATAAGAACAGTCATACTGGGTCAGACCAATGGTCTAGCTCAGTTTCCTGTTTCCAACAGTGGCCAATCCAGATCACAATACCTGTCAGAAATCCGAATATTAGCAGCATTCCATACTACTGATCCAAGGCAAGCAGTGGCATCCCCCACATCTGTCTCAGTAGCATGCTATGGACTTTTGCTCCAGGAACTTGTCCAACCCTTAAACCCAACTATGCTAATTGCTGTAGCCACATCCTCTGGCAACTTTCTTTCCTGTACTTCCGAGTATGTTAAAATGAAAACAAGTACAGTATTTAAAAATGATAGGACAGGGAAGGCCATTCTGTTACAGGAGGTCTACAACAGAATTTATGAATCACACAAACCCAACACTGATGGACATTTATTAGCATGCATTTGGGCCCTGATTTTATAAATGGCACCTAGCAGTGCCTAAATTGTAGGTGTCACACGGCACAATTGTCAAACAACAGCTAGGTACCGTTTATAGAATCTCTCCAAGTGAGGCCTAGTCATGCTTAGGTGTCATTAGACATCCTTGTGGTAGGCGCCCTGTGATAGGTTTTACCAGGCCTAATTTACTGCACCTAGCTCAGATGCCTAGTGATGCCTAAGTCAAACAAGCCTATTTTCCACCCCTAATCATGCCTACTTTTAAGGTAGGCATCATTAGACATTGGAAGGTGCCTCTACTTGTGTCGTTAGGCACAGTGTGGAATTCTATGCGTAACTTTTAATTTTAATTTTTTAAAATTAATTATTCAATTAACTTCAATGGCGCGGTCAATTGCCATGCCATTCAAATCCCTACTTTATAAAACTCCTGCTTTCATTTATAAATTATTAATTCCCTATACTTCAAATAGAACGTTGAGTTCCAATGAACAGCACTTATTGACGATCCCCTTTCTCAAAATTATTAATACAAGACGGCAATTTATTTTCTCTGTCACATCCCCCCAAACATGGAATTCGCTTCCTATTTATTTGAGGGAAGAACGCGACTTGGAAAAATTTAAGAGTAAATTAAAAAGCTTCCTTTTTAAAGACACTTTTGATACTTAGCTAGCCAGTTTTCTAGCTGATTTTAATTCTACTGTATAACCTCATTGTAGCATTTTGATTTCCCATACCTTCATGTATTATCCTTGAATGTCTTGCTTTCAAACAACATGTAGTTATTTTTTACTTCCCTCCCTAGTGTTTTATAGGTTTGTCAAGTTTGTCAATAGTCCTCCAAGACTTAGCTCTTGTTATGCGTTGTATTGTTCCCTAAATTTTGTAATTTTAGTACTGTGTACATCGCTTAGAATTACGATTAAGTGATTAATCAAAATTTTATTAAACTTGAAACTTGATTTAATGTAGATTAGGTGCAGATTTTAGTTAGATGTCCTTAGGTGTCCTCAATTATGGTACCTAGTGGCATCTACGGTAACTAGGGCGACGTGTATAGAATCTAGCCCTTGGTTCATTAGATGATTTTAAAAAAATTTAGTTCCTGCTAAATCAATTTAACCTGTGTTAACCTATGAATTAATACACATTACATGGATTAGAGGATGTTACAGAGTTCTAATGCATATTAAAAAAAATTTTTTATATTAATGCAAATATGTGAAAGGAGCTCTAAAAGTCAGAAAATTGGGAAAACCCCCCAATGAAGCAAAAAGGAATGAAACTTTTTGTCCATATACATCCCTAAAACCTGACCCAGAAGGAGAAGCTAACGGTGGTTTTATTTCTAGGGGAATTCTGTACAATTGTGTGTCGCAGAGTTCATGCAGAATGCCTCCAGGGAAGAGGAAGGCTGTGTTTGTGAATTATAGACGTCTGTACATGCACCAGTGATTAGGCTGGTAATTGGATTTAACATTTATGATTTTAATACATTTATATGCTGCCGCTCTAGCATTTGTAGTGGTGTACAGGGATTACATAAATAATTAAAATAATTACAAAAAACAAACTAGGATGCATGTAAAATGTCACATAATACTCAGTTATCAAACTGTTCTGCCTACACACAGCATACTGTCACAGGGAAGAGGCATTTATTTTTGCCTAAGGGAGCAGAACTACATAGAAGTGGTAGGCACAGGCCTAAGGGAGGCCATATTGGAAAACATTTTTGAAGCTGTGATTTCTCTTGAATCTTTTGAAGTTTGTGTTCAACACTGAGGAGCTATAAAAGCCTGTGTGAAAAGTGAAACATATGCAAAAGTATTGAATTTTGTTGTGATGTCTGAAAGTGAAGAAACCCAGCAATGCTTATTTTGAACTGTTAAAATGTTGAAGTCCATGAAGAAATAAAGCTGTTTGATTTTTGAACTAATCACTCCAGAGGGAACTGATTAAAACTGCTCGGTCAGCACCATGTGCTCTGGGCTCTTTTGGCTACCCCTGCTTTGGGCGTGGTCGGGCCTGGTGACACAAGGTGACAATACCCACAGCTTGAACTTTCAGCTCATACTTCTGAAGGATAGGCCCATAGGAGTAGTAAGGGATGTTGGGGGGGGGGTATGGTCTGCCCTGGGCATAGTCTTCATAAGGGCGTGACAGCATACCTCCTCTCTGCCCCCGCTCTCCCGCCCATCTGCTCCATTCCTGCTCCTCGCCATGACCCCTGCCTTCCCCCATACCTTTTTGGAGCTCTCTCTGACTTCACTTCCGGGACCCGCACCTAGGAAGTGACACCAAAGAGGAGATGACACCAATGTGGACAGCATGCTGCTCAAGCTGGAGATATTTAAAAGATAGAGAGATTATTGTTTTACTTATGAGCTAGCCAGATACTGCCCCGGTGCCTCAATTCTTTGCTTCAGGCCCCCAGGTTGCTCCTTCCTTCCTATTTGTGGTCCAGCTTCTTGCTTGGTTCTCTGAGAGACACATGGAGGGCTTTGGTGACCTTGGAGGGGGGGGGGGGGCAGCCAGGGTTGTCCGATTTATTACCGCTGAGGGGAAATCTTCAGTTTTTGCCCGGCTGTGATAATGCTCCCTTTCGGAGGTGGGAAGATTCAGGCATCTCTTTGTTGTCCCATGTTCTCTGGGCTGATAGGTCACTGATCCCTTGGGATGATTTTAGGTGTAAACCAGGTGTTGTGCCGGCAGATTTTTTGCTTATCTTCAGTTACAGCATTATGTGGCATCCTTGGAGGCAGACGGCTTGCGGTGCAGTTTGGAGACTAATATCGTAGCTTTTTTTTGGTAGATTTGGCGAGGAGGGCCTGGCTGTCACTTTACTCCACAAGGCTTTATATCTTATCTCCCCTAGCAGATCCTGGGAGCAATTATGCACTCGGGCTCCAGATTTAGGTATTCTGCCTCAGGATTTGGATATGGGCTGCCTTATCGGCCACATTCCGTCCCTGTCGTCTTTTGCTGAGCTTCGTGAATGCTAGTTTTGGGTGTTACATAGGGTTTATTTCACTTGGGTACAACTCTACAGATTGAGTTTGTCGGTCTCGGCCCAATGTGAACATTATCAGAATGTGGATAAGTCCTTTTTCCATGCCTTTTGGAGCTCTCCAGGGACACAGGCCTTTTGAAGGAGAGCTGTTCGTTATCTTGAACGTTTATTGGGCCGTCCTATTCCTTTGACACCAGTGGGTTTCCTATTAGATAAATATAAGGCCTTCCGCCTGCCTGCTAGTTCTCCTCGGCTTTTCGTACGGAAGGCTGGGCTTGTAGCCAAGAAAGTTATTGTAGGGGTGTGGATCTCCACTGCCTCACCCTCTTTTTGGATGTGGTGTAATAAGATTCATGCTCTCATGCTCCTGGAGAAGGGTCGGGTGAAGGAGTCCTTCCAACAGAAGAAATTGTTTCTACAAATTTGGGGTCTGTATATTGATTCACTGCCACATAAAGCCCGCAGTCTAGCCTTGAATTTCCTCTGAGTCTGGTGGCTTCGGTGATGGTCTGCCATGGATTTTAAGCTCTTATCCTTCTTCTGCCCTTACTCTACCATGCCTTTATATGAAGCCTCCTTCCCCCCCCCCTTTTTTTTTCTTTTTTCCTTTTCTCTCTCTTTTTTCCTCTTCTTTACGGCTCTCTTTACCTCTCTTTCTTTCTCTTATTGTTTCTCTTTTCTTTGTTTTTGGGGAGGGCACTGTTGTTGGCATCTCTCCTGAGGTTGGTTTTTTTCTATTGTAGTGGGTTCCTTGCCCGTTCTCTCAATCTTTGTCTCTCATCTTTCCGCCCAATCCTTCAAGGGAAGGGTTGGTGCATGGGGGGTTGGGGGGAGGTTGGAGGGGGGGTTCTGTTCTTGATCCTTGGGGCCCCTCAGAGTCCAGGGCCCTGAGTTGGTTGTGATTGTACTCTTGCTTTGTATTTGGGATGGATATGTTTGTATTCTATCAGTTTTTGTTAAAACTTGATGATACTGTTTGCCCTTGATGCTTTTTCTTCTGTTTGTACCTTTTCTCCAATTTTGGTGATCTGTTTGTACCTTTTTGTTGGGTTCTTATCATCAATAAAACATTGTTTCACTCTAAAAGGTAGGGGGAAAGGGAAGGGGCATGCGGCAGGGGGGTGGGGAAGAGGGCGGGGGAGGTGCGCCATCACCCTTGATTACACCACTGGATAGGCCTTAAAAAAACAGCAGAGTTTTCAAATTCTTTTTAAAGGTTTTAACGTCCTGCTCCATCCTCAAAGATAAAGGTAGCATATTCCACAGTTTAGGACCTGAGATGTAAAAGGTATAGTATTTCTGTATTCTTCCAGCCTAACTGACTTGAATGAAGGTACATCTAATAGCACTACCTCTGCTGATCTTGTGAGCCTGCTGGTGCCGGGTTTTGCAACTGACCACCGACCAGGGCTCAGCAACGACCGATCTTGACGTGCCTTCAAAAGATGTTGAAGGTCCTGCTGGTACTTATAAGTATAATAAAGAAAAAATGTCAGGAACAATAAAGTTTTTCCACCAAACTGGAGTCCAACTTTATTTCCTAGGTAGCAAGCTGCTACAGTTTAGGCTTAGCATTCAAAACATGAACAGAAAATCCGGGCTTCCAAAACATAGCCACACCTTTCTTACAGGTAAGTGTCCAAATGATTATATTGTAGCACTGCCCTATCAGTCCCACAGTAAAAAGGGCAAAATAAGGCTACAAGAACTATCCAGTCTCTTTACTGGTCATTCACTATGATTCCTAAATACTTGTAGAACGTATTGCTTAGGCCTGGTTTTTAACAGGCCTTCCCCAGCCAACTTAACAAGCAGCTGGTGGGGGAGGGGAGTAGCTGAATCCACTTTAAATAAATTTGCCACAATTGGCCGCACAATCCCACCCTGAGGATCTTGTGTGGATTCTCCCCACTCTACTACCCCTTCACCCAATCAGCAATCCAGCCCCACACAAGCAGCAAAAAGGCAAAAAGTAGAAATGCCAAGAAAAAAACCCACACTACATTAAATGTCCCAAAAATCAGGCACACCTGCAGCGGTGAGCCTAGCACAGCTCACTTGGTCCCAGACTTGTGCTTCCAGGCAGTTCAAAAAGAAAACTTCAAGATTCAAAGCATACAAAAAAAAAAGGTCAAGCTATTTCACTTAGCTTTCATCCATGAATATTTCTTCCGGTTCTATGGCAGTGTCCATAAACTCCATGGCATCCGGGCTAGCTGTCTGGCTGGCTTCAGGGACAGGAGCTACATCTAACATTTCAATGTCCTGGCTTTGTGTGGACTCAGGAGACCAGTCCCTTGAGCCTCCTTCCTGGGCTGGCCCAGGGGAGACTGATTTGGTCTTTCTCAGCTCAGCTTCTAAAGCACTGAGCTGGCCATGCCCTAACCCAGGGGTGCCCAACGCGTCGATCGCGATCGACCAGTAGCTCAGGAAGGCAACTCGAGTCGATCGCACTCGTGTTGCCGTCCTGATCTACGGGCCGATCAGCCTTCCTCTCCAGTGTTCTCCCTAGGGCCTTTTAGCTGGGCGGTCCGCCCAGCTGTCATCTGCCGCTGCTGAACATTAAAAAAAAACCCCCAAAAAACGGCTTAGAGATTTTAGCCCCTAGCGAACTTATGCTCCGGGCTCTAACGTGTGAGTGCAGGCTTCTCTTCTCTTCCCTCCGAAACCGGAAGTTATGCCCGGGGAGGGGGAGGGGAGGGGAGAAGGGAAGCCTGCACGCACATGTTGAGAGCCCTGAAGCAAGCGTTCGCTACGGGCTAAGGCGGGAGACATGTTAGTGAAGCATTTCCTCTTCTTGCTGCCGGGTCCTGCCTACTTTCTGTTTCCGCGAAGGCAGGACCCGGCAGCATTTCCCCCAACAGTTCCTCGCGATGCTGGTCGGCCGAAGCAGGGAGAGGTTGGGGCGGCGTCGGCTTTTGGGCGTGTTATTGGCGTCGGCTTTCGGGCCTGTTATTGGTGGCGGTTTGGGTCCTGGCAGTGTCTTAGGGGAGGGCAGGGAGAAAGAAAGAAAGAAAAAGGGCAGGCAGGGAGACAGAAGGAAAGAAGAGAAACAGAAAAAAAGGAAAGGGAGGCAGAGAGAAAGAAAGGGCAGGGAGAGAGGAAGGAAAAGTTGGGGGAGGGAATGAGGTGTGGAGGAGAGGAAGCATACAGGCTGAAAGAAGGGAAGAAAGACTGGATGCACAGTCAGAAGAAGAAAGTGCAACCAGAGACTCATGAAATCACCAGACAAGGTAGGAAAAATGATTTTATTTTAAATTTAGTGATCGAAATGTGTTTCAATTTATATCTGCTGTCTATATTTTACACTAAGGTCCCCTTTTACTAAACCGCAATAGAGTTTTTTAGCGCAGGGAGCCTATGAGCGTCGAGAGCAGCGCTGGGCATTCAGTGCAGCTCCCTGCGCTCTAAAAACTGCTATCGTGGTTTAGTAAAAAGGGAGGGGAGTATATTTGTCTATTTTTGTATGGTTGTTACTGAGGTAATAGTGCATAGAGTCATCTGCTTTGACCTCTTTGAAAAACCCTGGAATAGGAATGATAATTAACATTTTCTATGCGTACAGTGTGCGTTGTGTTTTTTTTAAATTTTATTGTTGGTAGATCATTTTGACTTGGTCATTTTAAAAGTAGCTCGCAAGCCCAAAAAGTGTGGGCACCCCTGCCCTAACCTGTGAGGGGGAAGGGCAACCTGCTGCTAATGCTGAGTTTTCCTTTGGGCCTTAATTGGACCCAGCAGTTGTGCATTATCTGAGCTCTGAGCCTGCCTCTTAGGCTGTCCTTTTTTGTAAGGCACCTCCTGCTGCTCCAGGCTGTTCTCCCACTCATCTTCCCCTCTCCAGGGTTCTGTAACCTGGTGGTTCCATTGGAACTCAGACCCTATCTGTCTGTCTGAGTTTAAGCTGTCACACTGGTTAGCCCTTTTCAGGGTAAGGGTTGGATTATGAGGAGATTTACCTGGCACAAGCTTAGCCTTAAGGCTGGGGTTGTGACAGTCTCAAAGATCTTACTGTTCTCTAAGACTTCCACGGCTGGCATCACAATTGTAGCAAGTTTCTGGGTCTTGCCGCGTCTGTGTAGAAAGAACCGTATAGGATGCCAGTCTCATCAGTTGCCTAAGAAGGGGCTGAGAATCGCACACTGGTGCCCTATACAGAATCGTGTCTGCCCTAATGGATAGATGCCTATCTGCCTCGATTCTCTAACTGGTGCCCATGTCACAGGCACCAGTTAGAGAATCACGCCTGATCCCTTGCCATCAACTAATCATGGCAAGGGAATCCCCTACCCACTCCCTGTGGCCTTGTTTACATTCAAACCACTTTTGGTCACAAATATTTGACTATATAGGGGCTCTACTGCAATGGATAATACTACCTACACCACCAGGGGTTTTGTTTGGGAAATTCACATTTGGGTCGGGTACGTGATCAGGTAATTGTTTTTTTCTCCCAAAAACATGGGGAAGAAATGTATTTCACAAATGTACAAAATATACTGCCCTCCTTATGGTAATAGAGAAATGTGCTGCATCAATTAATGACATGGGAGGGGGGGTGGGGGCAAGAGATGCTTGTTTGACTTATAAAAGGAAAAAGCAATTTTGGTCTATTTGGGAGCATTATGTTAATGCCCTACCAGCTAAAATTCACAAAATTGGCACTCGGCACTTGTTGCCTCCCACCCAACTCTTAATAACTTGCAAGTATTACACAGACACACTGTTCTTCAACAATATGTGGATTTATTAATGGCCGCAGCCAAAAATGCCCTACTACAACATCATCTACAAACAGCAAATACCAACATACCAAAACTTTAACCATGCACAATTTAGATGCCAATGTATATCATCATATTCATTAACCTGAACATTATATATATATATATATATATATATATATATATATACCATAGGCACATCATATTGCTGCATCTCAGTCCTTACATCCATCAACTGATCCGTATCCTGCCCAGCATCTCTGGCTGGGCCACCATTGTTCTCGTGGGAGAGCCGTTCAAGCTGCTCCGCCATCTCCCCCTCCTGTTCAAGGAGGGGCCATCCACCTGTCGGTTGTAGAAGTTATTGCAAATTAACAAAAATGGGGGTCTAGGATGACTTATATACTTCCTTTAGTACAATTTTTCTCTCGCACCTACAGTGCTTTAAATTATTGCCAATAAATTTAATTATTTATAATTTAAAGCACTGTAGGTGCGAGAGAAAAATTGTACTAAAGGAAGTATAAGTCATCCTAGACCCCCATTTTTGTTAATTTGCAATACATCAGAGTGTGGGTTGGATAGTTTACAAATTTGATCCGTGTTTGTAGTCTGGGTTGTAGAAGTTATGTCCTCCTCGCCGTCGAAGCTGGGAGACAAGCAAGCCTCTGAGTGCTTACCTCACTTACTTCTGCAAGGCTATATTTCGCCACATCTTTTGCTATCAACAACTGTAATGCAGTGTTCTTTCTTATCTGTATGCTGTGCCTATGACCCCACTATGATTATTTCCGCCCGTTGTTGCATCTATGGTTGCATCTATGGTTGCCTTTGGGGTGAGAGGGAGGAAATGCCACGACGCTTCCATGGCGAGGGCCGAACTGCAGCTTCTGCTACAGCTCGGGTTGCCTCGACCTTGTTCCCCCGTCCCTCGTGCCTACATCCCTGACCCTCATTGCCCCCCTCCTAATCCTATTTCTTCTACCCCGAGTTTCTCCTCCCCACCTCCCTTTCCGTTCACCCCTTCCCCCCCCCCAGGGCAACGGCCTTGGCCCTTTTGTCATTGCTGCCCCCTATAGGGTGGGCACTTGTCCTTAGTTTAATACTCAATAAGTTAAATTTGTAACTTATATTGATTAATGTTGATATACAGTAGGTCCTTTTCATGAAGTCATCTCAAGATATTGTTCTCTTTTATGATTTTATATGGGGAGTATATGGGAACTTTAAGGGCTGGTGTAAGTTAATAGGAGGGGACTATGCTGGTTTAGGTTAATGGGTGGTGAGAAGAAATTATATTGTAATTAGACAATTTGTACCCAAGACTGGAGACACAAGAGTAGGGTCTCTGGTCATGGTATGATTCTGCTACTATTCTCTGTTCCTACAGTATAGAAGAAATGGAAATAGCATGTACTGTATTGTAGTGGTTTGTAGTTTATTTTTGGTTTACAATAAACAGATATTAAACTATATTTTCCCAACAATTCCAAATGTCATGGGTATCCAAAACAAGCCAAAGCAACAGTGGAGGAGATGAAGAATCACAACAGTAAATGGTGTTTAATTGTTGCTATGGGTTATTTCTGGACTTCATGTGTCAGGTTTATTTAAAATTTGGGGGTAATCGTCAGTGAGGACATGAAGTCTGCCAATTAAGTGGAGCAGGCTTCGTCCAAGGCAAGACAAATCATGGGCTGCATACGAAGGGGTTTCGTCAGTCGTAAGGCGGAAGTCATTATGCCATTGTATAGATCCATGGTGAGGCCCCACCTGGAGTACTGTGTGCAATTCTGGAGGCCGCATTATCGCAAGGATGTGCTGAGACTGGAGTCGGTGCAAAGAATGGCCACCCGGATGGTCTCGGGACTCAAGGATCTACCATACGAAAAACGGCTTGACAAATTGCAGCTATACTCGCTCGAGGAGCGCAGAGAGAGGGGGGACATGATCGAGACGTTCAAGTATCTTACGGGCTGCATCGAGGCGGAGGAAGATATCTTCTTTTTCAAGGGTCCCACGACAACAAGAGGGCATCCGTTGAAAATCAGGGGCGGGAAACTACGAGGTGACACCAAGAAATTCTTTTTCACTGAAAGAGTGGTTGATCGCTGGAATAGTCTTCCACTACAGGTGATTGAGGCCAGCAGCGTGCCTGATTTTAAGGCCAAATGGGATCGGCACATGGGATCTATTCACAGGGCAAAGGTAGGGGAGGGACATTAAGGTGGGCAGACTAGATGGGCCGTGGGCCCTTATCTGCCGTCTATTTCTATGTTTCTATCTATGTTTCTATGTTTCTATAAAACTTCTAGGCGATGTACATATTAAAAATAAAATCATTATCTTACAGCTTAAAAAGAAAACCAACTTAGACATAGACTAACTTGATACAAAAGGAAAAAAGGGAAAGAACTACAATTAATTATAGGAAAGTAGACATGTAAGGGAAAGTACAAAAGGGAATAAGGGAAAATATGAGCATATTACTCCGTATCTTCGACAATTGCATTGGTTACCAGTTGTGTTTCGAAATCAATACAAAGCAATTATGTTATGTCATCAAATTCTATATGGTACGATGCCTGAAATTTTTAAGAATATGATGTCTTGTTATCAACCACAAAGATCTCTGTATTCCGAAAGTACTGTATTGCTGAAAACAAAGGCTAACCCTAAATATGTGGAAACAAATGCCATGACTTTCATATGTGCAGGAGTCAAGCTATGGAATGGCCTTGTTGGCCAGATTCGAAAATATGGAGAGAGGAATTCATTTAGGAAAATGTTAAAGACTCAACTATTGGTAGATCCATTTCTTTGAGCAACTGATTTTATGTAAGACTGAATTTGTCTGTTTTTATTTTTATCTTGCATAGACTCTTAATATTTTATGTATGTAACTCCTTGTAAACCGTTTTGGAAAAAAAAAACAGTATAGAAATTTTGAAAATAAAAAAATAAACATAGCCTCTTTACATCCGAACTTAAGGCATTTATCCTTTAATAAAACATAAGATAAAGAAAGAGGAGTCGCACAGAGTTTTACTTTTCAAAAGATTTTAAGGAACGCTTAAATTTGTCTAGAGATGGCACACTTCTGAGAAAAGAGGGCATAGAGTTCCATAACTGAGGGGCATGCACTATGAATATTTAATTGCGTCCTGTATTAATTATTTTTGGAGAAGGCACTGTGAGTATGTTTTGATCTATGGTTCGCAAAGTTCTAAGGGGGACTTGCGGTGGATTGGTCTACTGTGCTTTGTATTTAAAACAGGATCACATTCTCTCCCACCATAATAGGCAGACCATGCCAACCAGCAAATATACCCCCCTTTTACAAAACTACATTAGGCTTTTTTTATCGCTGACCATGACGGAATTAGCTCCGACACTCATAGAATCCCTATGTGCATTGGAGATAATACCGCTGCGGCGATAAAAAAGCCTAGTGCAGAGGGAGGAGGGTTAGTGGAACACTAAGAAGACATATGATCAATTTGCTATAATTGCTGCTGCTCCAACTGGTTTCACCTTCCACAGACTTCATTTTCAATGGTTTTGCAAGTCCTCTTAGTCATTTATGTGTGAAAAATTCTTTATAAAATGACCCACTTAGAGGCTTGCTCTAGGGACTCTGAAAAGAACTGAAAACAGCTAGTACAAGCCTAAAAATCTGTGAGCAGTTATAGAAACTATCAAGAATGCAGTCTTAGCTAATACGACTTTAACTCATTTTTATTCATTATTGAATCATCTTTCAAAAGAATCCATACATCTTGCGCTTAGAATAAAGGTTTGGAACAAGGAGATAGATCACAGTATTATGACCAAAGAAATACTAGCACATGTAATGTCTTTTGGTCTTCATTGCCTTAAATTTCTGTGGATGATGAGAGTAAATTTTTATGCCATGTGGAATTTATCTGCCTCCTAGACTATATACCTCCAGTCCAGTTTGTTAATGTGATGTGTCCTTGAAAAATGATGTGTTTATATGTTATAGATGACATTTCTGTTATTGGTCTGAACTGCAAAATTAGTGCAAACAAACCTTGTAATGGTACTGGCCTGTTGAGCGTGTGGTATCAATTATGCTTATAGAAAGATAGTTGCTATAACTAGATAAGTAATGTTAAAACTGTAAACATGTTATGGACTTCTGGCAAAATTATTTGCTTTTTTTTTTTTAACATGCGCGTCTATGAAATCAGTTTTTCTTTTACAGCACAATAAAGTGGAAAGGGAGTTATCAATGCGGGCTGTCATTAAGAAGTAGAACTTCACTGTTAACCCCGGTCATTAGTAACTAGGGGCTCCTTATACTAAGGTGCGTTAGGGCCTTAACGCGTAGAATAGCACGTGCTAAATTGCCGTGCGCGCAAGACCTTAATGCCAGCATTGAGCTGGCGTTATTCTAGAAGCGTACCGTGCGGTAATTTCGTGCGTGCACTAAAAATGCTTAGGAGTTAACTGTGTTGGGTCCGCTGGGAAACAGTAATCATAAAGTGATTAAATTTTAACTGATACCAGGAGTGACATCACAAAATAAATCCACTATAGAGGCATTTAATTTTTGAAAGGGCGACTATGATAAAATGAGGTAATTAGTTAAAAAGAAGCTAAAAGGATCAGTTGCAAAAGTTAGGACTGTAAACCAGGCATAGATGTTATTTAAAAATACCATTGTGGAAGCCCAGACCAGATGTATTCCACGTATCAGCAAAGGTGGAAAGAAGAAGAAATGAGAGCCGGCATGGCTAAAAGTTGAAGTGAAAGAGGCTATTAGAGCCAAAAAAAAACATCCTTTAAAGAATGGGAAAAGGATCCGAATAAAGAAAATAAGAAGAGGCACAAGAACTGGCAAATTAGATGCAAGGCATTGATAAAGAAAGCTAAGAAAGAATATAAAGAGAAACTTGCCAGAAGCAAAAAGTCATAATAATTTTTTAGGTACATCAGAAGCAGAAAACCTGTGAGGGAATCCGTGGGTACAATTCTTGTCTCTTTATTTCATTAAAGATATAGTGTCACTAGAAAAGGTTCAAAGAAGAGCGACAAAGATGATAAAGGGGATGGAACTCCTTTTGTATGAGGAAAGACTAAAAAGGGTAGGGCTCTTCAGCTTGGAAAAGAAACAGCTGAGGGGAGCTATGATTGAAGTCCACAAAATCCTGAGTGGAGTAGAATGGGTAGTAGTGGATCGATATTTCTTTCTGTCTAAAATTACAAAGACTAGGGGACACTTGATGAAGTTACAGGGAAATATTTTTAAAACCAACAGGAGGAAATATTTTTTCACTCAGAGAATAGTTAAGCTCTGGAACGCGTTGCCAGAGGTTATGGAAAGAGCAGATAGCATAGCTGGTTATAAGAAAGGTTTGGACAATTTCCTGGAGGAAAAGGCCATAGTCTGTTATTGAGAAAGACATGGGGGAAGCCACTGCTTGCCCTGGATTGGTAGCATGGAATGTTGCTACTCTTTGGGTTTTTGTCAGGTACTAGTGACCTGGATTGGCCACCATGAGAATGGTCTACTGGGCTTGATGGATCATTGGTTTGACCCAATAAGGCTATTCTTATGTTCTTATGTTCAGGTGGAATTGCAAGACCACCAATCTTCCTTAACTGCTGAAAACTCAGACCTTCTTTCTCTACTGAGAGATATCAAAAACTAGAACTTCTGGATACTGGACTAAATAGACCATTGGTCTGACCTAGTATAGCAATTGTTATGTTCTTATTAAAAAGGCCCCAAAATATGTGTTCTATTTCAATCAAATTATCTTTAGGGCTAGGAATATTAAGTAGCTTTGGGTTTGAGATAACTAGAGATTTGCCTCTCAACTACTGGAGTTGCCATCTAACCACCACTATGTTTGGTTCATTCTCTTTCAATATAAGATTCCTTTGTGTTTATCCCACATAATAGAGCCTTAAAAGACCATCTTTTCTCCTGCACTATGCAACAATGCCCAGCAGTATTCCAGCATGAGCAACATAAGACAGAAAGGCAGTATGGCAACCACAGAAACTCTTTAGAGCCATCATCAAAGGAAATCTGACACAGTCACATTTTGGCAAACTGCCTGCATCAGGAGATAAGGCCTTTGGAGTTCTCAACTGTGTTTCACTAGCCATTTTCACGGGAACCTGGCATTTAAGATACCACATGAACAAGTTTTAACCTGAGGGTATACAGCTAAACAACAAGTCTTAAAATATCAACTGACAATATATTGAATATGCGATGTTTGGGTGGTGAGGTGATAGTTTAGGGGTTCACCACTTTGTTTCACCTCCATGTTTCTGAGCACGATTTTCATTATAAGTTGATATCATTTTTATGAATTACCATTTAGGAGTTGAAAGTGATTTTTCTTTTGATGTACTGTATTTTCACGCATATAACGCGCGCGTTATACGCGTTTTTACCTACCGCGCATACCCCTCGCGCGTTATACGCGTGAGCGCGGTATACAAATTTTTTTTTACATAGTTCCCACCCCGCCCGACGCCCGATTCACCCCCCCCAGCAGGACCGCTCGCACCCCCACCCCGAACGACCGCTCGCACGCGCTCCCACCCATACCCGCATCCACGATTGGAGCAAGAGGGAGCCCAAGCCCTCTTGCCCGGCCGACTCCCCAACTCCCCGACAATATCGGGCCAGGAGGGAGCCCAAACCCTCCTGGCCACGGCGACCCCCCTACCCCCACCCCGCACTACATTACGGGCAGGAGGGATCCCAGGCCCTCCTGCCCTCGACGCAAACCCCCCTCCCTCCAATGACCGCCCCCCCCCAAGAACCTCCGACCGCCCCCCCAGCCGACCCGCGACCCCCTGGCCGACCCCCACGACCCCCCCACCCCCCTTCCCCGTACCTTTGGTAGTTGGCCGGACAGACGGGAGCCAAACTCGCCTGTACGGCAGGCATCCAACGACGGAATGAGGTCGGATTGGCCCATCCGTCCCAAAGCTCCGCCTACTGGTGGGGCCTAAGGCGCGTGGGCCAATCAGAATAGGCCCTGGAGCCTTAGGTCCCACCTGGGGGCGCGGCCTGAGGCACATGGGCCCAACCTGACAGATAGTCGGGACAGCGCACGGAGAGTCGGGGAGGGCGAAAGGAGAGTCGGTGTGGCCAGAGGAGAGTCGGGGCGGGCAAAAGGACAGTCGGGCTGCATGCGCGGTATACCCGTGAGCGCGGTATACAAAAGTTTTTGTACATAAAATCGTGGTTTCTGCGCGCTATACCCGTGTGCGCGTTTTACACGGGTGCGCGTTATCTGCGTGAAAATACGGTACTACATTTTCATGAGGTAAGCAGGATTTACTTGCAGAAGAATCTTTCTAAAATGACTCCTATTGTGTCTTGGGTGGGGGGAGGGGGGAGTTTACTTATGTATCAAATGAAGAAGGCCAATATGGTCTGAGATTTGATTCATAACAACAACAAACAGGTTAGAAGCTTTAAATTCCTGTGATAATACATTGTATCAACCAGTCCTTTCATTCCTCCCCAGTCTCTCCCTATCTCCCAAATAAACTAACTCTCCCTCTCTCTTTCTTTCACACACACCAGATATGAAAACGTATAAGTAATGGGTAAAATGAATTCTTTGTATTGTTAGTAACAGTTTAGTTTCCACTAGCTCTGTGCTTACTAACATATTTCCAGTCTGCCTCCTTATTGTACAGCTAATTTAATAATTTTACTGAGACAGTGCATAACTGTTTCGTTATATACATAGTGTTAGAATGAGCTGTAAAAAATACGTTTTATGTGGCTGTCTTAAATAACTGTTGACCTTTTAGATTTAATCCTGTGTTACTGGTGCTCTTATTCAGAGCACTTATCCAAAGTGAAGGCAATTTTTAAAAACAATGTATCAGAGCTTTTTTTAAAAAATAGCTTCTGTCCGCCATCCCAAATAGGAAAAAGTAAGTGGGTGGTTTCACTGGGGATATGCATTCATTTGAAATGGTCCTTCTCATGTTGTTCACGTGTTGTTTTCTGTCTTTTTTTTTTTTTAACCTGAAATAACAGGGAAAAACTGTACCCTCTATGGAAGGAGTGTGCACTATTTGTGATAGGGTATACTCAGCAGAGCAATTCTTGTATAAACCATAAAAGGGAGCCATCATAGTGGCATAATTGAATTAAAAATGTCAAATAAAGCACAACCTTCACAAATAGTGAATCCTATTTGCAAATTGTGCACATTTTTTCCTGATAGTGTGCATATGCATACATTGTCAGGAGAAAATACACACTCTTTGGAATGAATGCTCGCTATTCAAAAAAAAAAAAAAAAAAGTGTGCACTAATAGTGCACATTCTTTGAAGCTGTGTACCCTATTTGAATTATTTTATTCTATTTTTGCAAACAGGATTCACTATTTCTGGAGATTGTTCTTTATTTGAATGTATTTTAAACAATTATGCTACTAAGACTGCTCCCCTTTTTGGTTTATACAAGAACTCCTCAAGGATGTGTGCTAGATATAAGGAGAGAGAGTGGTGCAGTGGTTAAAGCTACAGCCTCAGCACCCTGAAGTAGTGGGTTCAAACCCATACTGCTCCTTGTGACCCTGGGCAAGTCACTTAATTCCCACATTGCCCCAGGTACATTAGATAGATTGTGAGCCCACCAGGAGAGACAGGGAAAAATGCTTGAGTACCTGAATAAATTCATGTAAACTATTCTGAGCTCCCCTGGGAAAATAGTATAGAAAAATAAATAAAATAATTAACTTAGCAAAGCTTTTGACATGGTTCCTCATAGGATACTCTTGAACAAGTTTGGCAGGCTGAAGTTAGGACCCAAAGTGATGAACTGCATTAGAAACTGGTTCACAAACAGACATCTCCCTGGTTAATATTCACTCAGAGGAAGGAAAAGTGAGTGCTTCAAGGATCGGTGCTGGGGCCAATTCTGTTCAATAAGAACATAAGAATAGCCTTACTGGGTCAGACCAATGGTCCATCAAACCCAGTAGCCCGTTCTCATGGTGGCCAATCCAGGTCACTAGTACCTGGCCCAAAAACCAAGGTATAGCAATATTCCATGCTACCAATACAGGGCAAGCAGTGGCTTCCCCTGTGTCTTTCTCAAAAACAATGGACTTTTCCTCCAGGAAATTGTCCAAACCTTTCTTAAAACCAGCTATGCTATCCACTCTTACCACATCCTCTGGTAATGCATTCCAGAGCTTAACTATTCTCTGAGTGAAAAAAAATTTCCTCCAATTGATTTTAAAAGTATTTCCCTGTAACTTCATTGAGTGTCTCCTAGTCTTTGTAATTTTTGACGGAGTGAAAAATCGATCCACTTGTACCTGTTCTATTCCACTCAGGATTTTGTAGACTTCAATCATATCTCCCCTCAGCCTTCTCTTGTCCAAGCTGAAGAGCCCTAACCATTTATGAGCGACCGCCAAATGATTGGTAGGTAAGTTTTGCCTTTTTGTGGATGATAGCAAGATTTGTAATAAAATGGACACCCCTCAGGCAGTGTAAAACATGAAAAAGGATCTGCAAAAGTTTTAAGAATGGTCTAATGTTTGGCAACTAAAATTCAATGCAAAGAAGTACAGAGAAACGCATTTGGGGAGTAGAAATCTGAGGGAGATGTATGTGCTGGGAGGTGAGAGGCTGATATGCATAGACAGGGAACAGGACCTTGGAATGGTAAGTGTCTGAGGATCTGAAGATGATGAAAAGTGTGACAAGGCAGTGGTGTATAGAAAGAGGTGTAACCAGCAGAAGAAAGGAGGTGTTGATGCCCCTGTGCAGGTCATTGATGAGGCCGCACTTAGAGTATTGTGTTCAATTTTGGAAGCTCAAACTTCTAGGGAGATAATTAATTATAATCTGTGATAATAACATAAGAACATAAGAACTGTTATCTCTGGATCAGACCTTAGGTCCATCAAGTCCGGCGATCCGCCCACGCGGAGGCCCAGCCAGGTGTAACCTGGCGAATCCTTAGTCACCCATATCCTTCTATGCATCTTGCGAGGAGATGTGCATCTAACTTGCCCTTAAATGCTAGAATGGTGGGTTCTGCAGCAACCTCCACCGGGAGAGCGTTCCAGGTGTCCACCACTCGCTGTGTGAAGCAGAACTTCCTGGCATTTGTCCTGGGCTTGTCCCCCCTCAGCTTCAGTCCATGACCTCTTGTCCTAGTCACATTTGACATCGTAAATAACTTTTTTCCTGCTCTATTTTGTCAATTCCTTTTAGTATTTTGAAAGTCTCAATCAGATCCCCTCGCAGTCTCCTCTTCTCAAGGGAGAATAGTCCCAGTTTTCTAAGTCGTTCTTTGTAGCTTAAGTTCTCCATACCTTTTACTAGCTTCGTTGCTCACCTCTGCACCCTCTCCAGCAGTTTTATATCCTTCTTTAGGTAGGGAGACCAGTGTTGGACACAATATTCCAAGTGTGTGTGGGGGGGAGGGTGGTCTAAATATCAAACTTTCAGTTTTTCTGTATTTAAGTTTCTCACCCAAATTCTGTGCCCTCGAAAAGGCAAATTTAGGCTTATTGGCCACGACAGCATGATATTGTAAAATCGGCCAATGCTTTTTTTTTTATTATTATTTATTTATAATTTTATACATTATTCCCAAGCATAAACATCTTGTACAGTAAGATTGTTTAAAACAAGTAAAGAAAAAGAAAACAAATTACAATACAATATAGAAGATATTAAATATCATAACATCTTCTTCTTATAAAGACAATCTCTAGTCCACAATTATTGGATCCTAGACTTCAATAGGGTGAAATAAAGAAAAAAGATCATAAGATTAATCTTATACTTAAGAGAATCTAAATGGATGAAATCGTGGGTAGCTAATCTTGTATTTCTGTTGTTATTTCCATTTTTTCACCTTTCTCAAGACGTTTCAATACCACAAATTTGGTTAGGTGTGTCGGATCAAAGAAAACATATTTATCAGAACCATAATGAACAATACATTTGCAAGGAAATCTAAGGAAAAATTTTCCTCCCACTGAAGTTACGCCTGGTTTTAATAACAAAAACTGCTTTCTTCATTTTTGAGTCTCTTTGGTAACATCAGAAAAAATTTGTACTTTCTGACCCAGGAACTCTTTAGTTCTATTTTTGAAGAACATCTTCATAATCCAGTTCTTATGTGGCATCAATGCAACTGTTACCAATAATGTCGCAGGTTTAACTAATTCTTTCATTGAACTTTCCAATAATGTAGTAATGTCCAATTTTGATTCCTGTTGTCCCTCGTTGATCAATTGCTGATCCAATTTTCTATCAGGCAGGTAAAATACTTGTGTAAATGGTGGAATTAATTCTTCTGAGACTGAGAAAATCTCCAAGAAGTATTTTTTTAACATTTCCCTAGGAGACATAGAAGATATCCTGGGAAAATTTAGGAACTGCAAATTATTGGCTCGTTGGCCATTTTCAATCATTTCCAGTTTCATCCTGATATTTGTACTATCTCTGATCATAGTTTCTTGTACTTGTTTGACCCCTACTATCTCATTTTTATTTTTTTCTGAGATAGCTTTAACTATAGTCAATTCTGATTGCATTTGAGTCAATTCTTGTTCCTGCTTATCAATTTTCATTTCTAATGCCTTAAGTTGTGGATTCAATGAATTTCCCAGTCTGACTACTAAGTCCCAGAGAGACTCCATTGTAATTTCAGTGGGTTTATCAACCAAAAAGAAGGGAGTCTCACCTGCCATACTTGTAGGAATCGAGTCTTGTTGTATCTCCCTTTGCCTTGATGTTCCAGCCGCAGTTTCCTTCTCCAGACTTAAAAAGTCTTTTGATAGGTCCATTACATCACTCGAAGATGAACCAGCCTCCGGGGCTAGCGGCAGTGCCTCTATGGACATGCCTTGTGCCTGCGGCGAGCTTGTATGTTGCGGTTGGGGGGGAGTATCTCTTACTTCCGGGCTCAGCGTAACCTCTAGCCCCTGGATTCTAGCGGCGTCACCCCGTACCGCCAAGTCCTGCGGGCGATTCCCCGAAGTTGTCGGCTCCCTCTGAAGCCGCGTCAAGAGGCGCTCAATAGTGAGAGGAGGAGGAATTACAGAACGCCGCGAGGCTCCGGCGGCACTTCTCCCTCTCCTCTTAGGCATGAGGATAACTTCAGAACAAGCTGAATAACCAGAACAGGTAAAGTAAGTCTATCGAACGCTCAGGAGACGCTCCGAGTTCAACCACTCGTGGCCATCTTGGATTGAAGCACATCGACCGGTAAGTCTCTTAATGCCATTGGGCTCGGCCAATGCTTTTGTATAATTTTTTTAATAGCATTACTGTTGTTAGTATAAGGTAAAATACAAGCCAGGTTATTGTCAGCTTTATGAGTAACCGGATGTAAAAGCCACTGATGCTGACAGTTTTTGGCTCTCTTCCAAGCACATTTGATTATCTTCCATGGATATCCTCTGTTCTTAAACTTGTGGTACATCCCTTTGGCCTGTATGCCAAAATCATTATCATCCAAACAGATCCTCCTCAAACGGAGGAATTGACCTCTCAGAATGCTGTTTCTGAGAACTCTGGGATGAAAACTTTCATATTAAAGCAAAGTATTTCGATTTGACTTTTTTTGTGTAGACTGGTGAAGAAGCTATTACCTTGTTTGTATATATTAATATCCAAAAAAGAAATTTTATATTTATCCATTTTACTGGTAAATTTAATATTGCTGTTTTGCTGATTAAGTTCCCCAAGGAACTGCTTCAACTGAGCCTCTCCACCAGTCTACACAAAGAAGACATCATCTATGTATCTTTTCCAATATTTGACTTGCTGAAAGTGTCTAGAAGTGTACACAAAAGAGTCCTCAAAGTGGGACGTGTACAGACATGCCAGCGTGGGGGCAACAGTTGCCCCCATAGCCACTCCCTCAGTCTGGAGAAACAATTTAATTTTCAAATTTAAAATAATTGTTCACTATTACTATTTCTGCTAACTGGTTTACCATAAATTGCTTTGCTACTGGTATTTAAATATTTCGACTGGTTTCTGACCAAGGAAATGGCTGCTGACTGGGGCACATTGGTATACAAAGCTACCACATCTGCTGTAACCATAATGGACTTCTCAGATATCTGCTGACATGAAAGCTCATCTATTATTTGTAAAAAATGTGCTGAATTTTTGATATATGACCTGGCCTTAGGGACGAATCTCTTCAAATAACCATCTATGTACTGGGACAAAGGCTCCATAACTGAACCAATACCCACTACTATAGGGCGTCCGGGGGGGATTTGTTGGAGATTTGTGTATTTTAGGGATAAAGTAAATATCAGGAACCCATGGAAAATCCTGAGATAAGAATCACAATTCCTTAGAAGATATAAGGCCCTCAGTTTTAGCGGAATGCAGAATTAAATCTGCTGAAATTAAAAACAAAGTAGATTTAATTCTGCATGGGATAAGGTGTGCAGCACTTGAAGTCCCAATGGTTCAAAAATCATAATTTTAAGGAGCCTAATTTTTGGACTTGTATAAAATCTTTCACCCTTGTAATATTAATCTCCCCAACATCTCCAGATGATCTGTCCCTGGTTTGAACTTAGAATTTCACAAAATTGAAGAAGGAGAAAATGATAGGTCCATGCCCAGTTTCATGACCATTTCTTTTTTTTCCCCCCAAATTATCTTTATTAACAATTGCAATGGAACATACAACCATGAGCAGAACAAGCAGAAAACACAGCATCCAAAACAGCACAAGAGAGAATGACAACAAATGGTATGTAATTTAAAATTTTGCATCGGACCATTTCTTCTCAAATGCTAAGACCAACACCCACCAGGGACTATCTACAGTACTGTTATAATTACAGTATTATGCGAAAACAGCTAAACTCCCTTTTCTTCACAAAGACCCATGCAGCCTTCATTTGGACTCAGTACTTATTGTTCCCACCTGACCACCAGTAATACAGTATAGTGTTTCAAGCTAAGCTGCCCAGTAATAAGTTGTGAATTATGCTACTAAGCATAATGCAAGCATTTCTTCTGTCAATTTTCATTAATGTACCCAGTTTATTGCTAGCATGTCTGCCATTCCAGATACTGTACATCTTGATTTTTGCATTTGTTTTGTTTATGCTCTCTTATCAAATCCCAGACAGCTTTTTCTTTTTGGCAATTAGGATAGTTACAAGTTGGAGAATTTGACCGAGAAATAGAATTTTGTTGGCTAGTGGGTAGAAACTGTCTGCCAAGCCTTAATTGTGATCTTCTGTAAGAAAATTTCCTTTTGTATTCCCTGATTTCATGTTTTCTTTAGCAGTGTTTCAGAAACAGTTTTTGGAATCTAGTGCTAATCTCTTTATTTATATCATTCAGGCTTTATTTCCCTGAGTGTCCAACATTTGTCCAAGCTAGACACTTACAGCATATAGCTCCTGCTCCTACCGTCTGTATTAGCAATGAGTCACCCACCACTTCAACATCTTGGCTACATTATCCTTACCAGAAGGTGAAAAACTTCACTTGATGTGTGTCAGCATCAAAGTAAATCTCACTAGAGTCTTCCATTAGCAACAGTGTTCCAATGATGACTAGATTCAGTTGTTAGTACGCTCAGTGCCCAAATAGCCCATTCTGATTATATTTTTATAACATGAATCAATTAAATTTTAAATTGCAAGGTCAAAAACCCAGCACAAGTTTCAAAATAAATCAGTTATTCTACTAATGACGTTGCTTTAGCATATGGAGATCCTCTTTATCGAGCTTTGTAGAGACATTCATAAGAATTGCTCAAAGCCACTTCATTGGTCTCCTGCTTCCACTTTTGAATGTTTGAATATTTAATTTTTAAATTCCACACTTCTGAATGCAAAAAAACAGGAAAATTATCTTGCATTACAGCCACTCTACCGGACCACTGTCAACACAGCCAGTGTTTTGTATCCTGCATCAGGGTAGAGGTCCGCTGAAGAAACAAAAATGTTTGATTTAAATACAGTTCACCCACATGGATTGAACTTGGAAATCAAGTGGAAGTCTTTGTGAATTCTTTCTGGTTGTTTTCATTGCCTGAATCCAACCCTGATGTCATGAGTCAGGTGGTAAAAGTTTTTGCCTTTAATGTCAGTTAAAACATTGGCGCCATTTTGGGAAAGTTTGAAGAAAGGCAATATACAAGTTTGAATGTGAGTGTGATTAATTGTTTAGTGGCATTTTTAGAATGTTATAGAGAGAGCTGTTTAGTTTTGAATTATGGATTTCCTAATGTTTTGAATTTTTGTTTTAATTCACTGAGGAAGATGTGGGGGAGATACCATTGCCAAAAACTGTATTCAGTTCTAATGAATCAGAGAAACTCATACAAATCTCTGTAACATCTGGATGGTGTAATGGGTCAGTTTGACAAATTGAACAGTAGCAAATCGCTTGATAAGGTAATGATTTTGAAAAGTTATTTTCAGAGAAAAGATTTACAAATGTTTCTAGAGCAGGGGTAGGGAACTCTGGTCCTCGCGAGCCGTATTTCAGTCGGGTTTTCAGGATTTCCCCAATGAATATGCATTGAAAGCAGTGCATGCACATAGATCTCATGCATATTCATTGGGGAAATCCTGAAAACCCGACTGGAATGCGGCTCTCGAGGACCGGAGTTCCCTACCCCTGTTCTAGAGCAACACAAGTTAGATGTAAATAATTTCTTCAATATAAGTCTAGAGTTTTGGCTCTTGGAGCAACCTATTTTTAAAAAATTTCCAGCCAAATGTATGATTACTTATTTAAATGTTCATTATCCCCCCCCCCCCTTTTACTAAACCGCAATAGTGGTTATTAGCGCACGGAGCCACGCTGAATGCTCCGTGCTGCTCCCTGCATTAATAACTGCTATTGCAGTTTAGTAAAAGGGGGGGTGGGGTATATTTTTATGAGCCTGATCAGCTGGAAAGATTCATGTAAGATAGGGAAGCTATATTGGTTGTAAATAGTAAAGATCAGTAGGTGAATGATTTGATATTAACCCTTTGTCATTTCAGGTGATTTCTTCTATGTCTATTTCTTTGACTGGTGATTTATTTCTCTTTCTCCTTTAATGTAGACTTTTTATTTTCCTTTATTAAGGGCTCCTTTTACTAAGCTGCGCTAGCGGTTTTAGTGCATGCTAAGCGCGCCAGACGCTAATGCCAGCATTGAGCTGGCGTCAGTTCTTGGTGTGTAGCGCGGGGTTAGCGTGCGCGGCAATGCAGCGCGAGCTAAAAACGCTAGTGCACCTTAGTAAAAGGAGCCCTAAGTGTGATGCTTATATTGGAATAAATTTTTTTTAAAAGATGGGCACAACATGGGCTATGATAAGAAATCTGATGTGGTTTCAGTACAATTTTAATTTTAAGCTGGTTGATCTGATGATAAGTAGTTTATCTTATTCTATTTACTGATTAAAGTTTCAAGTTTAAGTTTAAGTGTCAAGTTTAATAATAAATTTTGATTGTACACAATATCCAGTATTTCAATGCGTATTACATAATTCTAATATACAATACAAGCCAGGGATGACAAATACAAATAAGACATAGTTATACAGACTAATCATTTTGTTCTATTAATACAAACTGGAACAAATAGGTAAAGGGTAGAAATACAATTTATACAATTTATAAAATAAAAAAAAACAAAACAAAAACCATTTAAGGTTTGCACACAAGGATAGGGTCATTTGAGAGAGAATATAAAAAGAATTGATTGAAAAGGCGTTAATTATTTTGAAAAAAAAATAAAATAAAATTAGGTAATGTTGAGAAAGATTGATCACTTTAAGTGTAGAAGGCCTTTAGCATGAGAAAAGTAAGAAGACTAAGATTAATAATAATGACCTTTTAAAAGAAGAGAAAAGTAAGAAGATTAGATTATAAAAGCACTTATAGTTTCCATATTGATATCCTGTTCATTTAATTCTTTGAGGACTAGGTACAGGAATTATTGGAATATTCTATCTATGTATTGAATGCATCTTTATAAAGAATGCTTTTCAAGCCGCGTTTGAATTTGTCTAAGGATGATTCGTTACGTAAATAGATTGGTAAATTATTCCACTGTTGGGGTGCTTGTACTGAAAATATAGTTGCTCTTCTAGTCCTGATTATTTTCAAAGAGGGAATAGTTAATAAATTTTGTTGCGATGATCGTAGCGTCCTAAGTGAAGAGTAAGGTATTAGTAGTCTGTCCAGAAATAACGGCTCATGTGATTGTTGAATTTTGAATGTTAATAATATAATTTTAAACATTATTCTGTGTATGATGGGTAGCCAGTGTGCATCTTGTAGGAGTGGTGTAACATGGTCATATTTTTTTGAATTTGTTATAATTTTTATTGCTGTATTCTGTATTATCTGTAGTCTTCTTATTTCTTTATGAGCTATACCACAGTACAAAGAGTTGCAATAATCTAATCTAGAGATGATTAGAGAATGAATAAGAACATTAAGTGCTTCCGGTTTAAGGACCTTAGCTAATGATCTGATAAGTTGCAATTTATTGAAACAGTTTTTGACCACTGTACTGATTTGATTATGATAGCTAAATTCTTGATCTAAGGTTACTCCCAATATTTCTGTTGTATTCACTTGCTGAAGGGGAATATTATTTAGTAGTATCTGAGATGAAAATTGTTCCTTTAGCTCTTTTTTTCCAAGGGAAGAACATCACGGAGGATTTTGTTGGATTCAATGCTAACATATTATCCTTAAGCCTTTGGCTTATTTGTAGTAATTTATTATTTATGGATGTTATCTCTTTTGAATCTAGTAGATCTAAAGGATGAAGTAATTGGATATCATCTGCGTATGCAAATGTAGAAGACCCAATAGATTGACTGAGCATTAGTAAAGGTGCTAAAAAGATATTAAATAGAAGCGGTGAAAGAATTGAGCCTTGTGGAATTCCGAAGGAATTGGAGAAATTATTAGGAATTTATCAACATAGGCTACCATTAAGATATGTTATTTTATAATTAATCCCATTTATTAAGAACTAGGGGTTCCTTTTACTAAGGTGTGCTACACGCTAGCGCCTCCATAGAGCTTGCATTAGTATTTTCCGTGTAGCGCGGGGGTTAATGTGCGTGGCATTGTAGCGCGCACTAAAAACGCTGGCGCACCTTAGTAAAAGGAGCCCTAGGTTACATTGCATGAAATGGGACTTGTGCTAGAATTGCATGAGTTAGTGGTAAAATAATATGTCTTAAAGATAACTCCTTAATACTGAGTATCCTTGATCATTGTAATATAATATATCTTAGTTCTTATAAGAGAACTATCAAAAAATTGAACATTATTCCAAATTCAGCTGTTCGTCTTATTTATGGCTTTAAAAAACACAGATCATGTTAGCCCTTATTATAAAAAATTACATTGGTTGCCAAAGGAAGCCAGAATTATTTCCAAGTTTGCTTGTATCTGTTTCAAAACTTTAACTGTCGGACGAAATCAAGATGGCGACGAGAGCGGACGCCTGAGAGAGAGGCTCCGTTAAATCGCCCTTATCAGCGTTGCTGAACAACGATCCCCATATTTGAATATGGGGAAGAGGAAGGGAGCCCCTCGTACTAACCCTCCGGTCATGGCGGCGACCCCACAATGGCTGATTCAGACGACTATAGAGGGAGCCTTTTTGCGATCAGGCAAACCTGCTATAGCTACTTCGGGGGACAGCCTGAGTTCTTCGGGCAAACTTGGCTTACAGGAACGGGCGGTGCTAAGCCCGGAGCAAAGGTTCCACCCCAACCAGGAAGGAAGCCGGTGGAGGAAGACTCTGAGGAGCCGAAGCCCGGACAGGAGGTTTTAGACCTCAGCGTTGGAGGGCCAGCAACACCAACCTCATCATCAATTACCCCACACTAGGGCAGAGGTGAGAGGTCCTACTTTCAGGTCTAACATCAATTTGGGGGTTTTGGAGAGACCTGATAAGATAGATTTGGAAGCCTTATGGCAGGCCATTTCAGTAATGGATGCAAATCTTAAGCTTTCCTTTTCTACTTTAAACACGGATTAAGGGACTATCTCTTCCAAAGTAGAGCAGCAGGGTTTGGCTCTAAAAAAAAGCAACTGAGAAATTGGTAAAACAGGAAGAAAAATTGGCAGAAATGAAAGCTTTAGAAACTGAGTTGGTTGAAGAAAGAACTTATATATCAAGAAAAATGAAAAAATTCTGTAAATCCATGTGAAAAATTTTGGAATGCCCTAACATGCTCCCGTCCCATGCTTCCTTTTTATTTGTATATCGCCTAGTTATAGGCAGAGTATAATTTTTTTTAAAGAAATAAAAAGGCCTGGTTGAAGTTAGTTCACACACAAATTTTTAGGAACACCAATTAACATCAGTAATTGATTATTAGCACCCAATTACTATTTCTAAACTCATTTTGGTGCCAAATTTTGGGTACCGTAGTAGAATCCAGGAGGCTATGGATACAAACATGCAAGGGTGCATAAAGGTGGGAACCAGTTATAGAATTGCACTTCATATGTGTAAAAAATAGTGCTTTGTGGACTCCCTGAACATATCTGAAATTATATATCTACTAGTTTTTTAGCCCGTTACATTACTAGAATAGATGTGTAGACTTAGGCATTTCTTTCTTTCTTTCTTTCTGTTCCCTGGCTGTTTTCCCTTCTCCCTTACTTTTACCTCTCCCATGTCCACCAGCACCCCTTCCTTGCTCCCCCTGTCCAGCAGTAGCCCTTCTCCATTCCTTTTACTCCTTCCCTACTTTCCCTGTCCAGCAGTAGCCCTTCTATGTTCCTTTTACCTCCCCCTGTAGTACCCTTTCTCCCTTACCTGCTCACTGTCCAGCATCCACTAGGCTGGGCAGCCTCAGGGCTTTTGCTAGGCCAGCCCGCTTCGCATTATTGAAATGGGGAACGCCCCCATCTGCCGGCACGGATCACTGGTATGCAATCCCCACGCATGCGCAGACCATCTGCTTTCCCTGCAGATGGGCTGCGCATGCGTTTTGTGTCCGGGGTTTTTTTTTTATTACTGGTTTGTTTTTGATTTTTATGCGCACCGACTCTCCTGCTCTCTACCGCCTTCCCTGAAGTGCAAACCCGCGGGTTTAAAGCGGAGCTGCACTACTGCGTGCAGCCCCGCTTTAAATCTGCGGGCTCGCACTGCAGGGAAGGCGGCAGAGAGTAGGAGCTCGGGGCAGAAAGCAGAGCAGGGACAGGAGCCGCAAAGAGGTTGAAGAGCTCAGGGCGGAGACCAGAGCAGGGACAGGAGCCGCGAAGAGGAATGTGTTTATTTCCCCCGGTGCTGCATACCTTTCTTCCTACACAGCATCGGGGCAGAGAGCAGGGCAATGGAGCAGGAGAGTCGGCAAAGACGTGTGCGACTGGTCCCCAGCAGTCGCTTCTATTCTTGGACCAGCCCAATCAGTGTCCCAAATTTGCTTGGTGAATCGTGTCCCTGCCTACTTTGCATGCATTTCCCCTCATTTGTATGCACGGATTTGAAGCGGATCGCTGGAGAGGTTAGTGAATAGTGCAGGAGGGAAATCTGGTCGCAAAGGGTCGCAAACCGATTGGTACACGATCGGTTTGCTTTGTAAATCTAGCTTTAAGGGCAATTATGTGTATAACTGCTAACTGGTGATAATTAGAGACAATTAAAGCTCTTTATAGCCAATAATTGGCTGTTAATGCCAATTAGCCAATTATTGAATTGCTATGTGTGCAACTAGCCTTATCCTATAATGTACATGTGCAAATTTTCACACTAGTCAGAAAGTTGAGCATGCTAGTTTATAGAATTAAAGGGTAGATGTCAACCTTGCAAGGGTTATTTATGTAGGATAAGTTTAAAAGTACAAAGATGAACTGTATTCTTCCTCCCTTTGGGACAACCACATTTTAACATTGTGGGTCTTAAATGACTGGCAAATAATTTCAGATGCTGAAAAACTGTTTTCCATTTTTGTTGTTTTAATGAATTTCTTATACATGCAAAGGCATGTAACCATTCCAAGCCACATCAAGTGATTCATAAAATCTGTATTAAAAAATCTGGGATGTGTATAATACATGACTCTTATATCATAAAATGCAAGAAGATGTTGACTGTGTTAGAATTCCAGACAACTGCTGGTGTGAACATTGTATTAGTGGAAGGCTAATGATTTGGTCAGATCGTCTACCTATATGTAAAGCTTTATAAAGTATCTATTTTCAGTAATAAACACACACACACACACAACTGCATTCTTATGTCACTCTAATCTATATATCTTAAGAACATAAGAATAGCCTTACTGGGTTATTCCATCTCCACAGTGGCCAATCCAGGTCACAAGTACCTGGCAAAAACCGAAATAGTAGCAACATTCCATGCTACGGATCTAGGGCAAGCAGTGGCTTCCTCCATGTCTGTCTTAATAGCAGACTATAGACTTATCTCCAAGAACTTGTCCAAACCTTTTGTAAAAACAGCTACGTAAACTGCTCTTACCATATCCTCTGGCAATGTGTTCTAGAGCTTAACTATTCTCTGAGTGAAAAAATATTTCCTCCTATTGGTTTTAAAAGTATTTCCCTGTAACTTCATCAAGTGTCCCCTAATCCATGTAATTTTTGACGAAGAAAAAAATTGTTTCACTTGTACTCATTCTATACCGCTCAGGATTTTGTAGACTTCAATCATATTTCCCCTTTGCTGTTTCTTTTCCAAGCTTAAGAGCCCTAATCTCTCTAGTCTTTCATCATATGAGAGGAGTTTCATCCCTTTTATCATCTTGGTAACACTTCTTTGAACCTTTTCTAATTCTGCTATATCTTTTTTGAAATATAGCAACCAGAATTGAATGCAGTAATGATACAGAAGCATTATAACATTGGTAGAGGGGCATTTTCAATTGGACGTTTAAATCAGATTTTGGACGTTTTGAGAAAACCTAGAGTTGCGCGGGGACAGAAATCCCACCCGTCCCCGCCAAAATCCCACCCGTCCCCACCCGTCCCCGTGAGGAATCCTTCCGTCCCCACCCATCCCCGTGAGGAATCCCTCCGTCCCCACCCGTCCCCGTGAGGAATCCCCTCCGTCCCCACCCGTCCCCGCGAGGAATCCCCTCCGTCACCATCCTTCCCTATAAACTTCAGAAATAGTTATTTTATTTAATTATGCTACTGAATTAAAGGCTCTGGTAGAGACCCATTTACAAATAAGCAAAGAGACTTTATTAATTTGGAAATATTAATTGGGAAGAATACATACTTTGTAAATGGGTTTCTACCAGAACCTCTAATGTAAATATAAAATATAAATACTCAGCTGATGAGAACCCACAAACTGTCAGCTGAAGACTTCCTTTGCAGTTGGCCGGGGGTCCCTTTTGCCAAGCTTGGCAGGCAGCAGTAGCGTCCCTGAGTCACAGATGCTGGCACCTCAGTGGCTCATGGATGCTGCCAGCGACTGCTGCGCTTGGTGGAGGAGGTCCTCTGCTGGCGGTGCTTGGGGATCCCCACCAGTCACAGCAAGGGTCAACAAGTACTTCAACACTGTAGAAATAAAACCAGAAATGCATTTCCTTTTCTTTTGAACACAAAACAAAGACATCTGCCATATACATTTCCCAAAGCTAACATATTTTAGTCAATAAATTCCGTTTTTTACCTTTGTTGTCTGGAGACTTATTTTTCCATAAAGTTGGTCCTAGTTTTTTTTTTTCCGCTTTCCCATCTTCTGTAAATTCTTCTGTTGCTGTCCATTGGTTCCCCCTACCATGGTCCAGCATTTATCCCTTTCTCATCTTTCGTGCCTGCCCACCAGCCTCATGCCCAAGATTTCTCCTTCTATCACCCCTCTCCAACACTATGTCACATCTCTCCCTCCATTCCCTTCACCACTGTCCAATATTCCTCCCTCTTGCATCCCTTTCAATCTGTCCCATTGTTCCCTTGCCACATTTCTCACTCTCATCTTTTTCTTCCCTATCACATTCTGTACCTTCCTCCCTACGACCAAAAATTCTCCTCTTTCTTCCATTTGCCGTGTGTATACAACCATCTCTCTTTCCCGCTCATTGACACACCCACGCCCAATTCTCTCTTTCTATTCCCTCCCCCACCTCAGCATCTCTTTCCCTCCCTTCCTCTCTCCCCAGTTCATGACTTCTGTGTCCAAAAATGCACTCCCTTCCACCACTTCATTCGAGTCCAGATAACAGCAGGGGTTGGAGGCAGCCTGCAGCAAGCCATATGTAGTCGACCCAGAAGTCTTCCCCTGAAGTCAGAGCTGACATCGGAGGGAAGGCTTTGCATCAGTCTGGCGGTGGCTGAGGTGTCAGGTGGGAGGGGGTAGATACTGGATGTAGGAGGTGAGAGGAGACAGACTGTAGATAGAAATGGGGAGGGATCAGACACACTGGATGAAAGGGGAAAGATAAGACAAGCTGGAATGCCTGGGGAGAGAGAAAAATACAGATGATGGATGTAAAGAAAAGGAGAGGGGAGGAAGACATTGAATGGAAAGGAGGAGAAGGGGAGGATACGGATGGAAGGGAGGAAAGAGAAAGATGGAGCAGACACTGAATAGAAGGGGGAGAAAGAGAAATGAAGCAGATGCTGGGCTGAAAGGGGGGAAAGATGGGCAGATGCTGGATGGAAGGGGGAGAAAGAAGGGTGGATGATGGATGGGATGACAGAGGGGGCAGAAAGGAGGAAGAGAGTAGACATCAGATGCTGGGCAGAAGCAGCAGACAGAGGGGCAGATGCTGGATTGAAAGAGGAGGAGGGGCAGATGCTGAATGGAAAGGGACCTCAGGTCAGCATCTGAATGGCCGTGCAAGTCTACATGGGTCCAAATGGTGCCACACACTGCTAGACCCCACCCCCAGTCCATTGTGCTTTCTAGAAGCCAGTATTGTGGTGCAGCCTGGTCCCTGCTAGGTTTTCTCCCCCTAGATTGGGACAGACTGTGCTTTTGCCAGCAGAGGCAGAGTGGTGAGCCTGCCCCCTTTCTTTCTTTCTCCGTGCCCTCCCCCAAGCTACTCGGTTTGCTGCCACCGCCGTTGAGGAGTAGCCCCCAAGCTACCGCCGTCCCTAGCTTTCCCTGCAGAAGCGTCGCGCTGACCAGCATTCCGCTCCCTGTTGTCAATTCTGACGTAGGAGAGGAAGTTCTCGGCCAACAAGGCATTTCTCCTCATTCCATTCAGCCTGAGCCCCATCTCTCCTTGATCCAGCATTTCCCTTCTGTGTCTGTCAGAATTACCATTCCACCTATTTTCCAGCATCACCCTTCTTTGTGTCCATCTCACCTATATCCCTATCTTACCACTTTTTCAGAATCTTCATTTGTCTCTGTCCTTGTCTTTACCCCATGTTCACCATTTACCCTTTCAATGTCTTTATCTCCCCCCCCCCACACACACACTTTTTCAGCATTACTTCTGTGTCTCTATTTCACCTCCTCTTCATGTCCCCTCTGTATCTCTATCCTTATTCAGTAGGTCCTGCTTACTCTTTCTCTTCTTTGTGTCACTATCTCCATTTTCAGCTTTCCCCACTTTTCCTTTGTTAATGCACCCAGTAGCCAGAATCTTTCCACCCTCCCTCCACTCCGGCCCAGCCCAGTATGAAATATTTCCTTTTGTTTTCCTCCCCTCTTTCTTTCTCTCTCTCTTCTCCTCCCTCACCCACGAGTCCTACATCTGGCCCTCTCCCTTCTACCTGCACCTGGCAACACCCCCCTACTCCGCGGCTCTCTTAAGCAACTCGTCAGCAGCGGTGATCAAGACAAGCTGCCGACATCGAGGCCTTCCCTCTACGAGTCCCGCCTTTGTGAAAAAAGGAAGTTGAAACAAGCGGGATTCGCAGAGGGTAGGCCCCGACATCAGAAGCTTGTGTCGATCGCTGCTGCTGAGTTGCCGAAGAGAGCCGCGGAGCAGGGGGTGTGGCCGGAAGCAGGTAGAAGGGAGAGGGAGATAGGAAGGCTGTAGAAGCTCCGGAGCATGACACCGACCCTGGCCAGGATGATTTCTTTTTCAGGCTGCTGCTGCCGCTGCCACCCCCCACCCGAAATGACAAAAACAGCCTAATGCCCGCGTCGGGAAATAGCCATGCTAAGCAGTGAGCTCAGCACGTACACAGATGAAATCCTTGCTTGCTGATTGGTCCGGCGGCACGGCAGGGCGGGGCCGCCGGACCAATCAGCAAGCAAGGCTTTCATCTGTGTTCGTGCTGAGCTCACTGCTCAGCATGGCTATTTCCCGGCGCGACGCCGGACTTGTAAGCTGCATGCCTGCATCGCCAGAATTTAGGTAGGCTGTTTTTATCCCCGTGGGAGTCCCTTGGGTCAGGGGGGCGTCCCCGTGGGAGTCCCGTGGGTCAGGGGGGCATCCCCGTGGGAGTCCCGTGGGCCAGGGGGTGTCCCCGTGGGAGTCCTGTGGGCCAGGGGGGGGGAACCCACGGGATCCCCACGATCCCCGTTCCCGTGCAGACCTCTAAAAACCATTGCACTGCCCACCAGGTTACTCCAGAGACCTGCCTACAGCTCTACTAGGACTGGTCATAATATCTGCAGCAATCATAGAGACAGATATGTACTGTTTTGTGTAGATATTTGGAGGTGTGGGTGGGGGCGGGAGGGGGGCCAAGAAGTGTTTGAGGGGGGTATATTTTCATCCCTCCCATTGTCATCTAGTCAGTTTGGGTACCTTTTTGGACCTTATTTGTTTTAAAAACAGATCTAGCCCAAAATGTCCAAATTGTGCCCTGGACGTTTTGTAAAATGTTTGATTATCACTGTCCAAGTGCTAAGCCCTCCCTAATCCCACTCTAATACACATTCTAAATATTTAGATGCACTGGAGACAAAATGACCAGAAAGACTTCTAGAAAGTCAGTTTTGAAAATGCCCACTTGGACGTTTTGACTAGTAAGACAACCAAGTGCTGGTTTATGCTGCCTTTTGGACGTCTATCTTTTTTGAAAAGGCTTCCGACGCTGTTGCTCCTCTTGAGAGAAGCTGTCGCGGCGGCATTAAACAGAAAAATAACATTTTCATGGGAGCCAGCCTTCGGAGAAGCTTTGGACACAGGGCCGGATGCAAAAGGAGCCACCACCGCGAAAAGCTTTAGTAAGGGAGCCAGCCAGACCGCGAGTGTGGGGCCGTTGTAAGCGCGGATCGGTGGAGGAGTCGCCGCTGCCTGCGGCTTTGAAATTTGGCAAGGGAGCCGGCCAGAAAATAAAATAAATGCTGCTGCCCTGCTGCATAGGGAATGGTGTGGGGGACTTCTAAAATATAAGGTGGCCCGGCCTATCAAAAGCCCCAAGGCTGCATGGTTTGCAGGTAAGGGAGAAGGGTTCCTAATGGGCAGTGGGAAGGTTCAAGTAAGGGAGAAGGGCTACTGCTGGACAGGGGGAACTGGGAATGGGAGCGTGCTGCTGGACAGGGAGGAGGTAAAAGTAAGGGAGAAGGGCTGCTAGCACCCATTAATATAACGGGCTAAAAAACTAGTAGTAATATAATTTTGTGGATCTTGCCTCCTTTTTGACGTGAGTATAGCCCATAATAAAAAAACATAGATGTCCAAAAAGCATCCTAAATCAGCACTTGGACATCCTAATTGCTAGGATGTCCAAATGCCGATAATCAAAACCGTCTTTCTGTACGTCTAGCAAGGTGTTCCAGCCTCTGTACATTCAGAGCACAAGATGGACTTGGTGGAGGCATATTATGGATGGGCTTTGGCCATTCTCAAGGGTGGGTTAGACATGGACATCTTGCTGCGATAATCAAACATTTTGCAAGACATCCTGGATGGAACTTATACGTTTGGAACCAAACCTGTTTTAGAAGGGTCTCTAAGTGCCACAAAGGTGCCCAAACTGACCAGATGACTACTGCATGTATCAAGGTAAGATACCCCCACACTCCCCCAGTGCTCACTGACCCTCTCATACCCACAAAGATCAGAATACAAATGTACATACATGTCTCCAGAACATCAGCACCTGGTATAGGAAAGTCTAGTAGAGCTGCGCACAGGTGTCTTAAGTAGCCTGGTGGGTGGGCTAGTGAACCATATACAGGAGAAGCAAGTCCCATAAGCCACTCTGCCCACTACATTCATGGTGGAAAATATGAGCCCACCAAACCCCCACCCTCAAAATCCTATTCTACTGCCATATAGGTGCCACCTGCAGCCATAAGGGCTGTTTGGGTTGTAGACAGGTGGGTTTAGTGGGTTTTGGGTTTGCTGTACGTGGCTCATCATAACCTATATGGAAGTTCTGGTGAGATGTTTATCTGGCACTCTTTATGTGAAGTTCACAGCAGTATCCTGTAAGGTGCCCCACTGCTCTGTTGCCATGTCTGGGTGGCCAATCCATTACAAGATTGGCCTCTCCCACGTCCAAATGGTCTTGTTCTGGGTGTCTGGGACTTGGACAAAATTTTAGTTGAAAATGGGGAATAAAGATAGACATCCTATTGCGGCTATACTCACTCGAGGAACGCAGAGAGAGGGGAGATATGATCGAGACGTTCAAGTACCTCAAGGGCCGTATCGAGGTAGAAGAGGATTTCTTTTTTTTTCAAAGGTCCGACAGCGACAAGAGGACATCCATGGAAAATCAGGGGGGGGGGGGGGAAGTTGCACGGCGACACCAGGAAATACTTTTTCACCGAAAGAGTGGTTGATCGCTGGTATAGACTTCCACTTCAGGTGATCGAGGCAAGCAGCGTGCCTGATTTTAAGAAGAAATGGGATCGTCACGTGGGATCTCTGCACAGAGTTAAATAGGGGAGGGTCATTGGGGTGGGCAGACTAGATGGGCTGCGGCCCTTATCTGCCGTCTTATTCTATGCTTCTATGTTTCTATCCTGGCGATCTGGATGTCCCAATGGTCTAGACGTCCAGATATAGGATTTTTTAAAAAAAAATTATTTCTAGACGTATAGTCGTTTGCCTTTTGAAAATAGGCATTTTCTTACTGCCGACTTTGGACGTCTAGCGCCATTTGTCCACATCGAACTTAGACTTATGTTTTGAAAATGTCCCTCTATGTGTTTTGTAATTTTATTTTTTATAATGGTTTCAACTATTCCTGGCACTGAAGTCAGACTCACCAGTCTGTAATTTCCCAGATCCCTCCTGGAAGGTTTTTTAAATATCAGCGTATCATTAGCCACTCTCTAATCTTCAGGAACTATAGATGATTTTAGCAATAGGTTACAGATCACTAACAGCAGATCAGCAATTTCTGTCATCTTACAAAGTAAAATTTTGGAGCAAGCAATTTAAGTGAGGTAGAGAGTCTATTGAAGATGACCTTCACACCGGATGGCCTGTAGAAGCAACTTCCTCAGGAAAGTGCAAGAAAGTCGAGAATTTAATTTTGTCAGATAGACAAATTAAGGTTTCCCAAATAGCTGAAGAAATGATCATCTTGGCAAGTACAGTTTGGAAAATAATTCATGAAAAGGTGAGTATGTCCAAGGTTAGTGCAAGATGGATTCCAAGAATGCTGATGCCATGTCTGAAGGCCACAAGGCTCCATTGCTTTCAGGAGAACTTGGAGATCCTCCATGAAGACCAAGTGAACTTTTTTCATCATTTTGTGACTGGAGATGAGACTTGGGTCTATTATAGAGATCCTGAGTCTAAAATAGAGTCAATGCAATGGAAGCACAAGTCAGACCCCACCCCCCAAAAGTTCAAGACATAAAAATATGCAGGCAAAGTCATAGAAACTGTCTTCTGGAATGATGAAGAACTTTTGCTCCTGGAGTTCATGCCACACAAGACAAACAAATTGTAACTGGAGAGAGTTACACAAACACAATGATCGCTTTGTGGGAGTCAATCAAGGAGAAAAGATGAGGAAAATTCACAGTAGGCATGTTGCTTCTTCACAACAGTGTGCCAGTGCAATGTCATGACAATCAGAGACTGCCATCTGAGAATCTGGGTTTCAGCAGCTGAACCATCCACCCTATGGTTCTGACCTGGCTCCCTCAGATTATTTCCTGTTCTGAGTTTTGAAGAAATCTATCCCTGGGAAGCTGTGACCTCCTGGTTTGAAAGTCTAACAAGAAGAATTCTTTTCAAAGGGGATACAGTAATTGCAGGAAAAATGGATGAGGTGTATGGAGCTATCAGAACTATATTGAAAAACAAAATACAAATTTTTTTAAAAAACTCTAAAGGTAGATACATTATTGAACGCCTCTCATGTCAGGTGATCGCAGTGCCTGCAGGTTTATGTTCTCAGTGCTTTTCCACTACAATGATGTTATAGTGTTTTTAAAAATTCAAGTGGATGAGTCAAGCCACTTTATTGTGTCTTTGCATAGAATTTTTCTCCTATGAGAACTTCACAGCCAGCTATGAGATGATTAATCATTTCCAGCCCTTCTTTACAGAATCTACACGTTTCTGTTATACCATTATTTTTCCTATTCTTGCTGTGAATCATCTCGTCTGAAATTTGTCTCTTATTCTTTAGTTTCCGTTCACCTCTCTTTGAGCATTCATGTGTCAGGTTTTGATTGATGTATGATTCTTGAAGTAACACTTTGTTTTCCCCACTGTATTTATATTTACATTTGCCATTTTTTTAAACTTGTTTGCTGATCTACGAGATTTAAATAATTTTTCTCATGTATTGCAAATGTTATTGCTTCCTTCTCTTCCTGTTTTCATGGATTCTCACTCATTCCTTTGATTAACTGAAATGCTTGCTCAAATTTAAGGATGAAAAACAATTCCTGATGTCTACTTTCCTTCTGCAACATTTTTTCATATTTTGGCCTTTTGATAAGAACATAAGAATAACCATATTGGGTCAGACCAATAGTCCATCTAGCCCAGTATCCTGTTTCCACAAAGTGAGGAGGCCTCAGCCGGGTTAATCTGCTCCTGCCCCTTCACACCCACCTCCCTTTCTCCCTCCCAACAAACTGCAGTCTGAGTCCATTATAAATTTACCACTAAGAGAAGTTTTATTGTTGGCTGCAGCATGGTTACATAACAATAAGTAAGGTAACCAGATTTTTGTCCTGAGAAACCCAGACACATGTGGCCCTGTCTCGTTCTTCCCCTAGCCACACCCCGTTCCACCTCCAGCCCTGCCCCCCACCCCCGCAAAACCTTGTCTTTGTTTTCTGACCTCCAGGCCGTATCTTGGGGCTTTCCGAGCATGGGCCTGTGACATCATCCGTGCATTCTCAGAAGCCCTCCAGACATGGCCAGGAGGTCGGGGATTTCCAAAACCTGGACAAACTACTGGGTTTTTGGAAAGTCCATCTGGGTACTCAGTCCTCTGGACATGTCCGGGTTTCCTGGACATCTCTAACAATACAGTAATTATAACCAACATGCAACTTAATTCCTACATAGATATAACAATGCTTAGCACTAGCAATAACTACTTACCCTGTTTCCCCGATGGTAAGACACTGTCTTATTTTTTTTGGAAGGCCAAAATATGCTCTAGGGCTTATTTTCGGGGGGATGCCTTATTTACCCATGAAGAAGACTACAGTACACAGTTATTGTTGAAAAAAAACAGAATTTTATTACCTGTATATGGTACAGTATAATGGTAATAACGGTAGTTGTCATTACAAACCAGCATAACCAGACAATGTCTCCGACTCTCCAGTCGCCCGCCCCGACTCTCCTCTGGCCACCCCGACTCTTCTTTCGCCCGCCCCGACTCTCCTCTCCCCCTTGAAGTCCTGCCCCACCCTGAAAGCCTGATGCCCCCCCCCCGACATCCGATTCATCCCCCCCCCCGCAGGACCGCTCGCACCCCTACCCCGAAGGACCGCTCACACGCACCCCCACCCTGAAGGACCGCTCGCACCCCCACATCCTCCCGACCCCCCCCCATCATGTAGAAGCTCCTACCGGTGTCCTGCTGCTTCCCCTCTTGCCCCGCCGACTCCCCGACACGATCGGGGCAAAAGGGAGCCCAAGCCCTCTTGCCCCGCCGACTACCCAACTCCCCGACAATATCGGGCCAGGAGGGAGCCCAAGTCCTCCTGGCCCTGGCGACCCCCCCTAGTTGTTCGGGCCAGGAGGGAGCCTAAATCCTCCTGGCCACGGCGACCCCCTAACCCCACCCCGCACTACATTATGGGCAGGAGGGATCCCAGGCCCTCCTGATCTCGACGCAAACCCCCCTCCCCCCAACGACCGCCCCCCCCCAAGAACCTCCGACCGCCCTCCCAGCCGACCCGACCCCCCTGGCCGACCCCCACGACACCCCCATCCCCCTTCCCCGTACCTTTCTGTAGTTGGCCGGACAGACGGGAGCTAAACCCGCCTGTCCGGCAGGCAGCCAACGACGGAATGAGGCCGGATTGGCCCATCCGTCCCAAAGCTCCGCCTACTGGTGGGGCCTAAGGCGCCTGGGCCAATCAGAATAGGCCCGGGAGCCTTAGGTCCCTCCTGGGGGCAGGGCCTGAGGCACATGGTCGGGTTGGGCCCATGTGCCTCAGGCCCCGCCCCCAGGAGGGACCTAAGGCTCCCGGGCCTATTCTGATTGGTCCAGGCGCCTTAGGCCCCACCAGTAGGCGGAGCTTTGGGACGGATGGGCCAATCCGGCCTCATTCCGTCGTTGGCTGCCTGCCGGACAGGCGGGTTTGGCTCCCGTCTGTCCGGCCAACTACAGAAAGGTACGGGGAAGGGGGTTGGGGGTGTCGTGGGGGTCGGCCAGGGGGGTCGCGGGTCGGCTGGGGGGGCGGTCGGAGGTTCTTGGGGGGGGCGGTCGTTGGGGGGAGGGGGTTTGCGTCGAGGGCAGGAGGGCCTGGGATCCCTCCTGCCCGTAATGTAGTGCAGTGTGGGGTTAGGGGGTCGCCTTGGCCAGGAGGGTTTGGGCTCCCTCCTAGCCCGAACAACTAGGGGGGGGGGGTCACCAGGGCCAGGAGGACTTGGGCTCCCTCCTGGCCCGATATTGTCGGGGAGTTGGGGAATCGACGGGGCAAGAGGGCTTGGGCTCCCTCTTGCCCCGATCGTGTCGGGGGTGCCAAGGTTGGCTGGGGCAAGAGGGCTTGAGCTCCCTCTTGCCCCGATCGTGTCGGGGAGTCGGGGAGTCGGCGGTCCTTCGGGGTGGGGGTGCGGGTGTGTGCGAGCTGTCCTGCGGGGGGTGAATTGGACGTCGGGGGGGGAACTATGTAAAAAAAATTTTGTAGGGAGGGATGAGGGAAGCTGCCTGTGTTTCCTGGCGCGGAGTCACGAGCGCACGCTGCAGTCCTGTCACTTCCTCCTCTTCACTTCATGACGAAGCACGGCACGCAGCCATGGAGGCAAATAGGTAGACGGAGGGACCACACGGAGTCACCCACCGTACCACCCGATTCGGGTAAGCGCAGGTATCGGTGGGTGGCTTATTTGCGGGGGGGTGCCTTATTTTACATTTTTTTCTAAAAAGGGGGGGCTGTCTTATTTGATGGCCCTGCCTTATCATCGGGGAAACACGGTATCTAGCACTAATTTCTACCCTGGCTAGTAGCTGTCCTAATCTAGACCCAGGGAGCCACATTATCACACACAAAAATGGGTGAAGCTGGGTCTGCTGCCATTTCCATTAGTCATTTCAGAATGTGTAGCTGATTGTAACTGAGTAGGCACCGCTGTTCAAGTCGGCCCGAGCCACCATCCAAGCTTCTAGGGCCCCGTTGACTGCTCCTGCACCCTTTTCACCATTCAAGCGAGTGGGTTCTGCTGGTCACTTCTTGGGCTTGCCCTTCCATCTTAGAAGGGTTTCTCATTAGCTATCGAGGGGTAGAAGCTCTCACTTTAGAATGGCACAAATCCTAGTCCTTTTCCTCTTACATGGACCTCCCCTGTTCATCTCATGGCCCTCCTGGGTCACCAATTCTGCCACCACTCAAGGCAGTGACAGCTCACTTGCTGAAAGTCCCCACCTCAGGCCTAGCTGCTGTGGCCTAATGAAGGAACAAATGGTCAGTTGCATCCTGAATGTCGCCAATAAAGTATCCAGACCTATGTCCGAGAAATGTATCAGTTCACGTGGAATAATGGATCCCTGGATCATGGGTATATGATATTTGCGCATCCACCTGTTGAACATTGTCATATGAAGTGCCCATTCCCTGCTTAACTTTGTTGTCTGGTTGTCTCCACTATCCTTACCTCTCACACTCAGTGAGGGACGATGTGGCAGTTATGTCATTCCCACCGAGATATATGATTAGTGAGCCTGTCAGTGAACGGATAGACCTGGCATTTCCACCAAGATGCATTATGAGTGCCCTTGGCTGTCTTGTTGGCATTATCCGGTCCCATAGAAACATGGAACCATAGAAACATGATGGAAGATAAAGGCCAAATGGCCCATCTAGTCTGCCCATCCATAGTAACCATTATTTCATTCTCTCTCCAAGAGATCCCACTTGCTTATCCCAGGCCCTTTTGAATTCAGACACAGTCTCTGTCTCCACCACCTCTTCTGGAAGACTGTTCTATGCATCTACCACCCTTTCTGAAAAAAAGTATTTCCTTAGATTACTCCGGAGCCTATCACCTCTTAACTTCATCCTATGCCCTCTCATTGCAGAGTTTCCTTTCAAATTAAAGAGACTCGACTCATGTGCATTTACATTACGTAGGTATTTAAATGTCTCTATCATATCTCCCCTCTCCTGCCTTTCCTCCAAAGTATACAGATTGAGATCTTTAAGTCTGTCCCCATACGTCTTATGATGAAAATCATATATCATTTTAGTAGCCTTCCTCTGGACCAACTCCATCCTTTTTATATCTTTTTGAAGGTGCTGCCTCCAAAATTGTGCACAATATTGTAAATGAGGTCTCACCAAAGTCTTATAAAGGAGCATCAATACCTCCTTTTTCCTACTAGCCATACCTCTCCCTATGCACCCTAGCATCCTTCTAGCTTTCACCGTCGCCTTTTCAACTTGTTTGGCCACCTTAAGATCATCACATACAATCACAGCCAAGACCTGCTCTTCTGTCATGCACATAAGCTCTTCACTCCCTAATCTGTACCGTTCCCTCGGGTTTTGGCAGCCCAAATGCATGACCTTGCATTTCTTAGCATTAAATTTTAGCTGCCAAATTTCAGACCATTCTTCAAGCTTTGACAGGTCTTTCTTTATATTATTCACTACCACAGGGTTAAATATGGAAGTAGAGTGGACTGCTCTGTAAATGTTTCACTTCCGGTTTAGAAGGAGTTATTCCGGTATGGGTAATAGGTAATTGGATACTATATATAAAGTTGGGATAAGAATAGAGAGAGACGCTGGTATTGCTCGTCCTCCCCAAGAGAAAGAGCCGACTAACAGGTATGAAAGAATATTTGAAATGATTTAATATTTAACCTAATGAAACAATCATTTAAGTTTATGATGTATAAGCATTAGAGTTGTTTACGTGAGTTTTAAAAGCATATAGTAATTTACTTTTTGTATTGCTTTTATGCTCCTAGTACCCCTCCTGACGAAGATATTCTCGAAACTCGAGTTGGGGGGTAAATGTAACCCGAAGGAGTTTAAATCACAGCACTTTTTGCACTAGTTCACTTTTATTCAGTGATTATAAACAAAAATCAACTTAAAGAGAGACTATAAATGAGCGATTTAGCCCAATGATAGAAGATTGATAATACGATAAAGAAGAGTATGAAGTCCTCTGAATAACCACTGTAGTTTGTTATTCACGCACAAATGACTACACCGATGGAGCACTTTATGAATGTATGAAAGAAAAAGAAAAATATTTTAAAGAAAATGTATTAATAAAGCTGAGATTTTAGATATTTATTGATTATTTCATCCAGCTATTTTTGGTAATATCTCCCATATTTTGAGATATATATAGTATAAGATACACATCCTTGCTTTTGATCCATCTTGCCGCATACGAATACAGATCATAGAAGTTTATCTGGCATCACAATCTGGTGCTTTTAATAATAAGTAAATGGCTGGCTCCCCCACCAAAGCCCTTCGTGGCGGCAGCTCCTCCCGCCTCCGTCCCCGCGTCGCAAGCCTCTCCGAAGGCTGGCTCCCACGAAAATGCTACCCCTCTGTCCAAAGCCGCGGAGGCAGCCTCCCTCAAGAGGCGCACCAGCGTTGGAAGCCTTGTCTCTGATGTTGTGACGTCAGAGAGGTCTCTGACGTTGGTGTGGCTCCCGAGAGAAGCCGCCACCGCAGCCCCAAACAGAAAAACAACATCTCCATGGGAGTCAGCCCCCGGAGAAGCCCTGGACACAGGGCTGGACACAAGAGGAGCCGCCACTGCAAAAAACCCCAGCAAGGGAGCCAGCGAGACCACAAGTGTGGGGCCGTTGCAAACAGCTGGGTTCTTCGGCTTCCCTTATTATCTCCACCGCCGTAGTCTGTTTTTTAATCTGGGGAAACTGCCGTGCAGAAAATGCCATTGCTGGAGAGCAGGGAGTGCCGCGTTTTAAAATTTCTCTGCCGCGTGTGGGGCCGTAGTAAGCGCACATGCGCACTCTTGCCGGCCATGGACCTACGGATCATGGAAGCACGCCGATAAGAGTGTGCATACACCGCTTAGGGTTTTATTATAAGAGATTAGAATATGCTATACATAGTGCTGAGGTAGGAGTAACATTTTAAACTATAGAGCACTTGATTTTGATTTTCCCTCTTCCATTCAGGACAGGGCCACGAAAGCAGTTAACTGTTGAGGCTCAAAGAAAACATATTTGACTGAGCGGTGGCAAGAGTGTCTCAAGTAAAATGTAGCCCCCAATAAGATGACCCCCAGGTCTCAAAAGAAGACATTCTCGGTGACGTTTTTGAGTCTCTCTACAAAGATCAGGAAACATTTGAATTTTGCATCCAAGAAAGTCCTTCTGTTTATTTTTAAAGAAAAGCCTCAATAACCATGCTTTATCTATCGATAGAGCTACTGTTAATATCAAAGTAGAAGGATTTACCATGTCCTTATCAGACATTTCCAGAATTTCAGATACATTCAATTGTACTTGACCTGGTTTCAACTGTGCTTGAGGCCCATTTTTTTTATTTGGTAGATAATACACCTGAGAGAATGGAGGTAAATTTTCTTCTGGAACTTGTAGTGCTTCTACCAAATATCTCTTAAGCATCTCCCTGGGAGTTACCAAAGGTAATCTAGAGAAATTAATGTCTCAAATTGTTGTTTCGAGAATTGTTCTCCAACATTTCTAATATCCTTCTTAGGTTCACATTGTCCTTAACCAGGGTCTCTTGTAATTGTTTAGATACTTTTAAATCTTGATCAAGCTTTTGAATAGAAGATTTTGAACTTGTCTGATCTTCTTTTAAACCCTTAAGCTCTTTAGTGTGTTGTATCAATTTATTCTCTATAGATTGGAAATTGGGGCTAATTGTTTTAGAAATACATGAATAAATTTAAGTGGGGATCTGTGCCTAAATTTTACTTGAGTCCATAAAGAGGGTATGGAAACGGGAGGATCATATCCGGATTGGAAGTGTTCCTGCAAGTTATGCATGTAATTATAGAATAAGGGAGATCCAGGCCTTCCTGGAATAAATGTGCCTAAAGTTAGACATGATTCTTGAGTATAAGTGCTATTCTATAAACTGTGCCTAACTTTAAGCACTGGTAATAGAACAAAGCTCAGCACAAAGTGTGATTAAACTCTGGAATTCATTGCCAGAGAATTTGGTGAAATCAGTTTGCTTAGCAGGGTTTAAAAAATGTTTGGATAGTTTCCTAAAAGAGAAATCCACAAGCCATTATTGAGATGACTTGGGGGAATCCACTGCTTATTCCTAGGATAATCAGCATTAAATCTACTTGGGATCTTGCTAGGTACTTGGAACCTGGGTTAGCCACTGTTCGGAACAAGATACTGGGCTTGATGGATCTTCGGTCTGTCCTAGTATGGCAAATCTTCTTATTCCTCCTCCGCAGTCCCCGCTAAATGGTTAAGCTTCAATTATTCCATTTGCTTAAGGACCTCTATGGGTTACAAATGTATCAATTGGTCCAGACATCAGAGTTTTGAAGACTCCAAGGGATAGACCATTGTCTTTCCTTTCCATTTGCCCAGATAAGGAAAAAAAGGTAAGTATCAACACAGAGCCCTATGCATCACAGACTTTTACTATCTTGGTACCACTCCTCTCCAAATCTGCAATCTTATAGCAGTCTTCAAAGATTTTCAGGTTGCTTTCAGGAAGTAATTTCATAAAGAGCCATATATAATAGTTTTAGCCACTGAGAAGGCAGAATAAATGCCTGCATTTTAGTCATTTGCAAACAAAAGTGACCACAAATGCATGTAAAAGTGTGCATGTAAATTTTATGATGCGTACTTTCACTGTGGGTGTGCATAGGTATGGAATTTGGATGGAGTCTACACTTAGGTTATAAAGTTCCTTAATGTATGCATGAAGGGCAGAAAGTACAAGTTAACATTTACACGAATCCTGGAGCTGGTGTAAGTGCTAATGCCCACATGTATACATGTACCCAGTGGTGTAGCAAGGCTAGGAGGTGTCTGGTGTAGTGGTGCTTCCCCCCATGCCCTCCTCTCCACCATCCTCGCTCCTTCCGCACGCCTCATGCCACACTCATGCCCTCCCTTCCCACTTCTATACCTCTTTAAATATTCGCCAGTGCGAGCAGCTTCTGCAGCCTGCTGCTTGCGCCGGTGTTGGCTTTTCCTCTGATGTCACTTCCTAGCTCCACGACCTGGAAGTGATTTCAGAGGGATCCTGGCCAGCATGAGCAGCAGGCCAGAGCAGTTGCTCGCGCTGGTGAAGATCCATAAAGGTACGGGAGTGGAGAAGGGAAGGTGTGAGCATGGCAGGGGGGACAGAGAGTTGCCGGCACCCTCCTCCCCCAAAGACGGCACCCGGAGTGGTCTGCCTTCCCATCTACCCTTACTACACCACTGCATTTAAATAGGAATAACTTGACCTTATAAAATAGGCATGTGAAAAAGCTTGTTACCCTATCATTATCTGTGGCAACTTGAGTTCAGTCATTTATTTTATCTCCTATAGAACACTATGGGTTAAAAAATGTCCAAAAGTGGGTAGTTTAAAGAAAGATATATTTGATGGTCTGAGGTTTTCTATCAGTTAAACAATAGAACTATTGTATGTAACTCAAGTTGTTTTAGAAACAAAATACCCTAGACCTGAGGTCTACTGTAGAAAAAGACAAATGTTTTCTGTTTTCAAGTGCATACAAAGGGTTTGCCAAAATGCTGCTACTTCCATAGAAGGAGGTCAGAAGATCCCAAAGCTGAAGTGCCCACAATTCTGAGTCAGAATTCTTGACTGATCAATAAATCGTTAGTAGCTGATCTCAGAGTCTGAGGATGTCTGTCAGACACAAGCAGCTCTTTAGGCAAAATGGAGCAAGTGAGTAACTCCAGTAGCCTTGGAGCCAAACCAATGAGCGTGAAAAAAATCTTCTCAGGAGCCAACGTAGAGATTTCACAGCAAGGATGATGTAATGATTGAATACAGTTCAACTAAGTATTTTGGTCCTAATTCTGAATTTTAACTTTTCAGAATCATCATGCGCAAGCTAGAAGACAAAGAGAGAAAGCAGAAGGAGAATGAAAGCCAAATTATAGAGACATGACAAAGGGAAGGAATAACCTCACATTGTGACATCAGCTTTAGGAAGCACTGGTCTCATTAAATGGAACTGCAGAGACATGCTTTATTTCTTCTTAAATTGTCCTGACTTTTCAGAGTTAATGAGGCATACTAGAATAACAGTACTGGAAATTAAAATGCTTAAGTCGGGGGGCATTCACCAAGAAATGTAGTAAAGGTTCATCCTTTATCACACCTTGCTGCCCCATGGGATTCAGCAACCTGTAGTATTCCAGCACCCAAGGTTGCTGAATTCGCATTTTATAGGAATAACGCTGCTTGTGAGCCATCTCATATGGAAATATGACCCCCCCCCCCCCCCACTGTGGTAGTGAGACTGCCGCTAGGGGTGCCATTTTGACTTTGGTGCCAGAGTGGCCAGGAGCGATTGGCTATCACTCCTGGCTGACCCCCTTGCACCCCACTAAAAGACCTCTCTGCACACCACTAGACCCTTCCTGGACCCCCAATGATTTTTAAGGTTTAGGGGATGGGGTGGAATTTATCACTTCAGCCAGGGAACATCGGGCCATAGCTTTGCATGGCCTGATGCTCCCAGACAGTAAAATAACCCCAGCAAAGAGCTGGGGTAATTTTACCGTGGATTTTACACCCTAATGTAATTTACAGTCTATCACTATAAGTCATGTTAGGTGATTTGCATTGTAATGAGATGCAAAACATGTATTTGCATATCATTACTTGTTAATGTGCTTCAACTTAAATATCGCCATGCTAATTTTTGGACTAGCAATGTCAGGGCTGTTTGTCACAGTAGAAGCCAATAACAACTTAAAGCCCTAACTCTACTTGATTAATTCCTCCCTAAATATAACCTTAAGGAATAATAGTACAACACCAAGAATTAACACAATTTTTAGGTTAAGGTTAAAGAATGGAATGCTCTTCCTGCCAAAGCAAACATACCTGACACTGGATAAGAAAGCAAATCAAATCTGGGACAAGATTTAGATGTTGAAAGCAAAATGTATTTGCACAAACCTCTTACCAACTGCACACCTCACAAGTGTTGCTGTGAAATAAAACATCTGTCTCGTTTGAATCTGACATAAGAGAATTTAGATACACCAAGAGCTTGACCTTTAGGAAGCCACAAGGAGAGCCCAGAAACCACAAGACCCAGATCAGCTGAAGGAAATAACTAAATGAAACCATTTGCATGGCTGCGAAACTTGAACGTGTACCATTCAGTAAAATAACCAAGAGGCACCTAACACAAGTAGCTATAATTCAAATCCATGAAAAAAAATTCCATGCATGTAAAAAAAGAGGTGTGTGGGGGTAAAATCGCACAGAGTGGATGTTGTGCAAGCATTAGTACACAAGCAGAAACAGCTAATGGCAAAGATCAAAGCATTTTACAAGGTACTGCTTGCTCATAATAAGGAATAGGCTGCATTATAGCACTGATTTAAACATGAGGTTCAAATTTGGTTGCAAAGAAGATACTGTAGTTGTAGATATGTGGAGGTGGGCTGGAGGATGGTTCCATGTCTGGAACAATAAAAGGCTATAATATAGTCAGTGGCATAGTAAGGGGGGGGGGGGCAGACCAACCCAGGTGCTGTCTTGGTGGGGCACTGGCACCTCTTTGCCCCCCACACCATGCTCGTGCCCTCCCATCTTTAAATCTTTGCCAACACGAGTAACTTTCCAGCCTGCTGCTCACGCTGGCCTGGCTTCCCCTCAGAAATCATGTTCGGGCTGCGGGGCAAGGAGAGAAAGCCAACGCCTGCACAAGCAACAGGCTGGAGAAGCTGTTCCCGCTGGCAAAGATTTAAGGAGGTATGGGGGAAAGGAAGGGAGCGAATGTGATGTGAGGGGGGGGGGGGTGTGAAGGAGCAGGGGGCCACCACCCCAGGTGTATCCTACCTTCACTACGTCACTGAATATAGTGATAGTCTGCATCCTTAGTTAGAGCTGAAGGCAAAATGGTGATCATGGCCTTGCAAATGCCCCTCTTCATGCTCCTAGTCTTCACCCACTTTGACATCACCCCTTAAACTTCTCCTCATTCCTAACTTTAAGTATCCCTCCCCCTCTATACCCTTGACTATCTCCCATTTTCTTACCCCTGTTCTAACCTGCCTATGACCCTGCCCTATGTAGACCTACCTATGACCCTTCCAAGTCCTTAGTCCCTTCTTTTCTACCTGGCTCCCTTCCTCCCCCTCTGCTGCCCCAAAACTCTTTTCCCATCCAAGTACTAGGCCTCTTTGAATGTCTGACCTCCTTATGTGGCAAGGTCAGTACCTTTCTGTGAGAAGGAAAAAAAAATCCTAAATGAGAAATTCAGATTTTTGCATCGATAGATGTTTAGAGAAGGCACAATGATGAATGGATGCCAACTGATTTTTGTCTAGCTGTGTCCATAGGGGAACCTAGTAAAGTCTCTGTGCTGAAGTTGGTTCTGAAGCCAGATTGTATGGGGTGGAGTATGTTGTGGTCCTATAGATAGTTAGTGAGGAGTTTGACTAACAGAAGGACTAGTAGCCAAACTCCTCACTAACTATCTAGAGGACCACAACATATTCCACCCCACACAATCTGGCTTCAGAACTAACTTCAGCACAGAGACTTTACTAGATTCCCTTATGGAGACAGCTAGACAACACCTCAGCACAGGAAAAAAAAATGCTGCTCATACAACTGGACCTGACCGCAGCATTCGAACTGGTAGACCACGGCATCCTACTACAAATTCTGGACACAATAAAGTATACTCATGGTTTGAAGGTTTCCTAAAATCCAGAACATACAGAGTAAAATCAGATAAAGAAAAATCAGAGCCTTGGTCCAACCCATATGGCTTACCCCAAGGATCCCCACTATCCCCACCCTCTTCAATCTCTATACTACCTCACTCGGTGCATACCTGGACAAACTAGGCCTAACATCCTTTAGCTATGCAGACAACATCACCATTCTCATACCTTTTGATCAACCTAATCCCTCTATGACAGACACACTACACCGAACACTAGAAACAATAGCGACTTGGATGAAAGATCACAAACTGAAACTGAACCCAGACAAAACAAAATTCCTCCTCCTCGAAAATAACAAAGTTCCAACCATAACCAATATAGAAATAAATTCAATCAACTACCCCATTCAAACCACCCTAAACTACAAGGAATGACGATAGACAGATACTGCACTGTGCAACCTCAAATAAATAAAACAATAAGAACATAAGAATTGCCGCTGCTGGATCAGACCAGTGGTCCATCATGCCCAGCAGTCCGCTTATGCGGCAGCCCTCTGATCATAGACCAGCACCCTAACCGAGACTAGCCCTACCAGCGCCCGTTCTTGTTCAGAAGGAACTTGTATAACTTTGTCTTGAATCCCTGGAGGGTGTTTTCCCCTATAACAGCCTCCGGAAGAGCATTCCAGCTTTCTACCATTCTGTGGGTGAAAAAGAACTTCCCTACGTTTGTACAGAATCTATCCCCTTTCAACTTTAGAGAGTGCCCTCTCATTCTCCCTACCATGGAGAGGGTGAACAACCTGTTCTTATCTACTAAGTCTATCCCTTTCAGTACCTTGAATGTTTTGATCATGTCCCCTCTCAATCTCCTCTGTTCGAGGGAAAAGAGGCCCAGTTTCTCTAATCTTTCACTGTACGGCAGCTCCCTCAAGCCCTTAACCATCTTAGTCGCTCTTCTCTGGACCCTTTTGAGTAGTACCGTGTCCTTCATGTATGGCGACCAGTGCTGGACGCAGTACTCCAGGTGAGGGTGCACCATGGCCCGGTACAGCGGCATGATAACCTTCTCTGATCTGTTCGTGATCCCCTTCTTTATCATTCCTAGCATTCTGTTTGCCCTTTTTGCCACCACTGCCACACATTGTGTGGACGACTTCATCGACTTGTCGACCAGTACTCCCAGGTCTCTTTCCTGGGGGGGTCTCTCCGAGTACCGCACCAGACATCCTGTATTCGTGTATAAGATTTTTGTTACCGACATGCATCACCTTACACTTATCCTCATTAAACTTTATTTGCTATGTCGCGGCCCATTTATCAAGCGTGTTTATGTCACGTTGCAGGTCTTCGCAATCCTTCTATCTCCCCTGCCCTGCAACAATGACAAAACAATTACAAACAATTCAAAACACAGCTCTAAGGCTCGTATACTCACTGAGGAAACATGACCACATTACAGAGGCATACCTCAACTCACACTGGCTTACAATTCCAGAAAGAATATTATTTCAGTTTTACTGTATACTATTCAAAACTATAAACGGAGACAGCCCAACCTACCTGAACAACCACCTCATCCAATCTACCTCAACCAGACATAGGAAAACTCACACCCCATTCACACACCCTCCAATCAAAGAAGTTAAACGGATAAAAACTATAGGACGGTCTCCTAGCCACTCAAGTGGCAAAACTAGACAACCAAATCTCCAATCTACTGATAACAACCCCAGACTACATTGTAAGTAGACGCGGCCGCTATACTTATCGCAGCAAGGGATCTCCCTGCCGCAATAAGTATAGCGATCGCGGCCACCTGTCCGATCACCGGCAGAAGGGTGCCGAACCCCTCCTGCCTGAACGCCGCCCCCCCAACTCCCAATCGCCGGTAAGAGGTTGCTGAACCCCTCCTGCTGGAACACCGCCCCCCCCAAACTCCCAATCGCTAGCAGGAAGGTGCCCAACCCCTTTCCGGAAAGCCAGACCCCCCTCTGGACCCCCCATGCTAAAGACCTCCCCCCCATGACTCCCCTACCCTCCCCCCCAACTAACCTACCACCCCAACTAACCTTTAAATGTTGGTCGGCTGGACAGGTCTTGCTGCTGTCCAGCCGACAGGCCCGCCTCGTCAAAATGAGACGGGCCCGCCCCTTCCCGGTCCAACCCCGCTAAGTCTAAGGCCTGATTTGCCCAGGATCTAGAAGCCTGGACCAATCAGGCCTTAGGCACAGCGGGTCCGCCCATCCCCACTAATCCTAAGGCCTGATTGGCCCAGGTGCCTACGAGCCTGGGCCAATCACACCTTAGGGTTAGTGTGTTAGGAGATGTCTTGAGCAGTGGCTTCCAGTCCCCTCCCATATTTCATTTAAACTACTTGTCCTTGTTTTAAACAGTTTACACTCCGGTCAGCTGCAATATCTTTTGAAGCTTCTGATGCCTTATATCCCTTCGAGATCCCTCCGCTCATCACAAAATCAATTCTTGCGAATATCCTCTTCCTACACTCACCACCTCTCTTCCACTACCACTACAGCAAACATATTCAGTGCACAGGGACCACAATCATGGAATTCATGTCTATTAGAACTACATCTAGAAACTTCCTTCGCTACTTTTAAGAACAAACTCAAACATATCTTTCTGATAAAGCATTTGTTCTTTGGGAGTGCTTGTCATGTATGAGGTCCAGGTTCTCTCTCCAAACAGCGTCTTATGTCTCTTAACTTTGCACATATTAATCTTTCCTGCTTTCTTTTCTCTCCTATATTATTGTAATTTATTTTCTGTATCCTGAACACATTATGAATGTAAACCGTTTTGATTGTCTTCTCTAGGTGGTATATTAAGTTAAAATATAGTTGGAAATTCAATGACAGGGTTGGACAGACATTTACAGTCTGTGTCCCACAAATGACAAGATGATTTGGATAGGCTGGTGTGGGCTTTGACGGCAACTCCAGTAGCTGGAACCTAAGGGCAATGCTGGGCAGACTTCTACAGTCTATGTCCCAAAAATACCAGAGAAAACTAATTTCATCATGAATAATGAGTGTGACTATGGGCTCCTTTTACTAAGCCGTTGTAGAGGAATTCTATGAGCATCGGAGCATTTTGTGCTCCGGGCCGTGGTAGAAACCTAATAAAACCCAGCATATGTTAGGTAAAATCTAAGAACTGCGATGAAGGTGAGAAATGAGCCCAGTAATGTTAGTAGAACAAATCTGCATCCTAGTCCTCTGAACACTGGATGAGATGAGATTGTGTGTGGGTGTCCAAGTCACTGTTGAGAATCTAAGAAGACATCAGTCATTAATGTTTACAGTTCTAAAGTTTGGCAGAAGAGATTATTCTGACTACAGTTTGATGCTTCAATCAGTTGACATGTTCTTCAAGGGAACATGGGAGGACAAGATGTTGGAAGTTCAGTTTTTGTGCAGACACTTGTTTCTACCTTGCTTTCACCAGACCAAAGTGCGTGTATTCATGGTGCCTACATTCGAGACAGACTCTTGATAAAGGCACGTACGCCAAAATACTGCCAGTATCGAGTCTTTGAGCTATTGTGACATATTCTCCAATAAAGTGATTTTTTGAACTATATACCCTTGGCTGAACTTCCAACATCTTGTCCTCATGACTCCTTGTTGTGTGCTTCCGTTTCATCGTTGAGGCCTGTCCTTGACTTCTGATTCAGTGTTTTCAAGGGAAAATGCCACACTTTTGGCATCCATCTCTCCCTTTTGCAACAGTGTGGCTTCTATAACCGATAGTCATTCAAAAGTCGTATTTATTTATTTGTTCATAACATATAAATCTTGAATATTGATTTTCTCACTTGCTGGTAATAATCTCTGGAATTCAATTCCAGGTATAATGAGATTATGCAATGATCGTGTGTCTTTTAAGAAAATGTTAAAAACACAATTACTTGTGGACGCCTTTCTTTAACTCTGTGGCTATTATTTGTTTTAGATTTAAAGAATTCGGTATTGAGGAAATTTATGGGGAAGACTTATTTGTTAACTGCATTTTACAATGTTTGTGCTTGAAATTATGGATGTAAATATTTTGTACATTGCTTAGATTTAAGCGATTCATATATTTTTTAAATAAATAAATATACCTCTTATACCAAAGCCATTTACAATCAGGTACTCAAAGCATTTTTTCCTATCTGTCCTGGTAGGCTCACAACCTATTAAGGCATATTTGAAAAAAAGAACATTTTCTATGAAGATAAAAATCCACCAGACTTTTAGGTTCTTTTATTTTTATTGCTATTTTTAGATCATTTGATTACAGCAAGATCACATGGGCAGTTTTCAAATAGGGCAATCTGAGGAGGCACATTGGTATTTACCTGGCTTAATGACTTTGAAAATCACCCTCCACAAGTCCATCACAGTTCATAGGTTTCTGTGGCAGAGAGAAACTTGTCATGCATCTGACAATTCCTGTCCAGTTACATAATGTGTTAGCATTTTCTTGCTTTAAGAGGTCACACAATCTATTTAACTCTTTGGCACAAGGGATTTTTACACTTTTAGTGATTTACTTCATTAAAATGGTTCCATCATGTCTTAAGAACTGTTTTCTTTATATTTCATGTTTATTATTTTAAGTGGTGCACTTGAAACACTGCCCATGCTAGGCCTTGGAAAATGAATGGTATATAGTAATGAGATGCATTCCGGGGGATTAACATTCTGAAGAGCAGCACATTTGATTAAAACCGGTGATTGCTTTTAACATTGCTCTGTAATTGCAGGCCCTTTAATTCAGAGCACTCTCTTGGCTTAGGCAAGGAAACAAATGACACTGCTGTGGTAAAAAAAAAAAAAACCTTCCCATTGCTGTTTTCATACATTCTATTAATATTCGGGACAGCCCAATGATTAGGCAAGACTAAGTGGTCACTTAGGCAAGCAGCTTCTTCGGGACAGCAGCAGTCAAAACAAACCAAGAGATCCTTATTCCCACATAAGCTCAACGAACCGTCAGCACATATTAACCTGCATTTTTATAGGATATTTATGTTATGATCTTGATTTTAAATTAGCAAAGTGAATGCCGATTGTTGGTGCATTTTTAATGTGCTTGATTACTTTTTAAGCTATAAATAACCTACCTCCCCAAATCATCAAATTAAAGCACAAAACTCTATAATACGCAGTAGGCTGTACTGGAAATGACCTGGTAGTAGCAAGAATGAATTTTCTTTCCAGTCCAAATGTAACACTGGTGAGACATATTTCTGCCTAATTCTACATATTTTAAATTTGGAATGGATGGAAATAAGCTAAAGCGCTACTATTCTGTCAAGTACAAATCATCAGCTGTGGATAGAGTCTACAAAAGAAAGTTGTAAGTTAAAATTTCGAAGGACCTCAAAATTTCTGAATCAACACTCAGAGGTTGGCTTGAAAATGAAGCTAAACAATTTGACTTCATTAAACATATTGACACTTCATAAGGACATGAATGAAAACGTATGGATAAGGCCAAGCCTGAGATTGATAAAGCACTGTGAAGGTAGGTTGCACAAGAATGAGATAAAGGAACACTTCTTAGTGGCCCAAAATTCCAAGCCCAAGCTGAAAAATGTGGACTTTTGATTAGACATGAATTTTCTGCTAGTAGAGGGTACATAAATAGGTCCAAGAAATGCCATGGAATTTCAAGTGTTGATTTTTTTTTTGGGGGGTGGGAAAGCCATTCCGCAGACAAAGCTGCCACCAGCATGTTCCCCAGCGAGTTAAAGGCTGCCCTTGAAAATGGAGGCTATACAGAAGAGCAAGTGTGTAATTGTGATGAAACAGCCTTGTTTATAAAATGGTTACCAGATAAAACTGGCATTTAAACATAAGCCCAATAAAACAACTGGCTATAAGAAAATTACAGATCGTGTCACTCTGCTTTTCTGCATAAATAAAACTAGCAGCCACAAAGCAACTTCTGCTGCTGATTGGCTGATTTGAAAATCCATGATGCCTCAGTTGCCTAAATAAATCAAAATTGCCTGTAATTTATAAAAGCAGCAAAAAGAATGCATGGATGACCAGTGCCTTGTTGGACGAATGGTTTCATCAGTCATTGGTTCCATCTGTTCAAAAGCATCTGCATTCAAAGAAGCTTAAGGAAAAGATAATCCTGTTGCTCGATAAGTGCCCTACACACCCTCCAACAGATCTCTAGAGACAGGAAAATTCAAGTTCTTTACTTTCCCTTGAACACATCAAAAATCCAACCACTAGATCAAGGCATTATCCAGAACATTAAATACAATTGCATACAAGAGGTAATTTTGGCCCTTGTTTCATCAGAAAATCTTAACATTCCTAAATGTCTGAAGAAGTTGAATCTGAAATTTATAATCATTAAGAAGATATGGGATGATGTAAAACAACATTGAAAACTGTTGGATGAGAGGCTTGGGTGATGCCTTTGCCAAAAGCAGTTCTTCCGGGGTCTCTGAGAGCGAGTCTGAAAGTTTCACTGAAAACAGATATCAAATATGTTTAACCAGATAAATGAGCAAAAAGCTGCCTGTAGCTACAATTTGTTAAAAGACTGATATAGAAACTTCTGTTGAAATGATTAGCGACTTGTAAGAGTAGGACAGAAATAATTATGAAGGTGTTCCTAATACAGAATTTATGTCAGAGGAGAACAATATATAAGCTGTTCAACCACAGCACGATATCCCAGAAAACAACACCAGTGATGAGGATGACAATGATGTCATCCCAAGTATGAAAATCTCACCTAATGAAGCAATCTCTGCTATTGATAAAGTTATCAAATTTATGGAGGAACATGGGGCAGAACCTTCCTGGTTGTATGTTCCCTTTGCAATTGCTAATAAAGATAATTAAAAAAAAAAATAAAGAAATCATGGCCTGGATGCTCTAAACTCATCACACCTGTAATGATCAACACTAAACCAGTCTGAACCGGTTTAGTATCAAAGTAATTCACTGACTGATGCACATAATGGATCACCGTGAGCTTTTCCGTGGGCTCGTTGCAGCATCCATCTGCTACACAAATGTAAAACGAGGTCATTAATATTAAAATGAGCACTCTGACCGATGCCCTAACATCGTTTTGTGATGCACAAAATATAGTGATGACTTCTAACGACCCAAAATTACTGCTAGGAAAGGGGCCTAAGGCTCTGATTGACTTGGGTGATTAAGGTCCTGCCCATAGGAGGGACATTAGGTGCCAGAACCAATCAGTCTTGGATGCACCAGAAAGTGTAAGGCCTACCATTTTGAAGATGCGGGCCTGCTGGCAGAAGGGAGTGGATATCCATCCTGCTGAACTTCACGGGGAGGGGGGAGGGTGTTGCGGGTATAGGGGGTGCACTGGTGTCCACCAAGACAGGGGGGAGTGGGCCATCATCGGGAAGGGGGGCTGGCGTGACATTTTTATTTTCAATCAGGACAGATTTTGTGCATATGTAGCATGCAGAACATCTGTTGCCATTAAGAAAAAAAAGAAAGTCTTCCTGCCCCAAACAGCTGAGTGGCAGGAAGCTGCTTCGGGGCTTCCCGTGCCGCTCAGCTGTTCAGGCTTCCCCTGCTGACTCTGTGCATGTGTCAGTCGCTTTTCCAATGACTGATCGGGTGGGATTATGGTGGATCTCTGTGAAACTCATTTGCATGCAAAATTGTTTTGAAATCAGACAATTTCCCGGCTCTTGAGTGACCTGAAGGATTTAACGGTGATATTAGAGAATTTGGGCCCATGTACCTTAGGCGAATAACAGACTTTGTAAGAAAAAAAAAAAAACATCACTAACCTAAATTAGCTAAGGTTTACTGACTTTAAAAAATAAGCAATGGCCTACTTTTAGTTTAAAATAGACTTTATAATGCCATATCAGTTATTTTATTTTTTGGTTTTCAATGTGGTTTGATGCAGTATTGACTCTTATCTTGTATTGTTGCAGAAATACGGTATACCATCTGTCAATTCATTCAGTGCTGTAAATAAAAGTTCACACTTGGTCTTTGATGCTACTCTGTTATTCCAGTTATAAGTACTCCATTTGTATGCAGTTATATAACATTGACTCTCAACCACCATGTACTAATGGTGCTCCATTGTATAGATATATTATTTCTCCCTGAACTCTTTTTCTTAAATGTTCCAGCTTGAAGAAAATCTTGGTTGTTCCAACTTGGCAGCTTCTTTATAAAATAATTAGTTAAGCAGCATATAAAACAGGTAAGTCTGTTTTGCATTGCTCGGGAATTTGGCAAGGATTTGCTGTTCCCAGCCTTAGTGGAATTTTTGTGAACTACTCATTTACAGGACAACGATAGGGAATTGTATCACTGTGACCTAAAGCAACCCAGCTTGTACAGTCGACCATAATTTTAAAACTAACATGACCTCTCCTAACCCTTAAATTCCAATCTTTTGAGGGAAATAATATTAAGAAAACGGCATGACTGAAGACTGTGATAACCTTACATCTCTAGTGCATATCCACAGTATAGTCTGGAGGTTATATCCTATACTTTCAGATTATGGGGTCAATATGAGTCCAGAATCATGAAAGTTCATTTTTCTGGCAATATCCAGGGAACTGTGCTTGAAGAGCAAATTTTGATAGGGTTTATATTAACATAGCACATGAGAAACTGAGAAAGGCCAGTGGGTTTGTCTGGTTGTTGAAGTCTAAAATGCTATAACTAAGAGGCCCTTTTAGTATGCTGCGCCAAAAAAGTGTCCAGCGCTATCCCCAGTACAGGTCTTTCCTGTGCACTGAGAACACTTTTAGGATGATGGTAAAATAGCCCCATTTTCCACTATTCCCATTAATGGCCACGTGCTAATTTTCCTCTTTAGCGCATGGCCGCTAACATGTGAGCAGGTACCAACACCTACTTTCTAAGCGATAAGGGCTCATGTAATTCTGAGCTAAATCTCTATCATATCACTCTTGAGCCGTCTCCTTTCCAAGCTGAAGAGTCCTAGCCACTTTAGCCTTTCCTCATAGGGAAGTTGTCCCATATCTTTTATCATTTTCGTCACCCTTCTCTGTATCTTTTCTAATTCCGCTACATCTTTTTTGAGATACGGTGACCAGAATTGCACACAATATTAGAGGTGCGACCGTACCATAGAGTGATACAAGGGCATTATAAAATTTTCATCTTTGTTTCCATTCCTTTCTTGATAATTTCTAACATTCTACTTACTTTCTTAGCTGCCTCTGCACATTGAACTGAGGGTTTCAACTTATTCTCAATGTTGACACCTAGATTCTTTTCCTGGGCAGTGACTCCTGAGAAAGAGGAACCCTGTATCACGCAGCTATAGTCCGGGTTCCTCTTTCCCACATGCATCACTTTGCACTTGCTCACCTTAAACATCAACTGCCATTTTGATGTCTAGTTTTCCAAAGTTGTCTTGCAATTTTTTTCACAATCCTCTTGTGATTTAACAACTTTGAACAACTTTATGTCATCAGCAAATTTAATTATCTCACTAATTATTCCCATCTCTGGGTTTTACTTTCATTGAAAGTAATGGAAGTAAAACCCAGATGTCTCACTCAATCCTTCCTCATTTTTCTGGAGCCATAAGGTAACCCTAGCCTGAGCGCACCCTGCGGTAGTGTATTTTAACCTGCAGTAACCTGCTGGAAGTCAATGGTTATCAGATTGTTCTTAAAAACACCCACGCTCGACCCCAACATGCCCGACAACTTTAGACCTATCTCCAACCTACCCTTCATCTCCAAGATCCTGGAAAAAACACTGTTAAACCAACTGTACCCCTTCATTGACAAACAAGGAGCCCTATCCACCTTCCAATTGGGATTTAGGAAATTCCACAGTACTGAAACTGTCCTTGACACCATTGATGACTGCTGGAAACTCATGAACAAAGATAACGATGTCCTTCTGGTGCTGCTGGATCTCAGTGTGGCCTTTGACACTATTGACCATCCTCTCCTCATTGAATGGCTCTCTGAAATTGGAATCCAAGACACTGCATTAAGATGGTTCACCTCCTTCCTGAAAAATAGATCTCAATGCATTCAACTCAATGATGAGCTATCGAAATCAAGACCAATCAAATATGGTGTTCCGCAGGGGTCTCTGCTAACCCCCCTATTATTCAATCTCTATATCAGACCTGTTCTAGACATAGCCTACAAATACCAAATACAGATCCACTCCTTTTCAGATGACATACAACTGTACCTTCTGCTAGGAGAAACCCGTGACGTCCAGATTGCAATACTCCTAAACTGCCTCTTAGAAATCAGAAACTGGATGTCAGTCAACAAATTGCAACTAAACGCTTCCAAGACGGAACCCCTTTGGATCCACAAAGAACACTGCGACTGCCATAGGGCTGTACCCTTGCTATACTGGGACTCAACTACCATAACTATGAAAGACCAAGTGCACAGCTTAGGAATACTCCTTGATGGCAACCTATTGCTTTCCAATCATACCTCTCAGGTGGTGGTATCCTCATCATTCTGCTACCTGCGACAGCTCCGAAAAATAAGGATCTACTTCTCAGAATCTGACTTCACTCAACTACTTTATGCCTTAGTACTCTCCTGCATGGATTACTGCAATGTGCTATTCAACGGTCTAATGGCAATGAATGTACATTGTCTCCAATGTGTACAAAAATGCAGTGATCAAACTTCTAAAAAAACCTCTGTGCCCATGACTCTGTCTCTCAGGCTCTAACATCGGCTCTCTGGTTACCCATAGCCAAATACTATGCAAGGGCCTGAAGCTAGCGTTCAGATCCTTGAACAACATGGCACCAGGCTAAGTGACAGCCAAGCTTCTTCTGTACGTGCTAAACAGGTCCCTCCACTCACAGGACGAAATTTGCCTCGAAACACCCCCTAGCCATACCATACAATTGGAAACTGCCAAACAATGTGCCTATTCTCACTTCATACCAAGCCATTGGAATTGACTGCTCCTGCAGATCAGATCCCTTGAAGTTCTCCACAACTCTAGGAAAGCAATTAAAACATTTTTTTTTTTTTTACCTAACTGCACTGACCATGACCAATGGATTACAAAGAAATGTACAGTATATGGGTACTAGAGTTTTTACCCATTAGGGTAAAAACTTAAATTGAAACTCTTCCATGGTAACTATGGACATTTAACCTGCAAATTATATATTATGTATATTGGTATTTTATCCCTTGTATATGTCAAGCTAGATTAATAATTGGTATTGAAAAACTTGGACTGTAAGGATGACTGTGACAAAATGTAACCTATAAACTGTTATCTAATATAATAAAATGATAGGCCGCGCATGCGCACTAAAAAAACGTGTTCCCTGATCCATCGTGAAAATACGAGTGCGCATGCGCGGGTTTTACGTCACCACCTACTTGCTTTGTACGTCACAGCCTCCCTGCTCTCCACAAGCCGGACCGAAGCCAGACGACGATCTCCATTCCTCCTGCCGCCGCCGATCTCCGTTCCTCCTTTAACACCCATCCCCATCTCTTCCCGCGGGCCCGAATGGCGATTCCAGCAGCACTTGCATCAGTCTCCACACGCTGCTTTGGGCCCTTCTACTGCCTTGATTTTCTCTGCCGCGTCTCTGATGATGTCATCAGGGACGTGCCAGAGTAAATCAAGGCAGTAGAAGGACCCGAAGCAGCGTGTGGAGACTGATGCAAGCGCTGCTGGAATCATCACGTTTGTAGTCCGGACCACGGGAAGGGAAGGGGGGGGTAGAGGAAACGCTAATGCTGCTGCACAGGGAACGGGTGGGGGAGGGAGGGAAATGGAGGGGGAGGGAATGCTGCTTTGGACAGACAGACAGAGAGAGGAAGGGAAACACAAAGAAAATAAGAAAGACACAGGGGCAGGTGCACAGGGAACTGGTGTGGGGGGAGGGAAATGGAGGGGATGGAATGCTGCTTTGGACAGACAGACAGAGGGAGAAAGAAGAAAGACACAGGGGCAGGGAGATACACAGAAAGACAGACAGGCAAAGGGGGCCAGGGACAGCGGGAGCCGCATCAGGAGGGGTACGGGATGCGGCAGTGGGAACTTTTCCAATGGGTGCAACTGGGCGGCTGTCGGGAACCTCTGATCAGGGACAGAGCAAGGTAAGAGTATCATAGGGATAAGAAGGAGGAGGGGTGATAAAAAAGGAAGGGATGCCTACTGCTGGACAGGGGGAGAAGGAAAGAGATGCTGATGGACAGGGGGGGTGAAGAAAAAGGAACAGAGGACAGCCAAGGAAAAAGAAAAGCAGAAAGAAAGAAAGCGGCTAAGGAGAGAGAGAGAAAGAAATAAAGACACACACACACACATATGTTCTAGCACCCGTTAATGTAACGGGCTTAAAGACTAGTCTAGTATATTGGTATTAGACCCTAGTATAGAACAAGTTAGAATAAAAAAAACTTGTATCATAAACTGTACTGTAAGTATGGCAAATCATAACCTGTTAACAGTCTTTTATGTATATTCAACCTGTAAACCATTTTGACCTCTTTTGGGACAACGGGACAGAAAATGAATTAAATAAATAAATAAACAAATACCGTATTTGCCGGCGTATAAGACGACTGGGCGTATAAGACGACCCCCCAACTTTTACAGTTAAAATATAGAGTTTGTTATATACTCGCCATATAAGACTACCCCTTCTTCCGCACACCTTCTGCACAACAAATAAAACTTAAAAGAACATCAGAATTTATTTCAACAATTTTAATTAATTCACTAAAGCTGAATAGAACAATAAACCCATGGGAGCTGCCATGCTATTTGTTTTCTAAACTGTTAACCAAACTGAAACGGTCAATGATAGAAGGAAGATAACACATAGAGGGAGAGAGCAAGTGCCGGGCAAGTCCCTAGCAAGTTTGCTGGCATGACAGTTTCCCTTTAAAAGCCTTCAAAAGCCTCCTGTTCGCCCCCGCAACTTCCTTAAGGGCTAGACTCCATACACGGCCGCATGTGCGAGAGACGTAGTAAAGAGAAAAGGGGTGGGGCCAGAGCGCCACTGCTTCCCGCTGCGCAGGATGAAGGAGCTGGCACCCTTGTCACACTGATGTCCCTCCATGGCCCCGCTGATGTCCCAGCAGGTTTACTAGTACCGTAAGCACCGTAAGGAGGTAAGGAAGGAGATGTTAGGGCATGTAAAGTAGAGAGTTGCGCGGGGACAGAAATCCCACCCGTCCCAACCCGTCCCTGCCAAAGTCCCACCCGTCCCCACGAGGAATCCCACCCGTCCCCACCCGTCCACGTGAGGAATCCCTCCGTCCCCACCCGTCCCTGCGAGGAATCCCCTCCGTCCCCGCCCGTCCCTATAAACTTCAGAAATAGTTATTTCATTTAATTATGCTACTGAATTAAAGGCTCTGGTAGAAACCCATTTACAAATAAGCAAAAAGACTTTATTAATTTGAAAATATTAATTGGGAAGAATACATACTTTGTAAACGGGTTTCTACCAGAGCCTCTAATGTTTATAAATTTTTATCAACACAACTAATATACTACTTTATCCTGAAGCAAAAAAAAAAAAAAGAAATAGAATTCTTTTCCTACCTTTGTTGCCTGGTTTCTGCTTTCCTCATGTTCTCATTCAATTCCTTCCATCCACTATCTCTCTTCCTTCTGCATCTTCCATTTGCTCTGTTACTGTGCCTCTCCCTTTCTTCCCCCTTCCAAATTGGTCTGGCACCCATCTTCTTCTCTCCGCTCCCCCCATAGTCTGGCATCTGTCTTCTTACCTGCCAGCATCATCTCCCTACTCTCTCTTCCTCATTTCCTTTGTGTCCTTCTCCCCCCCCATCTTCCCCATGTCCTTTCAGCGTCCTTCTCCCTCTCTGTCTTCCCCATGGCCTTTCAGCGTCCTTCTCCACCCCTTTGTCTTCCCCATGTGCTTTCAGCATCCTTCTCCCCCCTCTGTCTTCCACAAGTGCTTTCAGAGTCCTTCCCCCCCCGCCCTTCCCATGGCCTTTCAGCGTCCTTCTCCACCCCTTTGTATTCCCCCATGTGCTTTCAGCGTCCTTCTCCCTCCTCTGTCTTCAAGTGCTTTCAGAGTCCTTCCCCCCCCCTCATGTCTTCACCATGGCCTTTCAGCGTCCCTCTCCCCCCCTCCTTCTCTACCGCCCCGGGTGCAGCACAGCCGGCCAGGTCCCCTTACTTTTGTGGCACTTCCCCGACCGACCGACAACAGCCCCGGTCCGACAAACCTCCCTGCCCTTAACCGCGAATCTAAATTACCTTCTTACAGCTGCTGTAAGAAGGTAATTTAGATTCGCGGCTACAGGGCAGGGAGGATTGTCGGACCCGGGCTGTTATCGGTCGGTCGGGGAAGTGCCACAAAAGTAAGGGAACCTGGCCGGCTGTGCTGCAACCGGGGCGGGGCGGGCCGCCCCTCTCCCTTGGTAGCCACTCGAACCGCGAGGCTACTCTCCTTCTCCTTATCTGCCCTGCCTGCAGCACAGAGCCGAACGGAAGTCTTCCTGACGTCAGCGCTGACGTCGGAGGGAGGGAGGGCTTTGTTTAAGCCCTCCCTCCCCTCCGACGTCAGCGCTGACGTCGGGAAGACTTCCGTTCGGCTCTGTGCTGCAAGCAGAGAAGGTAGGGAGAAGAAGAGCCGCGTACATCCAGAAGACTGAGTACATCCAGCCCCGCGACCCTCGGAGGCATCCCCATGGGATCCCGCGACCCTAGGGGGCGTCCCCACGGGATCCCCGCGACCCTAGGGGCGTCCCCGTGAAGCTCTCTAATGTAAAGTAAGGGCATGTAAACAGTACCCGGCGTATAAGACGACCCCCGACTTTGGGGAGGATTTTAAGGTACTGAAAAGTCGTCTTATACGCTGGCAAATACGGTACTGCTTACAACAGCTTAGTAAAAGGACCCTAAGGACTGCATAGGGTCATGGATTTAATATACTACTTTTCTGTGTTACAACCAAAGTGGTTTACATTTTTTTAATTATGCACTCAATTTTGTTGTCTTCCTTCTTTGGTCTTCCACAACTCTGGGTGGATAAGCATTCACATTTCTATAAGGGCTGTATTGGGAGGGACCTAAGGCCCTAAGCCAATCAGGGCTGCTTGGGATGCATTGGGAGGGACTAAGGCCCTGATTGGTTTAGGGCCTTAGGCTCCTCCCAGTGCATCCCAAGATGTACTGGGAGGGGGAAGGGCTACCATTTTGAAGGGGGCAGCCCTATTGGCAGGAAGGAATAGGCATCCCTCCTGCCGATGTTTCATACAAAAGTATGTGGGGATGTAGAGGGGTATGTGGGGATGTTGGAAGGGGGCTTGGTGGATGTTGGGGGATATGTAGGAGTGTCAGGGGTGTGGAAGGGTGTTGTGGTGGTGTGGGGTGTTGGACACGGCAGGAGGGGGCTCTCTATTGAGGGGTGCTGGGGTTCAGTGGGTGGGAGGAAGAGAGGAAATGGGGATCTCCTTGTCGGTTCAGCTGATCTCAGCAGGGGAATCCCTGATCATCTAAGCTAGCAGGATGCCCCGAAGATGGCTCAGATGATTGGGGATTTCCCTGCTGTGATCAGCTGATGGTAGGCCCTGGGGTGATTCTCTAACAGGTGCTGTCGCATAATTGACATGTGATCAGCGACCACTTTTAAGGCAGCTGCCGACTTCAGCACCAGTTAGGTAATCCAGAAGTTAATCCCTCCATTGCCCGAGGGACCACAGTTAATGAGCCTGCTGGGACAGATAGGGAAAATATTTAAGAGTACCTGATTTCACTGTATTGTAAACTGCTTTGATATCCGTGGAGGAAAGCCAGTATATCAAATAAAAATAACCATATTTGAAAATCATCTTGTGCAGGTAGATGATTGCATGGATAATTTAGGCAGTGTGAAATAGGGAGGTAAAATTTGGCATATTGGTGGCATATGTACCTTCTGAAAAAGGCAAAGGGCCTGTTTTACAAAGCCACTAGCGGCTGCTGTGCGGTAATGGGCCCGAAGCCCACAGAGATTTAAAGGGCTTCGGGGCTGTTGCTGTGCGGCAGCCATTGGCATGGCTTTGTAAAACAGGCCCAAAGTGTACACACACATTTTAAACACCTCCAAAAACACCTTTGTTTTTATTTTACTATTTTTGACCTGAAGAGAGAAGGTGCATAGTTTAAAACAGCTGAAAATTCCCTTGCCTCCAAGTGGATGATTTAAGTAGGTGAGATTATTTTTTTTCCTGAGAAACAGGCGCCTTACTTCACAGCCCGATTCACTGAACTTATTTCCTAAAGGCTCAGAATGGCGAAAAAAAAACATTAGTAAAAGTTGTCCTAAGCCTTTGACAATTTACCCTGGAGGAGGCCAATTGTGGACATCCATGGGAGTTTCAGTAACCCACAGAAAAAGCCTGCTCTGAGTTTTCCATTTGCATTGAAGCAAGTGCATTGTATATGCCAGAATCATTCAGAAATGTAATTGCACAGTCTTCATACATAATTTACTTCTCTGATCTAATACCACATTGTTATCAGCATGTGCACACTTTTATACACATAAAATGGAGCAATAATTGACCCACATGAATTGCATAGATTATTGCCATCTTTGCATGTAATTTTATAACTGAATGCATGTGTAAATAGTAGTGTTAATATTCAGCCCATGACTGGTAGTTTTTTTTGGGTTTTTTTTAAAGCACCAGCCAACCCAGGTTGGATTACACCAGGGTATTCAGTGCTAGACCTAATCTGGCTACCGACTCTAAATACTGCATATTTGCGGGGTGCTAGAACTTATCCAGGTCCAGCTGATATCTGATGCTAGTGTTTGGATAACTAACTGGGCACAGTTAGAGCTGCAATTACTGTGGTCCTGAGAAGCTGCTCACACTGCCAAAGAGTGATATGGGGGGTGGGGGTGGAGAGTGGTGCGCAGGGGAGCACCACTGCCCCGGATACCTCCTACCCTCACTTCATCACTGAATCACATGTTCAGGGTTAATCACTAATTTTCAGTGGCACTTAACCGGTCATTACTGCTTAAAATTAGCAGTTAGCACCTAAGTGAAAACTGGCAATTTTTTTTTTTTTTTGGGGGGGGGGGTCCGGTGAGGGGACGGGACAGGGTGAGCACTTGCCCCGTCAAGTGCTGATATACAGCAGTTAATCAGCCAGGGTAATTGCATAAAAGGCTGTCCTATCCTTTTCCAGTAGCCCATAGCCATTTAAGTGAAGAATATTAACTTAACTGGCTATGCATTAGCCGGCTCTGCAAAAAAACAAATATTCAGGCCTGGACATTGCCTGACAGCTAATATCTAGGAATAACGCCGGCAGTGGTCAGCAAAATGCTCACTGCCGTTAGCTGAATATTTACCTCTTTGTATATAATATACAACAGGGTTGTCCAATGTTGGTCCTCGAGGATCGCAATCCAGTCTGGGTTTCCAGGATTTTCTGACTGAAGTTGCATGAGATCTGTTTGCATGCATTGTTCCCATTGTATACAAATAGATCTCATGCATATTCATTTGGGAAATCCTGAAAAATTGACCTGGGCTGAGGGCTGAGGTTGGACGCCACAAGAAAATATGAACACAAAGTTCAAAATATGAGCAGACTAGAACAGCACATTCAGAAACAATCAAGAAAAAAAGGGTAGACGACAGAACGGATTCTTTCAATATCACAACTAATATTCTATATACAGAGCTTTTTTGGATCACTGTTTGGAAAGAAATGTCAGATTCCATAGCTTAACATAATGCAAACCATTCTTCTCATCCATCTACCTACAGAAAAAGCTGCCAAACTATATCAATAACTATATAATTATCTCTAACAAAGTAAGTCACTCTCTCCATTCTTTACACTTCCAAAATCACTTTAATCCACAGACCCAGTGAAGGCTTAGGCAAGGATTGCCAGAGGTTTGCCACATTCCTTTTGGCAGCTGCTAATAAATGTCTATAATTAGAGGAGCATATTTCAATGTCCAGGAGAGAACATTTTCCAATTGAAACACCAGTAACATTAGAAGTGAATTCTGTTTAAAACTTATACCAGTTCAGTACATTTTATTGACTGAAAGAGATCATCCCATTTGGAAAAAAAAAGAATATGCTTGACCATTATTTCAATTCAAGGGGCTATGAATTCACCCAGGGCCATCTTGAGGGTTGTGTGGACTGTGAAGCCATACAGGATGCAAGAGAGAGACAGAGGCTTAAAAATCGCTCCCCATCCATTGTCTCTCTTATAGTAGCTTTGGTGCAGTTGGTGGGGCCAGGAGTATTATGGGGCATTTTGTATAAGACATAATTCTGGCTCCGGGGGCTCCTGCATTCATTCTCAACAGTTTTTTTTCAGCAACATTTTGCAGTTTTGGTTCAGGCCATTATTTTATCTCACTTGGACTATAGCAATTCACTTTATGCTTGTTTAAGTAAATGTAATTTGAGGAGGCTACAACTTATCCAGAATACGGTGGCTAAACTGATATATGGTAAACATACATATGATCATGTCACACTTTTACTGAGATCCCTTCACTGGCTTCCTGTTTACTGGAGGATCCAATTTAAATGTGCAACTGTAATTTTCAAAATCCTATATGGTATTTTTTTTCTTTGGTTCCTGTTTCATTTAATTCACATGAAATCTCTAATTCTAGGAGCTCTAAGAAATATAAACTTGGCTTTCCCACTGTTAAAGTTATAAAAACCATGGCCAATCTTTGTTGATCATTTTCTTTTTTATTCATAAAAGTTTGGAATGACTTTCCTTCTATAAATAGAGTTCTCTCTCATCTACCCACTTTTCGTAAAGTACTGAAGACATATTTATTTCAGAAATTTACTAATGATCCTTCTTTTTCAAATAATCAATCATAAAAGATAAAATTCTGGCCTAAAAGATGTGGAGGGGCATAATCAAAAGAAATGTCTAAATCTGTTTTAGGCCTAAGTTGCTAGTCGCCCAAAGTTGGACATGTTAAAAGTTCATTTTGGTCGAAAATAGGGTATATAGATGACTTAGTGGTCTGGATGAGCAAATGGCTGGACGTACAATTAGACGATTTTTGAAAAAAATATATATATTTTGGACATAGTTTTTGAAAATGGACTTTTTTTTCAAATTCTTTATTGATTTTCAAACTACAAATGCACAATAAATGATTCACAGATTTGTACATTATATAATAAGCGCAACAAAACTTACAAATATTGCTACATAAAGAAGTTTCACCCACCCTTCCAAATAAAAAAAGAAAAAACAAATATATCAAACTTTCAGGAAACTATACATAAAATCCTTGGACCAATTCTTATACCATTCCCTTCCTTCCCCCCCCCCCCCCCCAGGATGTGTATGTGTACTTGTCTATTAAATAAAACTCAATTATTCTTCTTTACAGTAGAATAATAAATGGTCTAAAGTCTCTGCTTCAAGATGACAGTGCCAACATCTATTAGACTTAGAGCTATCCAATTTTTGTAACCGAACAGGGGTCCATAATGCTCTATGTAACAGAAAAAACCAAGTTTGTCTCATAGATGCCGACATTGTACATCTCATCTTCCAAGTCCAAATTCATGGCCAATGGCTCCCAAACATCCATAAAAGTCTTAAAACGATCACAGGGATTCCCACCAAAATGAGTAATTCAACCTATCCCAATCTTTCCAGTTTCTTAAAATAAGCTGCATGGCAACCCCTGTCATTACTAAAAGAAGTTTGTTATTTCTCTTTGATAATTGGCTTTTAGCTCTCATAAGTGTACCAAATAAAATAGTATCATAAGATAAAGCCACTGGATTCTCAAACATATTATTTACTTGGTCCCAAATAGACCTCCAAAACTGTAGTATCAAGGGACAATAGTAAAGTAAATGATCCAAAGTTCCATCTGACTCATTATAGGAATTTACAAAGGTTATCTGTTGAGAATAGGGTCAAGTTCAAACTGTTGATGATGATAAATGAGTCTCTGTACCAATGTCCTTGTAAATACCTGCATATCCAGTTACAGTGGTATATTCCATGGAGATCTCTGCAATCTGAAGTTTCACCTCAACTGATAGTACCAACAGTTTAGGAGGTTTGACTTGAAAAGATGCATAAATGAAGCTACTCGGTGGCTGGTCCTATGGCTTGGAATATGTTGCCAACAGGATTACATTGAGAACAGGATATGCATTTTTAATAAATGAAATGAAATAAGTACCAATTTCAGAACCACTTACACATGCAAGGAGCATGTAACTGCAATCGCCTAGTTAAAGAAATGCCTTGCTGTATTGCTATTTGTTCATATCATGGAGGATTGAGCACGGAGTAGTCTGTGCAAATACTACTGGCCTCTTGAATAGGTTTCAGCCTTCTAATTTATAAAATTTCCCAGAGTCTTGGGTCTGCCTTTGCATTTAATATTCTCTTCCTTGCTTTACACAAAGAGAATCACCAGATATCAATGCAATGCCATCCTGATGGCATTAAATCAGCAGGAACTCTCAGCCGTAGATCTGTATCAGAAGTAATTTCAGTACTTATATCTTCAGCCTTCCTGATGATGGATTCAACTGAAACTCAGCTGTAGTTGGAGGCTTAAGCTGATTGAACACTATAAGTAACTAAAACTGGAAAACAATAAGGATTAAGAAGAGAGAACCTCAGAACTGATTAAGCATTTCTTATTGGATCATGAATATAAGGATCAACTGGCTTGGTCAAGTCTACGGATTACAACTCAAGGAGATATTGGGACTTTAATTGACTCATCATCAAGTTAATAATAATAATAACAGTTTATATACAGCAGGACCGTGAAATTCTATGCGGTTTGCAATGATTAAAAAGTTACAGATTGAGTAGTACTAACAGAGTTAAGATTTAGCAGTTGGTTATTTGGGGGAAAGATTGTTCAGTGTAGCTGCCTAAGTACTTTAGGAACAAATATGTTTTTAGGTGTCTCCTAAATTCCCCATAAGTGTTTGCGAGCATGAGTAATTGTTTCAGATCTTTACTCCATAATGCTGCCTGGTAAGAGAAGAGATGTTGATGATGTCTTTTAAATTTACATCCTTTAACCGATGGAGAAACAAAATTAAGTCGATTGGTTGAGAAAGAGAAAAGGTCGGTTATATATCTGGGGGCTAGGCCGGAAAGTACCTTAAAGCAGAAACATCCAAATTTAAACTTCACATGTGCCTCTTTCAGCAGCCAATGCAGGAGTCAGTAGGAAGGAGTTACATGGTCGAACTTCTTCAGACCCAAAATCATTGCCGCATTCTGCACCAGTTGGAACCCCCCCACTTTACTGAATACTGTTCGCGCTGCCGTGTTGGGAAGTGTAACCCCTCACATTATACAAAAACTTAACTTTTCCCCTATAAAATAGGGAAAAAGTTAAGTTTCATCTATAATGGGGGGGGGGTTTACAAACCCCCAAAACCACCCCCAACGGCAGCGCGAACAGTATTTAGTAAACTGGGGGGGGTTCCCCCCACACCCCTCCGTCGGAGCCCTTTAAAATAAGGTTTTTGTGCAGCGTGCTGTCTTACGCTCAATTGTCAGCTCCAATTTGTCGGCACCCGTTTGTCCGGCGCGCTTATGACTGTGAACCATTTAGCGCACGCTAATGATTAGGGTGCACTAAATGCTAAGGCGCCCATTATATTCTATGGGCACCTTAGCATTTAGCACAAAATGGGTTAGCGCGCCTTAGTAAAAAGGACTCCTATCTTTTTGTTTCAAAATGAACATTTCTTAGATGTGTTTGTGCTCAGTGTCTCTATCGTTTTGGTAAAAAAAAAAAAAAGTTCAAAAGGACACGCATAAAACGAGCCATTAGGATGTAGGAGGGGCCAGCGATCTTAGAAAACTGGCTACACACACATCCCAGCAGAGCAGTGGGGCACTTCAATAAAGAGTGACACAAGGACAAAAATTCATCCTCGTCTCCTAAGTTTTCATCCCCATCCCGTCCCCACAGTCTTAATTTTCTTCTCAAGGTCTCCCTGCTCAAAGCAGACACATGATTTTATGCAATTTTATGAGTCTAGGATATTGGAAATAAACATTTTAAACCTATATATATATAGAAACATCGCAGGGAAGTTGGAAATTGCCATATTTTGCATCCTTTCCCTGCTTATTCATATATAGTTTATAGCTACCTAAATAAAATTCAGATACTAGATGTTTAATGCAGCTTAAAAGGAATACTGTCCTGCCATGTATGAGCACCACTCTTTAAAACCACTCTTTAAAAAATGGAACATTACTTCCAGGGAAGTATGTATATAAAAAAATCAAAACAATGCATAGAAAACATATTGAACATATTTGCAGTATTCTGGAATTTTAATACTTAGTTTGCTAGTCCAGTATTTTCCTGTTGGCCATGTAAACACTGATATTTCAACAGCACTAACCAAAAATCCTGAGGTTACTAGCAACCATAAACCTCAGTTTTTGGTAGGTTGCCAAATGGCCACCAGGCTTCAGCTCTGCTAGCCATTAGTAAGGGCTGAGTTACCGATGATTAGGTACAGCTAATATAGATAATATGTGCCATCTGTATTAACTGTACCTATAGACTGAAAGGCCGAGAACCAGCGATATCACTGCTACTCCCTGAAATCTTGGGCAAGTCACTCAACCATCCAAGGAATCAGGTACAAAACTTAAATTGTAAACCCTCCCGAATGATGAAAATGATACCTATTGTATCTGAATGAAACTTGCCTTAAGCTTTTACTAAGAAAGGTGTGATCCAAATCCAAGTCTAGTACCAGGCATACTGTGAAGTAATACATAATACTACAAATGTCACTCAGGTCCTGAAGAACAATTCTACCATACCATAATAGCAGTAACATCCACGAGTCACGTAACAAGGACCTACTTAGGAAAACACAGCATCAAACACTACAATGAATACTAGAACATCAATAAACATATTGGGAAACTAAAGAAGCAAGATTAGTACAGATCCATCATGCGCAGAACACAGACAGATCTTCAACCACAAATTAAAAATAGAAATGCATAGAAAAAATATTAAATTGAATCCCCAAGAAGCAGGCCATTCATATGGGGTTCCCTGAATGGAAAAATCTTAATAATCAATATAGTTTAGAGTTCTTATGCTTTCAGGTGGATTTCCTGGGACACAGGCCACAGGACACAGTGGTACAAATTAATATCTGGATTTATGAATAAAAAAACAAAGACTGGTCTCCGGGACATTTGGAGCATTGAGATTAAGCATCAAATTACTGCGTCTCAATGGCCACAAATTTGGTCTTGGAGGATGAGATGTACAATGTCTGCATCTATGAGACAAACATGTTTTTTTCTGTTGCATAGAGCATTCTGGACCCCTGTTCATTTACAAAAATTAGATTGCTCTAAGTCTGATAGATGTTGGCATTGTCATCTTGAAGCAGGGACTTTAGACCATTTATTGTTCTATTGTCCATTTATTATGGATATTTGGAAATCAATTTGGGGCCAAATTAATAGTTTATTAGAAAACCATGTGGTATTATCGTATGATACAGTACTATTTGGAATGTTTATGAGGGTTAAGAGCCAAATATCTTCCAAAAATAATAAACTCTTACTTATTTTAACAGGAGTTGCCATACAACAAATAACATGCAATTGGAAAAATTGGAATAGATTAAACTACAGTTTTTGGTGGAATTCAGTGTGTCATATTTATAAAATGGAAAGAACATTAGCTATTCAGAAAGGAAATTTTAATAACTTTCAAGATGTGTGGGGTCCATTAACAAATTATTGCAATGAATAAGTATTATTTTCCTTGATTTGTACAAATGTAAGAATGGTGTGGAGGAGGGGGGATTTTATCATATGGTATAAGCGTTATGAGATGTTGAAAGGATGGGAGGGAAAGGGATAATTCTATTTAATATGAAGAATTGTAGAATTTCAAGTGATATATTTAAGTTAAAATAGTTGATACCTTTTGATGTACTTGATGTAAGTTATAAAAATGAATAAAGAATTACAAAAAAAAAGAAATGCATAGAAAAAATATTAAATTGAATCCCCAGGAAGCCACAATGCAACACCAAAGAGAAAAAGTGATATCTCCCTGAACAGTGCAAAATATAAAGACAGTAGATGTAAATTTTAAAAACTGACATTACAATTACCACATTAAAAGTTAACACCTGTTGTGTATCTCTCCCTTCCTCTCATACATGTTCATCTCTCTCTTCCCCTCTCCCTCCCTTGCATCTTTGGTCCAGCATCTTTCTTCTCCCTTCCCCATGCAGTATTTCTCTTTGCCATGTCCAAATCTCTGCCTCTCTCCCACTATCCATCATCTCTCTCCTCCTCTTTTGTGCCCTGGGTCAAACATTTCTCCCTTCCTCCCTTCCACCATAATTTTTAACATTTCTCCCTCTCTTGCTCCTCTCCTTGCAGTCTCTGTCCCTCCCTTCTACCCCATATGTAACATTTCCCTTTCTTGCCCCTCTTCACCCCTTTGTAATATCTCTCCCTTTCTCCCCTCCACCTCATGTCTTTCAAGCCTTCTTCTCTTGTCCTCTCAACTCGCATGCAGCATCTTTCCTTCCTATCCCTCCTCCATTGCCCTTACAGCTAACTTTCCCTCTTGCTGACATTGGGGAAGCAGTCTGGGATCCTGCTCCTCCCTCTCTTCATTTCCCACTGGCTTCAATGGGTCACAGTCAATGGCATCAATTGCTACAGGCTGCCTGTCACTAATCCGGAAGCCTCTCCTCTGCTGCGTCCTGCCCCAGCAGAAATAGGAAGTTGTAACAGGGGCAGAGGAGATGCTTCTGGTTACCACCAGGCAGTCTATAGCAATCATTGCCACTGACTTTGACCTATTGAAGCCAGTGGAGAGTGAAGAGAGGGAGGTACAAGGACTGTTGGAGCCCAGCCTGCTTCCCCGATGCCATCCCTCTCTTCCTGTTCTGCCTGCCATCCTTACGTCCATCCCTCTTTTCCCTCCCCTGCCATCCATCCCTCCTCCCACCAAACAGTCCCTCCCCATGGTGCTGACCCAACCCCCCCCTTTGCCCTACCTTATCATCCCTGGTGGTCTAGTGGCTTCTTCAGGGGCAGGGCAGAGCCCAACTCTGTCCTGCCCCTGCTGCTGCTAGAGCTGCTGCCGCTGCCATTGCAAGATTTTCAAAATGTCTGCCGAGATTTCATGGGGCAGACTTACGTATGCCTATCAGTGCTATAGAAATGGTAAAATAGTAGTAGTAATAGTAGATATTCTGAGAAAAGGGTTCTGAGAAGAAAGGATCAGATTGGAGGGAAGAAGCACTAAGGCAATGGTCTTCACTAATCTCTAAGTCAGGGCCACTTTGGATCCAATAAGCTGAAAGAGAGCTGACAAATGCTTTTCCTTGCAAGGTCATGACACTGCTGACCAATGTATGTTGATGGCATTCATCCCACCATCCCGTCTTCAAACTGTTTATTAGGTGAATCCTTAAAGAGATAGCATTTCCAAATGAATTATCTATATCTATTGAGAAATTCTCTCTCTTTTCAGCATATGCCTCTTCCTCCCATCCACTTACCTTATTCTTTCATTAACCTGGTTAGAGAGGCGGTGAATAACAGAAAAAAAGCTACATTGATGATGAGGGCTGACTCAGAGGCCTCTAAGGGCCACCACCTACCCCTGGGCCTTGCATTGAAGAACACTGCACTAAGGGGGTGAAGAAAAAGATGGAAGTGGCAGGAGAGATGAGATTAGGAAGATAAAATCAAGAACAAGCAAAGAAAAGATAATTTTCCCCACAACTCAACGAGCCCAGGAATCACTGGATGGACATGAAGATATTGCTCAATGAAGTAGGTCAGTTTTGGATAGCTGCTGGTATCTGCTCTTTTGTTTCAATCTTGCAGTCACTGGGTAAATAAGGTATTCATTACAAGGATGGGCTGATGGAAGAGAGGGGCTGCTTGGAGAAAAGTGCTGTGGATGGCCTGAATGTAGGGGTGGAATGAGAGAGTGTGTATGATGCTAACTAGCTGTAAGAAAAGGAGAGAGGGGCAGGACCCTAGCTTTTGATTTATTTTATTTATTTAAAACATTTGTATTCTGCTTTTAGCCAAAGCGGCTCACAATTTACCTGCCCTGTTCTTGACATTTAGATATAAGCTGGTCATTCAGAAGTATTTTGTTTTTCCTTTTTTGCTTTTCTTGGTGAGAGTAAATTTGTTGTGAGTTATGAGTTCAGCACCTCCAATCACTTTCAAAAGTTGGCTCCTATGTACACTCTCACTCAGTATGGAACAAGTAACCACAAGCTAAATATAGAAATATGAAGACAAAAATTAAACTAAATCTCCAGACTCTGCATGCAGTGCAACACTACAAAAACAAAACAGTGATGCATGTCCGCTAGTAATGTGCAATATATAAAGATATAAGATGTAAATTTGAAAAAATAACCCTGGCAGATACCAATCACCACTTTACAAGTTAATAAATAGAAAGAAAACAAATATGATAATACCATTTTATTGGACTAATACATCTTTCAATTAGCTTTCAGAAGCCAAAACCTCTTTACTCATGTCAGTACAGTATACTACTGTTGTGGTATCCTATCCTGACCTGAAGAGGGTTTTGATCTCCAGAAAGTTAGTCAAAATGTTTTAAAATTAGTCCAATAAAAAGATCACCTTATTTCCATGTTCTGTTTATAAATATTTATTAGCACAGCTACAATACTACTTTATCCCAGGAGTTCTCAATCCATTCCTCAGGACACCTAGCCAGTCAGTTTTCTGGATAATCTCAATGAATATACTTGAGAGAGATTTGCATACAATGGAAGTTGTGTATGCAGGTTTATCTCATGCATATTCATTATGGGTGTCCTGAAAAACCTGATTGGCCAGGTGTGTCCTGAGGACTGGATGGAGAGTTCTTGCTTTATACTACAGCAAAAAAATAAAATCTTTGTTTTATCTACCTTTGTCATCTCTGGTTTCTGCTTTCCCCATCTTCTCTTCACTTTCTTCCATCTAGTGCTGTCCTCTTTCTTTGCCCCTTTCATCCAGCAACTGTCCTCTTTCTCCCTTCCATCCAGTGTCTGCCTTCTCTCTCTGCCCCTTCCATCCAGTGTGTGCCCTCTTTCTCTGCCCTTCCCTTCCATCCAGCATCTGCCCCTCTCTCTTTCTATCCAGCATTTGCCTCTGTCTCCCTTCCATCCAACATCTACCCTCTATCTTTGCCCTTCCCTTCTATCCAGCATCTGCTCCTCTCTCTTTTTTCCATCCAGCATTTGCCCTCTGTCTTCCTTCCATCCAGCATCTGCCTTCTTTCTCTGTCCCTTCCATCCAGTGTCTGCCCTTTCTGCCCCTTCCATCCAGCATCTGCTCTCTCTCCTGGCCTCTCCCCTATATGGCACCTGCCCTCTTTCTATCTCTTTCATCCAGTGCCCCTTATCTAGCAAGCTGTCTCTTTCTGTTCTCCCCCCACAAGAATCTCCTAGCTCTCTTTCTCTTTTCTCCCCCCCTAATGCTCCTGCAATACTTTAACACTGAGCAGACCCTACATTCTATCTACTTGGGACTGTTGGATGAGCAAGGAGTAAAAGGTGCACTTAGGGAGGATAAGGCCATAGCAGAGAGATTGAATGAATTCTTTGCTTCGATTGTAACGGAAGAAGATATAAAAAATCTTACAGAACCGGAAATGGTTTACAAGGGTGATGAGGTGGAGGAATTGAAAGAAATCTCAGTGAACCTGGAAGACTACTAAGCCAAATCGACAAGTTAAAGAGTGATAAATCACTTGGACCGGATAGTATAAATCACAGGGTATTGAAAGAACTCAAACATGAAATTGCTGATCTATTGTTAGTGATCTGTTACCTGTCACTAAAATTGTTGATATTTAAAAAGGGTTCCAGGGGAGATCCAGGAAATTACAGACCGGTAAGCCTGACCTCAGTGCCTGGCAAAATAATGGAAACAATTATAAAAAATAAAACTGTGGAACATGTAGACAAACCTGATTTAATGAGAAAGGGTCAGTATGGGTTCAACCAAGGAAGGCCTTGTCTCACCAATCTGTTTGACTTCTTTGAAGGTGTGAATAAGCATGTGGATAAAGGCGAGCCAGTTGATGTAGTGCATCTAGATTTCCAGAAAGCTTTTGATAAAGTTCCTCATGAGAGGCTCCTGAGAAAATTAAAGAGCCACGGGATAGGAGACAATGTTCATTTGTGGATTAAGAATTGGTTATTGGATAAAAAAATAAAGGGTTAAATGGCCATTTTTCTCAATGGAGGAGAGTAAATAGTGGTGTGCCACAGGGATCTGTACTGGGACCAGAGCTATTTAACTTATTTATAAATGATCTGGAAATTGGAACAATGAGTGAGGTGATTCAATTTGCAGATGACACTAAACTGTTCAAAGTTATTAAAACGCATGCAAACTGTGAAAAAGTGCAGGAAGACCTTAGGAAATTGGAAGACTGGGCGTCCAAGTTGCAGATGAAATTTAATGTGGACAAATGCAAAGTAACACACATTGGGAAGAATAATCCAAATCATAGTTACTGGATGCTAGGGTCCACCTTGGGGGGGGGGGGGGGGGTCAGAGCTCAATGGATGGACAATATGCTGAAATCTTAAACCCAATGTGCAGCAGCAGCCAAAAAAGCAAACAAGATGCTAGAAATGATTAGAAAAGGCATGGTAAACAAGACTTAGAATGCCTCTGAATCGCTCAATGATGCGACCTCGCCTTGAGTATTGCACTCAGTTCTGGTCTCCTTATCTCAAAAAAGATATAGTGGCACTAGAAAAGGTTCAAAGAAGAATGACCAAGATGATAAAGGGGATGGAACTCCTCTCATATGAAGAAAGACTAAAGAGGTTAGGGCTCTTCAGCTTTGAAAAGAGACAGCTTAGAGGAGATATGATTGAAGTCTACAAAATCCTGAGTGGTGTAGAACGGATACAAGTGGATCAATTATTTACTGCATCAAGATTGTGACCAGTCAGACACCGTGCCTGCCATGGTCCCAGTGAAGGCAGACAGGAAAGTGAATAAGAAACCCAGGAAGGGAATGTACAAAGCCCGACCTGACCCTGATCACGGTGATTTCCCAGCTGTCCACTAGGGGGAGCCAGAAACATCTAAGAAATCTCTAGGCAGGCAGTATTCAGGTCACCACCAGGGGAGCTCTAGAGCTGCCCAGTTCCCTGCCCAGCCAGATTAGGGGGTGCCCCTGCATTAGAAAAGCCCGCAGTTGGGAACAGGCAGACAGGCAGGTTAGGGAGAAAGTTAAAGCCTTTCTTCCCTGAGGATCTCCCTGGGCCAAGCAGGAGGGATAGATATATACCTATGGAGGTGGAAGAAGCTGGTGAAGCATTGAATCTGTCTTTGCCGGATGATGAAGTACCTATGGAATTTCAAGCACAACTGCCAGAGGAAGTGATGAACTTACCTGAACCGATGGAAGTAGGCTTAGCCACCAGATGCAAGCATTGAGCTGGAAACTGAGTTTGATTTATGAACTGTTTTTGAACTCTGCCATTATCTGACATTGAAGAAGCTGAAAGTGCCTTTCTGTTCTGGGGAGAGGTTTGCTGTCACCCAGGGAGGGAATTTTGAAGGCTGTTGAAAAAGCTTGTGCAAGGCAAACCTAAGGCACTCTCCATTGCCCAGCAGTACTGTTCAAACTTTATTTTGAGGCTTTATTTTGAGTACTGTGAATTGTATGAACTTGTGCAGAGAACTACATTTTTGAGTTTTTTTCTGTCCAAACCTGATTGGGAGCAGGCTGGGCTGGCATTGAGTAATTAGGATGCTGTGAGGAGAGCATTATCTCAGGTGCATTATTTCCTGACTCTGAAAGAAAGAGAAAGTTGGACCTTAGCTTGAACTGTTTATTTTCCTTTCTTTTGAGTTTTTGACTTTGTTGGAATTGGTGCATTGAACACTATTTTCTTTGTTTGAATCTTCCTGACTTTTATGTTATGGCAAATAACCGCAGGCAGTTGAATTCCATAGTCTCTAAAAGAGAGGGTTTTTTTTAGAGATATGCTCGATCTGGCTCTAACCTATTATTAGAAGAATATATTTACCATCTTCCACTATTTACAGTATATGGACCCTTCTTGTTATTTCAAAGTCTCAAAGAATGTCTGGACGTCATTATGGCAAAGCAACAGATTTGCTACTGTCATTTTCACTCCATTTTAGAGATCCATTTATAATCTCACCCAATTATCTACAATCTGTTCACTTAGTTTAAAATCACAGGTTTGGATATCAATATGGGTTTATTTTTTATTTTTTCTATTCTTCTCATTTTTAATAATCCTTACAGGAAAGGAGAGCATGTATATTTTAGATTAATATATGAGGGAATGGTATTTTGAAGAATCAAATATTTGAGTATAATATTATATAAATAATATGATTAAGGTATTTATATTTGAGAGATGGATGGGAGAAAAGGTTGGTTTTCTTTTCTATTTGTGTATTATAGTGCATTTTTATGTAATTTCTTTTATTGTCCTATTATTTGTAATGCACTGCTAATGCATGGAAATTAATAAAAATTTATATATATATATATATATATATATATATATATATATATATATATATATATATGTCTTCATTTTCTATATTTCTTTGCTGCAGCTGCTGTTGTTACTGATCCTGGGAATAAACTTGAGAACACACAGGGGTGTCCCTTACACTTCACTACCTTTTTTACTTTTTGTGTGCTCTTTTCTTGTGTCCCTTACACTTCACTATCTTTTCTACCTTTGGTGTGCTCTCTTCTTATGTCCCTTACACTTCACTACTTTTTCTACCTTTGGTGTGCTCTTGTCTTGTTTCCCTTACACTTCACTACCTTTTCTACCTTTGGTGTGCTCTTTTCTTGTGTCCCTTACACTTCACTACCTTTTCTACCTTTGGGGTGCTCTTTTCTTGTGTCCCTTACACTTCACTACCTTTTCTACCTTTGGTGTGCTCTTTTCTTGTGTTCAGTCACCTTCTAAGTCTTCACTGCTTAGTGTCCTACAACTTGCATTTCCATTCCCGCCTCAGCTTTAAGACATTCAATAGCTAATGATCCTGATGGAAATCCCACACACATGACAATTTATCAGATTCTGTATACGCCAAAACTCACTCCATATATTTCTCAGCAGGAAACAGAATATATATCCTGCTGTCTTTACCTCCTCTGTGTAGATGTAGGCAGAAAAACATTTTTACATTTTCACTGGCTTTTGCTTACAGAAATCTCTTTTTAGTTTGGCTGGTAGACTAAAGAGGATCAGAGAGTTCTATTACTTCTTCTCTATTGGTCCTAAATATCTAAGAAAGATTCACTCCTCTGCTCCTAATTAGGGCTACCATATGGCTCCAGAAAAAAGAGAGCAGATTGAGAGATTCGGGTTTTACTTCCATTGTTTTCAATAGAAACAAAACCCAGATGTCTCTATCTTCCTTACCTCATTGCTTTCAATGGAAGTAAAACCTGGATGTCTCAATCCATCCTCCCTTTTCTGGAGCCATATGGTAACCCTACTCCTAATAACATTTCCATGCCTAGCCGTTCCAAGTCTTGTGATTCAATCTGAAATGACAGTCTGGCTGCCTCTGCATGTGTGCTCTAATTAACCATACTATTTGGGTTCCCTTTCAGTGAATATGTAGTCTGTCTGGCTCTGGACTCAGTCTGGAGGGACTTTTAAATGTAATTTTCAATGACATTTGTACAGAAGCAGTTCTGCCTTTCTACTTCTCAGGGTCCTACCCATGCTCCTTGGTTGTGTTCTCTACATTTTACCCCATTTTAACTTCAACAAACTGTAAAATAAGTGAAAATAATACATTTTGGGCTGGCCCACTGGGTGAGGAAGCCCCCAAAATGCTGAGTCACATAGCAGTGGTGCCAGCTGTTGTGAATTAAGCTGGTGCTGGGGAGGGGTTGAGGTTCCTGACCTGGCAAAGGCCAAGGAAAGCTGAACCATGATGCTGAGGAATATGGAATTGGGAGCAGGCTGTGATTCACTGCCTCACTGGGTCCAGAAAGTGCAGAGGCTTGTGCTGGCCACTAAGTGAGGAGTGGTATCGAATGAAAGATTTAAAGCAGTGTCTCTGAAACTGTGTGCCACGGCACAGAGGTGTGCCACGAAGAGATTCCGGGGGTGCCACGAGAGATTCCAGAATTTTACTTTATTTTAAAAAATTCCTTTCATAAGTATACACTAGAATAGATGACATGTATGCAAGAGTCTGTCAAAGTTATGAGCGTCTGTAGGCATCGGATACAATCGCCCAGACAAGCATCATTCTTTGATGTGATTGGTCCTTGAAAACTAACGGTAAGTAATTTTATTTTTATTTTTTATGCAGTAGTTACCTTAACTTGAGCAACAAAGCAATCAAAGCTTTGTTACCATTTGGATCTTCTTATCTTTACAAACTTGGATTTTCAGCTCTGACAGAATTTAAATTAAAACAGAGAACAACTGCAGATGATGAATGATGAAATGCATGATTGCTTGTCAACTATCAAGCCACATTTTGAGCTACTTTGAACTCAAAAACAAGCACATCCATCGCATTGATTAGCAATTCTATTCTATCTACTTTAGTTTCACAGAGACAGCCTGACAAGTTATTTATTCTTTTTTGTTTTTATTGTTTATTTAATCAATCACTTTTAGCACCCTGATTTGTGTACTAGATAGTCACAAATTGCACATGGGGATGTCCTAGGATGTTTCACACGTAATACCCTGTTGGGTGTATGATTGTGACAGCTGTGCATTAGGGGCTGTGTTTTCCCCATTGCGGGCTGTGGGACTGAGGACTTCCCATTCACACATAATAATTTATTAGGTGTTCTTGCCAGGGCTCTCTCCCCCTCACTCGATTCGGGTTAGGGGAGACTTTTTCTCTTGTTATAATTACCCACATATAGCTTAAAGGACTTTAAATAAATAACTCTCAAATTTAATTTTTGTTGGTTTTGCAATTTTATACTTTCAGTTATAATGTACCGCAAAAAATGTGCTAAAAAAATTTGAGACACTGATTTAAAGGAACTGTGGTTTGCAATAAGGACAGATAGGGAGAATATTTTGAGTACCTGATAAAAAAAACAAAGCACACTGCTCTGAACTTCCCCAAGATAGGGCATTATATCTATTACTAATAAACATAAAGCAAGCATTTAAAGAAACTGTGGTTTTCAACCCTCTAGTGTAAGCCAAGCATCCATTGGAGTTTCCCTGGGGGATGGAGAGAAGGGGAAAGGAAGTTGAAGCCTTCAAAGCAAGGCAGAGGCAGCATTAAGTCTTAAAGGGGCAGTGCCCATGAGTGTAGCTTGCTCCTGAGGGAAAGGAAATACAGTATACCCCTGAAGTTCACGGGGGTTGCGTTCCAGGAGCACCCGCAAACTTCCAAAAACCGCAATTATTGGATGCGGTTTAGGAGCGGGGATCGGAGGTGGGAGAGGGCTGCAGAGGTGACGGCGGCAGCTGCTGCGAGTGCCGATGCGGATGGTAGCGCCTGTGGCTCTGAACCGGGCTAAGATCGCTGGTGAGGCAGAGCGGATCGGGAGGGGGGCGCACCGGATGATGGGCACAGTGGGATTCCAGGTCACGGGCAGGGCAGGCAGAGCAGATCGGGGGGCCAGAGGAAGCGGACAGAAAAATCCGCAAATGACTGGGGGTGCAAACTGTAAATTGCGAGTTTGCGGGGGTATACTGTACACAGTGCACAGAATGCAAAACATAATAGTGCAAGGGAAATAAGTCACTATGGAGCACTAAAAAAATGTAAAAGGCTGGAGAGGCCAAGTGCAGATGATAGCGGCAGCTATATAATTAGAGGGGTCACTTGTCAACTTGCCTATACTTGGTTCCATGTTAGGAACCAACTAGACAGTGAACTGCATTTGGAGTAGGGATATTTATTGTTTAAAATAAGACTTATGGCTTAGTTTATTCTAAAAACCTTTGGCAAAGCTATTTTTTTGTTTATGCAGTAGAGTCTATGGGGCTCATTTTCAAAAAAGAGAAATGTCCAAAATTTGGCATAAAGGGGCAGATGGACATTTTTCTCACTAAACCCTTCCAATTCACTATTTTCAAAATGTATTTTGTAGACAGATTTCCATGGTGGCTGTCTGCAGTTCATCTATATCTAAAGGGGGCATGATGGTGGTGTGGTTTGGGCGGGACTAGGGCAGGCTTATGATTTGGAAGTTTTTCTGCAATAATAATCAAACATTTTAGAAAATGTCCAGGGCACAGTTTGGATGTTTGGGGCTAGGCCTGTTGTAATAAAGAGTAAGTGCCAAAAAGGTAACCAGACTGCCAAGGTGACCACTGGAGAGATGAAGCGGGATCCCCCTCCCCCACATTCCCCAGTGGTCACTGCACCCCTCCCAGTAATAAAACGGTATATACCTGCCTATATGATAGCTCCTAGTTGAGCAGCAAGCAGATTCCTGGAGTAGCCTAGTGGTCTATGTAGTGGACTATAGAGAAGGGGACTCAGACCCATGTTCCACTCTATCTACTACACTTATGGTGGAATATGTGAGGCTTCCAAAACCCACCCAGATCTCACTGTACTTACATGTAGGTGACACCTAGAGCCATATGGGCTATTGGTATGGTGTACAGTTGGGTCCAGTGCAGTGGCATAGTGAGGGAAGGAGGCACCCTGTGCAGAGGTGTCTCTCCGCACCACTGCTTCTTCTGCGCCCCCCTCACTCCACAGTCATGCTCTCCCTTCACCCACAATAACTCTGTAAATCTTTGCCAGCGCTAGTGGCTTCTCTAGTATGCTGCTCGTGTCAGCATTGGGTTTCCCTCTGATGTTACTTCCTGGCCCCACAACCTGGAAGTGATTCAGAGGGGAAACAGGCCAGCATGAGCAACTGGCAGGAGAAGGTGCTCGTGCTGGCAAAGATCTACAGAGGTAAGTGGTTGGGGGGAAGGATGTGGTGGACATATTTGTTTTGGGTTGTTTTTTTTTATGTTTCAAAAAATAGATGCACTGAGATGTCTGAGAAATGAACATTTTTGATACGCAAAGATAGATTTTCTGTTTTGAAAATGGTCATGTTTGCTACTGGATTTTTGCCCACGTTCCGCAAAATGTCCAAACTTGGATTTGTTTGTAATCAAATGAACCCAATAAAGAAGGATGAAAGAATAATACCAAAAATAATCCTTCTTGCGTTTCTAAGATAGAGAAGTAGCAGCAGAACTAGTGCACCCAAAAAATGTAAAAATTATTATTATGAAACTAGTATTTAAGCCCTTTACATTAACGGGTGCTAGAATATCTGTCTGTCTGTCTTTCTTTATTTCTGTCTCTCTCCCTCCCACTGTCTTTCTCTCTCCCTGGCCCCCTTTGTCTGTCTGTCTTTCTGTGTCTCTTCCTGCCCCTGTGTCTTTCTTCTTTTCTTTCTGTCTCCCTCTCACTGTCTGTCTTTCCTTCTATCCTTCCCCCTCCAGTTTTCTGTGCAGCAGCAGCAGCATTTCCCTCCCCCCCCCACTTCCCTGTACAGCAGCTGCTGCAGCATTCCCTCCCCTCCATTTCTCTCCCCCCACACCACTTCCCTGTGCAGCAGCAGCATTTTCCTCTACCCTCCTTTCCCTTCCCGTCGTCTGGCCGGCTCCCTTAGTCCCTCATCAGAGACATGGCAAAGCAAATCAGGGCAGTAGAAGGCCCCGAAACAGCGTGTGTAGAGTGCTGCGGACGCTGCTAGAGTTGGCAGGTTTGTCGGGACCGCGGGAAGGGAAGGGGGGTGGCAAGGAACTAAGTGAGCTGGTCAGATGGCAGGAAGGGATGGGAGGGTCAGACCGCGATGGGAGGGTCAACGGGGGTTCGGGTGCTTCGAGTAGGGGTGCAACGGGGTGGGAGGGGGGTGCCGACAAAGAAGTTACTTACTGTGAATGATGGGGGGAGCCGGCAAGACCACCACGGACATACGAATCACGGAACACGCAGGTAGGAGTATGCATGTGCGCTTAGTGTTTTATTATAGTAGATTAACTGTGTGCAGAGAGGGTCCTCAGTTTTCACAACTCTTAATAGGGGAGCCTGATGGTTTCCCTCTAATCCAAAATGGCACCATTTTTCAAACCTACCTGCTTCATTTCACAGATTGCCAGAGATGTGCAAGCAAGCGACACAGTGCTTCAGTTCCTGAAGAAGGGAGTGACCTTTAAAACAGAGTTCTGTTGAACTTAAAATAGCACGTGGAGCCTACGTGTTTAAATCTTACGCTCTCATTTCAGGGAGATAAGTATTGCTTTGATTTTTTGATTTGTGCTGGCATCTTGATGACTGAATTTGGACTTTAACACCACCGGTACGGATTGGGGACGCTGGATTCGCTTAGCTAATGGGGTTTCCTCTGCCACAATCAGCTGATGGGAAGCCTATGGGTTTTGGGGTTTTTCTGTGCTCTTTGGGTGGTAGGAGGGGTTGGAACCCTCACTATCTCTCTTCATTTATCTCCCCCTATGATCCCCTCTGTGAGCTCTACTCAGTTGATAAGTCCCTCCTATCTGTGCCTTTCTCTTCAACTGCCAACACCAGACTCTGTCACTTCTCCCTTGCAGCACCGTATGCTTGGAACAAGCTGCTTGAATCCCTACAGTGGGCTCCGTCACTGGCAATGTTCAAGGCCCGTTTAAAAGTCCACCTCTTTGAGAGTGCTTTTGACTCCTAACTCCTCTCACCTTGGGTTCTGCATCCCCTGCCTTCTATGTCATGTCTGCCTGTCCATGTTAGATTGTAAGCTCTTCCGAGCAGGACAGTTTATAAATGTCAAAATGTACAGCTCTGCATATGCCTTTCAGCGTTATACATATAAGTGATAAGTAGTAGTAGTAGTGACCACTGGTGGAGTAATAGGAGGTCATGCCTCAAATCCTCTAGTGGTCTTCTTACCAGTTTGGGCACCTTTGTGGAACTTAGACACAACTTAAACAGGTCTAACTGCCAGTGTATAAGTTCCATCTAGGAAAACTTTGATTATGGCTGCAGTACGTCCAGGTTGAAGCCCGCCTGATTCCCGCCCATAACACACCTCCCAACATGCCCCTTTGATCTCTGAACACACAGCAGCTTAGAAGTGCTGCTGCATATCCAGAAAGGTGTTTTTGACTATTGGCAGTTGGACGTCCCTGCTATTAGGACGTCAAATGTCGACTTAGCCTGTTTTTGGGACGTTTGAAAGTTTTGATTATGAAAGTATATGAGGAATTTTTCCTTTACCACATAGTACTTAATGCGGAAAAATTATAAAATAATTTCAAATAAATTCTCAAATGGTTGTGTTCCAAGAAAGATCTGAGCTGGGAGGCCTCTAGGTAGCTCTGTTCAAGCCCACTGAATCATCCTGCCACCTCTCCAGTGTCTGCTATAGTAAACCTTTTGGACAACGTTTTGCTGTTTCACCTCACAATGCTGAATATATCACCATTTATAAAATAAAAAGCTATGAAAATAATACGAGTATATCTAGTTTTAACATAATAAAACTATGAATTAGTAACTATGTTTGCACCTACTGCTTTTTCTTGAAGAGACAATCTTGATTATTCCAAACTTGGCAGTAAATGGTTTAAGAATATCCAATAACTATAATATCTGTGAATTACAAACTAAGAGTGAAAATGAACCAGAAATAGTAAGCCATGTTTTGATAGTGGACCAGTCACAAGAACTGAAAAATACAAATGGAATATACAGAGAATAGTAAAGGCCAACAAAATCAACGTTGTTTCTTTTCTTTTTCAAAATTAAATCTTGGAAGTTTTTCCTTGCTATCAGAACTGGAATATTTTACAAACCCCAAATCACCTCCTTAGGTAAAGAGATGGTAGAAAAGACCTGTATTTTAGCCAGAGTTAACAGAAGCACATAGGCACAGAAAAACAGTTAACCAGAAATATAACTCTTTAGTGCTGTCCAACTCTTACAGCCAAATAAAATAATATGTGAGCTATATATTAGATAAGAATTACACCAATTTATGACATTTCTGGAAAATCCTCCATATAGTAGTATTCTTTAATGTTAAATCGCTCTTCTATTTCAAAAACAGCTGAAAAGTGAGAAGAGACAGTGTGCGCCCAGCATGCAATGCATGAACATGGATGATCCTAATCTAGTTTTATGAACTTGCTCCATTTTTTTTCATAATAGACAGAGCCATTCCTGGTTTTCCTACTGCATGTGTAAATTGGCATTCCTGCTTTTCTTTCTTAAGGGAATTAGAACTACAAGTCTATGCAAGCAAGCGGGTAAAAGCAAGACTACATCGGCCAATCCTGAAAACTGGATCCAAGTGATAATCTTTTGTATACTGAAGGGCAACACCGTAAGAAAATCAGTCAGATAGCCAGAAACTGATGGGTTGACAGTCGGCCAGTGACACTCAGCATTTCTTTAAAAACAAGCACTAAATATCAGGGTCATTGGCAGACCTGGAAGTTATGCGGATGCAAGCCAATATTCAGTGCCAGTATCTGCATACTTACTTGGGCAAAGATGGGACTGGTTTTTATGCAGTCTTATCCTGCTGCTGTTGCTGTTTTAAAGCAACACCAATCAGAAAATTATGGGGTCAATATTAAAAGTGATTTTAATTAGCCAGAAACACTTCCTGACTAGTTAATTTGCACTAATTTTCAGTAGTACTTAACTAATTAGTTGGTGGAAGAGTGTGATACAGTAGTTAAAACTACAGCCTCAGCACCCTGAGGTTGTGGGTTCAAACCTATGCTGCTCCTTGTGACCCTGGGTTAGTCACTTTATCCCTCCATTGCTCCAGGTACATCAGACAGATAGTGAGACCACCAGGACAGACAGGGAAAAATGCTTGAGTACCTGAATAAATTCATGTTGTAAACCATTCTGAGCTCCCTGGGGAGAACATTGTAAAAAATTGAATGAATAAATAAAAACAATAGGTTAGTACTGAACTGAAAACCAACTATATTGCCTGGTTTTCAGTTCAGATATTCAGCACTTAACCCCCCCCCACCCCACCCCACCCCCACACATCTGTACTAAGCTGCAGTAGAGGTTTCTACCACGGCCTGGGATACTAAATGCTCTGAAGCTCATAGAATTCCTATGAACGTCAGAGCTGCATCAGAGCATTTAGAAACCCCTCTTCCTTGACTTAGTAAAAGGGGGGTGGGGCGGTAAAGCTTTTTTCTTTTTTTAATTGATTGAGCTGTTTTCTTCTTAGTTTTTGCCTTTTTATAAAACCGTAAGCGGTTTTTAGTGCTGGCCACAGCGGTAACAGCTCCGACACTCACTGTACGATAAAAATATCAGTGCACCTAATAGTTATTCCTGAGATATAACTAATGATGCTAGCCTAAGGAGAACCACATGCCAAAAAGGTTCTGACTCAAACTTGGAACTTATCAGTGCTTTCTATCTGACCCTTACTATAGAGAGGATAACTGACCTCACCTGTAGGCTGCCTGGAAAAGTCCTTTGGCTCCCTCTGTGTTGCAGGTCTCTCCTTTCCCTCTCAGACTCCAAACTGAAGTTTCACAGCTGGCTTCTGGACAAGGACTTGTAGAAAGGATGCCTCAGCTCCACTGTGTCTGGGTTCATTGTGGAAAGCTGTCAGCACTGAAGCTGGGATGCACACAGCCCTGGCAGGACCTCAAAATCTGCTACTTACGCTCCTGAGCCAGGTATATACTGAACGCTTCTGGCTCAAATCCCACACCCATGCTGACTTCATTCACTTCAAATTGCTCCTGACCGCCTTTCAGTCTGCTCTTTCACTTGCCAAACAAGTCTACTACATCCACCAGACTGACTCTCTGGTCTCCAACCTTTGCCATCTCTTTGCCATGCTGAACTCTCTGCTCAAAGCACCCCCCCCCCCCCCCACCTCCAACCCCTCCATCGCTTTCTCCTCAGACTATGGTTGAGTATTTCTATGACAAGGTCCACAAAATTAACATTGATTTTTCAACACATGCCACCTCCACCTCTTCCTCCCTCTGCCCACTCTGTCAACTTTTCCTCGGTCAGCGCCATCTTTTCTTCCTTTCCTAAAATCACTGAAGAGGAAACTGCACATTTTCTATGCTCCCCAAACTCACTACCTGCTCCTCTCATCCGATTCCCACAATCTACTCATAGCTATCTCTCCTATGGTCATCCCTTCTATCTGTCACATCCTAAATCCACTGCAACTGACCCATGCCTTCAAACATGCCATTATTACACCTGCCCTGCAAACCATCAACCAATTTTACTCCATCCTTAGTCATCCAGGTTATTCAAACATTCACCATTGCTGCCTGTACTTTCTATCATCCTTAGCCATCTTTAACCCACTCCAATCAGGCTTTTGCCCACTGTATCCTTTGGAAACTGCCCTTGCCAAAGTCTCCAATGACCTCTTCCTGGCCAGATCAAAAGGCCATTAGTCTGTCCTCATCCTCCTTGATCTATCCTCTGCTAGTGACACTGTAAACCACTGCCTTCTCCTTGACGTGCAGTTATCATTTGGATTCCAGGGCTCTGTTCTCTTCTGGTTCTCTTCCTACCTCTTACATCGCACCTCTGCTGCTATCTCACTATCAACTGGAGTGCCCTAGGGCTCTGTCCTGGGACCTCTTCTCCAGCTATACTTATTCCCTTGTTGCTCTAATCTCCTTCCATGGCTTTCAATATTTAAAAAAAATTTTGTAATCCACACTATCATTTCCGCAATATCACTTTTATGCTAATGATTCCCAGATCTACCTCTCTATACCTTAAATCTGTAAAGGAATCCAAACCTGACTTTCAGCCTGCTTGCTGCCTGGATGTCTTGCCATTATTTAAAATTGAACAAGGCCAAAACGGAACTACTTATTCTTCCGCCCAAACCTACCTCTCTTCCCCCCCACACACACACTCTATCTCAGTGGATAACACTCTCATCCACCCTGTCTCATTAGCTTGCAACCTTGGTGTCATCTTTGATTCCTCTCACTCCACTGTGCAAATCCAACAGACAGGTAAAACCTGCCACTTCTTTCTTTATGCAAAACAAAGAAAAATCCAACAAAACTGCAGTGAAAGGCGAGGACCAAAAACAAAAAAAGAAACTGCATAGAGGAATGTACAAAGTGCAGGAATTTTTGTTAAAAGTCAATAAATGTCAATAAAATACAGTAATCCAGAAAATGGCTCTCATTAACATGGAGAACGGACCCAACACAGTCCATGTTTCAGAGAAATACTCCTTCTTCAGGAGCCCAAATTGTCCTATGCCTCGGTAATAGAGAACTATATGGATTACAACAATATTACATATTGACCTTAAAATTATTATTTTTTTTAAAAATATCTTTATTCATTTTGAAACTATAAATAAGTGCAGCATATTATACAATCATATTACGCTATAAAATCACTTAAATTCAATCAAAATTATAATCTATGACTAATAGATTTATCACCCCCCCCCCATATTTGTATTCAAAAATTGCACTCAAATTAAAGACTTAAAAATATTTTCCAACCCCCCTCCCACCCACCCACTCTGGACGTGCATGATCAAAGGGCAAAATCAACAATAACTCTTTGCAAAATTTTGTCAATGGCTCCCAAATCCTCAGAAACTTCTTATAATGTCCCTGTTGTATAGCCATAATACGTTCCATTTTAAAGACATGACAAAAAGACTCCCATCTAAAGGTATAATTCAATTGATCCCAGTTTTTCCAATTCCTTAAAATAAGCTGTATGGCAACCCCTGTCATAATGAAGAGAAGTTTGTTATTGTGAGATGATATTTGGCTTTTAGCTTTCATTAAAGTGCCAAATAGTACAGTGTCATATGTTAGTGCCACTGGATTTTCCATTACTTTGTTCACCTGATCCAAAATGGATCTCCAAAATTGAAATATCAAGGGACAATAAAATAATAAATGATCTAAAGTCCCAGATTCAAGATGACAGTGCCAACATCTATTAGACTTGGAACTATCAAATTTCTGTAATCTAACCGGAGTCCAAATTGCTCTATGTAACAAAAAAAACCCATGTTTGTCTCATAGATGCAGACATGGGGTTTTTTTGTTACATAGAGCAATTTGGACTCCGGTTAGATTACAGAAATTAGATAGTTCCAAGTCTAATAGAGACGCAGCATTTCATTGAGCAGTCCATTGAGACACAGTAATCTGATGCTTTATCTCAGTGCTCCAAATGTCACGAAGACCAAACCAATCCTTACCATCTTCATTCAATATATACTGTCTGTCCTCTCACGCTCCATTTGTAGTGGCTGAAAATCTCTTCATTCCCTTCCTTTGTCGTCTCCAGCTTCTGAAATGTGCCCACTGATTAGGAATGTTCTAGTAGGCGGAAACAAGCCAATTCTAACCTGCCATTCCCTAAAAATGAAGCTGAGATTGATTTTTGTCCACTCACACAGCTTTTTTCCACAGGCAGTTATAATATCCTCGGGATCATCTGTTCTATGGCAGTTAACAGACCAAAGAAACCATTAGCCATATCCATTGAATCAAATCAAAACATAAAGCCAATAAATTAAAGCTGTCCTTTTCCACAACTCACAAAACAAAACAAAACAACTCACAGGACAGTTAAGTCAGTGCATTGGTGTTTCTTGCTGTTCCAGAAATTCTTGTAGTTTATCAGGATCTTCAGATTGAATAGTTTTACCTTTATATGTGATCCGCATTATACTAGGATAATAGAGGCCATATCTTGCACCAATTTTCTGTAATTTTCATCTCATTATCAAAAATTACATTTATTTGCAGTTTCTCTTGCAGTCTGGAACTAAAAGGATCTTTGAGTCTTTATAAGATAAGTTTCTATTTTCCTTTGCAACTTTTAATATTTCCAAAACATGTTGAAAACGCAGAACACGGAAAAATTAGTGGTCTAGGTCCTGACTGACCATTTGCCCTTCTACCTGATATTCTGTGTGCCCTCTCAATTTCTAGTAGCACTTTTAGTTTAATGGGGAGTATCTTTGGTATATTCTTCTCCAAAAAGGCAACCACATTTTTTCCTTCAATACCCTCAGCCAAACCCAAAATTCTTAAATTATTTTTTCTGGATCTGTTTTCCATATCCACCATCCTTTTCTCCAGATCTTGAATAGTTTTATGAATGTTTTTAAATTGTACCTGCTCCATTTCAATTTTCCCAACTCTTGTTTCTAGTTGCCCCACACTTCTGCTTATCACATCCATCTTTTGTTCTAGGTTTGTCAGCTATTCAGTATTTGCTGCAATCATTGTTTTTATACTTCTTATTTCTTCCAGCAATTCAATCATGTCAAGGGCATCTATAGGTAAAGTAGCCTTAGAAGGAGTAGTTGGATCTGCCTTTTGCCTCTTAGCTTTTCCTCCTGTATTTGAAGTCGCCTCAACTTTGGTTTGTCTGATAGAAGTCATTCTTTAGTAGAATTATGTGTATCAGCTTTGAGGGGAAAAAAAAATTTCCACTTTAAAAATGCTCTGTAGATGCCTAGGAGTGAGAGCTCAGCAGTTACACGTCCATGCAGCTGCACCTCCAAGTTCCGGAATGAATTGACCTTAAAATTAATGAATAGAAGGCAAAACTACAGACGTACTGATACTCAGTGTCAGTGGGGATATCCCAACAGCTTTCACTCACTCTTTCTTTCATATCCCCCCTCCAGCCTTCACTCAGCTCTGTCTCTCTCATAACCACTCCCCACAGCCTTCACTCAGTCTGTATCTCTCATACTCCCGCCCCACACGCACACACAATTTGCACTCAATTTGCAATTGGATCTCTTTACTAACAATGCATGTTTATCAGCATGCTTTACTAAATCTATTCTTTAAAGTATCGTTGGCAGTGGCGTAACTAGCATATGTGACACCCGGGGCCCATCATTTTTTGGCACCCTTCCATCTGTACGAAAAACATGATTTTTAGTAACAAGCCACACGTCACACCTAGGAAAAGGCAGCCTTTTACATATGCAGTGAGCAGTACATCAATACACCCATTGTAAAACTAAACAAGCCAGACTAGTACAGATCAATCCTACACCGTCAATCCTAACAGAAAACCATGTCTTTCGAACACACAGAACACAGAAAACACCTTCGCATAGTATGGAATATGTCATCACAAACTAACCCCTCCCCTTTTACAAAATTGTAGTGTGGATTTTAGCCATGGTGATGCTCATAGAATTCTGAGCATCAGAGCTGCTACCACCACGGCTGGCGCTAAAAACCGCTCCACAGTTTTGTAAAAGGGGGGATAAAATAGAAATACATAGACAAAGGTTAAATTGAACCAGCAAGAAGCTGGACTCTGCATACAATGCAATACCACAGAAACAGTGACACATGTCTCCTAAAGCAATAAATAAATTGAAAAGTATTTTCTACCTGTCTTCTCTGGTTTCTGCTTTCCTCATCTTCTTGTAACTCTCTTCTTTCCATCCACTGTCTGCCGTCTCTCTTCCCCTATATGGCATCTTCTTTCCTTCTATGCCCCTTCCAGAAACTGTATGCCTCCCACTTCCATCTCTCCTTTGGTCTGGCATCTCCTCTCCTTCCCTCTACCACACCTCTCTTCTGCAATCCCTTTCTTCCCTCATTTTCCTTTTCAGTTTATTTTCTGCATCCATCTAGATTACGTTCTTACCTTCTCATCAATTTCCTTTTTTACTGTCTACCTACAGCTCACCACATTCTTTCCCTCTCCTCCTCCAGTATTTCCCTAATTCAATCCTTTTCCCCCATCATGTGCCTTCCTTTTATTTATTCCCTCCTTCCATCATCTGCCTTCTTCTTTCTCCTCACTTCCATCATCTGCCCCTTCTCTCTCTTTCCCCCCACTTCCATCAACTGCCCTCTTCTCTCTCCTTCTCTCCACTTCCATCATCTGTCCCTTCTCTCTCTTTCCCCCCACTTCCATCAGCATCTGCCCCCTTTCCCTCCCTACAACCCAATTCCATGCAGTATCGTTTCCCCTTATCTGTTTCCCTGCAATTCCATCAGCATCTGCCCCTTTCTCTCCATCCACCACGCTTCCATAGCACCCTGACCCCCTTTGTCACCCTTCACCATGTTTCCATAGCACCCTGACCCCCCCTTCACCCTTCACCATGTTTACATAGCATTCTGACCCCTCTTTGTCACCCTTCACCATGTTTCCATAGCACCCTGACCCCCCCTTTGTCACCCTTCACCATGTTTCCCTAGCACCCTGACTCCCCTTTCACCGTGTTTCCATAGCACCCTGACCCCCCCTTCACCATGTTTCCATAGCACCCTGAACCCCCCTTTGTCATCCTTCACCATATTTCCCTAGCACCCTGACTCCCCTTTCACCATGTTTCCATACCACCCTGACCCCCCCCCCTTTGTCACCCTCCATGCCATCCATTCCCCTTACACAAAAGCTGCGTGCTGCAATCATCACCCTAGCATGGTGGGACGCGCGCTGAGTACGGAATCGGCACTTTGTAGTCCCAGGCGCTGGGCGCGCAGCCAGCCCGCACCAACACGAACAGGTGAGAGACAGGAAGGGGAGCTGTGAGAAAGCGCATCGGTCCGAGGTCATCCCGATCCCAGTGCAGCTCGCGCCCCAAGATGAGGGACTAGTTTTTCTAGTGACATCACATCCTTCCTTCCACTGCCCTGCTCCGATTTCTAGCGTACGAATCAGGAGGATTTTTACTGTCGATTTTCACTTCCGGAGTCACCGAGTCCCGCCGAAGCCCATCGATTGGCCTGGACTGCTGCTCATCCCCACCTCTCCTCCTGATTCGCATGCTCGTCCGCTCCCCGCCATGGATTGGCCGCAGCCCTGCTGTCTCCGCTGCCCCGAAGCTTTCCCCCTGCTGCGATCTGCCATGGCAGAAATGGGAAGATCTGGCCCTGGTTTTCAGCAGCGCGGGAGGTTCCGGACCCGGCCGGCTGTGCACCCCCTTGCAGCGTGCACCCGGGGCGGACCTCCCCCCCCCGCACCCCCCTTGGTACGCCACTGATCGTTGGTTAGTTAGTTAGGTGCCATCGACTCATTTAAGTTTCTCAGCCATCCAAATGGTTTCATTTAGTTATTTCCTTCAGCTGATCTGGGTCTTGTGGTTTCTGGGCTCTCCTTGTGGCTTCCTAAAGGTCAAGCTCATGGTGTATCTAAATTTTCTTATGTCAAATTCAAATGAGACAGATGTTTTATTTCACAGCAATTCTTGTGAGGTGTGCAGTTGGTAAGAGGTTTGTACAAATACATTTTGCTTTCAACATCTAAATCTTGTCCCGGATTTTATTTGTTTTAAGAACATAAGAATTCCCATACTGGGACATACCGAAGGTCCATCAAGTAGGGGATAGTGACTGAATATTGCCACTCTAAGAGCCAGAGCTGCTTTTGCTACACCTCAATACTACTAGCAAATGAGGTGGTAACAAGTTCCTTATTCTCAACTAGTGAAACAAAAAACGAACTTGTGTGTATCTTGACTGCAACAGCAAGCTTAGGATCATATGACACCCTCAGATCTCTGCGCTGCTCAATAATCACATTGAGGCAGCAAATAGCAGATAGGCAGTTTTCTTTCATCGGCGCCATTTTTTTGATCCGTTTAACTGTGGATCAAGCTGTTCGCACCCGGACACTACGACCCTTGAAGAAGCCTTTTTAGGTGAAACGGGTCCTGTCGGGCCATTGGGTGTACGAGTCAGGCGTTTGTTTGCCACACCAGCAGCAACTAGATAAAGCTAAGTGCTGCCTTTATTTATTTATTTATTTATTTGTTTATATATTTGGTGTAATACAGTTCACCGGTAATTTGGTGCACACATTAAAAGAAGTTTCAGAATGGGACATATGACAACCCGATGAAAGAAAAACTGCCTATCTGCTATTTGCTGCCTCAATGTGATTATTGAGCAGCGCAGAGATCTGAGGGTGTCATATGATCCTAAGCTTGCTGTTGCAGTCAAGATACACACAAGTTCGTTTTTTGTTACACCTCAGTACTAGCCATATCTTATATATGTTTTTTAAAAATTAGAATCCATCTTGTAGCAGAACATAAACACAATAAATATTAATAAAACAATACAGGTGAAATTAGAGTCCTTAAAAAGTTAAGTTAATTTTATTCATGTAAGGTCAAAAAATTCTGGGATAAGTTTTATGTGATATCTAACAGCTAATAGCAGAGAAAGCAGTGGGAACAGACAATGAGCAATCCACAATAGCTAGTGGAATGAGTCAAAGCCTTGTTTATTTTAATCCAGGATGTACAATAACATGGACTGTCTACAGTGGGTCCATGTTACTGTACGTCCTGGATTAAAATAAACAAGGCTTTGACTCATACCGCTGGCTCTTGTGGATTGCATATTGTCCGTTCCCATTGCTTTCTCTACTGTTTGGTGTTTGTGGGATCTTGTCCTGTTGGACTCATCTTGTGCTGCTATATCCAACAGCTACTCAACTATTAATATTGGGTAATTCTATAAAGAATTTTAGGCACCAAGAATGGATATAAATGGCCAAAATTCTAGTATATATGCATGTATATATGCATGTATATATGCATGTATATGTGCACTTCTAGTATATATGCATGTATATGTGCATGTATATATATGCATGTATAAATGCCAATATTCTATTTACACCCACACTTCTGAATGTGTACATACATCTGGGCTGAATGTGGGTGGGATGCACAATTTGGGGGGAATTCTGTTTAGGACGCTGGTCTCAGCAGCCATCTAAGAAGTGGCTGAGAATCACAGACTGACGTCTTATACAGAATCACATCTGCCCTAACGGAGAGATGCCTAAACCCCACCTAATTGTCCTGATTCTCTAACTGGTGCCCATGTCACAGGTGCTGGTTAGAGATTTGGGTTGCCATCAGCTGATCATGGCAACGGAACCCACTGCCACGATCAGCTGAGCATCTGCAGCAGGGAACCATTCCACGAAGTCCCAAGCAGGAGGGATGCCCACTCCTTCCCACTGGAACCCCTGTACCTCCCAGATAATTCCCCCAGCAGGAGGGATGTCCATTCCCTACCTTCCACCAGAACCCCAGACACCCTCCCCCCCTCCCCCCCCGCCAGAATGGATGACCATTCCCTTCCGAAAGAACCCGCCAGAATCTTACTGGAACTTCCAAACCCCTCCAGACCCCCCAAACAGCAACATCCCCCCAGACTCTACATACATACCCCTCTAGCTTCTAGACTCCCACCCTGCACCCCAAAGCACCCCTCCCCCCATATCCGTACCTCTTTGTAGAAAGTCAGGCTGGAGGGATGCTTACACCCTCCAGTCAGTAAGCCAGCCACACTAAAATAGTGGGCCTTCCCCTTCCCAGTGCATTCTGGGATACACCGGTGAGGGGCATAAGGCTCTGGGTCAGATGCCTAAGACTTCTCCCATTGGGGTGCAGGTGCCCAATCTTTCCTGCCAGAACCTGCTGTGACCCCCCCCTCCCGAATGATTGCTAGCAGGAGAGATGCCCAATCTGTCCTGCCTGTACCTGTGAACTCCCCCAAATGATCGCAGGAGGGATACCCAGTCCCTCCTGCTCATCACCTACAACCCCCCTGAATGATCATGACAGGATGAATATCCAGTTCCTCCTGCTGACACCCCCCTCCCACAAGTTTGCCAGCAGAAGGGATGCCCAGTCCCTCCAGCCAACATCCCCACCCCCTGCAAGTTTGCCAGCAGAAGGGATGTCCTCCTGGCAACACCCCCACCATCCCAAAGGTTGCCCACCAGGACCCCCCAACCGGACCCTTCCACCCCCTATGGGGAGTTGCCCTATGTGATCTGGCCAAACAGAATCTTAGGCCGCTCCCAGTGCATCCTAGAATGAACTGGGAGATGGGCCTAAGATTCCGGTTGACCCAGGTGCCTAAGGCCTCTCCTACAGGATGCACCGGGAAGGGCAGGCCCGCCATTCTAGCGAAGGTGAGCCTGCTAGCCGGAGGCAGGTAGGAGCCATCCGTCTTCCCATCTAAAACAGGTTAAAGGGGGGTCTGGATGGGGGTAAGGGAGTCCTGGGGGGAATGGAGAGGTCTGGAGGGGTCTGGGGGGCAACCTTTGGGGGTGGGGTGGGTGTCAGCAGGAGGGACTGGGCATCCCTCCTGCCACGATGCTTACGGGGGGGGGGGAGGTCGGATTTGCTGGGCAGGAGTGACTGGGCATCTCTCCTGCTGCGATCATTTGAGGGGGGATTTGCGGGTGCCGGGCAGAAGGGAATGGATAGCCCTCCTGCCGCGATTGTTACGGGGGCAGGGGGACGGGTTGCCTGGGCTGCTGAACTGATCATGACAGCCGCAATCAGCTCAGTGGCCCGATCCGGAACTTATACCTGTTTTGACTTGGTCTAAGTCAAAATGTATAAGTTCCCTCCAAGCAACCTGTCAAACTTTTGATTGGCTGGATATGGCTGCCAGATGACTAACTTAGGCCCTCTTTTACTAAGGTGCACTAACCGATTAGCATGCGCTAATCACTAACACATGCATGTTAATCTATGGACGTGTTAGCATTTAGAGCGCGCTAATTCAATTAGTGCGTGCTAATCGGTTAGCGCACCTTAGTAAAAGAGGAGGTAAGTCTAGGTTAGCCCACATCCCGCCCACTTCCCATCCTACCCTCTCCTCCAAAAATGTCCCTTTTTACTCTGGGCGCACAGAGGCAGTGAAAAGGCTTAAGCTGATTTTAGATACGTCTAAAATCCTGTTCGATTATTAGTACTTGGACGACCTGTCTTTTTGATCATCCAAGTGCCAATTTAGAAGAGTTTTTAGATGTTTTTTAAAATTATGTACCTCATAATGTATAACCGCTCTATCAAATAACTGCTTATTAAACAACTTTCTTACTGTCCAAAAAATCAGGAAGAAAAGCTGCATCTGAATAACTCCGTCTTTAGTAACTTCCTAAAATTTAGGAAAGTTGCTGCTTTCTTTACTTCAAGAGGTAGATTGTTCCATAATACCGCACCCTGAACTGCTAACATTGTTAGTAGGAAAGGGAGAGAGAATGAAAAATGCATGATAGAAAGCTATTGAGACAATGCATGTCGCTGTGTAACTATCTGGTGGCTGGAAACTGAGTGTTGCAAGAAGTATGGCAGCAAGCGAGAGTGAATGTGATATAATCCAACACAGTATGGAACAATTGCATGAAAAAGTGTAGCAGCCAAGTGTTTAAGACAAAGCCTGACAGATCAAACATAAGAGAGAGAGAGAGAGAGAAAAAAAAAAAAAAAAAGAGAAATGAAAGGGAAAACAGTGCTTGATCGTGGCAAAACATGCATAATCAGAGAATCAACAGATTAAAGAACACCGTAAAGAGTAGGAAAGAGAGCCAAAATGAGAAATGAGGATAAACCTGCACATATTTTTCTCTCTGCAGGATTTTTTTTTTTTTTGGTATTTTATTTCTTTATTAATTTTCAATTTAAATCAAGCTAACCACTTGTACAGAAAGCAATAGTCATAATAACAAATAATCATAAGGTAATTTAACATCCAATAAAGAAACATTATTTAACTATTTATGCTCAAGTCCTCCTACTGGATCCAAGTTTTAAATTTAGCGAAAAATTAAAAATAACAGAAATTTTTTAGCAAGATGCTAAAAGCAGAAGCACTGAAAATGAGGTCTCTTAATTATATTAGGGTTCAAGATATTCCTCCATCCAGACGAGACGTTGCTACAAAAGTTGTCAATTGAGATGGTTCAAAGAATACATATTTAACAGAACGGTAACACACTATACATTTACATGGGTGTCTCAAATAAAAGGTGGCCCCCAGAGAAGTAACCCCAGGTTTCAAAAGGAGAAATTCACGGCGACGCTTCTGTGTCTCCCTTGTAAGATCAGGAAACATCTGTACTTTACAACCAAGAAAGATTTTTTGTCTATTTTTAAAGTAAAGTCTTAATAACCATGTTTTATCTAACATAAGTGCCACAGTTAGAATCAAGGTTGCTGGTGATGCCAAGTCTTTATCAGATGTCTCCAATAATTCTGAAACATTTAAAGTTTGTTGGCCCAGTTCTTTTTGTTGATTTACAGAAACTTTCATCGGCAAATAATAGACACGTGAGAATGGTGGTAACATTTCTTCTGATACTTCTAGGATTTCCATCAAATATCTCTTAAGCATTTCTCTTGGATTTACCATTTCTAATTTAGGAAAGTTAATTAGCCTTAAGTTATTACTATGAAAATTGTTCTCAAGCATTTCAACTTTCCTTCTCAAGTTGGTATTGTCTTTAATTAAAGTCTCTTGAAGTTGTTTAGATGTAATTATTTCCTTTTCAATTTTCTGAATAGATGCATCTGAATCAGACAATTATTTTCTTAAATCTTTAAGTTCTTTTGTATGTTTTATAATTTTTCCTTCCAGGTATTGAAATTTAGGCGTAGTGGACTTTACAAAACCAGCAATTAAGTCCCATAATGAATCTAAGGTTCCAACTTCAGGTTTAACCAAAGAAATTGAAGCTTGTAAAATAGTAGAGTGCTCACCATTCTGTAGAGATTCTTCGAGGCCTGTCTCCTGGATTTCGCCCCCTTGTAAAGTTGGATTCTCCTCAGGTATATTTGTTAGAGCTCCTTGAGTATGAGCCCCAACCTCCAAACCTTCTCCCAGATTTAATCTTGCCTCTGAGGGAGAGAACGCCACTGACTCCGAAGTTTCCCCGCCCCTGGGAGAACTGGTAACCTGAGGTTGTGGGGGCGGCGCCCTTGCATCGGGGCTCAGCGTAACATCGTGCCCTGGAGGAACAACTACGGGTTCGCCTCCCTGTGTCCTCAGCTGGCCGCCTTCCGACGCCCGGGAAACCTCCTGCACTCGCCTCGAAAGCCGTTCATTGTTGCCCAGAGAGGGAACCTCGGGACGCCGCGAGACAGCAGCAGTGTTCCGTCCTCTTCTCTTAGGCATAATTGTGAGTAACCAAAAAACCCTTTTCAGGGTTCAATAGTAAAGAAATTCTTTAATTTGTGAACAAGCCCGACGTGAGCAGCTCAGCGCGTCTAGCTTGAAGCAGCCATCTTGGATCTCTCTCTGCAGGATTTGATAGATTGTCAAAGTTTACTTTTAAATTGAAAATTACTCCATAGTTAACACTTGATTGATTGATTGATTGGTGATTTATTAACCACTTTTATGAAGAGATTCACCCAAGGCAGTGTTCCGCAGGTACAGTTTAACATAAAATTAACAATTTTGTTAACACATTTGGGATTTTTTTTTAGATTAATATCTTTATTGAAAATTTAGATGAGTACAATGTTTAAATTTATACTTAATGTTAAAAATAATGTTAGAAATTAAGCCAATCCAAGGATAAGCTATCATAAAACTGAAATAAATGACATTTTATGACAGGTGACAATCTTCAAAACAAAGACTAGATTACTGATAGAATTATTTTAACTGCTACCTAACCGGAAGGTTCTAAGTCACTTAGATTACAACATATGGTGGAATACAAGTGTGTTTATATGCTAAATTTGAAAGAGACAGCCAATGATGAAGCACCATGTAGAAAAATACTTGATATACAATAAGTGGGACAGCCAATGATGAGGAACGCAGGGAAAGGGGGGACATGATTGAGACATTTAAATACATCACAGGGCGTGTCGAAGGAGAAGACGACATCTTCATTCTCAAAGGACCCTCGGTTACAAGGGGACACCCGCTCAAACTCAGAGGAGGGAAATTTAATGGTGACACCAGGAAGTATTTCTTCACAGAAAGAGTAGTAGGACATTGGAACAAGCTTCCAGTGCAGGTGATCAAGGCCACCAGCGTGCTTGACTTTAAGAATAAATGGGACATCCACGTGGGATCCTTACGAGGGTCGAAATAAGGAACTACATTAGCACTCAGACTTAATGGGGGGGGGGGGGGTCAGTAGAGTGGGCAGACTTGATGGGCTATAGCCCTTTTCTGCCGTCATCTTTCTATGTTTCTATGTTTCTATGAGGCACCATGTAAATCTTCCCGCAGTTTTTTGAGTAATCACACAGCGGTGGAGTGGTGGGGCTGAGGCGTCCTTTAAGACACAGTGTGGGGTAGATTTATACCCAAACATATTTACATCCAGATCCTTATAAATGTATATGGAAATTTGAAAGAGGAGCAGCTGAAAGAAATGGTTTGTTATATAATTTTGAATCCTTTGGGCACTTTCAAAAGATTATTGTTCAGTTACTTGAGGTCGCTCTACAACATCTTCAATTGTACAACTGTATATCACTATGCACCTCCCCCCCCTTATCAAACTGTGACAAAATCTCTTATATTCATTCAATTCTTTGATAAAAGGGGACATATATATGAATTAAAGCTGTACAGTATATCTGGGTTATGCTGATTAGCATTTGTTTAAAACTCCTGCTGAGTTATTTAAATAGTCCATATTTCATCAGTATTGTTAAGGGGAAAGTCTATAAATGGTGCAAACCTCCTACCATTTTCGTCGCCTTCCTCTGGACTGTTTCAAGTCTTTCTTATGTCCTTATGTCCACAACTGAACACAATTTTCCAAGTGGGGCCTCACCAATGATCTGCACAGGGGCATCAACACCTTCTTCTACTGGTCCCATCTCTCTCTATACAGCCTAGCATCCTAGCATATCAGCCGCTCACCTCCCAGCACATAAGGCTCCTTCCTATTTCTAATCCCCAAATGCATTACTCTGCATTTCTTTGCATTGAATTTTAGTTGCCAGATATTAGACCATTCCTCTAACTTTTGCACATCCTTTTTCATGTTTTCTACTCCCTCCTCAGTGTGTACTCTGTTACAAATCTTGGTATGATCTGCAAAAAGGCAAACCTTTCCTTCTAACCCTTCAGCAATGTCACTCACAAATGTATTGAACAGGATCGGCCCAAACACCGAATCTACTACTCGCTTTTCCTTCCTCCGAGTGAATTCCATTAACCACCACCCTCTGGCATTTGTCAACCAGTTTCTAATCCAGTTCACCATTTTGGGTCCTAACTTCAGCCCGTCATGTTTGTTCAAGAGCCTTCTATGAGGAACCATGTCAAAGGCTTTGCTGAAATCTAAGTAAATTACATCTAGCATATGTCCTTGATCCAATTCTCTGGACACCCAATCAAAAAAATTCAATCAAATTCGTTTGGCATGATTTACCTTTAGTAAAACCATGTTGCCTTGGATTCTGTAACCCATTAGATTCTAGGAATTTCACTATCCTTTCTTTCAGCAACACTTCCTTTATTTTTCCAATAACCAAAGTGTAATTTCCCGCTTCATCTCTACAACCACTTATGTGAATAGGGATCAGATCCTCTCTTCTTCAATCCCAGGAACCACTCCTGTCTCCAAAAATTTGTTGAACAAATCTTTACTAGGACCCACCAGAACCTCTCTGAGCTCCCTAAGTATCCTGGGATGGATCCTGTCCGGTTCCATTATTTTGTCCACCTTCAATTTTTTAAGTTGTTCATAAACACTTACCTCCGTGAACAGCGCAGAATCTACTCCATTTTCATGTGTAACTTTGCCAGACAATCTCGGTCCTTCTCCAGGATTTTCTTCTGTGAACACAGAACAGAAGTATTTGATTTGCAGGTTTGCTTTTTCCTTATCACTTTCCACATAGCAGTTCATAGCATCTTTTAGTTTCACAATTCCATTTTTCATTTTCCTCCTTTCACTAATATATCAGAAAAAAATTTTGTCTCCATTTTTTACATTTTTAGCCATTTGCTCTTCTGCTTTCGCCAGATGTATCTCTCTCTTGACTTCTTTCAGTTTCACCTGTTAGCCCTTTCTATACTCCTCTTTTTGGTTATTTTTAAAAAATATTTCAGGAATGACAAATCTTTTACCTTTATTTTCTCCACCACTAGTTTGGAGAACCATATCGGTATCCTTTTTCTCTTGTTTTTATTTATTTTCTTCACATAAAAGTCAATAGCCATTTTTATTGCTCCTTTCTGCTTAGATCACTGATTTTTCACTTCTCTTATGTCCTCCTTCCTAACGGCTCTTCAGGTACTCTCCCATTTTACTAAAGTCTGTACATTTGAAATCTAGGACTTTGAGTTTTGTGTGGCTGCTCTTCACTTTAGTTGTTTTATCAAACCAAACTGTTTGATGATCACTACTTCCCAGGTGGGCACCCACTCGACCATTAGAGATACTCTCTCTATTTGTGAGGACTAGATCCAATATCGCTTTTTCCCTCATGGGTTCCATCACCATTTGTCTTAGTAGAGCCTCTTGAAAGGCATCCACAATCTCCCTACTTCTTTCCGATTCCACAGACGGAACATTCCAGTCCACATCCGGCAGGTTGAAATCTCCTAACAGCAGCACCTCCTCTTTCCTTCCAAACTTTTGGATATCCACAATCAGATCCTTATCAATTTGCTGCGATTGAGTCGGAGTTCTGTAGACTACACCCATGTAGATAAAAGTTCCATCTTCTCTTTTCAGAGCGATCCATATCGCTTCTTCCTCTCCCCAGGTCCCTTGCATTTCGATCGCTTGGATATAGAGCTACTCCTCCACCTTTTTGACCATCTCTGTCTTTCCTAAAAAGATTATATCCTGGTATGTTTGCATCCCATCCATGGGATTCACTGAACCATGTCTCTGATAGCAACAATGTCCAGGTCTGCCTCTAACATCAGAGCTTTCAGATCAAGAACTTTGTTGCTTAGACTGCGAGCGTTTGTGGTCATTGCTTTCCAGCTATTTTTTAGTGGTAATCTCCTTTTTTGTATATTTTTTTGTTTCGTTTCGCTTCCTGTTGCATTGCTAAGAAGTGGTAAACACACTGTCTTCCATAGCCAAGAAGCTTTCCCTCTGCTACTGCTTCCTGTTCCCACTTAGGCATGAAGCAGTAGCAGAGGGAAAGATTCTGGGCCGTCGAAGGCAGCGTGTTTACTTCTCTCACACTGCTAGCAGTCCAAAGAGTACAAGAGTGGAGGAGGAATGCAGGGGGGATCATGGGGGAGGGGGGGGTTTCATTAGATAAATACTGGACTGTGGGGATGGAGAGAAAAAAAAAAGAGATGCCAGATATCCAGGGGAGTACAGAGATGCCAGACTATGGTAGGGAGTAGGAGGAGGGAATGAGAGAAGAGGAGATACCATACCACAAGAAGGGAGAAAGGGGAGAAATGTCAGACTACTAAAGAGAGAGGGAAGGAGAGGGAGATGCCAGACCAATGAAGAAAGTTGAATATTAAAAGTTAATGACATAGATGGGTGTAGGGCAGAACGTGAAGGAGGAGAGAAAAACAGCAAATGGATAAGAAGGCCCTGGAAACACTGTTAAAGCACAGACAAAATGAAGTTCAGCCAGGGATTGTGAAAAGCTGATTAGAAAAATAAAATCACTAGACAACAAAGGTAGGAAAAATGGTTTTATTTTTAATTTAGAGATTGAAATATTGCAGTTCTGAGAATTTACATCAGCTGTCTATATTTTGCACTGTTCAGGAAGAAATGCATTTGTTTTTATTTCTCTGGTGTTGTACCACATGCAGAATCTTGCATCTTAGGGTTTCATTTGTGTACATTACGACTTTTAGTTTGTGGTCCTGTATTTGCATAACTTTTATCTGTGTTCTGCATGTGCAACCAAGGCCAGGTGTTCCGGTAGGAATGAATGTTGAGAAGTGCTATACAGCGAGCTTTGTGTAGTTAAATTTTGTGGTTAATCATTATGCATTGTTAATAAGATTATAATGTGTGTATGTTTAAAAAATGAACGGAAAAATGGCATTACAATTAGTACTATTATTATGGGGGCTGGGTCAGGGGCAGAGTTTGGGTGGGGTCTGGGATGGAGCTTGGGCAGGGTCTGAGGTGGAGCTTGGGCACCCCCAATCATTTTGGAAAGTTGGCTCCTATGATCTTGATTACTTAGCCAGCTGAATAACTCAATTTCTAAGACTAGGTCCCTTTTCTCAGATTATGAAACAATTATTCATGGCTAGCTGACCAAGTCACACAGTATAGCCACTAACCGATCTCCGGCTGAATATATTTAGCCAGCCAAACACTATTTAACCATCAGGGAACTGTTTCAGGTCAGTGAAATAGTGCTGAATATCAGAGGATCCCCTTGCATCTACATACTTAGGCATTTGTACACATAGTTTATAGAACACCACTGAGCTCTCTGCTAGTACTTACATGTGATGTTTACCTGTACATTCACCCACTAAAATGATGGTATTCTATATATTTAAACACATATAAGGCCCTTAAATTTAGGCACCCTGTTATAAAATGTGGTGATGACTCAGGTTATATATTTAGCTGAGATATTCAGCCACTATCCATATAGCAGGGTGGTCTCCAGTACTATCTGTATAGAATAAAGGCAATTCTCTAGCTCTAATTAGGTGCTGAAGGACACAAGGAAGGAACCTATTCTATAAGATAACCGAGGTGCCTAACTTTCATTATAGAACATGGGTGTCAAACTCAATCATATAAGGGGCTGAAATCTAAAACATAGGCTAAGTCGCGGACTGAATTTTTTATTAAGATACTTAGGACTCCTTTTATTAAGGTACACCAACCGATTTAGCGTGCACTAAATGCACACCTTAATGAAAGGACCCCTCAGTCTTAGTAGAAGTATAGGGTTACAACCTCTCCAACCCCACGCCGGCTCTGTGATGTAAACAAAATAAATAAAAAAGACTTTTCCTTTCTCTTTTAGGTCCTAGTTCATGCCTGCTGTCTAACACCAGCTCTGGCAGGATACACATTTCAAATCTTACATATTGTCATCACAAAACAGAAAATAAAATTATTTTTTCTACCTTTTGTTGCATTATTCAAATAATGTTGTGGTCCCAGGCTCTGGTTGTCTTTTGATAGCTCGCTTGCCAGGGTCTCCTTCTTTCTTCTTCCATACCTTTCCCCGGAGGTCTGGCATCTTTCCTTTTAGCTCGAAATTTGGCCCTCTGTTCCTTCCCTCCCTCCATCCCGGCTTCCCGGTCTCACATTAAAGCTGCCTGCAGAGGATTGCCGGTCAGCTGTAGCAATTCTAGTAGGCTGCCGTTGGCCTCCGCAACACGTTCCCTCTGCCGCGGTCCCGCCCTTCCTCTAATGTACGGGACGCTGCTACTGCCGACCAGGGATCCTCTGCAGGCTGCTTTAATGCGAGACCGGGAAGCTGTGTGAACCTACAACTGATGCGGTAAAAAAAATTCCTACCGATGTGGCAGCTTAAGCGTAAATTTGTAACTGTGTGGTGGGCCAAATTTTATTACACCACGAGCCAGAGTTTGATATGTCTGTTATAGAACATTAGTGTAACTGGCTATTAATACATCTAGGGGCCCATATTCAGACCAAGGTAGTCAGCCTGGGTATTTAAGGCCAGACCATTTCTGGTGACCAGCATTGAATATCCATGTGTTTTATTGAACAATTTAAATTCAATCAGCCAAGCCGATACTCAGCGCTGGCCAATTAGGTTTAAACCAGCAACAAATATTCTAACTATTTCGGTGACCTAATTTGGCCACCAAACTTAGCCGGCAATGTGCTATCACCAGATCATGTGATATAATCAGCTACACCCTACGCACTAATCGGCAATATTCAGCAGGAGATAAGCAGCTGTCTCCTGCCGAATATTGCCGGATAGGTGGTTAAGTGCCATTTAACCAGCCTCAAGCTAGTCTTAACAGGTTAAATGGTTTTAAATATTGGATGGCCACAATTTAGGTGCTTGAAATTATGCTAGCCATAGAGCTGGTGTAAGTGCGAGTGTCTAAGAGACTTGTGCAACAAATAGGGTCCAATATTCAGCGATATGTAGCTAGTTAGGAATGGCTCCCGGCCGGCTATCTTCTGCTGAATATCCCTCTCTACAGATTGGCCAGTGACTGGCTGTATTGTGTGACACAGTTGGTCACCATCAACATTCAGTGGATGGGCAACTGAGGCTAGCACCTAGATAGTCCTATCTAAAAAGCAGGTTTATCTTTCACCGCTTTGCCTTACCTGGCCAGTCAGTGAATAGCGACTTAGTCAGCCAAGTCTTCAGTAACAAACTTTGACCAATATATTAAATTCCATTGAATATCTGGGATCACTGTGGACCACAGGAGACAGACAGCTATCTCCCACAGTCTGAATATTGGGGGCTGGGGTGGGGGGAAGGGTGGTTAGTGTTCAGTAAGTTACATGCATAAGTCAGAGCCCTGCCTCTTTCCAGCCCACGCTCTAGTCCTACATATGTCTTCCTTGCAAATATGTGTTATGTAAGTTAAGCAGTGATTTGCAGAACAGCAAATAGGTGCCATGCTAGCATTTACACGTGGAAGAGGTCACAAGAGGGCACGAACTCAAACTCAGAGGAGGGAACTTTAATGGTGACACCAGGAAGTACTTCTTCACAGAAAGGGTGGTGGATCACTGGAACAAACTTCCGATGCAGGTGATCAAGGCCACCAGCGTGCTCGACTTTAAGAATAAATGGGACATCCACGTAGGATCACTACGAGGGTCGAGCTAAAGAACTAAGTCATTAGCACCCAGACTTAATGGGGTGGGTCAGTAGAGTGGGCAGACTTGATGGGCTGTAGCCCTTTTCTGCCGTCATCTTTCTATGTTTCTATGTTTCTATGTTTCTAAGAGTGCACAGATGCAGAAAATGTTCGTATCCTGAAAACCTGACTGGTTTGGTGTGATCCGAGGGCTGGATTGAGAACCCCTGCCTTAGTCTATTGGCTTGTCAAAATCTTCCACAGAAATGGACTCCTAAACCACATGGGGCATTTGACAAATAAGTCATTTCTTACCAAAAACTTCTACAGCAATGATTCCCTACCTTTTCTATACCCTACACCCCTAGGAATTGTTTGATTAATGCTCACACCCGTTACAAAAGTAATATCGCATTCACCTACTACCACTGCTCATGGCACACTTGCAGCTGGCTGAGTGATGACTCGTGGCTCGTCATTAAGGCACACAAGCCACTCTGTCGCATCCCTTGAAATTCCATCTTGTACCCCAGGTTAGGAACCCCTGTTCTACAACATAAGCCACACAGGTCATGACTAAGGAGAGGAAGGAGAATGTATTGTTCTGTTTGTTTTCTTTGAGGATGACACCTTATATTCCTGTTGAAGCCATTAGCTTGTTTTGGCATTTCATGAAGACATTTCTAACATATTGCCTACCTAATTCTTGTGCGCAGTGCTTCAAAATTTTCCATGAGCAATATGTTCACGAGGCATGTCTCTTTTCAATGCATCACTAATGCTTCTGTTTCTCTGACTGCAGTGTCTGTTAGCAGCATAAAGAAAACAAGGTCTCTGAAAGCTGGATTTTGCTCTGGCTGGCTGTCTTCATTTGCTTTGGCTTTCGATATAGACAGATCAATTGCAGATAATTTACCCCAGTCTCTGTTAGCCTGTAATTGTGTTAGTGGTGTCGTATTGAAATAGAGTTCTGAATCCAGCAGCCCAGCTAAAACTGTTGAGGATACACACGGGTCACATGTGCATAGAGTAAATTTAGATTTGAAAGCATTAAAAAGCAGATTACAGGACAAATTGGGTAATATAAAACTCAAATGCACACAAAATGGCTTTCTAGAGAAATAACCTATATAATAATACTGTATGCTAAGAGGCACACAGAGACACTGAAAGGAAAACATTTCAAAAAATACAATGGAAACCAGGGAGCGGAAATTCATTAAGCTGCCAAAAATATAATGACTTAAACAAAAACCTACAAACATTTGGGCTGGTGCTTTAAAAGTTAGTTGAGATTTAAAGGTTGCAAGTCTTTAGATCAGGACAGAGGGCTATATTCACTAAGCAAATCGATCGTGTACCGATCGGTATGCATCCCTTTGTGACCCGATTTCCCTCTGACCCGATTCACTGACCTCTGTCCCATTCTCCGATCCGCGCATGCAAATGAGGGGGAACAGCATTCAAATGTAGGCAGGCAGTGATTCACTGGGCTGGCCGATTAACAAACAAGCAACTGCTGGGGACCAGTCATTCACATTGTTTCTGACTGCATCTCCTGCTGTCTGCCCCGACTTTCCTGCTCTCTCTGCCCCGACTTTCCAGCTCTCTCTGCCCCGACTTTCCAGCTCTCTCTGCCCTGACTTTCCAGCTCTTTCTGCCCCGACTCTCCTGCTCTCTGCCCCTAGCGCTGCCCTGCTTCTGCCATGGCCTTCCCCCGCAGTGCGAGCCCGTGGTTTTAACCCGTGGGTTTAAAGCGGGTTAAAACCACGGGCTCATTGGCTCACTAAAAAAGTAAAAGTAAAGTTTAAAAAAAAAGGTTGCTGATCTTTGACCCATGCGCAGACCATCTACAGATGGTCTGCACATGCGTGGGGATTGCTATAAAGCGATATGGGCAGTCGGTTGGGGGCTTGATTCTGATCGCCCTCATTTGCATGAGGGCGATTTGTGAATCAGCCCCCCTGGACACGGATCAGATCGCTCATGGATCGGATCCGATCCATGCCCTTAGTGATCCAGGCCATAGTATTTTGTTCTACTTGGTCCCCTTTCTTGAATTATGGCACAAATATTCGTGGCTAGCTGACTAAAATCACACAACATAACCACTAATCGATCTCCGGTTGAATATTAGCGGTCAGCCAGCCAAACGCTATTTAACCATCCGGGAACTGTTTCAGGCCAGTGAAATAGTGCTGAATATCAGAGGATTCCCTTGTTAGCTTCTTTTTCAGAACAGATTTAAAAAAAAAAAAAAATTTTAAGCGACCTGCATGCACTTTGTGAGTATAATTTTATGAAGGATTTTTTTTCCCTGCATAAACTCTGTTCTATATGCATTAAAGACTAATAAAATTACCTTGTGTGTAAAAGCATGATCTTGAAAAGACATTGTGTGAAGGTGGGTTTGGGGACAGAGTTTGGATGGAGCCTGGACAGAATTAAAAAACTCACGTATATTGTTAACTGAAAGCTTCTATACCGTTACTAATGACTTGGGAGTCAGTTCAGAGCGGTATACATGAGCTTCTCTAATGGTGTTACAATACATGGTAATACAATAGATCAGTGTATCGCAGCACAGTAGTGTGCCACGGCGAGATTCCAAGTGTGCCGTGAGACGCATGTTCTATAGGCAAGTCAGCCGACGCCAGTGCCTCTCCTGCTCTCCGCACCTCCCCACTGGCATAGTTATTTCAAGGTTAACAAGCTCAGGGCCCCATCTGGAGGTCCTTCCCCGTATGCATGGATGTCGACGTGATGACATCATCGCATCAACATCTGTGCATGCAAGGAGACCCTCCAACCGTGCCCTCCCCCCCCCCCCCCCCCCCAAGTTCAGTGTGCTGCGGCTTGGAAAAGTTTACAAGACACTGCAATAGACGGTATTCACTGACGGTTTAGTATAGGTTATAAAATACACAACCACATGCATATTTCTCCTGAGCTGCTTTAAATGTGAGTAGCTGAATTTTAGCCACTGCTCCGGCAGGCTTTGTGAGGCTATTTTGTAAAGGTGCAAAGGTATCTCTGTGTCTTTATAAAAGAATTCCACAATAAGCACTTGCTTGGCCTCTGAACCTAGACAACCTATTATACTGTAAATTGCCATCTGTATGCCTGGATAACTGGTAAAAATGATTAATTTATTTACTAAATCATCTAGATTTCTAGGAGATGGGTTGTTTTTTTTTTGTTTTGTTTTTTTAAGAATTACCCACCATTTTCATCTGTAAAAATGTTTGCACTAACTAAACAGTGAGGTGCCCAAATTATTGTAAGGTATATGCAAAGCCTGTCTGTTGGTGGAGTTCCCAGCATGTTCAAATATTAATCAGAAAAACTCTTTACCACATGATTAGTATACTGAATCTACATATAGAGGCTCATTTTCAAAGCAGTTAAACACACAAAGTATCACAATAACCTATGGTACTTTGTGTGTTTAAATGCTTTGAAAATGAGCTCCATAGCCTTCTAATATTATTGCAGTCAGTGGAATGTAACTTACAAACTGTGTGCCAGGTTCACCTACCTGCCTTGTCTCAGGTACATACTTTGCTCCGTTGCCACAGTATCACAGAGATTGTACTCAAGCACCATGGCAGAGCTGCCAAGGGGGTCGACCCACTCTGAGAGATTTTGGTTCCACCTCTGCCCATTGCTCTACCCAGCACCATCCCTGGCATAGGCAATTGGGACCAGAGACAGAAAAAGTGGCTTCCCCATCCCACGATGGCAGGAAAAAGTCTTCATGAAATGTAATCTCCTGCTGCCATGGGATGTGGACTCCGCTCAGTGAGAGACTGCCGTTGCCTGGGCAAGAGTCTCTCTTATCTGGTAAACTGGCTTTGAATATTGATTGCAAAATGAAATTATGAAACAATTTTTTGCTCTTTTAGATATTTATATAATAAGAATGTTTTCAGATATTCATAAAAGAAATATAAGAAGATTGGGACCTGTATTGGTAAGTTCATTCTAGATTTTACTAGTTTGGAATGTAAAAGAACTATCCCACAATCATTTAAAATGAATAGCCCTAGGCAGGGTGTCAAAGTCCCTCCTTGAGGGCCGCAATCCAGTCAGGTTTTCAGGATTTCCTCAATCAATATGCATGAGATCTATTAGCATACAATGAAAGCAGTGCATGCAAATAGATCTCATGCATATTCATTGGGGAAATCCTGAAAACCTGACTGGATTGCGGCCCTCGAGAAGGGACTTTGACACCTCTGGCCTTAGGTGAGGGGAAGCTCAAAATTCAAGAAGCTTCTTACAACATGGCATGACATAAATTCATAAAAATATTTTCAAACCAGAGCATTCATAATCTTAAAGGCTGAACATGATATTGCAACCCTGTTCCCACTGGAAACAATTCAGGCTGCCAGCTATGCTTTTTGGGTTGATACCTGGACCAGGATCCATAAAATCCCCACAATCAGATTGGCTAGGGCAGCGGTCGCTAATGTTTTTCATGTAAAGGGGCACAATGTGAACACAAGAAAGCTTTGAAAGCCACCAAAAGATTTCAAGCTTACACATACTATTAATTTTGTAAACCACTTTGACCTGCTTCATCAAACTGGGTATTAAAAATTAATAGTAATATTGATTCTACAACACTTCAAGGATATATTTTAAAAACTCAGTTTATATTGGATTGCCAACAGAAGCAAATTCCTTAAATGAAACATCACTTAGTAACACACTTAGATTTTTTTGCCGTTACTATATCTCATGGGCAAGATTGAAATTAACGCATTTACAGAATTTGAAGAGCATTTCAGCCAACTGTTTGAGGGCGGCAATGGAGGACTTCAAGGGGCCATGCATTGGAGACCACAGCTCTAGGGTTTCATCGGAAACCTTGGAGCCGACACCTTAAAACCAGCCACTAGATGTTGTTAGTAGCCAATGAATGGTAATCCTTCCTTCAGAGACTGTGAGCAATGCTTCTGCATTGTGAGACTCAAAGGTGAAGGGGAGAAATATGTAGAAGATGATAAAGAAAAGGCTGAATTGCTTAACAAACATTTCTGTTCTGTGTTCACGGCTGAAGTGCGGGAAGCAGGACCACAGAAGATAAACGTGAATAGGGATGGAGAAGTGGTAGACCCTGATCGATTTTCGGAGGGTTCTGTTCGTAAGGAGCTAGCTAAAATAAAAGTAGGCAAAGTGATGGGGCCGGATGGTGCTTAGCGCTATTCCATAAACCTCTCTGGAGTTAGGTGAGGTTTATAGATTCACATGTAGTTCCTGTCCATGTGATTAACATTATGGCACAGGTATTTCTGCCAATGAAAACTAGACCTAGAACATAAGAACATACTGGGACAGAGCTTTCTGCCAATGAAAACTAGACCTAGAACATAAGAATATACTGGGACAGAGTTTTCTGCCAATGAAAACTAGACCTAGAACATAAGAACATACTGGGACAGAGTTTTCTGCCAATGAAAACTAGACCTAGAACATAAGAACATACTGGGACAGAGTTTTCTGCCAATGAAAACTAGACCTAGAACATAAGAACATACTGGGACAGAGTTTTCTGCCAATGAAAACTAGACCTAGAACATAAGAACATACTGGGACAGAGCTTTCTGCCAATGAAAACTAGACCTAGAACATAAGAACATACTGGGACAGAGTTTTCTGCCAATGAAAACTAGACCTAGAACATAATTGCCATACTGGGACAGAGCAAAGGTCCGTCAAGCCCAGTATCCTGTTTCCTACAATAGCCAACCCAGGTTCCAAACACCTAGCTAGATCCCAAGTAACAAAACAGATTCTATGCTGCTTATCCTAGGAATAAGCAGTGGATTTCCCCAAGTCATCTCAATAATGGCCTATGGACTTCTCTTTTAGGAAATTATCCAAACCTTTTTTAAACACCGCTAAGCTAACTGATTTTACCACATTCTCTGGCAACGAATTCCAGAGTTTAATTACCTGTATCTAAGTTGTGTGAGATGAGTATATTCTATAACAGTGCACCTACAACCATGACTCACCCAGTCTCAGATATTAGAATTTACACATGCTACTTTATAGAATGCACTTAGAAAGTTGTGTGTGTAAATTAGTTCCAATAATTTCTTGTTGGTGGGCAATTATCAGTACTGGTTGGCTTATTAATCAATTAAGTTGCACATGTGGACAAATTTGTGCATGCAACTCAAAGCACCATATAAAACCCATATAGAAACATGATGGCAAATAAAGGCCAAATGACCCATCTAGTCTGCCCATCCGCAGTAACCATTATCTCTTCCCATGCCTTCTAGAATTCAGACACTGCCTCTGTTTCCACCACTTCTTCCAGGAAACTGTTCCACGCATCTACCATCCTTTCCATAAAAAAGTATTTCCTTAGATTACTCCTGAGCCTATCACCTCTTAACTTCATCCTTTGCCTTCTTTTTTTTTTTTTTTTGTAAATCTTTATTAAATCTCCAAACTACCATAGTGCAAGCAAACAATTTCAATATACATAAGATTACATGAAATGCACATTAAACTTATAGACATTAATGTACAATTATGTCCTCCCACCACACATCAAATAATCAGAAAAAGTACATACCTACAGGAAACCCTCCATATATTCCCCGAATGAAATTCCAATACAAAACCCTCCCCCTCCCACCCACCCTGGATGTGTATGCTTAAGGTTCGATAAAATAAAATCGGTTATCATCCCTTACAGAATGTCACCTCTTAACTTCATCCTATGCCTTCTCATTCCAGAGCTTCCTTTTAGAGAATGACACGGTGACAAAATTCATCACCGTTCCTGTCCCCGCGGATAACCGCGGGAAACCATCTTCATGTCATTCTTTAAGGAGAGAGGGAAGAATCAGAGTATGAATGGCCACAACCACTGACCCACAAGCTTTGCTTTGAAGAATGCTGGTGTAGAAGAACTGAGGCTGAAATAGACACTACAGAATGACAGTCTCTGGTATCCAGAGCAGATATTGTGATGTCATAATGCCTCATTCCACCAGTGCCTAAGAGCCAATCACATCAGTGATGTCACAATGGCTTCATTATCCTTGGCTCCCATAAGAATCAGAGTATGAATGGCCACAACCACTGACCCACAAGCTTTGCTTTGAAGAATGCTGGTGTAGAAGGACTGAGGTTGAAATAGACACTAGAAAATGACATGGGATTATTTCCCACGGGGATGGAAACGATGATGAATTTTGTCACCGTGTCATTCTCTACTTCCTTTCAAATGAAAGAGACTAGACTCATGCACATTTGTGCCACTTAGGTATTTAAATGTCTCTATCATATCTCTCCTCTCCCACCTTTCCTCCAAAGTATACATATTGATAAAGTTACCAGATTTCTGCCCCAGGCAGATGCCCTACCCCCCAGGCCTGCCCAGTTCTGCTCTGCCCCATTCTTTCCAAGTCATGCCCCATTCTGCCCACAGCCCCTCCTCCTCAACATGTTCGCTTGTTGGGAGGGAGTCTGCATATGTGCTAGTGTGATGTGATGACATCACACTCATGCGCGCATGTATGTGATGTCACCGTGTTGCATCTGCACATGCACAGATGCCATCCCAACGCCGCTGCTGGAAGCTTTTCAAAACCCAAACAAAGTGCAGGGTTTTGAAAAGCCTTCCAGAACCTCGGACATGTCATCGACAAGGAGGAAATGTCTGGTAACCCTACATACTGAGATCTTTAAGTCTATCCCCAAGGCAGGATTAATTCGTCGAGGGCCCCTAGGCACACAAGTACACTGGACCCCCATGCCCCGCCCCACCCCACCATGCGCCCAGGCGGAAACAGGAAGCTGCGTCAGAGGGAAGCTTTGGGCAAGCAGCACCGCTTGCTCAATTACAGCTCCCGTTGCCTTTCTTACCGGCGTTGCTTGCTTGTCTTACTTTCCATCGATGGGGGGGGGGGGGAGGGAGGGGAGGGCACATTGCCAATCGATGCTGGAGGGACCCATCGCCGTTTGGAAAAAGCAATGTTGATGCCTCTCCTAATGCTTCATATCCACTAGGTCCACAGCCCCTCGCACTGCTTATCCCAGGGGCTTCTCTTAAAAGCCTGTGAATGTATCTTACACTGCAGGCATTGCAAAAGGACTGAATGCTATAGAGCGATGCCTCTCAAACTTTTTTAGCTTTGGCACACTAAACAGAGCAAATGTTTTTCACGGTACTTTATAATTGAAATTATAAAATTGCAAAAACCAATAAAATTAAATTTGAGAGTTATTTATTTAAAGTTCTTTAAACTATGTATGAGTAATTGTAACAACAGTGAAACTAACATAGATAGAATTGATAATGCAATGGATGTGCTTGTTTTTGAATGCAAATTAACTCAAAAAGATAGTTCGATAGTTGACAAGGAAACACACATTTCATCATCCACCAACTGCTGTCATTCTCTTTTTTTCGATTTAATTTCTGTCAGAACTGAAAATCCAAATTCACAAAGATAAGAAGATCCAAACAGTAACAATCCCTTGATTGCTTTGCTGCTCAAATTAGAAAAACTACTGCATAAAAAAATAAAACTAAAATCATTTGCCATTTAGTCCTTGAAAACTATCCCGTCCAAAATGATGCTTGTCTGGGCGGTTGTATTCTTACGCACACATTAACAGACTCTTGCGTACGCGACGTACATGTCATCTATTCTCGTGTATACTTATGAAGGGAATTTTTTTAATTAAAGTAAAATTCTGGAATCTCTTCAGGGCACACCACTGTGCTTTGGCACACAGTTTGAGATGCACTGCTATAGAGTATCGAGGACACAGCCAGGCAAAGTGGCCGGGACCAGGCAGCATCAATGGGCAGAACACAGTCTGATGTGCAGCACGAGATTTAAAAGACCGTTACTACTGGACCATGAAACCAAGAAAGTGAAGGAGGCTGGAGAAAACCAGGAATTGAGGATCTGATTTTGTAGTTGGAATTTAGAGTAAATTTGGCTGTCAGTCCTGAGCACTCACAGCCAGAATGTTTTTGTAATGAGATTAAGCTAATGTTACACCTGATACTCAGGGCTCCTTTTACGAAGGTGCGCACCGGATTAGTGCACACTAGCTGAAAAACTACCGCCTGCTCAAGAGGAGGTGGTAGCGGCTAGTGCGCGTGGCATTTTAGCATGCGCTATTCCGCACGTTAAGGCGTAAAAGGAGCCCTTAGAGTAGTATCAACCTCTGTCTCTCTATATTCTGGATTTGGAGCTACATGAAATACCAAAAGAACCATAGTCCATAGGAGTTGCTCCTGAAATGCCATCACAAACTACCAAGAAAAGGTTAAACTCAGGAAGAAAGATAGGAAGGTGAATTCAAGTCAAAGGCAGATAAATAGTTCTTCAGGAAAAAAAAGGTATCAGTATCAAAAACAAACAAGCACCCCCCCCCTTGCACACACCCACACCCACACCCACACCAAGGACTTTATGACCAGGGGAAATTAATGAAATCCATTCTAATCATTCCTTGAGCCACTCATACATCTGCTGGGGGAGTCTGCCCAGATGCTCCAGATTTCTGAAGATAAAAATGATTCACTGAGTTTGGCATCTGGATTCTGCAGCTAAACTTTATCAGAGAAAAAAAAAAAGGAGGGAGGGAGGGAAAGCATGTAAGGTCAGAAGTTTATTAACAGTTCATTGCTCATTTTGACTTTAACAAAATATCTTGATTTATTACGTGCCTTTTCCAAACTGAAGCTCAAGGCACGTTGTATTCAGATGCATGAGGTATTTTCTTGCCCAAATGTATTTATTCATTGGGATTTATTAATTGCCTTTGTGAAGAGATTCATCCAAGGTGGTGTACAGTAGTTATAGCGTCATATAAAATTATCAATTTGTTAACAGCACAGCAATAGTAAAATGATCAAATACTGTACAAGCATAGACATAATCAGTGAGGTAAACTTGATGGCAGAGTGAACCTAGTGTTACTCCCTGTTTGTTAAAAGTGGGTAGGCGGCTGCCTGGGATGGTGGGAAGAAGGGCACACTAAGAATTTGTTTACTGAGGACCAGGGTCAGGATCAGGAAAGTTCTTTCAGGACAGGCAAGCATAGCATCAGACTTGTAGCTCCTGGTAATAAAGGAAATCTATAGCTTGAACCCAAAAGAGCTTTATTAGTGCTTTCAATTGATGAAGCAAAACACCGGTTCTTCTTAAATGGCCAACTATTTACATAGTTCTCCTCCTTCCCTCCAGCACAGAAAAATATATTTAATAGATGTTAAGATGCTGTTCCTTCAGTTACAGATTTTACAGTTCAATTAACTAGTACCTTGATGGAAAACACAGCCAGCACAATGATAACTCCCCAGTAGTTAGATATAAATGATCTGCTACCTGAATTGAGCTTTGTTGGAACAATACATAAAAATCCTCCTCTGCCTTAAATGTAACCAGTTCTTTAGCTGGTGATGGGCTGTAACCTAGATGCTAATGCAATGCTTCAATAAATCTCCTTCTCCTGGATTTCTCTGGGGTGCAATGGTTCCCCATAATACTACATAATGCCAGGCAGCAAGTTTTGTTAGTTCTGGTTCTGGTCCCAGGAACTCCTGAATTCTTGTTCTAAAAATAAGTGCCTGTATTTGCCTTTCCAAGCTGATTCTTCAAACTACAGAAAACAGTGACAGACTTGGTAGGAAAATAAAAATAAGGGCTATCACTGTGTTACGGAAGGTCAGAGGCGGGAGAGTACCAAAGACAATTTTGGCGGACAATTTTGGTGGGATGTTCACTTCTGTTATCAGAAGCATCCCTCAAGAATAAACCCCTCCTTCACTTTCATACTTTTCCATTGATTTCCCCAAGTCTCGAGAAGATTCTGCTGTCAGAAGGTCTGAGTTTCTAAGCAGGCGCCGGAAGCACATAGGTAAAAAAAACAAGCCAAAAGCTCAGAAAAGGGCAACCTAGGGTTGCTTAAAAAAATGGAAACAAGATACAGGTTTACTTTCTAGGCAGTCTGCTCTCATTGACTGAGATCTATGATAGACAAAAGCTGCATAAGAAATAGGTACACAGGCACATAAAACAACATTATTAACAGCAAATATAAATTCATTCATTTAATATGCTGAATTTCTCCCAGTGTTAAACTAGGAATAGGACTGACATGATAATAAAGCAGAAATATAAACCCTGTCCTAGGGGATCCCCCTCCCCAGCCAGTCATGTTTTCAAGATATCCCTAATGAATATGTATCCTGAACACTAAAAAGCTATTAGTTCATCTCTTCATAACATGTATTATTTAATATTCACAAATAATTTATTAATTTCTTTCAAAAATCATCATATTACATAACTTAAATCCTACATTCACAAATCTAGAGCCCACCCAGTTCAACTGTTAAAAAAAAATCCCATAAAAATCCATGAAATATTCACCCATTGCTAGAAAATACTAGCAATGAATAAATAGTGCCGATGTCCAAACTAGCATCCACAATGTTCAATTCAATTCATCAGTACTCACTATTAAATACGTTTCAAATGTTCAATTGCACTTGTCCATATATCTTCTGTAATTGCCAGTTCACACTAGATCTTTTCATTCAGCTCGACACAAGTCACGTGTTTCGCCACCAGGCGTCTTCAGGAGCGTACTGGGAATGGCTTCAAATCAGTGTACTATACTCAAAGATGAATCATACAGTATCATATATAACAGCTTATACGGTTGGAACGTCCAAACCAGGATCACCCATTTTCCTCCACCAACAATAGAAAACTTCTATCACTCCATTCCTTTTCCCTCCCCCACTGGCAGCATTTCTTTCTTTCCCACTACTCCACCTGTGCAGCATCTCTGTTTTCTTCCTTTCCTAACCCCCCCCAGCTCATGCATTTGTCTTTCCCAAACCCCTGAGCATCTGTTCTCCCTGCCTTCCCAACTCCTTACCCCTGTACCCAGCCTCTCCTTGCCAGGCTCTGCACCAAGCCCCCTTTCCTCCCTCCCCTATCAGGCACTGCACCCAGCCCCCTTCCTTCCCTCCCTCCCCTGCCAGGATCTGCACCCAGCCCCCTTCCCTCCCTCCCCTGTCAGGCTCTGCACCCTGCCCCCTTCCTTCCCTCCCATGTCAGATTCTGCACCCAGTCCCCCCCCACCCTGTCCGGTTCTGCACCCAGCCCCTTCCCTCCCTCCCCTGTCAAACTCTGCACCCAGCCCCCTTCCCTCCCTCCCCTGTCAAACTCTGCACCCAGCCCCCTTCCCTCCCTCCCCTGTCAGGCTCTGCACCCTGCCCCCTTCCTTCCCTCCCATGTCAGATTCTGCACCCAGTCCCCCCCCCACCCTGTCCGGTTCTGCACCCAGCCCCTTCCCTCCCTCCCCTGTCAAACTCTGCACCCAGCCCCCTTCCCTCCCTCCCCTGTCAAACTCTGCACCCAGCCCCCTTCCCTCCCTCCCCTGTCAGATTCTACATCCAGCCCCCTTCCCTCATTTTCTTGCTCGCTCTGCACTTTGCCCTGTCGTCCTACATCCTCTGGCCTGGTGGTTCAGAGGTACAGCGGGCAGGAGTGAGCTTTCCGGCTACTGTCCCACTGCTAACCCGGCCGGTTGTGACTGGTTTCTTCTGCCGCTGAGCGGGAGCGCACTTTGACGCTCTTGCTCGGTGCTCAGCAGCAGAAGTCACCACGGCCCAGATTCTGCAAACGGCACCATTATCAGCAGCCACCTTACAAAATGGCCACCAATCGCAGGTCATATCATGCAATAGTGCCATTTACAAATTGAAGCTACATGAAAGGTAAGCGCCGGAAATGTAGGCCAGGATTTTAAAGGCCTACGTTTCCAGCACCTACCTTTCACAAGAATCATGTCTTCCAGCATTAACTACACCTACAGTGGCATTAGACATCATAAGGCACCTCCGTAGATGGGATAATGGCGACCTTTATGGAAGCGCCCTTGTGCTCCTCCATTTTAATTGGGTTTATATCAGCACAGCCAATTAGCGCATGGATTAAATCAATTAAATCCAATTAAGTTAGTCAGCAGTAAGGCTCATTTTCCAAAAAAAACCAAACAAAAACGTACATAAAGTGGCATTAAGGAGCAGATGGATGTCACTGTTTTTTTTCCTTTCTGAAACTTCATTCAGGGTTCAAGTACAGACAATAAGGCAGATACCAGAAAAAGGAGTGGCAGACACTTTGCTAAATGGAGTGACCTTAGAACAGTGGTCTTCACTAATTTTTAAGTTGGGGGCCTCTTGGCAATCAAATGAGCTGAAAGAGAGCCACTAAATATCTTCTCATGCAGGATCACAACACTGCTGTCCTGTGTGTGTCAATGACTTCCATCACTTCCAGGCTGCCTTCAAACTTTTCACTGGGGTAGGTGTTTCTTTATTTTTTGTTTATAAATCTTTATTGTTTATAAATCTCTCATAAACCCATTCTTTCTCCATAACATACCTATCAGTATGGAATCTTCAATTAAAATTCTGGGGGTAATATTCGACGAAAACCTCTCTTACCACGAACATGTTTCTTCTATCGTCAAAAACTGTTTCTTTAAACTACGTCAGATTAGAGCCATTGCCAAATTCCTTTATCCTTCTTCTTTAAAAATCCTGATACATTCATTTATCATCGCAAAAATTGATTACTGTAATGCTTTATTCTTAAACATTACCCAAAAAGAAAAAAGGAGACTCCAAATTGTCCAAAACACCGCAATAAAACTTATCTATAACAGTAAAAAATTTGATCATGTATCACCTTTATTGATAGACGCACATTGGTTGCCTGTTAGCCACAGAATCCTGTATAAATTGATGTTCCTAATTTTTAAGACCCTCAAATCCAGTGAACCATTATTCATATCTAAATCATTGATCCCATATAATCCCCAGAGATCTTTACGTTCATCTGAGTTAAATTTATTATCAGTCCCTTCATTAAAAGTTATCGGAACTCGAAGAGCGGACATCTTCACTGTTGCAGGTCCAAAATGGTGGAACTCTCTTCCCCAATATATTAGAATAGAACAAGATATTTTAACCTTTAAAAAACTTTTAAAATCTTATTTGTTTAAGGATGCCTATGACCTTTAAGAATTTTAAATTATTTATTTTGTTTTAATTAATATTTACAAAAGTGCTTTGCGATTTTTACCCTACCTTTTGTTTTTTCCTCTTTCACATTCCCTAATTGTAACTTCACCCCCTTTCCTTCTTGTCATGTTAGTTATTATTGGATTAATAAGTTTAAACCTGTTTTATTATATTATGTACATCGCCTAGAATTTCTGTAATAGGCGATTTATCAAGACCTAAATAAACTTGAAACTTGAAACTTGAAACTTGAAACTTGATTGATTTTTAAAGCCAACAAAAGTGCAGAATCGTATATGTACATTAATCAGCAAGTTAAACACTTATAATCATAATCAATAACACTGCATAAATAATAAATCCCCCTCCCCTTTCCTTCCATTACATTTTATCAAGGATTAAGACAAAGCAAAGAAATAGCCCCTCCCCCCACCCTCTCACCCTTCCCTGGATGTGTGTGGAAATAAACAAAAATTAAAAATAGAAGATAACTATAATGAAGTAATAAAAGACGTCAATGGGCCCCAAACCAGTTTAAATAAATTGTTATGCTCCAACATGTCAGCATTAATTTTCTCATACCTATAGCTTGAGCATAAATTCGCCCATCAAAAAGGAAAATTAAGGCGATCATAATTTTTCCAATTACGAGTTACCATTTGCATGGCTATCCCAGTCATAATTAGGTAGGGGTAGGTGCTCCTTAATGCATTCTCTTTTACTGATAAGTGTTCTTCAAGCATGCAGCCGTTCTTTCCATCCAATTCCCTCTTTCTGTTGTAGATAGAAAAGCAGAAAGTATTGGGGGCAAAAATACAGAATGATATTGGTGACCATCCCAGAGGTTTGCCAGGGGCTGCCACTGGCTCCTTGTCCTTGCATTAATGAACACAGTTTTAGATAATTTGCTGAGCATTGTCTGCAATGTTCAGAAAACAAAAAACGCATATTTTTCAATCAAAATAAATATTGTTTAGATTAGTGGTTCCTAAAGCTCTCCTGTCAGTTGGATTTTCAAGATATCCCTAATGAATATGCATGAGGCAGATTTGCATGCCTGTCACCTCTGTTATATGCAAATCTGCCTCTTGCATATTCATTAGGGATTTCTTGAAAACCCAGCTGAGCAGGGGTCCCCCAGGATAGGTTTAAGAACCACTGGTTTAGATGATTTTTTGCCATCAGTATTATCTTGCATATTCTTATTTTCTTATCAGAACTACAAGTATACACAGACATTGGGTTAGAAGTAGAACCAGGACTAGATTGGATGTTACTAAAATATAGAGGCACCTAGCAACCTTACTTACTACTTATAATTCTATTTTTCACTTTTAGAGTAGTCAAATCAGTTCTGACTTATCACTAGGTGAAAAGTCTGTATTTTAGATAATGTCTCAGCCCGTCCTCAGATGTTCATTGACAATGAAAAATGGTATATGGAGTCTGGAATTGGTTCATATTCTCTTCAGGCTTATCAATATATCATGCATTAGGGCAATTTGTTTTAATCTCAATTAGCATTTTCAAAACAGCCAACTTTAGGGCCATTCTGCAACAAACGGGATTTGTGTATATGATACAATTTTAAAGTACTCCACAGAAGTTCGATTTTGGTTGAATTACAGCATGTTTAGAAAACACAACATAAAAGCAGTGGGATCAATGCCTTTTAAAACTCATACTAGCATATCTGGAAAAGCCTCAACACATTAGAGCCAATAAACAAATGGCCAACAGTTCTGTGTTGATAATGAAGAAAGAAATAAAGCAATGTTGCCACCTTGTGGAAAATAAGATAAGAGTGATTTTCCCTTGTTGCTTCAAGCATTAATATTTACTATACTGGAGTGAAAAATGACTGTCTTCAGGTTGGCTATAGGATACTCAGGAAGCCTGGGATCAGTAGGGGAGCAGTTAGAGAATGACACGGGGACAAATTTTTCCCTGTCCCAGTGGGAAATGATTTTCCCGTCCTAGCGAATACTTTTCCTATCCCTGCCCAATTCCTGCAAGCTCTATCTTCATCTGCACAAGCCTCGAACAGTTTAAAATCATAAGTGTTCGAGACTTGTGTGGTTAAAGCAGAGCTTACAGGAATGGGGCAGGGATAGCGACAAAACTCATAGGGACGGGGACGGGGAAGTTGAGCTCCTACGGGGATGGTGAAAAATTTGGTACTAGACATGTAAGTTGCATTTTTTTTCCTATTTGGCTCCTTCACATTCCCTTATTATAGTCATCTAATCTCTTTTATAGCTTAGGTCAGTGTTGTTCGACCTGTGGTACATACGATCTGTTGGGGGTATACGGGCTGACCACTGATTCCTCCCTGCCACCCACCAGCTCCATTAAATTATCCCCTGCCATCGCAACTTCGGGTAGGGAAGAGCCAGGTGTGTGCAGTGATTGCAAGCTGTCGGCCCACAAGCCTTCCCCATGACACTGCTTGGCTGGCCTGGACCTTCTATCCGAGAATTGATGTCGGGGGAAGGCTTGTGAGACGGCAGCGTGCAATTGCTGCACGTGCCTGGCCCTTCCTTTCCCAGAGTTGCGGCAGCAGTAGGGATAATTAAATGGAGGTGGCAGGTGGTGGGGGCGGCAGACCAGGTGGGAGGAGGAATCTGCGGTGGGTCAGCTTGGGGGCAGGCATGCATCAGCGCAGGTCAGCTTTGGGGGAAGGAGGGAGGGAGGAAGGGGATGGGAAAAAATGCTAGAAGGCAGAGAGGGGGAGGGAGCACGAACTCAGGATACAGAAAGAAGGTAGGGGCATTAATAGGGAGGCAGTGAGGGGGAGGGGACACGAATTCGGGACACAGAAGGAAGGGAGGGGGCATTAATAGGAAAAACAGTAAATGGGGCCATTTTACACATGAGAGGAAGGGGGCACTAACTTGGGACATAGGAAGGAGGGAGGAAATAGAAAGGGACAATTGGGCCTGAGTGTGTGGGTAAGAGAGAAAGATATGGTGCACATGGGGAAAGGAAGAGGAAAATTGGGCATAGAGAGGAGTGAGGTACAGATGCATGGGGAATAGAAAGATGAGAGGGAGAAATATTGGATACAGTGGTGGAGAGGGAACAGAGGGATAGATTGAAGGGGATGCAAGGGGGAGGAATGTTGGGCATAGTGATGGAGGGAGAGATGTGGCATGGTGTTGGAGAGGGGTGATAAAAGGAGAAATGGGCATGAGGCTGGTGGGCAGTGGTGAAAAATGCTGCACATGATCTGGAGAATAAGAGAAGGAGAAAAGTTGGACTCCTGGAGGGACAGAGAGATGTTGGTTGGGGAATGGAATGAGGTCTGGATGAGAGGAAGCATGCAGGAGGCAGAAAGAAAGAAAGAAATATTGGATGCACAGTCAGAAGGAAGTGCAACCAGAGACTCATGAAATCACCAGACAACAAAGGTAGGAAAAATGATTTTATTTTCAATTTAGTGATCAAAATGTGTGAGTTTTGAGAATTTATATCTGCTGTCTATATTTTGCACTATATTTGTCTATTTTTCTATAGTTGTTACTGAGGTGACATTGCATATTTTAAAGTCATCTGCCTTGACCTCTTTGGAAAAACTCAAAAATAAATGATAATTAACATCTTCTGTGTACAGTGTGCTTTGTGGTTTTTTTTTTTATTTTTGTGGTTACCATTATGTAGTAATAAGATTATATTGTGTATATGAAAAATGGATGGAAGAAATTACATTACAATTAGTATTATTATTATTCGGGTGGAGTCAGGGGCAGAATTTGGGCAGGTCTGGGGCGGAGTTTGGGCGGGGGTACTCAGTTGGCATTTGTTAGGCTTAGGGGGTACTTAGCTTTAAAAGGTTGAGAAACACTGGCTTAGGTCCTGGAAACTGGTCCCTTTTAAACCTTTAGTTTATTATTATTTGTACCATGAGTTTCTTGTGTTAATTTAAGTTAGTTGTGGTAGCTTTTAGTGCTACCATCATTTATATACTGATATTTGTAAACCAATCTGTCTATTATTTATTATTATGATCTGTTATTTTTGAAAATTTTTTAAAAAATGATTGAACTCAAAAAGAATTGCCATACTGGGACAGACCGAAGGTCCATCAAGCCCAGGATCCTGTTTCCAACATTGGCCAACCCAGTGGGCAAACCAACTAAGGGCTCCTTTTACTAAGGTGCGCTAGTGTTTTTAGCACGCGCTGCATTGCCGCGCACGCTAACACCGCGCTACACGCCAAGAACTAATGCCATCTCAATGCTGGCGTTAGCGTCTAGCGCATGCGGCAATACAGTGCGCACTAAGCGTGTGCTACAACCGCTAGCACAGCTTAGTAATAGGAGCCCAAAGTGTATGCAGCACTTCCCAGATACACATAGCAGGCCGTTCCTGCTTCTTGATGCCAACAGTCTCATAGACACAGAGTGACAGGAAAGAAGCACAGACACGGAGGGTGGCATACCAATATTATAAATTAAGTAATTCACACCTACTTATGTACCCTCCCAGTACATATCCATCCCCCCAGATCATGCTTCTTTTGTAGGCATGGACTTTTCCACAATATGGCCTATGTACACACACATTATCCCATCATTTAAAATAGCATGCAGTGCTTAACCCTTGTGCAAGTACCTGCTATTTATATACAAGTATTTGTCATACAAGCTTTGTTTAATTACCCCCTTAATGTTCAAGTTTGCATTTCTCAAACAGTTCAGCAATGAAACCTTCCTGTGATTTGACATCTTCCTAATTTATAGATTGTGGTTCACAAACTGTAATAGGTGTTTATATTACTTTGGGACTTATTTTCAAAAAAAGAAAAATGTCCAAAAACTGGCATAAGGGGGTGTTTTTCTTGCCAAACTCCTCTAATTTACTATTTTTGAAACCTATTTTCTAGACTGATTTCTAAGCTGTTCATCTGCAGTTCTTCTTAATTGGAAGGGGGTATGTTAGAGGCATGCTATGGGAAGGACTAGGCAGGCTTATGACTTGGACATTGCGCTGCCATAATCTTACATTTAAGAATATGCCCAGCCACAATTTGGACGTCTGGAGCTAGATCTATTTTAACAATGAAGTGTCAAAGAGGTACCCACTTGAGGGATGTATGTATGACACTCCCCCCCCCAGGTCACTGATCCCCCCCCACCCCACCCCACCCCAAAGATGTTAATGAAACATTGCATGCCTGCATGTATGACAGCTTCAGATATTATGGCCAGTCTTATTAAAGCAGCAAGCAGGTTCCTGAAGTAACCTGGTGGTTAGTGTAGTGAATACCCAATTTTGACAAATTGACTAGACACTGTGGTGCATAGACTTTAGGCATAAAACATGTATAGATAGTCTCTTTAACCCAAACGAGTCTCAGCACAGGAGGAACGGTAGTGACACCAAACCTCCAGTATCATACAGCTATTGAGCTGAATCATGCAGCAATTAAGCTGACCTGCTTCAATCATTGGCTCCTTTTACAGCCGACGTCGCCACAGAAAAAACTCCACCAAGGAGAAAAAAAAATGGGAACTGCCAGATATAGAGACTTATTTAAACTAAAGAACTATGCACCTAAGTATCTAGAATTGTGGTGATACACCCTCACATTTACACACACACATACACAAGTCAAGTACTTAGCTGCTCAAAAAGGACATCCATCAAAAAACATATCCATTTGTAATCCTCATTCGGGGCTGCAATTTGAATCTTCAATATACTCCATTCATATTCTCAATTCTCAGTGGAGCACCACTGCTTCATGTGATGCCTCTAATACAACCTATTGGAAATGAAATAGAGTCCAACAGTCCTTAAGCAGCTTCCCTCAGCACTCCCGGCTGGTGGCTGAGATCAAATCCAGGTCTCATCCTCAAAAAGAACCTTGTTTTGCTACATTTAGCTGCCTCAGGAGAAAAAGACAAAACACAGCTTACCCTACAGTGTAGTGAACCATAGAAATGGGAACTCAAGCCCATGCTCTACTGTAACCATTAAACTTATGGTGGAATTTGTGAGCCATCCTAATCCCACTGTACCCACATATAGGTATAAGCAGGCATAAGGGCTATTGGTATTGTGTACAGTTGGTTACGGTGGGTTTTGGAGGGCTCATCATACAATATAAGGGGGCTATGGTGAGATGTGTATCTGGGACTTTTTATGTGAGCTTCACCGTAGTACCCTAGGGTACCCCACTGCTCTGTTGGGATGTCTATGTGGCCAGTCTATTAAAAATGCTGCCCCTTCGATACCCCAATGGCTTATTCTGTGCATTTTAATTTTGGATGTTTGTTTTGGAAATGATTTTTAAAAGATAGATGCATAGAGCACAAACACATCCATTTCTGGGGAAAAAAACCAAGGTAGACACTTTGCAGTTTTGAAAATGGGCATGTTTGGTACAGGAGTTTCTGCAAAATATCTAAACTTTGATTTTGATGTCATATCGAAAATGCACCTCTTTGTCTACACTTCTCTGCTGATCAAAAACGTTGCTGATGAATGAAAGTGTTCCAGAGCCGACTTTCATAGAAATCTCTGGAGGACAAAGTTACATATCTACAAAACCAAAAAGCTGGAACAATCAGTGAAGACTGATTACTGAAAGCATGACATGTTATTTGATAATCTCCTGAAAATGGGATTGTGTGATTTTTCTGCATTTCTTCAGTATTATTTTTTTCTTTCTCAGCCAAAAAAAGAAGAATGCTCCTATCAATGATCAAGAAAGTCAACTGATGCTAAATATAGTTTTAATCTTGGTACCTTAAATCAAATACAAACTAGGGTGAGAATATAATTTAAATGCGGCATGACGAGATTATTTAAAATATTGGCTATGTTATTTCTTGGCTGCACTGTATTTCTCATTTCTTTTGTCTTAATCCTAGAGTTTCCATTTCATCCTCACATATGCAGAGATCTGTAGTTATATTGTTCTTGAGAAAACAGAAACCTTGTAGATCAGAGCTTCACTGTGCTCATAACCGAAGCCTGTCAAGTTTTCTGGATATCCACCATGAGAATGAGTGAAATATATTTGAGCTGCCAATGCATGCAGAGTGATGTCATCTTCATTGTTTATATTCTGAAAGTCCAATTGTCTGTGGAGTCTCCAGGGTAGGTTTAGGGAAGCTCTGGCGAAAAATCAGCAGAAAAGGATGTTGCAGTATATGAAGCTTCTCCATCAGATATCCGTACTCCTTTTCAGCCAGCCAGTATTCACTCACATTTCCTCGGAAAAAGCACAAGCACATTTTTTTTTCAAATTAAAATCCCTAGAATGTCAGGCACTTCTGTTTCCATTTTAATTATCGATACACTGAATACCTTTAAATTCAGTTTTTCCATACTGAACGCCTTTATTAAGAAGGTCTGGATTCTATAAATAGTTCCATTGGTGACAGCCGCCTTAAAAACGGCCGCTGATCATATGTCAATAATGCGATGGCACCATTTCTAGAATCACAGCTTCGGGAAAGGTAGGCGCTGGAAGTATAGGCCAGGGTTTTCAAAGCCAACCTTTCATGTAAATTGCACCTACGGAGGTGTTATATGACGCCTAACACTACTTCCGGCATTAGCCACACCTACAGTGGCATTAAGCATCGTAAAATGCCTGCATAGGCGCAATGGAGGCGCTGTTATTTTAGGCACCAGTAGGCGCCTTGAATTTTTGTTAAACCACTTTTAAATGGTGTTTTGCACTTAACTTAGGTGCCTATTTATAGAATATGGGCTGAAATGTTTTACGTTAGCAAGATATCACCTTATTTCATTTTTGCACTAGTTAACTTTATTTGCAGACCTCTATCAGGGCATCTCAGCCATGACAAAATAATTGCAGTCCTAATCTTATCAAATCCCCAGGAATTGCATTTCTAACCATACTAGTTCTAACAGTCTTCTAAAGAGTTATTCAAATAAACAAACTGACCTGTGAGGAAGTTTCTTCAGAACCATCCTAAATTAAAATGTGAGCTGCAGAAATGACATTGATGATATTTTATTGGAATTATGGGGGTGGATTTAGTTCATACTTTTTCAGTAGTAGCTCAAGCTGAGTTACATTCAGATACAGTAGGCACTTATCTGTCCTCGGAGGGTTCACAATTTAAGTCTGAACCTGAGGCACTGGAGAGTTAAGTGATTTGCCCAAGATCACAAGGAGAAGCAGTGGGAGTTGAACTGGGCTTCCCTGGTTGTCAGCCTACTTTATTACTTGCCATTTCAAAATCTGAGCTCAAGGTACTGGACTGTATGTACATTCAGGAACAGGAAATATTTTCTTGTCTCAGAAGGTTTACAATCTACTACATTTCACCTGAGGCAAGAAAGGGTGTCCAAGATCAAAACAGAAAAGTGAGAAAAGTGTGCTTTGAAGTCTGGCTTACCAAGATTACAGGCCACTGCTCTAAACACTCACACTACTCCTCACTATGGTGTCAGATACAGAATCACATGGGTATAGGGTTATCAATTACAAGTTCAAGTTCAAGTTTATTATTTGATGAATCGCCTATATAAAACATTCTAAGCGATGAACAAATTTAAAAACAGCTTATGGGGTAACAGACAATATTAAAACAGTTTTAAAACAACAATTTTAGACAACAGATATTATTAAGACACAAATAAAAAGTCAAAGTACTTATAAATTTTCTTAGCACATATTTACTTTTCTGGCTGTCGTAATCTGAGCAATAAAGTGAATTAGTCACCAAATAAAGATATATAGAAAACTAATCACTGGTTCCTCAGTTTGCCACACAATGATTGAGTATGGTAGCTGTCCTCATAGGAACTTTATAGCGTGTATAGTTTTCATTATTTTTATTTTATACTTTTCTTTTCCTTTTTCTTACTTTAATATATTCAATGATTTATAACTCTGAGATACTTATGCCTAGTATGTTATCATTTTTAGCAAAAGTGGCAAAGATAACAGTCACTTAGCTTTGGTCTGGCTCTGGGTCTAGCTCGATCCCCACCGACGCGTTTCACACTTTCATCAGGGTCGGGGAAGGAGAACGCTGAAAAAAACAACGACATCGGATACATTAAAAAAGAGCTGATAAACTATAAAAGACCCAGTCATTTAGAAAACAACAAATAGTAACAACTATTAAGCATACCAGAGCAGAATCTTTTCCTAGCCGAACGCTAGATCCATAGTTAAAGAGCCGGAAGTGTAGCCATTACGATTTGAAGGGACTAATAAACTGAAAAACCCCGGTCACCTGACCCAATTTTGACCTATGAAATCAGCCGAACCTGAACTAAACAACTAAAGCCAGACTGTCCTGAAGATGTAATCAAATGCTCGCTGTTAACCAATCAGTAGATTGGTTCAATCCATGAGGATACATAGTATTGAGATTATACATCCATCGAAGTTCTTTGATATTTAAACTATGCTCATAATTTCCTCCCTCCCACCCAACACGCACAGTGTCAATGATGCGCCACTTGAGGTCCGAGATTTTATGTTTCATTAGGGACCAGTGCCGAACTAATGGGGCTGTTTCATTTCCCGTATTGACACGTGATTTGTGTTCGTTTAATCTCACGTTCATGGGTCTGCTGGTACGCCCTACATAAATTTTCGGACACGGGCACACGATCATGTAAATAACATGATCCGTTTTGCAATTGGTACTCGATTTAGCTGTATATATTTGACCTGTTTGAGGGTGACACCAAGATTCCCCTTCAAGGGCATATTCACACCATTGACATTGGCCGCAACTATAGTGGCCATTGATGATGGAAGAATCAGTTTGTTTATAGTGACTATGCCCAATGAGTTCCCCTAGATTTTTAGCTCGTTTAAATGCAAAGATGGGAGGATCACATTGGGCTCCCATAGTCAGTTGGATAATGTGCCAATGTTTGAGAATAACCCTCTTGATATCGACAGCCAGGTGAGAAAATTGCTGAACAAAAACCATTGATTTCATTTCTTCTGAATCTTGTTTATATTGAAGAAGTAACGGTCTGTGAGCATATTTTGCTCTGGTGTACGCCTGATGTACGATATATCTGGGGTATCCACGCTGTTTGAATCGTTCTTTGAGTATTCGAGCTTGGATCTTATATTCAGCCTTAGAATGACATAATCTTCTCAAACGTAAAAATTGGCTATGTGGTAGACTATTTTTGAGTTGTACTGGGTGAAAGCTGTGATAACGGAGCATACTGTTTCGGTCTGTTGGTTTGCGAAAAATAGTTGTTAGTAATGAACCCTGAGCTTTAAAAATAATCATATCCAAAAATGATATCTCTTGATGGTTGATTGTGGCTGAGAATTGGATATTGGGATCCACTAGATTTAGCCAATTGAGAAAAGCATTGAAAGAATGGATGTCAGAATTCCAGATGCAAAAAACATCATCCAGATAACGTCTCCAGACAGTAATGTGTTGAAACCAGTGAGACGTATACAGGTGTTCTTCCTCCAGATGCGCCATGTACAAAGTAGCAACGGCGGGCGCCAAGGAAGCCCCCATGGCGATGCCATGGATCTGCAAATAAAACTCCCCGTTACACCAGAAATAACTCTTGGTGAGAACCAATGTTGCTAGTTCCATCAGAAAAGACGGGGTAATGCGATGGCAAAAAGTTTGATTTTCAAATATCTTTTGCAGTAAATTTAAGGCACCTTGAGTTGGAATCATAGTGTACAACGATTTAACATCTAGAGTTATCAATAACCCTTGAGTCTTCGTATGTGAGATGGTATTCAAAATGTTAATCATGTGAGTACTGTCCTTGACATGAGATTTTATTTTCAAGACTTCCTTCTGTAAGAATAAATCTAGGAATTTGGACAAAGGTTCTAATACTGAATGATTCATAGATACGATTGGTCGTCCAGGGGGTTGAACTAAAGATTTGTGAATTTTCGGTAAAAAATTAATTCATGGTGTATTGTGAAATGGAGGACAGAGAAAAGCAGCCTCTTTAGTTGTAATCATTTTTTCTTTTAAGGCACCTGAAATTAAACGAGAAATATATTGCTTAAGTTCATGTACAGGGTCTTCTTGTAATTTCCTATAGAAACGGATGTCGTCCACTTGTTTGGCAACTTCCTTGGAGTAATCAGAGAGGGATTGTAGTACTATTGCCCCTCCTTTATCTGCACGGGATATAACTATATCCTGATTACAACGTATTTCCCTCAAAGCTTGTCTTTGTCGTTTGGAAAGATTGTCGGGAGGATGAATCTGATTTTCTTCCAAAATTTCCACGTCATGGAGTACCAAGTCCATCCATGTGGTCAAATTCGGATGGAGAGGTAAAGGCGGGTGCCAATTAGATTTACTGGATATTAAAGAAGAATCTAAAGTAGGTTCCTTGTCCAGAAAATAGTGCTTGATATGCAACTTACGTAAAAATTTATATAACGCCAGACGTGTTTCAAAAGAATCATAATACTTGGAAGGAACAAATCCTTCCTTGTGAAACGCGTCGGTGGGGATCGAGCTAGACCCAGAGCCAGACCAAAGCTAAGTGACTGTTATCTTTGCCACTTTTGCTAAAAATGATAACATACTAGGCATAAGTATCTCAGAGTTATAAATCATTGAATATATTAAAGTAAGAAAAAGGAAAAGAAAAGTATAAAATAAAAATAATGAAAACTATACACGCTATAAAGTTCCTATGAGGACAGCTACCATACTCAATCATTGTGTGGCAAACTGAGGAACCAGTGATTAGTTTTCTATATATCTTTATTTGGTGACTAATTCACTTTATTGATTAGTTTTTGAACCCAGGTGCACTATTTTTTGATTTTGAGCATTCAACACCATGGCACATATACAAAATGTCACTAATCAAAAAACGTTTAGTTTTTCGGAGGAACAGAGAACCACACTAACTAATAGACCTGTCTTGTATAATACACAAGAAAATATGTCCTCTGCGTCATGGAGTGAACTGGAAACGCTGCATCAGAGATTAATCAGAGCAGAATTACATGCCAACACCTTAGCTCAGTATGTAACTTCATCGATGATCCCCAGAGGTTTGCGCATACAGAAAGCTCCTACACTATTTGCTTATGATTCGGATTTTTTGGACAAATGGTGCGCTATACTGAACAAATGTAGTATCGACCTCATGCTGCTGATCATCGAACAAACAACTAAGTTAGAAACTGAGCTTAAAGAGAATATAAATCAATCAATATTCAAGTTAAAGAATTCTGGTATCTCTGAACTCGATGCTACCAAACAAGAGGAGGATTTACAGAAGTCTTTGGAATTATACAAGAACAAGATTAAACAAACAAAGATAAAAAAATACAAACGAGACGAAAGGGATTACTCTACGAATAAAGTATACTTGTGGATGTTTAAATCAACCAATAGTTCACGTCCTCAACAACCTTATGCTGATGATCAGGGATCTTCAAGTTCTGCGTCTGGCAGTGACAGTTCGGGATCTACCTCTGTTTCAAAAAACTACTACCCACAAGGCAACCGGGGCCGCCCAAAATATCGCGGCAATCGAGGAAAAAGGGTTGCCTTTCAGTCACAAGGCCATCCAGGTCCCCAGACCAAGTCCCAGACGAACTATCAGCCATAATCAATTTATCTGATTTCCGACTCTCCTCTGAGTGCTCGTCTTTATTGGAATTGGGGTTAGGATTTGTTCCTTCCAAGTATTATGATTCTTTTGAAACACGTCTGGCGTTATATAAATTTTTACGTAAGTTGCATATCAAGCACTATTTTCTGGACAAGGAACCTACTTTAGATTCTTCTTTAATATCCAGTAAATCTAATTGGCACCCGCCTTTACCTCTCCATCCGAATTTGACCACATGGATGGACTTGGTACTCCATGACGTGGAAATTTTGGAAGAAAATCAGATTCATCCTCCCGACAATCTTTCCAAACGACAAAGACAAGCTTTGAGGGAAATACGTTGTAATCAGGATATAGTTATATCCCGTGCAGATAAAGGAGGGGCAATAGTACTACAATCCCTCTCTGATTACTCCAAGGAAGTTGCCAAACAAGTGGACGACATCCGTTTCTATAGGAAATTACAAGAAGACCCTGTACATGAACTTAAGCAATATATTTCTCGTTTAATTTCAGGTGCCTTAAAAGAAAAAATGATTACAACTAAAGAGGCTGCTTTTCTCTGTCCTCCATTTCACAATACACCACGAATTAATTTTTTACCGAAAATTCACAAATCTTTAGTTCAACCCCCTGGACGACCAATCGTATCTATGAATCATTCAGTATTAGAACCTTTGTCCAAATTCCTAGATTTATTCTTACAGAAGGAAGTCTTGAAAATAAAATCTCATGTCAAGGACAGTACTCACATGATTAACATTTTGAATACCATCTCACATACGAAGACTCAAGGGTTATTGATAACTCTAGATGTTAAATCGTTGTACACTATGATTCCAACTCAAGGTGCCTTAAATTTACTGCAAAAGATATTTGAAAATCAAACTTTTTGCCATCGCATTACCCCGTCTTTTCTGATGGAACTAGCAACATTGGTTCTCACCAAGAGTTATTTCTGGTGTAACGGGGAGTTTTATTTGCAGATCCACGGCATCGCCATGGGGGCTTCCTTGGCGCCCGCCGTTGCTACTTTGTACATGGCGCATCTGGAGGAAGAACACCTGTATACGTCTCACTGGTTTCAACACATTACTGTCTGGAGACGTTATCTGGATGATGTTTTTTGCATCTGGAATTCTGACATCCATTCTTTCAATGCTTTTCTCAATTGGCTAAATCTAGTGGATCCCAATATCCAATTCTCAGCCACAATCAACCATCAAGAGATATCATTTTTGGATATGATTATTTTTAAAGCTCAGGGTTCATTACTAACAACTATTTTTCGCAAACCAACAGACCGAAACAGTATGCTCCGTTATCACAGCTTTCACCCAGTACAACTCAAAAATAGTCTACCACATAGCCAATTTTTACGTTTGAGAAGATTATGTCATTCTAAGGCTGAATATAAGATCCAAGCTCGAATACTCAAAGAACGATTCAAACAGCGTGGATACCCCAGATATATCGTACATCAGGCGTACACCAGAGCAAAATATGCTCACAGACCGTTACTTCTTCAATATAAACAAGATTCAGAAGAAATGAAATCAATGGTTTTTGTTCAGCAATTTTCTCACCTGGCTGTCGATATCAAGAGGGTTATTCTCAAACATTGGCACATTATCCAACTGACTATGGGAGCCCAATGTGATCCTCCCATCTTTGCATTTAAACGAGCTAAAAATCTAGGGGAACTCATTGGGCATAGTCACTATAAACAAACTGATTCTTCCATCATCAATGGCCACTATAGTTGCGGCCAATGTCAATGGTGTGAATATGCCCTTGAAGGGGAATCTTGGTGTCACCCTCAAACAGGTCAAATATATACAGCTAAATCGAGTACCAATTGCAAAACGGATCATGTTATTTACATGATCGTGTGCCCGTGTCCGAAAATTTATGTAGGGCGTACCAGCAGACCCATGAACGTGAGATTAAACGAACACAAATCACGTGTCAATACGGGAAATGAAACAGCCCCATTAGTTCGGCACTGGTCCCTAATGAAACATAAAATCTCGGACCTCAAGTGGCGCATCATTGACACTGTGCGTGTTGGGTGGGAGGGAGGAAATTATGAGCATAGTTTAAATATCAAAGAACTTCGATGGATGTATAATCTCAATACTATGTATCCTCATGGATTGAACCAATCTACTGATTGGTTAACAGCGAGCATTTGATTACATCTTCAGGACAGTCTGGCTTTAGTTGTTTAGTTCAGGTTCGGCTGATTTCATAGGTCAAAATTGGGTCAGGTGACCGGGGTTTTTCAGTTTATTAGTCCCTTCAAATCGTAATGGCTACACTTCCGGCTCTTTAACTATGGATCTAGCGTTCGGCTAGGAAAAGATTCTGCTCTGGTATGCTTAATAGTTGTTACTATTTGTTGTTTTCTAAATGACTGGGTCTTTTATAGTTTATCAGCTCTTTTTTAATGTATCCGATGTCGTTGTTTTTTTTCAGCGTTCTCCTTCCCCGACCCTGATGAAAGTGTGAAACGCGTCGGTGGGGATCGAGCTAGACCCAGAGCCAGACCAAAGCTAAGTGACTGTTATCTTTGCCACTTTTGCTAAAAATGATAACATACTAGGCATAAGTATCTCAGAGTTATAAATCATTGAATATATTAAAGTAAGAAAAAGGAAAAGAAAAGTATAAAATAAAAATAATGAAAACTATACACGCTATAAAGTTCCTATGAGGACAGCTATCATACTCAATCATTGTGTGGCAAACTGAGGAACCAGTGATTAGTTTTCTATATATCTTTATTTGGTGACTAATTCACTTTATTGATTAGTTTTTGAACCCAGGTGCACTATTTTTTGATTTTGAGTAATCTGAGCAAGCCAGTTGCTAGCTCAAGTTTAAAAAACCAGCAACACCAATGCAAGTAACCTGCAATATAAATATTACCTGTAACCCATTCTGAGCTCTCTGGGAAGGATGGGATATACCGTATATACTGTGGTACGCAGCCTATGCCTGCTAGGATTGGCCCTAGTATAAAGCCCATGCCTAGAGCAGTGAATTCCCATTCTGCCCCAGGTAAAGAACAATTTTCCTTCTTACCTGATATTCCCACTAAATCCAGCAGAGGGAGCGTAGGGGTTGAGATACAGACTTCCCCTCCCCCTCACCTTCCCAAGGTTGGTGACCGGAAATGCTTTGCACTTGGGAAGGTTGGGCGGGGCTGTAAGTTCCTTAACCTCAGGGCTGGGCAGTTGGAAAGGCAGAGGGAGAACTGGAGAGAAGGAGAACGGTCACAGGAACAGTACTGGCAGCCTAGCTCAGGACTAAGAGCTCTGCAGGACCTACAAAGCCCAGAATGTATGGAGATTACTGAAGCTGATACTGACCTTACTCCTGATATCTCTGAAATTCCACAAGCCATGGAGTTGGGGCTGGAACCGTGTGCAGATGTACCGCTAGAAAGTCAACCCATGGAAATATGTTGCTCCAAGCCAAGTAAGGGAACTGCCTAATGAAGATTTCCAATGCTAAGGAGTTAGCTGAACTGTTTTTTTGTTGTTTTTTTTGTGAAGCTGTGCTTTATTCCACCCTATTAAGTTGGTGCAGGGAAGCACAGGGTCTTAGGACTGAAAGAACCTAAGTGAATTTGTTTGCTAAGCTTGTTCCTGTTCTGGAGAAAATAATCCTTTTCCCAGCCAGTGTGGTGGGGATTTAGCCCCACGTTTTGAGGTGGGATAGAGGGCTCAATTGTGTAGCGAAATCACAGCACCCTGGAGCACAGCACCTGGCCAGCATTTCCATTTGTTGAAGAAGTGCAGTGCTGTGTCACTGAGCTTGGTACAAGTTTCTATCAAAGTAAAGAGACTTTGCTTTGATTAGTTTTTTTCTTTTTGAAAGAACTTTAAGGCTGAGGCTCATAAATACAGAGCCCTTCTTCCTTTTTGCTGTGTAAATTTTGAACTTTAAAGCATATGATATTGGAATTGAGTTTGCTTTTGAAGACTGCTTTATTTTGTTTGAAATCCTGACAAAAGTTTGTTTTATTTTTTGTTTAATGATATGCAGAAAAAAATAAAATCCAGTCCTGATTTTCAAGAAAACTTACCTGGCTTTTTGGCAAAATCCTTGCTCTAAACCGGTGTCTTTTTCATTCCTTGTGAAGCCTCCCGCGGCTCACAAGGGTACAAACCTTGTCCCTGCAGTCCTGGACCCATTGCCCTGAGAGTGCGGGTGACAATACTCGAATATAAACCGGGATTTTGGGGTAAAAAAATTGGCCCAAAAATGGGGGTCCCGGTTTATATTTAGGTCACCACCTCTATCCCCCTTCCAAAATTATTGCAGGCCGCCGTCGCCAGGCTCTGCATTCTGCCGCCCTCCCTGTCCTAGCCTCAGGCTCATACCTCTACTGATGATCATTGGTGGAGTTGCAGCGGGCAAGAGCGAACTTTCCAAGTTCCTGCCCCGCTGTTAACTGGCTGCCTGTGAGCGTCATCAGCTGCTAAGAAGAAGCACAAGCAGCTGTGCAATTTTGCACTGCTGCTCAGTGCTGAGCGGCTTTTGTAATGGCTCCTGCAAATTCTCGCGAGAATTTGCGGGAACCATTAAGGAAGCTGCTCAGCACTGAGCAGCAGCGCAAAATCGCGCAGATCAGGGGTGTTTCTTTAAGTTATGCATGTAGTTATAGATTAAGGGTTTGTAGCATGTTTTGAATGTTGCAAATGACCGTGCTTAAAGTTAAGCACGGTTCCTGGGTATAAGTGCTATTCTACCAACCATGCCTAACTTTAAGCCTGGCTTATAGAATAGCACTTTTATCAATGCTGATTTTTTTAGGCACCGTATATAGAATGTTCTCCAATATGTAATGTTATGAATATTGAGATTATCTACTGCTTATGTCCAGATTGTACTTGCTTACACTACCTTGGGTAAATGTCTAAAAAAATGACAGTAATAAATCATAAGAAATAAGAAAAATAAATAAAATATTACTACAGTATGAACATAAGAACATAAGAAGTTGCCTCCGCTGAGGCAGACCAGAGGTCCATCTCGCCCAGCGGTCCGCTCCCGCGGCGGCCCATCAGGCCCATTGCCTGAGCAATGGTCCCAGACTATCCCTATCTGTACCCCTCAATTCCTTTATCCTCTAAGAACCTATCCAAACCTTCTTTGAAGCCTTGTAACGTGCTCCGGCCTATCACAGCCTCCGGAAGCCCGTTCCATGTGTCCACCACCCTCTGAGTGAAAAAGAACTTTCTGGCATTTGTTTTAAACCTGTCCCCTTTTAATTTCACCGAGTGCCCCCTTGTACTTGTGGTTCCCCATAATCTAAAAAATCTGTCCCTGTCTACTTTTTCTATACCCTTCAGGATCTTGAAGGTTTCTATCATGTCTCCTCTAAGTCTCCGCTTTTCCAGGGAGAACAGCCCCAGCTTTTTCAGTCTGTCAGTATATGAAAGGTTTTCCATACCCCTTATCAGCTTAGTTGCTCTTCTCTGGACTCCCTCAAGTACCGCCATGTCCTTCTTGAGGTACGGCGACCAGTACTGGACACAGTACTCCAGATGCGGTCGCACCATTGCACGATACAGTGGCAGGATGACCTCCTTTGTCCTGGTCGTGATACCCTTCTTAATGATACCCAACATTTTGTTTGCTTTTCTTGAGGCTGTGGCGCACTGTGCCGACGCCTTCAAAGTTGTGTCTACCATCACTCCCAGGTCTCTTTCAAGGTTTCTTACCCCTAGCAGTGATCCTCCCATTCTGTAGCTGAACATCGGGTTCTTTTTCCCTACATGCATGACCTTGCATTTCCCTACGTTAAAGTTCATTTGCCATTTTTTGGCCCATTCTTCTAGCGTCGTTAGGTCCCTTTGCAGATCTTCGCAGTCTTCCATGGTTTCAACCCTGCGGTAGAGTTTGGTGTCATCCGCAAATTTAATAACTTCGCAATTTGTTCCCGCCTCCAGGTCATTAATGAATATATTGAACAGGAGCAGTCCCAGCACCGACCCCTGCGGAACTTCGCTCGTGACCCCATGCCAGTCCGAGTAATGGCCCTTCACTCCAACCCTCTGTTTCCTGTCTGCCAGCCAGTTTTTGATCCATCGGTGGACCTCCCCTTGCACCCCGTGTTTCCACAGCTTTTTAAGTAGTCTTTCGTATGGTACCTTGTCGAAGGCTTTTTGAAAGTCAAGGCAAATGATATCAATGGATTCCCCTTTATCCACCTGTCTGTTTACCCCCTCAAAGAAGTACAATAAGTTTGTGAGGCATGACCTACCCTTGCAGAAGCCGTGCTGGCTCGACTTTAGCTGTCCATTGTTTTCTATGTGTTCACAGATACTGTCCTTAATCAGTGCTTCCATCATCTTTCCCGGGACCGAGGTCAAGCTCACCGGCCTGTAGTTTCCCGGGTCCCCCCTTGAACCCTTCTTGAAGATGGGCGTGACATTTGCAATTTTCCAATCCTCCGGGATCTCTCCAGTTTTTAAGGATAGGTTACATATTTGGCGAAGTGGCTCTGCTATTTCGTTCCTTAGTTCCTTGAGTACCCTTGGGTGAATGCCGTCTGGACCTGGCGATTTGTCGCTCTTTAGTCTGTCTATCTGCCTGAGGACATCCTCTTGGCTTACCTCTAGTTGGACCAGCTTTTCATCCCGATCCCCATTTACGATGTCCTCCGGTTCCGGAATATTGGATGTGTCCTCCCTCGTGAAGACCGACGTGAAGAACTTATTTAACCTGTCTGCTATTTCTTTTTCCTCTTTTACCACTCCTTTTTTGTCTCCATCATCCAATGGCCCCACTTCTTCCCTTGCCGGTTGCTTCCCCTTCACATATCTGAAGAACGATTTGAAGTTTGTTGCTTCCCCCGCCAGTCTCTCCTTATATTCTCGTTTAGCTTTCCTAACCACACGGTGACACTCCCTTTGGTGTTCTTTGTGCTCCTTTTGGTTGTCCTTTGTTTGGTCCTTTTTCCATTTTTTGAACGATGCTTTCTTGTCACTTATCGCCTTTTTCACTGCAGTTGTTATCCACGCTGGGTTTTTTGTTCGGTTTTTTTTGCACCCCTTCCTGAATCTGGGGATGTACAAGTGAAGTGAATGCTGTCTTTAGAGGGGATGAATGCCTGGGGAAGGATGAGAAAGAATGAAGGATGGGATCTAAGGAAAAAGTGATTGGTGGTATGTGAGAAGTGATTTTACTTACACTGTAGTCCATACGCTTAACCTGAAGAAACAGCAGTTAACAATAATGTTGATATGCTTCCAATATATAGACATCTATACTATTAAACATATTCTAAATAGGTAAATACTCAAAACCAACCTATCCATTGCCTTAAAAGAACTCTGCATCTCATCACAGTACATAAAGACAAAACTGTTCAAATCAGAATGTCTCCTAATTTGTAGATAATCTTGGCCCCCTTTTATGAAGCCATTTTAATTATTTTTATCGCCGGCTGCAGCGGTAAAAGTTCCAAAAATCATAGGAATTCTATGAGTGTTTGAGCTTTTTTACCACCAGCCAGTAATATAAAAAACCCTAACATGACTTCATAAAAGGGGTGGGGAGGGGGGGGGGTCTTATTTGGTCTCAGTTCTCATGGAAGATCATTCTACCATAATGAACCAATGACAGAGAATATGCTATTTATCCATATAAACTGTTCTGAGCTCTCTTAGGAGACTTGTATAGAAAATTGAATAAATAAATACAATACTTCAGGCAAACATCCTTCAAAAAAAAATAGGACCAACAAATCTTCCCTTTGCGAATCTGAAACTCACCAAGAAGCAATGGGGCTCATTAAAAAAAAAATATAGACGTCCAAAAGACAGCATAAACCAGCACTTGGACATCTTACTAGACAAAACGTCCAAGTGGACATTCTCAAAACTAACTTTCTGGACGTCTAACAATACTTCTAGCCCACTGTGCATCCAGAGTAGAAATGGGTGTGTTGGGAGGCATGCTATGGGCGAGGAATGGGCAGGATATGGGCGAGCTTAGACTAGGACATCCTGCAGCCCTGGATGTCCTGGATGGAACTTAAGATGTTTTCAACTAGACCTGTTTGAGAAGCGTCTAACTGCCAAAAAGATACCCAAACTGACCAGATGACCACTGGAGGAATTAAGTAATGACCCCCACACACTCCCCCCAGTGGTCATTGACCTCCTTCCACTCCAAATGATTTTGAATAAAACAGTACATACTTGGCTCTAGAACAGTAGCACTTGGTATGGGAAAGCCTAGCAAAGCATCACACAAGTGAACAGTGTGAGCCCACCAAAACCCTACAATACTGCTGTATAGGTGCCACCTACAGCCATAAGGGCTATTGGGGTGGGTATAGTAGGTTCTAGGGAAGTTTTGCAGGGTTCACTATACATTAGATGGGGGTTATGGTGAGATGTACTTCTAGCACTATTTATTTGAAGTTCACAGCGGCGCCTTCTAATGTGGCCCAATGTTCTGTTGGCACGTCTGTGTGGCCAGTCTACTAGAAGACTGATCCCTCCCAAGTCCAAATGGGCTTCATATGGATGTTTTCAACTTAAGACAGTTTTCAACTTAAGACAAGATGTCCAACGTTTTCAACTTAAGGCACCCAACTAGATGATTAAAAAACAAAAATTTGGACATCCAACATTTTCAAAAAAGGGCACTTTTGGAAGTCCAATTTTGGACATCTAGTGGGAAATGTCCAAAGACGGACTTTGATGCACTATAAAAAATGCCTCTCCACATATATATTTATTTGATGGATTAAGTGAAAGAGATTCATCCAAGGGCATACAATGTGGTCCTGATTCTATAAATGCACCTATGTTAGGTGCCACTAGGTGCCCTAATTACGGTTCGTAGACAGTAGCGCGGAAGACAAAGGTGCGTGCTGACAACTGAGCGCAAGAGGGAGGCACGCGCCAAAGAAAAAGACTGTTTTTAGGGGCTGCGACGGGGGGTTTTGTTGGGGAGCTCCCCCCCCCACTTTACTTAATACAGATCGCGGTGGCGTTGTGGGGGGTTTTGGGGGTTGTAACCCCCCACATTTTAGTGAAAACATAACTTTTTCCCTAAAAGCAGGGAAAAAGTTACATTTTCAGTAAAATGTGGGGGTTACAACCCCTCAAACCCCCCACAATGCCCCCACAACGCGGTGCGATCTGTATAAAGTAAAGGGGGGGTTCCCCCCCACACCCCCCACATACCCCTGTCGTAGCCCCTAAAAACAGTCTTTTTCTTCGGTGCGTGCCTCCGTGCTGCGCTCAGTTGTCTGCTCGCGCCTTTGTCCCGGCGTGCTTTTGACCTGACACCCTAATTACAGATGCCTAATGATGCCTAACTATAATTTATGTGCAACTTTGGGTTATATGGTGTGGTAATTGACCAAGCCTTTAATAACAAATTCTGTAATTGATAATTTAGGTTGCACGCAGATAACCACTCGGCACCTAGCGACATCTAAGACAAGGTGCCCTCTGATGCCTAACAACATCTACATCAAAAGTTAGGGAAGGAGAATAACCGTGGTTGGCTTAGGCGTTGCTAGGCATCATAGTTAGGCACTGGTAAATGAGGTCACATAAAATATGGCCTAATATACTGGTGCTTACCACAGGTATGCTTAGCGATGCCTAAACATGCCTAGATGCTACCAAGTGTGACTCTATAAGTGACGCCTAGCAGTTGATTGACAACTGCACTGACTGGTGCTTAGAAGTTAGGCACAGTTTATAGAATCAGGCCCCAAGTCCCAACCCCTTTATAACCTTAAAGATCAGGGTTAACACTTGAAATCAAATACAGAGTAGAACAGTGAGCCAATGCAGTGATTTTAACATAGGTGATATGTCAGCTCTGGTATGCAGGCCTCCAATGATTGGAGCCACAAAGTTCTGCACCAGCTGCAAATGATGTAACTTATTCTGCATTCCTCCTATATAAATGGTGTTGATGAAATCGGAACATGAACCCCCCCCCCCCCCCCGATATTTTTGCAATTGTCACCAAGTTAGAAAAGGACAAAAAAGCTGAAGCTGCCTAGGCATCCAGAGCTACCCAAAGGAAGTCTGAATTATTTTTGAAAAATGACCATGAAATTGCATATGTAGCTGATTTCCTGCCATGACTTATTTTTTGTCTGCTGAGGTCTCTGTGGTTGGTTTGCTTTAGTTGTTTTTGCACCATTGCTAATAGAAGTGTCAAAATCAAGTGACTGTACTAAACACAGAGAGACAGAACCAAGTACATGAAAATGTGACAAAGACATCAACATTTTCCCAGTTGTCTTAAGTTCCACCAGCCTGGTTATAACCCCCCAAAAATCCAAGGTTACCTCAAGATATTATTACCTGTACATATTCAGGCAAATTCTATATAGTCCGCATAAAGTTAGGTGCCTTTATTAATGTGCCTAACCGATGTAGGTGCCTAACTTAATTGTTTAGTAGACTTAATCAGGACTGATAATTGACAATTAGCAACACATAACTGACTTAAATTGTACTTAATTGGATGTTATGCACCAAACTTGGTAGGTACCTACTGCTTTGAGGTAAGTTCCTAGTCCAAGGTGCCTGTCACAAAGTAGGCACATAGATACCTGGTTTGGAAATAGGAGCCTAATCTAAGTACATGTATTTAGACCAAGAAAACCCTGGCATAAATAGGGTACTTAAAGTTAGAATGCCCATTGATGCGCAAGGCCGCTCAGGCGGCACTAAACGTCATTCTATAAAGTGCGCCATTTATAGAATCATGCTTAATGCTGCACTAGTCTGCGCCTAATTTTTAGGTGCCATATATAGAATTAGGCCCTTTATACATCACAATGACACTATCAACTTAGAAGATCTTTCCACATGCATTTCCAACCTAGTGGGAACATTAAAACCCAATTCTGAATGTTGACGAGGCTGCTGTGGATTGGCACACCGAGGTAAAAACCCTATACGAAGGGCTAGCACCAGTCAAAGAAATCAAATACTATTTCCACAAATACTCCTCTCCCTGGTTTACCAATGATTAAGAATCAAGAAAAGAAAACTAAGGAAAGTGAAAAGGAAATGGTATAAATCCAGGCTTAACAGTGACAGGTCCAAATGGAAGGAAATGCATGAAGAATATAAAAAAGCCACCCTAGAGGCTAAAAAGATGTACTACTCCCAACAACTATTAAAGGCCCACAATAGATCAACAACCCTTTTTAAACTAACAAAAAAAGATACATCACAGTGTTCCACACAGACGTCTAATAAATAAACTGAATGCCCTTGGGATGGGTCCCAAAGTGATGGGCTGCGTCAGGAACTGTTGAGTGGAAGGTGACAGAGGGTGGTGATCAATGGAGATCGTTCCGAGGAAAGGGGGGATTACCAGTGGTGTGCCTCAAGTTCTGTTCTTGGGCCTGTTCTTTTTAACATTTTTATAAATGATATTGCTGAAGGGTTTTCGGATAAGATTTGCCTCTTTGCAGATGATACCAAAATCTGCAATAGAGTAGACACACTGGATGATGTGAATAACATGAAGAAAGACCTGGCGAAGCTTGAAGAATGGTCTGAAATTTGGCAGCTAAAATTTAATGCTAAGAAATGCAAGATCATGCATTTGGGCTGAAAAAAACAGAAGGAACGGTACAGTTTAGGGGGTGAAGAACTTAAGTGCACGACGGAAGAGTGGGATTTGGGTGGCCAAACAGGTTGAAAAGGTTGCATAGGGAGAGGTATGACCAGCAGGAAAAAGGAGGTATTGATACCTCTGTATAAGACTCTGGTGAGACCTCATTTAGAATATTGTGTACAATTCTGGAGGCCACACCTACACAAAGATATAAAAACAATGGAGTTGGTCTAGATGAAGGCTACTAAAATGGTGTGTGGTGTTTGTGCTAAGGCATATGGGGACAAACTTAAAGATCTCAATCTGTATACTTTGGAGGAAAGGCGGGAGAGGGGAGATATGATAGCGCCGCTTAAATACCTACGTAATATAAATATGCATGAGTCGAGCTCTTTCATTTGAAAGGAAACTCTGCAATGAGAGGGCATAGGATGAAGTTAAGAGGTGATAGGCTCCAGAGTAGTGGTTCCCAAACCTGTCCTGGGGGACCCACAGCCAGTCAGGTTTTCAAGATATCCCTAATGAATATGCATGAGAGAGATTTGCATATAATGGAAATGACAGGTATGCAAATCTCTCTCATGCATATTCATTAGGGATATCTTGAAAACCTGACTGGCTGGGGTCCCTCAGGACAGGTTTGGGAACCACTGATCCAGAGTAATCTGAGGAAATACTTTTTTACGGAAAGGGTGGTAGATGCATGGAACAGTCTCCCGGAAGAGGTGGTGGAAGCAGAGACTGTCTGAATTCAAGAGGTCCTGGGATAAGCACGTAGAATCTCTCAGAGAGAGAAAGAGATAATGGCAGACTAGATGGGCCATTTGGCCTTTATCTGCCGTCATGTTTCTACAAGGAGATGACCGATTCCTTAATATCAAACTCAACAGCGAAACGCTCTCAGACTACTTCCCTGACAAAGTAGACAAAATACAGTCTCACCTTGACTCCGCCATGCTACAGCCATTATCCCCCCTTGACTCAGACAAGATAATTAAAACTGAGAACCTAACTCACTTTGAGACTGTCGCCCATGATGACATCACCAAAATATTAGACATTATTCACTCCTGGCTTCATCCTAGACCCCTGTCCATCACACCACCTAGTGGCTGTGAAAGACGTCTTTGTAGACTCCATCCTTCCTCTCATCAACACCTCTCTACAAACAGGTTTAGTGTGTGCAAACTGGAAGTCATCAGTCATCAGACCAATCTTGAAAAAAAAACCCACACTCGGCCCTAATGCGCCCAGCAACTGTAGACCTCTCTCCAATCTACCCTTCATCTTCAAGGTCCTGGAAAACAACAGTACTAAATCAACTACACTCCTTCATCGCCAAACAAAGAGCCCTATCCACTTTCCATTCGGGATTCAGGAAATTCCACAATACTGAAACCATTCTTATTGACATCATTGACAACTGCTGGAAACTCATGGATAAGGATAATGATGTCCTAGTGCTGATAGATCTCAGCACAGTATTCAACACTATTGACCATCCTCTCTTCATTGTGTGGCTTTCTGAAACTGGAATCCGAGACACTGCGTTACGATGATTTCCCTCCTTCCTAAATAATAGATCCCAAAGCATACTGCTCAACGATGCACTATCAAAACTGAAACTGATCAAATATGTTCCACAAGGGGCTCTACTATCCCCCTATTATTCAATATCTACATTAGACCTATCCTAGACATAGCCTGCTAATATCAAATACAGATTCACTCCTTCACAGATGACATCCAACTATACCTACTGCTAGGAGAAAACCATGATGCCCAGATCGTGAAACTCCTAAACTGCCTCTTGGATTCAAAATCTGGATGGCCGTCAACAAATTACAACTAAACGCCTCCAAAACAAAACTCCTTTGGATCCACAAAGAACACTCCAACCATGCCCGTCCCTCGCTAGGCTGGGACTTGATTACCATAACTGCAAAACACCAAGCGTGAAGCCTAGGAATACTCCTTGACTCCAACTTATCGCTTTCCATTCATATCTCTCAGGTGATATCTTCCTCATTTTACTACCTGTGACAACTCTGGAAAATAAGGAACTACTTTTCTGAATCTGACTTCACCAAACTACTCTATGCCTTAGTCCTCTCCCGCATGGACTACTGCAATGCGCTGTTCAACAGTTTCACAGTGAAGTATGTACAATGTCTCCAACGTGTACAAAATGCAGCAATCAGACTACTAAAAAATCTCCATGCCCGCTACCCTGTCTCCCAGGCTTTATCGTCAGTTCACTGGCTGCCCTTAGACAAACATTGTGTCTTCAAGGGCCTGATGCTAGTGTTTAAATCCATGCACAGCATGACACCAGGCTACATGACAGCCAAGCTTCCTCAGTATGTGCCCAACAGGTCCCTCCAAGATGAAATATGCCTCAAAATGCCCCCTGGTCGTGCCCTTCAACTGCAAACTGCCAAACGATGTTCTTACTCCAACTTCATATCAAGCCACTGGAATTGACTGCCCCCACAGATCAGATCCCTTGAAGGACTCCTCAACTTTTGGAAAACAATAAAAACATACCTCTTCACCTAACTCTCTCAAGACGACCAATGGATCAAAAAGAAATATATATTGGTACTAAATCCTCAGTATATGTCAAGTTAGGATAAAACTTGTATTGAAACATCTTGAACTGTAACTATGGCAAATTTAGCCTATAAACTTTATATTATGTATATTGGTATTAGATCCCTAGTATGTATTGAGTTAGGATAAAAACTTGTATCAAAGACTTGTATTGTAACTATTTTATTTATTTAAAAGATTTCTTACCCACTTATATCTAAGCGGCTTACAACAGTACAATCCTAATAATAAGGGAGGGAGGGGATTGTTTATTTTGTATTTTATGTATAGTACATAAGTGTTTATTTTAATAATGTTTTTGATGGATAATTTGTTACACTTTCTGTAAGAAGTTTTTATAAAATCAATAAACAAACAAACAAAAAAAGACATACATACTATGGTAAATTGTAACCTGTTAATGGTATATTATATATGTTAACTTGTGACCTGTTCTGAGCTCTTTGGGGAAAATGGGAAAGAAAATGAATTAAATAAAGTTCTAGAGCAGTGGTTCTCAACCCTATCCTAGGGGACCCCCAGCCAGTTGGGTTTTCAGGATATCCCTAATGAATATGCATGAGAGAGATTTGCATTCTGTCATGCATATTCATTAGGGGTATCTTGAAAACCCAACTGGCTGGAGGTCCCCCAGGACAGGGTTGAGAACCACTGTTCTAGAAGAAAGAGTTCTTTGATACAATGCTAGTATTAAGATGTACTCTACCTTTCCTATGTGTGAGACTCATGCAAGTCATGGCAAATCAAAACAAACCTATTTGGAGAGGCTAAGCCATGACCACTCTGCCCATCCTACCCCAAGAGTTACTCTTAAACTGAGGCTACCCTGAACATGAAAGGGTTGAAATTCTATAAAGTAATCAAGAACAGTCACATCTGCATACCTCTGTGCAAACTCAAAACACTGCTCCATGCTTATGATTCATGAATCGCATTTCCAGTGATCTGGCACTTCATGATATTATAAAAATCCCAAACCAAAAAGGGCTTTTGTTTTACAAAATCAGGCCCATCTCTTCATTAGAAATGCATACTTCTATCATCTAATTTGCAAGTTCTCTCTGTATTCCTGAACAGACATATTCAAACACAAAGCAGTCTAACAGAAACTTTTTCCTCCCTCCCAACTCCTTTTCCTGGCAAAGATGGGAACCACCCATAGCAGTTAAGCAACTGTAACAAGAAAAGACATCTTTTTGAAGAAATTTTGACTCATAGTTTACTTCTGTATAAGCATTTCAATAGAAAGATGTCCCCACCCAGGCAATGAGTCAAGAATGTACATTTTAATGCTAGCTTAGTCTTCAGTGTGATTATTTTTACAAGATCTGCAATTAAATGCAGATTTCAAATCTCTGCTTTGGACAAAATAGGAGAAATGTTTTTGTGCACACACCCACCAACCCATATGAGTACATGTGTGCACTCTGTTTCTCTCAGTAAACATTTTTTCATTAAAAATGAGTCTATCTTCTCTTTTATTTAATTTTAATGATTGAATTATTCCTTATATAATATTTTTTTTGTTACACATTGGTAATCTGAATGAAAATAGGATCTTACAAGGCTTAATTTTTCATATAGCTGAGAGAGGAGCTTACCTAAGATGGCAGCTTGAGCCTTCCACAGAGACGACAACGTGCTGTGGATGAGAATTTCTTCTTTTACCTGATGGTAAAAAGAAAGTCCAAAGTTTGGGTCTTCCTGGATGAATAGGCATTGCTAACGGTCCCAATGGATGCCTTTGTGGATCGCGGCACAAGAACGCAACAATCAGAGGCTTTCCCGGCTGGAGAGAATGCGCAAACTGAGGTGCGTGATCTCTCCCTCAAGGGCGTCACTCTGTCCTCCAAAGAGCGTAGCCCACCTAGCTATCCTGGTGTGTCGGAGGAGTTGTTTCCCGCCACCCCGGCCCGGGGAACCCTCTTGCTTGCCTCACAAAGCGGGAGGACTGACTCTGGAAAAGGACAGGAGGAGCAATCGACATCTGAACAGCAAACTCATTTAGACCTTCTTACAGCTGAAGCAGGCTCAGATACAGTGGGAGCTGCAGGGAATTCTGGTGCAGGGTCCCTCCCTTACAGAGACCTAGGGTCTTTACAATGGAATCGATCTGGGACGCTATATCGAGTATGCAAGCTTTTCTTGGTAATCAAATTCAGCAACTGTTTACTTGGTTTACTAAAGTTCTTTCAGAGAATTTGGAACTTAAAACCAAGGTAATGGGTTTGGAGACTAAATCGAGTGACTTTGATGTTATGATAAAAACTTTGGAAGTACAGGCTCTTACCTGGGCCAAGGACAGTGCTAGTTTGCACTTTAAACAAGAAATGATGGAAAATTCTATTAGGAGATGTAATCTCTGTATAATTAATTTTCCTAAAGTTCAACCTATATCTGCCCTGGGAATGTTTAAAAGATATTTAACTGAAATTCTGAAAGTTCCAGAATCCTCATACCCACCTCTTTCTAAAATATATTACCTTCCAATGAGGAATAAATTGCAAAATTCCAACCAGCAGAATGTTTCTAATTTCTTGGAGAGGTCGGAGACTGAGGTTCGAGTTTCAGCAACATTAATTGTGCAGTTTGCTATTGACTCTGATAGGGAATGGATGATTAAGATGTTTTTTAAATATAAAGATGTTCCCTTTTTGACTAATATTATGAGAATGTATCCAGATGTCTCTCGTTCCACCCAGAAGAGAAGGAAACAATTTCTCATTTTGAGACCCCAGGCAGTTCAATTAGGGGCAACCTTTGCACACAGATATCCTTGCAAGTGCATTCTGACATATAAAGATAATAGATATGTTTTCTTTGAACCGCAACAGTTGTCTAAGGGGTCCTTTTATCAAGCTGCGGTAGGGGTTTAAGCGCGTTAAACCGCCTGCTGCGCTAGCCGCTAACGCCTGCATTGAGCAGGCATTAGTTTTTTAGCTGGCCGCGGGGTTAGCGTGTGATGAAATATCCGACGCGCTAACCCCGCTAGCGCGGCTTGATAAAAGGACCCCTAAGTTTATTTCAGATAGAGAGCATTCTGTACCTACTAAATGAGTTTTGCTGTTCTCAATAGCTCAGTAAAGAATTGTTCAAGTGCACTCAGGCCCCCCACCTTAATTCTTCTTGATATGTTTCCTTGGCATATTTCAGTTTATTCTTTAGCAGCCTCCCTGAGATATATTGTGGACTAATTATACTCTGTAATAAGATGTTCAGGAAGTCACTAAAAACCTACCTCTTCGACAAATTCCGCTAACTCTGCCTTCCTTCCTTCCCTGCACCCTCCCGACCTCGATATGCCTCCATTCCCTCTGACTTCGCCCTCCTTACCAAGCCACTTATGGCCTCTCTTACTCAATCTCTGTTTTTATCTAATTGCCTTGCCTTTGTCAGGCCTCCATAGTATATGCCTTTTCATTGCCATATATTTAACATCGCTGTAAATGTAACAACGCTGTAATATGTAACATCGCTGTAAATGTACAGTCTCTTCTATTGTTAACCGCATTGAACTTCCATGGTATTGCGGTATACAAGAATAAAGTTATTATTATTATTATTATTACTAAATAATTTGGAGATCTATTTTCATTTTACATTGTATTTTTTCTTTTTTTTTTACTTGTAAAGATTGTCAAAACTTGACATTTAAAATAAAGAATTAAAAAAAATATTTTTATATAGCTCAACAAACAAAATAACAGGCTTCTCTGTTGGTCAGAAAAAGCTTTACTGGAATGCTAGAACTCGCTAGCACTTGTCAGCATAAGTAGCCAACTACAAGCAAAAAACATTTCAACTCAATAAAATAACTTATATGCTCAATTTTTGGGGGGGAAAATAACTGTTGCCTGCTTTGAGAGATAAGACAGCTCTGTTAGTTTTTCCCTGGACAATATATGGTTTGAATAAGAATATCTTAATGAGTTGAAATGTTTTCTTTGCTTGTAGTTGACTACTTATGCTGACAAATGCGAATGAGTTCTAACGTTCCAGTAAAGCTTTTTCTAACAGAGAAACCTGTTATTTTATTTGTTGAGCTAATGAGGAGTTCACTGGATATTTTTTCACAATTCCATAGTGCCTGTCGTGTCCATTTATCATAAAATTTTTATGATTAGTATTTTTTGAATTATTATCAATTGATCTTCGTAGCTTAACATCGTTTGCCATTCTGCTCTACATATTTTCTCTTCCAAAGTTATTAATGTGGATTCTTTATGTGCAGTCTTTTTGTAGGAACATAATCTGATGGGCTTACTTCTACTACTACTTATCATTTCTACAGCGCTGTGGACGTACGCATTAAACATGTAAAAGACAATCCTTGCTTGATAGAGTTTACAATCTAATCAAATAGACAAATAGGGGTTATTACTACTACTACTATTAATTATTTCTATAGTGCTATCAGACGCACGCAGTGCCGCACAGAGTCACAAAGAAGAAGAAAACAGTCCCTGCTTGAAAGAGCTTACAATCTAAACACGCAAGACAGACAAACAGGATGTCATGGATACAGTTAAGGGGAACGGTTAATCAGCAGGCTTGGTTGGAGGGCAGAGGAGTAGGGTTAAGGATTGAAGGCTATATCAAAAAGGTGCTTTCAGTGTGCTTTTAAACAAGGGAAGGGAAGGGGCTTGTTGCTCTAGGATATTTTAGGTATCTGCCTTGACAAAAAGGGTTTTCTTTCACTTCTCATTTTCAAGCATGTTTTGACCAAGGGCAAATGATATGCATGAGAGCTGAAATTTTTCCTGACGTTTTGTAGGTATCATTTTGTAATTTCTGGGATATGTAGTTTCTATGTTTTTATTTGTGCATATATATATATTATATATGTTTTATGTAGCAACCATTTTTTAATGTAACTTACCCCACCTTTTATAAAACTATAATGCAGTTTTTAGCGCTAGCTGTGGCGGTAACCACTCCGATGCTCATAGGAATTCTATGAGTGTCAGAGATGTTACCGCCATGGCCGACGCTAAAATACACACTACAGTTTTGTAAAAGGGGGGAGGGGTTAACCATTTATTGTTATGATCATTTGTATAAACGTTGTTTATGTAATTTCATTCATTTTTTATTTACATATTATTTATGTAATGAAATTGTTTATTTATATTTTATTTGTATTACGATTTTATATTTTATAGACTCCTGATGAAGGTTGTTTAGCCAAAATATAGGCCTGTGTTGAGCCCTTTTCAAATTGAATAAAGCTCTTGCGAACCCTAATTGACATCGTCTTCAGTGTGGTTTCCTGCACTGTTGCTCACTATGAAGACTGTTTCTTCTTTTTGCTTTGGTCCTTTGGTACACGACATCAGGTGCTCATGTCATGTGGTTGTTTGCCTTCTTAAGAAAACTGGAATAAGCATTGAAAAAGAAATATAGGGGTCCTTTTACTAAGGCGTGCAAGCCAATTTAGGGCACGCTAAAAATTAGTGCGCGCTAAATGCTAACGTGTCCATTATATCCTATGGACGCGTGCGCTAAATTGGCTACCGCACCTTAGTAAAAGGACTACATATTGTTGTTTTTTTTTAAATATATACCGGTATATCTTTATTAGGGCAAGCAATACAACCATAACACAACCAATATCAACATCATGGCAACACTCCAGAACAGGAATACAAATACAGTGGTGCCTCGCATAAAGAACGCCTCGCACAGCGAACGCTGCACACAACGAACTTCATGTCATGATTCATACAACGAACTTCGTTTCACACAACGAAGTCGCCCGAGCTTCCACGATCGCTGCCGATGTATTGAATCCTTCCGCGCAGGCACTGCAGGCAGTCATTAGTCACTGCGCTTAACGCGTTTCACATAACGAACTTTTCGCATAACAAACTTGCTCCTGGAACGAATTAAGTTCGTTGTGTGAGACACCACTGTACCATTATAGAGAATGAGTCCAGTAACAAGTCACTTTGGGGTCCTTTTAATAAGCTGCCGTAAGAAATGGCTTTAATGTGCCAAGGACATTTTTATCGTGGCTAAAAAGAACCCAATTTTCTATGCTGATGATAAAATCTGAGCCCTTGATGTTTATCAGTTTGAGCTCGCTGAGGCTTTCCCTTCCCTTATTCTCTGTTGGCACTGTTGGTTTTAAATATTTTCTTACGCCTGTTATTTAAAAGTGGAGATTTTGATATATCAGGTGTACAGTATATGCCCTAATGTTGCCACTAGCATGTATTCCCACAAATATACTTCTGGGTAGTTCTAAGTAAAGTGTCCCAAAATGATGAACCATTCAACAAAACAAAAAACAAGGGGCGCTTGTAATCATAAATAAACTTTATAAAGTTGCAAGAGGAGCTCAGAACCAATAGTTGGTATAGAAATCACAAACAGGGGGAAAAAAAACCTTAAAGTGTGTTTCAATATGTCTATGATTGCTCCATCCTGAGTATATATAAAGTTGTTTCAAATGTTTTTAATGCTGGTGTATAGCTGAAATGCTCTGGACAAAATAGATCGTTGGGTACTTATGGAAATACCTACCAACATTGGCTTCAGCAAATGGCCATCTAGATAAGTGTTGCTGTTTCTTACCTTTTATTGATTATATTGATTACATTTTTTATGATGTTTTTTCTATATTTTGTTTATTATTTTGAGGACTAAAACCAGAATAAAATACAAAATAAACACTTTTTTGTTAACCCTAGTTACAGTCAAATAAAACAGGGAGATTTAAGGTTGGGATGAAGGATCAACGTAGATCAGTGTTCTTCAACCTTTTTTACACCTATGGACTGACAGAAATAAAATAATTATTTTGTGGACCAGCATCGGTCCTTGGACCGGCAGTTGAAGAACTGGGCTAAGTTGTGGGCCAGACCCGTCCATCTCTACCCAATCTCCACCCCAGACCCCGCCCCCATAATAGTATTAATTGTAGCACTAACTTTTACATTCATTTTTCACAGGTACACCATATAATCTTATTAACAACACATAATGGTTAACCACAAAATTAAACTACACAAAGCACACTGACAGCAGATGTAAATTCTCAAACTTGACATAATTCAATCACTAGGGGAGCTCAGAACAGTTTACATGAATTTATTCAGGCACTCGAGCATTTTTCCCTACCTGTCCTGGTGGGCTCACAATCTATCTAATGTTCCTGGGACAATGGGGGGATTAAGTGACTTGCTCAGGGTCACGAGCAGTGTGGGTTTAAACCCACTACCTCAGGGTGCTGAGGATGTAGCTTAAACCACTGCACCACACTCTCCCTCACTCAGTATACAGCACTCTATGTCTAGTAGCACTATAGAAATATGTAGTAGTAGTCAGCATCTCTGTTCCCACTACCCAGCCTGTCTTCCCCTTTATAGCTATTTTCTGCTACCTCCAGCTCTTCACAGCATAATTTTTCCCCCTTCCTGTAACTCCCTTCAAACTCCTTCATCCCTTTCACAGAACGTCTGTCTTTTTTGACCTTAACTGTTAAATGTATTACTTTGGAAACCTATAAAATTGTCATGCCAATAAAGTAAGATGACTGGTGTTTTTTTTTTCTTTTCTCAATGTCTATTTAAAGTACCTCTTTGTTGAGACTATGGCTGCTCCTTTCTCCCTCACCCCTACTGTAGTTACACCAAGTTGCCTAGGTCCTGACTGGAGATTTTGGAACAGTCCTGGTTTTGAATTTACATAAGAATAGACTTACTGGATCAGACCGATGGTCCATCAAGCCCAGTAGCCCGTTCTCATGGTGGCCAATCCAGATCACTAGTACCTGGCCAATACCCAAGGAGTAGCAACAGTCCAAAGCAATGTGGGATTTGTAGTACTTGATCCTGCCCATTGAAATCAGTACTGCAAATCCCATAATGCACCCTGATAGGGTGGTCAAAAATCAAGGACTATTCCAAAATCTCCAGCTTGGAACAGAGAAGCTTGTCATCTCTGCCTACAGTCCATCAGCCACAGCTAGCCATCAGCTAGCCTACAGTCCATTAGACACAACTAGCCATAAAGCTTGCAGCAACTCCCTCTTCTTCTTGGTCAGACAAGCCAGTCAATAGGCTGCGGGAGGAGGAGGGAGCAGTAGCTAGGATACAGGAGCAGCTCCTTTCTGCTTTTCCCTACTGCTCTATGGTAAGGAGCTTTCTTCTATAAATTTTCCCCTCCCCCCTTTTTACAAAGCCGCATTAGGCTTTTCTATGAGTGTTGGAGATTTTACAGCCCTGGCTGGCAATAAAAAACCCTAACGCAGCTTCATAAAAGGGGGGGATTAATAAAGTACACCATAAAATATCAGGTGTACCCACAGTACATACAGAGCTGGTGCCTATGATTAGAGAAAGTAAATGGCCAAAGGTAGGAAAAAAAACAATTTATTTTTAATTTAGGATAAAAAAAAAAAATAGCATTGTAACTGTTTTAATTTAGGTCAATAAATACAATTAAAACACAAAATTGATAAGGTTACACCTTTAGATTACACTAGTTTTAATATATTTTCTATTAGCTTTTGGAGATCAAAACTTTTTTCCTCAAGTCAGGAAAGGATCCATAACAGCAATATATTGTCTTGACCTGAAGATGAATGTGTGCGATCATTCTGTACTGATCCAGTTTGTTTAGTTTTCCAATAGGTGTATTGATGTTCTCGTGCCCACTATAATATTTTCAGAGCTGTCTTTTCCTAGGTAGGCCCTGGATGTGTGATACCTAGAAGTTAGTGCTATTATGGTATTACAGAATTGCTCTGCAGGTCCTGAGGGACATTTGTAATGTTTTGTATTACTTCGCACCAATGCTTGGTACTGGATTTTTGATTTGGATTTAGGTACCACCTGTCTCAGTACTGGTTCAAGGCAAGTAATATTCAGATACAGTAGGTATTTCTTATCCATGCTAGGCTTACAATGTTTGTACCTGAGGCAATGGAGAATTAACCCCTCCCCCCTTTTACAAAACTATGATAGCGTTTTTTAGCGCAGGCTGGCATGCTGAATGCACTGCGCTGCTCCCGACGCTCATAGGAACTCTATGAGTGTCAGGAGCAGTGCAGAGCATTCAGCGTGCCGGCCTGTGGTACAAACCGCTATCGCGGTTATGCAAACTCCCCGTGACTTGTCCAAGATCTCAAGTACCTGCAGTGGAATTTGAACCCTGGCTTCCCTGATTCTCAGGCCATTGCTCTAACCATTAAGTACATTTTATTTATTTTAAATTTTTTTTATTACGCTTCAAACCTAAGCAGATTCTTTATAGATAATACATATGCCAAACATGTTTAGTAATTCAACAGTACACTAAAAGCTAGCAGAGCTGAAGGCTGGTGGCCATTTAGCAACCTGCCAAAAACACTGCCAGTAACCACAGTATTTCTGTTACAATGCTGCTGAACACCATTGTTCACGTAGCCAACAGAAAGATGCTGGCCTGGGGAGCTAGGGCTGACTGGAAGCCAAGTGTGAAAGCACCTGAATATATTTCTAGAATACTGCAAATACTGTTCTGTTTAATACAAAAAGTGGAGAGAGAATGAAAACCAACCAGGGATAACTTTCTTCTAGGTAATCTTTTTTGGTGATAGCTAAATGACCCAACAAGACCCAATATGACCCAACATGAGTAAGGTGACCTTACGTCCTGTTTTGAATGGGACCGTCCCTTTTCAGATCCCCTGTCCTGTTGTCCCCACACACAGCTTCGGGACGCTGAAATGTCCTGTTTTGAGAGACGGCGTCCCGAAGCTGTGTGTGGGGACAACGGAACAGGCGATTGCGAAGAATGGGCTCTCTCCCTGCTTCCCCACCCGCTGCTGCAACAACCACAGGAAAGGCATGTCCAGGCGCCGGCCCAGAAGCAAATAAACCCAAATAACAGAGCTAGGAAATAAACCAGATAAATTGGATAAATTTGTGAGTAATCTACAGAGTACTGCTTCTGCTAACATCAAATTGTTGGCTTATATTGTATTGTAATATTTTGCAAAATCAATAAATTCTTTGAACTAAAAAAAAAAAAAAGATAGCATATTGGTTCATGCCAAGATGGAAAAAAATGGAGAACTATATGAGAGCTACAAATCTTCATTTCTTAAATTTTCCCATCACACATTGCCTATCTCCATTGGAGCTAGTAAGAATGTATATGAGGGAGATTTTGCAATATTCTAATGTGGATACTTTTGAGCCTGATAACCTCTTTTACATCCCGAGGGCTTCTAAGGAGGTGGTAGATGAGGGGGAAATAGATAAACCAGTATCACCACCAGACAGTTTGGATTTGTCTCACTTTCTCGAGTCATCTAAGGACACAATTATAAAATGTGCTGCACTCTTGGTAGCTTTCAAAACAGAACTAGAGAAATCTTTGTTTTTTTTTCAATTATGATCTTGTTAAAGTTCATAACTGAAGCCAATTTACTAATTAAGTTAGGTGCTTATTTATTTATGTGCCTAACTTTAAGTGCTTCTTATAGAATTTGCCTCTAAGGGCTAGATTCACTAAAATTTGCGAGCCTTATCAGACCCCGACCCGATTTGCTAACCTCCTGGATAACCTCCCACCCGATCCAATCCGTGCATGCAAATGAGGGGAAATGGCATGCAAAGTAGGAAGGCAGCGATTCACTAAACAGAAGAAGGAACACCGATTGGACTGGCTGATCCAAAAAGAAGCAACTGCTGAGGACTAGTCGCTCATGTCCTTATCAACTGTCCTGCTCTCTGCTGTCCTGAAATCCCAGCCCTGCCGCCCTGAAATCCCAGTATCAAAACAAAAATAAAACATTTTAAACACCTCTCCCTTGTGCGAAAAGCACAAGAAGGCAAGCTCTGCCGACTCTCCTGCTCTCTGCTGCCCTTCACTGCAGTGCGAGCCTGTGGTTTTAACCCGCAGTTTTAACCCGCGGGTTAAAAGCATGTTTTGTTCCATCTGCAGTGTGTTCTGTTCTGGCTAAAACGTGTTCTGTTTCATCTGGCTGCAGCATGTTCTGGCTAAAGTGTGTTCTGGCCAAAACTGCAGCCATCCCCCTTTGTTTTGACCTCGCTTGAGCGGTCTGCGCATGCATCTGGATCGCTCGTTGCAGTCGGTGTGGGGCATGCCTCCGATCAAATAATTTGCATAAGGACTGTTTAGTGAATTGGTCGCCAGGCAAGACTCAGCCACGGATCGCCCACGGATCGTAAAGGTGAGTTTAGTGAATCTAGGCCTAAATGCAGCACAGTAACTGCCAGACACCAACCGTGACCTCTTCTTCACCCAGGCCACACCCCAACACAAAAAGCACTTAACAGGCAGTTTATTGCTCAGTAACTGCTAAACTACTGCAGAGCCTGCCTTCCAAAGTCATCAGATTTTCAGTGCTAAGCCTTCTTTAAGTTTCTGGTGAGCCAAAACAAATTCACACCAATTCATTTCCTTCTCATTAATCAATCTGTGGCCTGTGGTGGGTATTGGTCAGAGGCTAGCCTAATCCCTTGAATTCCAAGAAGGCTTAAACTTTGATATTATATTAATTTTGTTTTTCTTTCTGCATTACCTCTTGTTCTTTACTATGGCTACCGCTATTTCAGGGGGAGCCTTTTCATTAATAACAAGGAATATGCACAAGCAAAACAATTTTGGCTGGTTTTCAGATTTTTCAGACTTGTCACGATTTTCAGGTATTTTTCAGTATGCTTACAAAACATTCATTTTAATTTAAAAAAAAATGTACCCAGTGGCATTATCTTATGATACTGTGCTATTTGGTATGGCAATGAGAGCAAATAGTCAGATTTCTACAAACAATAACAAATTATTACTCATAATGCCATTCAACAAATTACGTATAATTGGAAAAACTGGAGTAGATTAAATTAAAATTTTTGGTGGAATTCCTTATGTCATATATATAAAATGGAAAGATTTCTGGCAATACAGCGGGGTAGTTTCAAGAAATTTTAAGATGTTTGGGAGCCATTAACAAAGTATTGTACTGATTAGATGAAATTTTATTTTCCCTTAAATTTACAAGTTCAATTGTGAGGGAAGGGGGGGGGGGGATTTTATAGTTATGTATTGTATAAGTATTGATTATTTGATAAGTAAGAGGGGGAAGGGTGGGAGTTAAGTATTTATCACTGTTACCATTGATGATTATTAAGTGATATAGATATTGTTAATTTGTTTGGACATTTTATCACACTTATTGTAAGTTTGAAAATGAATAAAGAATTTTTTAAAAAAAATGTACATTAGAACTTTTTAATGCACATAAATCAACTGATGTTCTTGTTAATCCATTTACCCCCCCCTTCCTTTTACAAAACAGGAGCGCGGTATTTAGCACCGGCCACGGTGGTATCAGCTCCGACACTTATAGAATTCCTATGAGTGTCAGAGCTGTTACCACCACGGCTGGCACTAAAAACTGCGCAACGGTTTTGTAAAAGGGGGAGTTAATGAGTTAAATTAATGTTTTGTAAATTAAAGAGACCTTATACTAAAGCGCAATAAGCACTCACCCCCAAATTCTACATATAGGGCTCCTTTTACAAAGGTGCATTAGGGCCTTAACGCGCAGAATGGCGCACGCTAAAATGCCGTGCGCGCTAGCCACTACCGCCTCCTCTTGAGCAGGTGGTAGTTTTTCAGGTAGCGCGCGCTATAGCATGCGCTAATCCGATGCGTAAGCTAAAAACGCTAGCGCACCTTTGTAAAAGGAGCCCATAGTGCCTGAAGAATTGGCGCTAATCAGAATGGCACTTAGCATGATTTTCTAAAAGACACCCACTTGAAACAGCTAATGGGCGAAACGTGGTATCATGTCGGGAGTCCCAATTTACTATATGCAAGACTTAAGTACTTTTAAAATTTTAAATTTTTTGAAGAAAAAAAGTGTGTATGGATTATTGAAGAATGGTCTATATATGTTTATGTTTATTTATTTATTGATTTGATTTGATTTATATCCCATCCCCCCACAAGGAGCCCAGAACGGGTTACAAGATAACATATATAACACATAACAATTAACAACAGAGAACACAAGACTAACCCCTCTCTTCTATTAAACTGCGCTAGCAGTTTTTAGTGCAGAGAGCCGCGCTGAATGGCCCCTACGCTCATAGGAATTCTATGAGTGTCGGGAGCAGCACGGATCATTCAGCGTGGTTCCCCGTGCTAGAAAACTGCTAGCGCAGTTTAACAGAAGAGGCCTTAATCCTATTACGTTTATTTGTATTTATAGACCGCTCTTCCGTACACGGTTTACATAATATGAAATGGAAGAAAAGGAGCTCCATCATCAAAAGAAAAGTAAAAAAAATATAAAAATTCAAAATAAGCATTAAGTAAAAATTATAAAATACAAAATACAATAAATTACATAAAATTATAAAGATGTAAAGGCTGCAACTATAGATCTCTCCTACAATGTTCAAACCAGCATAATGCTAATTGTCCTTTGGAAAAGGATTCGACCTAAGAAAATGATAATCCAAAAGGATAGGTTTTCAACAAACTTCTAAATTTAATATAAGAGAATTCACTGTTGGCAAAGAATTCCATAAATAGAAACATAGAAACATAGAAAGATGACGGCAGATAAGGGCCATACAGCCCATCAAATCTGCCCACACTATTTACCCACCCTCTTAAGTCTTCTGACCCCTTAAGTATAATTGTAATTATACTGTCACTCTACTGACCCGCTCGTTCAAGTCCTAGTGACCCTATCCCTTGGCATCACCTCGTAGGGATCCCACATGGGTATCCCATTTGTTCTTGAAGTCTGGGATGCTGCGTGCCTCGACCACCTGCACTGGAAGCTTGTTCCAATGCTCGATCACTCTCTCCGTGAAGAAGTACTTCCTGGCGTCTCCACGAAACTTCCCTCCCCTGAGTTTGAGCGGATGTCCTCTTGTGGTCGAGGCACAGAAGCTAAAAAAAAAGCAGAATTACATGTAGAGGTTAATCTCACCAGATGAACTGAAGGCATGGTAATTGATGACTATTAGAAGAGTGCAGATTTATAACAGGCCTATATGGTACCAAAAGCTTAGCTAAATAATATGAATTTATGATGAACTTGGCTAGAGATGGGAATAACTAATGAGATAATTACCCCCTTTTACAAAGCTGCGTTAGGCTTTTTGTAACGCTGGCTGTGGTTGTATTAGCTCTGACGCTCAAAGAATTCCTATGAGCATCAGAGCTAATATCACTGTATCCGGCGATAAAAAAAGGCCTAATGCGGCTTTGTAAAAGGAGCCCTAAATTTGCTGATGACACAAAGCTGTCCAAAGTTGTTAAATCACAAGAGGCTTGTGAAAAATTGCAAGAGGACCTTGTGAGACTAGGAGACTAGTCATCAAAATGGCAGATGACATTTAATGTGAGCAAGTGCAAAGTGATGCATGAGGGAAAGAGGAACCCCAAACTCTAGCTACGTAATGCAAGGTTCTATGCTAGGAGTCACTGCCCAGGAAAAGGATCTAGGTGTCATTGTTGAGGATACATTAAAACCCTCAGTTCAATGTGCAACGGCAGCTAAGAAAGCAAATAGAATGCTAGAAATGATCAGGAAAAGAATGGAAAACAAAGATGAAAATGTTATACAGTGTGCCCCTGCGAATTTGCAGTTTGCGAATAGCAGATCCGGTCATTCGCAGTCTGCTCCGACCGCCTCTTCCTGTAGTAAAGTCAGGCTACACCAATCAGGAGCTGCTTGTCAAAGCAGCTCCTGATTGGTGTAGCCCGACTTTACTACAGGAAGAGGTGGTCGGAGCAGACCACGAGTGATTTCCTTCACTCGCCGGCGCTCCAGCTGCCCTCTCCTGCCTCTCTAGTTGCCCTTTCATGTCTCCTCTGCCTAAAAACTACATTCTCGGTTTTTCAAAATTCACGGGGGGGTCCTGGAACGGAACTCCTGTGAATTTCGGGAGAGTATTGTAATGTCCTTGTATAGCCACACCTCAAATGCTGTGTGCAGTTCTGGTTGCCATATCTCCAAAAAGATATAGTGGAATTAGAAAAGGTACAGAGAAGGACGATGAAAATGATAAAAGGGATGGGACGACTTCCCTGTTAGGAAAGGTCAAAGTGGCTAAGGTTCTTCAGCTTGGAGAAGAGACGGCTCAGGGGTGATATGATAGAGGTCTATAAAATACTGAGTGGAGTGAATTGCTTGGGTTCACAGTCATAAGCGCATGGTACAAAGCCGCGCCGACATTAGAGAGCAGACAATTGAGCGCAAGGCTCAAGTGCACCACCGTAAAAGTTTATTTTAAAGAGCTCTGACGGGGGGTGGGAGGGGGGAACCAGTTTACTTAATAGTGTTCGCGCTGCCATTGGGGATGGTTTTGGGGGGGTTGTAACCCTCCATTATAGAGGAAACGTAACTTTTTCCCCTATTTTTTAGGGGAAAAGTTAAGTTTTCTGTATAATGGGGGGTTACACCCCCCCACACCCTCAACGGCAGCACGAACACTATTAAGTAAAGTGGGGGGGTTCCCCCCCACAACCCCCGTTGGAGCCTTTTAAAATAAACTTTTACGGTGGCGCGCTGGAGTCTTGTGTGCAATTGTCTGCTCTCTAATGTCGGTGCGGCTTTGTCCGTCGCGCTTTTGTCCCGTCACCATTGCTTATTTACTCTTTCCAATAATACTAGGACTAGGGGGCATGCGATGAAGCTACTAAGTAGTAGATTTAAAACAAACTGGAGAAAATATTTCTTCACACAAAGTGTAATTAAACTCTGGAATTCATTGGCAGAGAATATGGTGAAATCAGTTAGCTTAGTATGGTTTTAAAAAAGGTTTGTATAAATTCCTATAAGGGAAGTCCACAGGCCATTATTGAGATGGCTGGGGAAATCCACTGCTTATTCCTAGGATAAGCAGCATAAAATCTGTTTTATTACTTGGGATCTAGCTAGGTACTTGGGACCTGGATTGGCCACTGGGCTTGATGGACCTTCGATATGTCCCAGTATGACAATTCTTATGTTCCTATTTACTAATGAATACACATCCCTATTGAAAACATGCAGTAATCTGGTAGTGCAATGTAGTGAATTGACTTGATAAAGAGGTACATAGGGTCATCTGAATAATCTCATTATTAACATTAGTGGGCATCGTGATATTAGTGCATATTTAATAACATTAATTTTGCATTTTTGCTGGTTGAAATTTCTTAAATCTATGCCATCACATCCTAAAGCCGTCACTACAAAAATATGGTTTCGATTTTTCTGGACTTTTTTTTCTATGTCATTATAACCATGATTCCTGCAACCGCTCCCATTAATGGGCTTCAGTCATCCACACTCAGAACAAAAAAAGATTTATGGTCAAAACTGATGCACTGCATCAAGTGACTAAAACTGCTAGTTCCCAATGATGGAAAAAGGGTGCTGATAGAACCAGAATATCTTGGAAAAGACCAATTCTCTTAATTCGGGGCTATAGTTCAGACTTCCACTCGCCAATATGTAATACATTATCAGGCTCATTACATGCCCAAGCCTCATTATCCTTATTAAGACAGACACACTGACTCTGCTGACATAAGCTGGAATAGGGTGGAGAAAATTCATGGAGCAAACTCACAGCATGACATCAATGTAAGCTAATAGCAAGAAGCCAAATATGCTTTTCCATGCTTGTCTATGCTCAGCTTCATTTAAATATGCTTTGAAACACTAATGGGGCCCATCTCCAAAGGAATTAATGGGAAGGAAAGAAGAATAAAAACATACATCGAAAACTTATTTCTTTCGGTGAAAACAAATCTATATAGCAACACCTTAGGAATGTATAATAACAGCTCTTGTGCCAGTGGGAGAAATGGAGTTTGATTCATGTTCTCCTGGTTTCAAACCGCTAAACACTAGTCCACCTTCACTCCCTTCCCCACCTGAACAAAGCTTACAGTGTCAATAAGGACTCCAAACAAGTGGTAACCTATATACCAGTGATGACAAAATAACCCAGCTGATGAGAAAGTCACAGGTTAGCTTCCATTAATAAGGGAAGGAATTTGGGGTTTAGCTGATACCTTTTCAGTAGTCTATTAAGTCATATTTATGTTCAGATACAATATTTTCCTGTCCTCAGAGGTTTACATTCTAACTTTCTCCCTCTGTCAATAGAGCAGTGTCTCTTAAACTGTGTGCCACGGCACAGTGGTGTGTCCCGAAGAGATTCCGGGTGTGCCATGAGAGATTGCAGAATTTCACTTTTTAAATTCCCTTCATAAGTATACAGTATACTAGAATAGATGACATGGGGGGTCACGTGATGCAGCCTGTCTAAGCAGACGCGTGGACGGAGAGCTCCTGCCCCACGGACACTTAATCAGCGTTAAAATCGGCTTTTCTGCATCCTTACTGGAGCTGCGAGATCACTGGACTTGGACTTATTACCCGCTCTCTTGTAGTCCTCAAGAGCGTTCACATCGGAGCAGGGTATGCCCGTTAAATCGGCCAAAGGTACCCGGGACAAGCCCTCTCTCACCCCCTCCAAAATGGCGGCGGAGCCGGCCACTTTTACCATACCCGCCGGAGACTGGATTACCGATATCACACGATCGGTCTCGGCGGCGCTGGCAGACAGACTTAATAAGATCCAGTCGGCTGTGGATGAGATGAATGAGAAGTTTGATTCCCACAGCCGACGCTTGACGGATGTTGAGCAGCGGGTGTCCAATCAGGAGGACACGTGTGCGGGCCTGACTACCCAGGTGGAAGAACTGCAGAAATCGTCCCGGGAGTTACTGGCCGCCCTGGAGGAGCAGGAGAACAGAAGCCGCCGAAACAACCTACGGCTGGTCGGGCTCCCGGAGACGGTAAGCGAGCAGGATCTCTACACTGTCTTTAGCACGTGGCTTCCTGAACAATTGAATCTGGCCGGCGGCGCCGAGGGCTTTGCCTGTGAACGAGCGCACCGCATCGGTACCCGGCCTGCGGAGGGGGGAGAGCAAGGACTGCTATAGCCCGTTACACTAACTGGCGGGAAAAGGAAATGCTTCTTCGGGCCTACCGCAGGGCGGGGGCCCTGGATTATAAAGGCTCACGGGTACTTCTGTTTAATGATTACTCTGTGCGGGTGGCGGCCCACCTCAAGACCATGGTGCCCTCCTGCACGGACCTCCACAACAGAGGTATCAAGTTCGCGCTGGTTTACCCAGCGAAGCTTAGGGTCTGGCATGATGGTAAGACCCTCACTTTCAACACTGGCGATGAAGCTAAGGCGTTCCTGGCGAAACTACCTGCCTGATGACAACTACCTGCCTGATGTAATTGAACTGAGCTCATTTATCATCTAATTCTTGCCTTTTACAACGTGCTGAGCGGGGGTCCCTATAAGCTCGGATTGTAGAGCTGACATCTGCCTAACTAATTTCACATGCACCTTGAGGACGCGGGATCCCGGCTACTGTGGAGGGGTCCTTTCTTCCAGTCTAGAACTAGCTTCTGAGCCCGCTTCGGAGGATTTGTTCGGGTGACCTGTGCAGAGCTGAGCGGGGCTTTTGTCCCTGGGCGCTTGCAAGGATTCCTGTCTACTTCCCAGCCACATTCCGTTCTGAGGGACCTTATGGGATTTATTCGACGATGGTCATCTTGGCCAGCTCAGAACATCTTTAGACAGAATGCGGACCCCATGGAGAGTTTGTCCTGGACTTGTTGGAGACATCTTATGACTCATGTATTATGTCTACGTTTCTACTTTATTTCTGGGCTGTGTGGCTTTTAGAATGCAGAAGGGGAGTTTCCTGTGGGTGGGGGGGAGGTCTCCGGGCAGGCTGGGGGGTACATATGGGTATGTATGCTGGCAGGGGGGATCAGCATGGGGGGATGGGGAGGGGGGAGGTGGGTTGTTGGGGGGATTTGGGGTGGGGTGTGAGTGGGGGTGTGTGTTTGAGTCGGGGACGTGTGTGCGGGGGGGGTCGTATGGGGGCATTGTTTGCTGGGATATGGGGCACCTGGATACCGAGGGCGGCGAGGCTTGGCTGGGAGGCTTCGTCTGTGCCTACCTGTTCCTTCTGCACAGGTTCAGTTTCTGTCTGGCTGGTGGAGAATGGATGAATCTTTACGTTCTTGGAGGGATGTTCCCCTCTGGGTTTTTGCGCAGTATAATGCTTTCCTCTCTTTGCTATGGCTGATCTAAGGGTTGTTACCTTTAATGTTGATGGCATCAGGTCCCCAGTAAAAAGATCTCGCATACTTACCAGCTTGCGTAATTTGAAAGCGGATGTGGCCTTCCTGCAGGAGACCCACCTAACTCAGATTGAACACTCTAAATTGCGGAGAGCTTGGGTCGGGGATGTCTACTCCTCTACCTCCGGGGGCCGACAGCGGGGGGGGGGGGGTGGCAATTCTGCTCCATAAGCGGTTGCCCTTTGTCCTGCATAAACAATTGATAGACCGGGAGGGGAGACATGTTATTGTACTGGGGGAAGTTTGGGGTCTAAAGCTGTTGCTCTGTAACTTATATGCCCCGAATTCTTACTATCATAAATTTTTCTCCACAGTCCTCTCTCTGGTATCGTCTTACCAGATTACCAGGTGATCCTGGGGGGAGATATGAATATCACTGCAGATCCAGGGGTGGATTGCAAACCTCCTAGGGGCAGCTTGAGGGATCATGACAACAAGGGGGTGGGATTCCTGGCACAGCACTTAGGCCTGGTGGACGTCTGGCGGGCATTACACCCGTACGACTCGGACTTTACCTTTTACTCTCATGTCCACAAAGTGTACGCCCGACTGGATTACATATTACCTGACCAAAGGCTGTTCTCCAGGGCTACTAGGTCGGAGATTGTGGAATCCACGGTTTCGGACCATGCTACCGTGGATCTTACTTTGACTCTTGCAGCTGGCAGCAAGGCCTCTTCTTGGAAAATGGCGTTGTACTTGTACCATGATCAGGAATTTCGGACATACCTACGGGCGCGATGGGTAGACTATCAGGCCACTAACGATACTCCTGAAATAGGGCCGGTATCTTTTTGGTACGCCTCCAAGGTAGTCCTGAGGGGGCATGTGATTGCATACACGGCTGCTAAAAAACGGTCTCGGGGAGCAGAGCTTTTATCGCTTACACGTCAGCTACACCAATTCCGCAGGGCCCATATCGCCTCTCTGTCGGATTCTGAGAGACAGGAATATAAGAAAACACGAGAACGTATTGAGACTTTACTTCATCAACGAGCGGAACAGACACTTGCGTTTCAACGGTATAACATGCATAGGTGGGGGGGCAAGACGGGGAAACTTCTGGCAAACCTAGTGCGACCGTATAAAAAACGCCAACTCATCACTGCAATCCGCGACGCTAGGGGAACTCGGCATGAGGGGGAGAGCCAAATTGCAGAACAGTTTGTCAGGTACTATGAGACCCTATATGGTAGGCGCCCGCTGGATGAGACTGCCCTCGTGGAATTTTTCCGGGGTCTATCTCTGCCACACCTGGAGGAGGATCAGGCTGCATCACTGAGCCTACCTATAACCGAGGCTGAACTCCGTGTCTCCATTCGGTCTCTCAAACTAGCGAAAGCGCCCGGCCTGGATGGGTTTGGACCTGAATACTATCGGATCCTCGAGGACCTGGTGGCGCAGCCCCTGAGTGCAATGTATAATGAGATGGCGAAGACGGGAGGCTCCTTTCCGGATAATATGGCCCACATAGTCCTGCTCCCTAAACCGGGTAAGGACCCGGATCTGGTGGGGTCGCTTCGTCCGATTTCCCTTCTGGATCAGGATATTAAACTTCTGGTCGCGACTCTGGCGCGGCGTTTGAATTGCCTTCTCCCTGACCTTATTCACCCAGACCAGGTTGGGTTTGTACCCGGCCGCTATGCCTCTATGAATTTGCTGAGGGTCTTGGGAGCGATTCACGACAGGGTAGGACGAGGTGGCCAAGAGGCGGTGTCAGGACTGGATATGGAAAAGGCGTTCGACAGCATCTCTTGGGATTACCTTTTTTGGGTCTTGCGTAGGGGTGGTTTTCAGGGTGAGTTTTTGGCCTGGGTGATGGCTTTATATCACAACCCCAGGGCGCGCTTACTGATTAACGGGGGTCTAACTGAAGATTTTGGTCTGCGGCGAGGTACGAGACAGGGCTGCCCTCTTTCCCCACTCCTTTTTCTTTTGGCTATCGAACCCCTCGCAGCCAAAATCCGGCAGGATGAGACTATTCAGGGCATTGTGGTGAGGGGGCAGGAATGTAAAATCAGTTTGTTTGCTGATGACATCTTACTCTATATGGATCAGGTTCCCCTGCACCTGCCCAGAGCTCTGGCGGTGATTCGAGCCTTTGGTGCATTATCTGGTTTACAAGTCAACTGTAGCAAGTCGGAACTCTTGTTGCTGTCCGGGGGTCCGGCAGAGCCTTGGCATGCGGTGTTGCCTATTGCACTCACGACCAAACCGATGCGCTATTTGGGAATATACCTCAGCACTGATCTGCCTACACTCTACAATGCCAATATTCGTCGACCCCTTGAGGCTATTGGAAAGCTGTGCCAGGCCTGGCAGGAGCTACCGTTGGGAGTCTTGGGACTTGTAGCTTTGGTGAAGATGGTTTTGGTACCGAAACTCTTGTATCCCTTGCAGACTATGCCGCTATGGCTTAGCAGGCGGGACGAACTTGTTTTTAAATCCACTATCTCTCGTTTCATCTGGAGGTCCCGAGCTCCTCGGATAGCGATGTCCAAACTTACATTAGACAAATCTCTGGGGGGACTTAATGTCCCGGATATTCGGCTTTATAACGTAGAGTCTCTCCTTCGCTGGATCCATGAGGGTTACACAGGGTGTTCTCGCTATTCCCCCCGGGGATGGTTAGCGGGCTGGAGTTTCCCTTTTCATTTTATGAACACAATACATCGACAAGACGATCCTGGGAGGCGATATCTAGTTTGTTTTCTTTTTTTACATCCGTTCAGACTTGCATGGCGCTGGTGGCTGCGCAGACAGCAACTGTCAACGGAGGTGTCTCCTTTTGTACGTCTGGAGGGTAATTCCAGGTTTCAGCCGGGCTGGGGTAGATCCGTATTTCAGCAATGGGCAGTCCGGGGCTGTGTGATGATGGAGGACTTACTTGATCTATCCTCTGCCGGATTCCCATCCTTCCAGCAAATACGGGACGCGTGGGGTCTTCCCTCTTGTTATCTGTTTTCTTACTTTCAAGTCCGCCACTATTGGGATGTTGAACGTAGAGGAGGTGTTGGGGTTTGGGACAAGGGTCCTCTGGATACTCTCTTCTCGGCCACCCCGCCCGTAGCCAACTCCCTTGCGCACTGGTATCGAGTCCTCAAATCGTCTCTCTCTCTATTGGTGCTTACCCCTGTGCGCTCTTCCTGGGCACGGGATTTGGGACAGGATATTTCTGAACCTCAATTTTTGGCCTGTTTTACCACTTTATACTCATACACTAAGTCTGCTGACTTCCAAGAACTCCAGTACAAGATTCTCCACCGGGCCTATTTCACTGCACAGCGGGGGGCGCGTCTGGGACTTTGGGATAGTGATTTCTGTGTTAAATGCAAGAACCGAGTAGGCACATATCTCCACTCTTTTCTGGAATGCCCCCAACTGAGTGTTTGGCAGGAAGCTCTCCCCCTACTGGAACGAGCTGTACAGCGTACTGTTGAATGGGACTATGGGTTTCTTCTTCTGGGTCTGCAGGCCTCCCTCCAGGATCAAGGTTTCACCACACCCCAATGTAGATTCTTTTATAATGTTATCCTCGTAGTGAAGAAATTGATTTTGACTTATTGGATGTCAGTGGACTCACCTCCGATACCCCACTGGAGGAGTAGACTTCGGGAAGTGGCTCAGTATGAAATTCGGTCTTATGCTAGATCACCGAGCGTGCTTAAGCAACATTACGTTGGCCTACAGGAGAGACTGAGGGACTTGGTGCCATCGCAAGAACAGGACGGGGGACTGGCGCCTGCTTAGTTTCTCTTTTACGCTTCTCCGGCTAGGCCCCTGATATGCTCCATAATTTCTTCTATCTATCATACTCTGGTGCCCTGGGGGTGGGGGGGTAGGTGGGGGGGGAGGGAGGTGCTTGGGGATATGAGTGGTGGGCTTGAGTGGTGTGGATGGGGTAGTGTGTGAGTGATGTTGCGAGTCCTGTGTGGTTTTTGTGGGTTATTCGTATAGTACATAAAATGGTGGGAGATCACTGTCCCTGATAGGCGGATTATCTATTTCTGTTGTCCTTAACCGCTTTTGTTTCCGTTACCCTCATTATCTCTTTTTACTTATTACATATTGTATCTGTGAGGGGGGATACTTTGGGGAGGCTTCGCCTCTGCTACTGTATTTAGCTTGTACTGGACAGCCTTTGCCTTACTGATGTTTGTTGTTGTGCCCTGTTGGGCGGTGTATTTTTCACTGTTAATAAACATACGTTAAAAAAAAAAAAAAAAAAGAATAGATGACATGTATGTCGCATACACAAGAATCTGTCAATGTTATGAGAGTCTGTGTGCGTAAGGATACAACCGCCCAGACAAGGATTATTCTTTGATGTGATTGGTCCTTGAAAATTAACGTCAGTAGTTATCCTAACTTAAGAACATAAGAAAAGCCTTACTGGGTCAGTCCAATTTGTCTGACCCAGCAAGCAACAAAGCAATCAAGGCTTTGTTACGGTGTGGATCTTCTTATCTTTGTGAACTTGGATTTTCAGCTCTGACAGAAATTAAATTTTAAAAAAAGAGAATGACTGCAGATGGTGGAGGACAAAATGTGTGTTTGCTTGTTGATTATCAAGCTGCATTTTGAGTTAATTTGCACTCAAAAACAAGCACATCCATCACATTGATTAGCAATTCTATTCTACGTATCTACTTTAGTTTCACTATTGTTAAAATTACCCATACATAGCTTAAAGGACTTTAAATAACTCTCAAATTTAATTTTTGTTTGTTCTGCAATTTTATAATTTCAATTATAATGTGCCACGAAAAACATTTTATCCATTTATTGTACAAAAGCTAAAAAAGTTTGAGGGACACTGCCATACCCAAAATCATCATGAACAGCAATCAGATTTAAACTCCGACCTCCCTGATTCAAAGCCTGATGCTAAACCATTAAGATTCTCCTCCACTCTTTGTTCTCCCTCTTTGTGGCTATCCCATAAAACTAGATTGAGAACCACTGAACTAATAGATGGAACTTGAGAGAGGTGAGAAAATGGTCTGGAGGGAGGAAGCGAGAACTGAAGGTAGGGAAATGAACTACAGATTGAGCAAGAAAGAGTGAAATGATTGCACTAAGGTTTGAGCAACGGAAGAAGGTGTAAAACCCGCTAGTGGTGATGTGATGCAATTATATTACAATTTAATTATTACAATTAAATTTATGAGACATTATAATCAAGGTCAGATGTTTCAATAGGTTTCCCCTTCAATTTACACCAGTACAGAGGTTAAACATAGGAGGGTCCTTAAGCAACCTAGAACAATCAGAGCCTTAGGCCCCTCCCCAGCATATCCCAGGATGCACCAGGGATGAGAAGGCTTGCTATTTTGAAGAGGCAGGCCTGCTAGGTGGAGGGAATAGGCATCCCTCCCGCTGGCCTTAGTAAACAAGGTAAGGGGGGTGATGTCGGAGGTACGAAAAGGGGTTATCAGGAGCACTATGGTGGCAGAATTGAGAGAACATCCCTCCCACTGCTGGGGGGGGTGTAGGGGGGGTTGCTTTGTGGTGGGAGTGAGTGGGCATCTCTCCAGCTGCAAGGAGGTGTCGTGGGACTGCTTGGCGGTGGGAGGGAGTGGGCATCTCTCTCACTGCCAGGGGAGTGGCAGGGGGTAGCTTGAAGGAAGCTGCGGGAAGGAGGGGGCATCTCTCCCACTGCCGGGGAGGGGGGGTTGCTTGGCGGCAGGAGAGAGTGAGCATCTCTCTCGCTGCTGGGAGGATGGGGGGTTTCTTGGCAGCGGGAGGTAGTGGAAATCTCTCTCACTGCCTGGGGGAGTGTCGGGGGGTAGCTTGAAGGCAGCGACAGGAGGGAGCGGGTACCCCTACTGCCGATCTTCAATTTGGGGCCTTTAAAAAAAATTTTTTTTTATTTGTGCATTTATTCTGTGCATGTGCCGATCGCTATCATCAGCAATCGGCGCATGCAAATTTAGCAACCCTCCGCAACTCTCTGCAAAACAAATTTGCATGTGCGGTTTTTTAAGAATGACTCGCCATTTTTAAACCATTATAGTAGCAGCCGTGACAGCGGCTCGTTGGATTTTACTGTGAACATTTGAGAAACTTTCAGCCTTTTCAAATTTTAAAACTGACTACAAGGAAGATTATTCTTCAATGCCAATTGTGGCAACTAACGTTTTTTGGTAAATATTTCTATGAATCCCAGTTCACATCATTTTTAGTGTTCAGTGACACAGGCAAATGTGAATCATAGAAAGGGCTTCTATATGCAAAACATGGTGTTGATGTTTTTTTCCCTAAGAGAGGAATTCAGTATTGGTGTCAGCCAATTTGCATTCTACATTAATAATCTGATATTACACTTTTGCCTGGATTTGTTTGTAGAGAACAATTGGGTCAGTTTTTTTTTTTCACTAAAGAATGTCTTACATTTAATCAGTTTGTTTTGACAAGATACCATGTGTAATTTATCCCATGGTGTCCCAATTGGGAGGATAATTTGCATTCAATGATTTGATATCACAGTGGTTTCATATACATAGATTTAATGAATATGCAGATACCCTCTATGTAATACTAATATAGTTATGCTATAAAAATTGTATACAGGTTTATTCGAAAGATTTCTGACTTTTGGAAATGGACTAAACTACAAATACACTCACAAATAGGAAAATTATAATGATCCTACAAACCATAACTTCTTATAATGGGGTAAATTCATAAACCGCATCTTACTTTAAGCGCCAGTTATAGAATAGTTTACGGGGATGGGGACAAACTTTGTTCCTGTATCATTCTCTAGGTGCCACTTTCATTAATACAAATATCATAAAATATATTACATTTTGCATTCATCAAAGAACTTGATTTCAAAAATATATTCTAAAAGTAAAATATATCCTTAAAAAAATGGGTTAATCAAATTATTATCTGTGAAATAAGAAATCTAAGCAATATACATGACATACAATTTAATTCTATCAAGAGTTAGAGTCAGATCATTTTTACTGACTCTGACTCCAGTAACCCAAAAATTGCTTCCCACTCCGACTCCACAGCTCTGCATTGCTGTGCACTAACCGATTAGCATGTAGTTAGCATGTGAGCCCTTACCAACTACAACATACAGTAGATGTTATGTTATGTTATATTGTTGTATATACAATGCAAAATCAGGTTAACACAAAATGACATATAATGCAAAGTCAGGGTCAGATTAATCCCCTAATAGTAATGTCTAGAAAAGCCATTATGCCATGTTTTCAGATTTTTACAAAACAGAGCATATGTTTAGGTACTGCAGGTCTCTATGGGAAGTGAATTCCAGGCTTTTGCAATTTGATAGTTAAATGATTTGTAGTGGATCTTCTTATATTTTCCTCTTTTCAGAGATGGAAAGGATAATATTAGATGATCAGAGTTTCAGTGCTCAGTCAATCTGCCAAGTGAATCTGGAGAAATTATCAGATGCATTTCCATGCAGGATCTTAAATGTAAAACAGCATAATTTGAATTTAACCCACTTTTTTTTACTGGGAGCCAGTATATTTCTATAGATTTGATCATGGACATGATTTATAAAATATAACTTTTGTTGCTGTGTTCTGTATCAGCTGTAATTTTTTAATTAATTTTGCCAAAATTCCTGAAAATAGTGTATTGCAATAATGGTGGTAGGGCTCACATGCTAATAGGAAAATTAGCTCATGGCTATTAATTGAAATTGTAGGAAATTCATCCGTTTTACCCATGCAATAAAAATGGCCTTAGCATGCCAGAATGACCTGCGTAAGTTTGCACTAAGGCTACTTTTTACTGCAGTTTGATAAAAGGGTTCCCAAGAAAACTATATTGATTCTCCATAAAAACTGAGAGGAAAGGAAGAACAGGAAATAAAAAGAAGAAACTTCAATTTTAGGTCTAGAATGCAATCTGATGAGCCTAGTGACTGAAAAGACATTGAGGTAATGTGGATTATTTGGGTTAAAAGTAAAATCATTTTAAACCAAGAAGTCCATTCTATTTCCTTGCTTTTCACTAATAACTTTTCCTACTTCTCGACTGAAAATAACAGTGCAAGTAAAACTGGACAAATAAGAACATAAGAATAGCCTTACTGGATCAGACCAATGGTCCATCTAGCCCAGTATCCCATCTTCGCGGAGGCTAATCCAAGTCACAAGTACCTGGCAAAAACCTAAATAGTTGCAGCATTCCATACTACTGTCCCATGTCTGTCTCAACAGCAGACTATGGACTTTTCCTCCAGGAATTTGTCCAAACCTTTTTAAAACCAGCTTCATTAACTGCTCTTACCACGTGCTCTGGCAGTGCGTTCCAGAGCTTAACTAGTTTACATGTGTTAGCTGATTCTTCTCTAGCTGATTCTTTTTATACACACGAGGGACCAGCCTTCAGTATAATAATAATAATAATAACTTTATTCTTCTATACCGCCACAATCGTGCGACTTCTAGGCGGTTTACAACTGAAGAGAGCTGGACAATCAGCGAGTTACAATATGCAGATAATGGTAAATGAGAATATGAACTGGTCCAAGAGGATCTGATAGATGATTTTCATGCCGTCTCAAAGCAACTGGTATTTGTAAGAAATGTTTCCAGAAGTCACAATGTAGGATTTATAGCTTGTATCAGTTTTAGAGACCTATAAAAGGATAAATATTTTTAGAGGGATTTCAAAGCCACACCATTGTATAGTCAGATTTCATTGCATTTGGATCAGATCTTATCCCAATTTATTGGATAACCTGGTATGGCCCATAATTCAAATTTTGTACTGGAAACTGAAATACAGCAGACCTTCAATATTCGCGGGGGTTAAGGGCAGAGCCGGCCCGCGAATATTGAAATATCGTGGATAACTTTCAGGGCCGGCTCTAACCCACCCCCGCCTCCCTCCTGCATCCCAGACCTTCCACGGGCCTTACCTGGTGGTCTAGCGGCGATGTGGGGCAGGATCAATCGTCCTATGCACCTGGGGAAGGTCCAGGATGCAGCATTTCTTTTAAAAAAAAAATCACAAATAACCGAATCCACAGGTACTAAAACCGCGGATTCGGGGGGGAGGGGGTACTGTACTATTTTTAGCTCTTGACTGAATAACTGGAGTCTACATACCTTTGAAAACAGTATTCAAAACACAGAACATGCTTCAAAATAAACTTGGGCCATTGTGGAAGTAGACCTCTGCCCTACAAGAAAAAGTAAGAGGAAAATTAGGAATTGTAAACATATGTACCGTATGATAGTAACAATTTTATAATTAACATTTTTCATAAAGATTTTACTGCAAAATTGTGGAGGTTCCAAACTTGATTCATCCAAAACCATGACTTGGAAATGTTTCTGAATGAATGATGCTTGGTGATAATAGCAAATTTAAAAAATCATGTCTTTTGTTAAAAAGAAACACATCTCAGAGGCCTGGGGAATATCAGGAACTCAATAAACCTCTTTACATGGATTTTAAGCTGGGACCTGCTTAGGGCTGTGTAATAGGTTATTAATTTTATTAGAAAACACATGTCTCTAATTATTATTTTCCCAATATGTGGTCATCTTCTTGATGCTGTTAACATCTGGAAATAGGGCAAGAATATATTGTAGGTCTGGCTGATTGGGTTCATAGACAACCCCGCGAAAGACAAAGGCGCGCGCCGACAACTGAGTGCAAGACGGAGGCGCGCGCCGAAGAAAATTACAGTTTTTAGGGGCTCCGACGGGGGGTTTTGTTGGGGAGCCTCCCCAGTATACTTAATAGAGATTGCGCCGGTGTTGTGGGGGGTTTGGGGGGTTGTAACCCTCCACATTTTACTGTAAACTTAACTTTTTCCCTAAAAACAGGGAAAAAGTGAAGTTTTCAGTAAAATGTGGGGTTACAACCTCCCAAACCCCCCACAATGCCCCCACAACGCGGCACAATCTCTATTAAGTAAAGTGGGGGGGTTCCCCACCCATGCCCCCCCCATGTCCCCCCTCGGAGCCCTAAAAACAGTAATTTTCTGCAGCGCACGCCTCCACGCTGCGCTCAGTTGTCTGCGTGCGCCTTTGTCCCGGCACGCTTTTAACTTGACACCGGCTGATTGTAATGTAATCTAAAGCAAAGGACAAGATGCTAAATGTGCGTTCATTCTTGGGAGAAAAGACATTGCAATAAGTATAAGGAGGTTAAAGGGGTCCTCTTTATCAAGCCGCGCTAGCGGGGTTAGCGCATCGGACATTTCATCACGCGCTAACCCCTGCGGCTGGCTAAAAAACTAATGCCTGCTCAATGCAGGCGTTAGCGGCTAGCGCGGCAGGCGGTATTACGCGCGTTAAACCCCCTACCGCAGCTTGAAAAAAGGACCCCATAGTGAGTGGCAAGAAGATTCCAAAAAAGGTATTGAGCATTTCCACCCCCCAAAAAGAGGGGTAACCTTCATGGACCGGAAGTTACAACCCTAAAAAAACAAATGTAATGTGTGTGGGAGGGAGTTGCAAACTTACACAGAGTGGAAGGTACAATTCTAGAAACAAACCTGTACAGAACAGTAGATACAGCAGTGGAAGGGTATTTTCAAAGCATACGTGTAAGTCTGATTTGGATATATGGCGCTGGACGTCTATAGTCGGCAGTAAGAAAATGCCCATTTTGAAAGGCAAACTACCATACGTCTAGAAATATATATATACATATATATATATATTTTTTTTTTTTTATTATTTTTTTTTTAAAGCTCTATCTGGCCATCCAGGCCATTGGGACGCCCAGACCATCTGGATGTCTATCTTTATACCACATTTTCGAACAAAATATCGTCCAAGTTCCAAATGGCCAGAAGAAGACCATTTAGACTTGGGAGGGGCCAGTCCTGTAATGGACTGGCCACCCAGCCATTGTGACAGAGCGGGGGGGGGGGGAACCTTAGAGGGCACTGCTTTGAACTTCTCAGAAAGGGTGCCAGATATACATTTCACCAGAGCTCCCTTATAGGTTATGATGTCGTCCCGCCCCCCAATCAACTATACCCACTTGTCTACAACCCCAATAGCCCTTAAGGCTGCAGGTGGCACCTATATGGCAGCAGAGTAGGGTTTTGGTGAGCACACACTTTCTACGATAAATGTAGTAGTTAGAGTGACTTATAGGCCTGTGTTCTCTTATATATGGTTCACTAGCCCACCAACTAGGCTACTTAAGACATCTGTGTGCAGCTCTACTAGGCTTCCCTATACCAGATGCTGCTGTTTTAGAGACAGGTATGTACCTTTTTGTTCTCATTTTTGTGTGGTGAAAGGGGGGTCAGTGAGCACTCACTGGGGGAGTGTGGGGGTGTCTTACTTTGACGCGTGCAGTGGTCACCTGGTCAGTTTGGACACCTTTGTGGCACTTAGACCATTCTAAAACAGGTCTAGTTCCAAACGTATTAGTTCCTTCCAGGATGTCTTGCAAAATATTTGATTATCGCTGCAAGACATCTATGTCTAACCCACCCTTGAGACTACCCAAAGCACACCCATAACACGCCTGCACTATACCCATCTCATGCTCTGAACATACAGAGGCTGGAATACCTTGCTAGACGTACAAAAAGGCAATTTCAATTATCAGCACTTGGACGTCCTGGCAATTAGGATGTCCAAGTGCTAATTTAGGATGATTTTTGGACGTTTATGTTTTTTAATTATGGGCCTCCTAGCTACCTTTATGGGCAGAATGGATGGGCCATGCTGATGGGTTTGTGGAATTGGCAATTGTTGTTAGGCTGATATGTAATATTTTTGTGGCTATTTTATTGTAATCCGCTTAGGTTTTAAGTGGAATAGAAATTTTAAAAATAAATAAATATCATTTATTATGTTACTATACACAGGAATTAAGGCAGTTTGGATGTATGTGGATAATAAAACAATCTCAAGCTTCTGTGTACCTTCCCTTGACACCACTGTACATCAAAGAGAACCATTCCCTTCATAAGCATAATCCTACAAATTTGATGCACCAGTCTCCATGAATTCTATTGCAGGGTTAAACTTTAAAAAGAAGTTCTCATTAACTTAACACATATCTTTTAAAGAGCATTAATAGTTGATCTGAGAGGCTGAGATCATATCCAAGAGACCCTGCCATATGGATGAAGTTCATGCAGGTTATGGTATGTGCAAAACCTAATCCATAATGCAAGGGGAGTATAACAGATTAAAGGGTTTTCCCTCCGCATGCAAATATTATACCCCTGGCCAGCAGGAGGTATTAATCAAATGTGGAACTACAGGTCCCAGCATGCACTGGGCTATGGAACTCAATGTTGACTCAAAGGGGCGGGACTCACAGGAGAGAGGTATTTCTACAAAGGCTGGGTTTACTCTAGAGAGGCCCCTGAGGGAGAAAGAGGAGTTCTCAAGTTTTCCTTAGAGATAGGTGGAGGCAGGGCTTAGGGAAACAGACTAATGCCTGCAGAAGTTTGGCTGAGGTAAGCCATATTCATTCTATTGTGTGTGAGTCACATGATAAAAAATTATCTTTATATACAATTGTGTCTTAGCTGTATATGTGCTGACCTCTCTGGGTAAGCCAGGCTAGCCAGCCAAAAAGGCTAGTCTTCCAAAGGGCAGACCAGTTTATAGTTTATAGACTAGTATAAATTATGTGTGTCACTTGGCATGCTTAGTCAAGCCAATATTAGATTGTCATGAATATGGTGTAAGAGAACGTCCTAAACAGCCAATGGCTACTTATGCTAGAATTCTATATTGGCACCGATTGAGCATTTTGAATAATTAACCCCATCTTTTACTAAGTCACGCTAGCCGATTTAGCATGTGCTAAACACTAAACGCTAACACATCCATAGCATTAGCGTTTAGCGCATGCTAATGTTTAGCGCGCGCTAAAACGACTAATGCGCTTTAGTAAAAGGACCCCTTAGGCATCTTTTATAGAATCTGGTCCTTGGCACACAAATTGGTGCCACACGTTCAGTGCACCTTACAGAACTGCCTTTCACTGCATTCTTTTAAAATATGGCTGTGAGAAGCTTCCTCAGCGTTAACAGTAGTTCCAAGATTTATAGAACCAAATGATGGCAGAAAGATGAAGTCAACTGGCAGCCATGTTTGAGTATAGAATGCGTATAAACACCTGATCACCATTCCATGTTTTGGGAGTCCTTTACTTTAGTTGTCAGTAATGAAAAAAAAAAAATGATATTAATTGCTAGTGCTGTAAAAGAATTTCAGAGATTTTAATTTTCAGCAATTAAAGTAATGCTTTCCAGTTGTACAATGATTCATTTATTCAGCCCCAACACTGATTTCATTATGAATGAAGCAACTTTGGAGTTTATTTAGCTGAGATGGAATGAAGGCAGAAGAGCGTCTCGGTGGTTTTTTTTCCACAGATCACATAGTTGTAAACAATTCAGATGGTTTCAATGAGTATACTTGAATTTTCAAGGAGAGAACATGAGGGTACTCTACCTTTAAAGACACTTGCAAAGTGTGTGTGTTACATGAATGGTTTTATCTTGTGCCTACTCTTTGTGCAGAGAGCTGAGAGGGGAGCAATAGCATGCATACATTTGAACATGCAATTTTTCCAGTTGTAATGGCCTTTCAGTTAAGTTTCCCAATAAAACATATGCATATATGCTGGTTTAATGGAACATGCCATTAAATTCCCCAGGTAAAGGGCCTAACTTAAAAATGATACAGCAGAAGAGGCAAGGGAGGAGTCCAATCTGCCAAGGAAAAGAATCTTTATTCAGAAAACAGGATCCTAGTTTCGGTGTCCAACCGATGCCTTCCTCAGGGGCCACAACATGGATAAACATGGATAAAAAACATGGATAAAAAAATTACAAAATATGAGATATACGAGCTTTAAAACATACAAATAAACATGGATAAAAAAATTACAAAATATGAGATATACGAGCTTTAAAACATACAAATAAATAAATAAAATACATACATATGCACATCAATGGCTGATGTACAAAAAAGACCAAGGAAATCAAAATGGTCATTAAAATTGAGAGCAAGAAACAAATCATATGACAAAGTATATCACAGAACATTTGTAAATAACATCAGAATAGTTACACCTCAGAGAAGTAAACCATAAGAACATAAGAATAGCCTTACTGGGTCAGACCAAGGGTCCATCAAGCCCAGTAGCCTTAACTCACGGTGGCCAATCCAGGTCACTAATACCTGACCAAACCCCCAAAAGTAGCAACATTCCATGCTACCGATCCAGGGCAAGCAGTGGCTTCCCCGTGACTTTCTGAATAACAGACTATGGACTTTTCCTCCAGGAACCTGTCCAAACATTTCTTAAAACCAGCTACGTTATCTGCTCTTACCACATCCAGAGCTTAACTATTCTCTGAGTGAAAAAAATTTTCAAGCATCCCCCTAGTCTTTGTAATTTTTGATGGAGTGAAAAATCGATCCACTTTTACCTATTCTACTCCACTCAGGATTTTGTAGACTTCAATCATATCTCCCCTCAGCTGTCTCTTTTCCAGGCATTTGGAAGATGTTGAAACACCTACAGGTCCTGAAGTTTGGTGCCAGGGCTTGTTTGGATATACTTGATAATACAGCTCTATCACAGATAAGTGATATTTGAACATTTCAATTTTGATGTGGACTTGGTTTTAAATATGTTTGATCACATATATACTGTTTATATGATGACACAGTGACTGCTTTATGCAAAAAGTTGTGAGTGGATAACAGATAAATATTTTAAATGTTTTAATTTAGAGAATGGTGTCAGTTTAATGGGTTTACTTTGAATACAAAAGATAAATGATCTCCCTCCCCCCCCCCTTTTACAAAACTGCACAAGAAGTTTTTATTGCTGGCCGGCTCTATGAGCATCAGAACAGCACAGCGCGTTCAGCATGCCGGCCGGCACTAAAAACCTCTTGCGCAATTTTGTAAAAAGGGGGAGTGTATAAGCATTGACGGTGTTTGAATTGTAAGAAGATAACTTTTGCCTTCCTTATGGTCCCTGGTTGAGTTGCAATTTATATTGATACTCCCCGCAACTCTACAAAAATTGTCTTGAATAATAGATGTTAAAAAAAAAATTTCAGAGCAAATCAAAACTAAAAGGTTATTGAATACAGCCGCCTTTAATTAATTAGCCTTTTAAACTGAGTTACTATTCCCATTTGAAGTAGGCAAGTACTGAGCTAATATAACATAACTCCTATTGTTTTATCCTTATTTGTTCTCGTTCCTATATCAAATTGTAGTTCTTCCCCGATTTCCCTATGAAATGTATGTCTGTCTATCCCTATACTGTATGTCTCCCTCTTTTAAAAAATATTTATTGTTCATCGCTTTGTAATCTTTTAAAAAAGCGATTTTATCAAATACGAAAATAAACTTGAAACTATGAAATATAACTAATTTTAATTGTGAGTTAGGGGTACCTATTGATTCTGCATGGGTTGTAGATCATATTCTTAATTTGCTGGAATCTATTTCCAACGTTATATTTTTGGGGACCTCTGTTCCAAGCATCCAAATAACCCTTTCAGTGATAAAGTATTTCTCAAATACCTTTTTAGCTTCCTTTTCTTTTTGTGATTTCCATTTTCCATTTCAATGCAGATTCAATGCCGTTTACACAATGTAATGAAATACATTGTGGCAGATCCATTCCGTCTGCTCCATGCTTGACATTTCTCCCTCAGGATTCTCCTCTTGGTCCTGGTCATTACAAAATTGGATTACTATAACTCCGTATATCATAGCCTACCAGTTTCTGAAATCTAGTGACTTCAGTTCTCTGGAACGCTGCCATCAACTGTTATTTTGTTTTTTTAAAAAATTATCATTTGACACTCCATTTCATCTCGGAGCACTGACTCCCTATCTCATATCAACTTTTAAATATTTGAATATTGCATTATCAGATCTTGCACTCCAGTTTCCTAATATTTCTATCAAGCCTCTTTATTCCTTACTCTTCCCAGCAAGTCCTTCATTGCTGTCAATTGAATTTAAAAAAAAAAATTTATATTCTGCATATCCTATAATTCTATGTGGATTATAAATTATTCAGCTTCTATGTGTGTGGATGTGAGCAGTTGGAGCACTTGGAGAGCCTCTACAGTTGCTGGTGGAATAGGCTGGGATCATTCCTCTGACGCAGCTCAGCGAAATGGAGGTTTCCCCGTCGGGAAAGAGTGGCTGCAGTTCCGGGCAGGCTTGCACTTTTTGGATGCATGGAAGACAGCCTGGACACCGTCTGCAGCTAAGTGTTTGGGGTTTTTTTTCCTGCTTACCATTGACTGTGTTTGAGACTCATATATGTGCTGCTTGTTTTACGCACATCTTTTGAAGTTTTGTAATTTGGCATGCTAGAGTTTTTTTGAGGTGGTTCCTACGAGGGCTACTATAGTGTTTCTCACTGCTGAGTGAACTGATACATTTTGGACCTTGCTTAATGGTTGTTTATAAGTGGAGTTTTTTTGCCATATGAAGATGAACTGAGGCTTTTTCTCCACTTTTTTTCTTGTTTTTTTTTTGTGCATTAAGTGAATGAGTGGGTCTTTGTGTGAGTGCAGTGGGTAGACCTGGTAGTGTCTAGGTAGGTCCCTCCTATGGTTTCCAATAGGGCATAATTTATTAGTTTTAGGAGTTTTGTATGTCTTTTCTTAGATTTTTTTGAGTTGATTAAGTGACTTGCCCAGGGTCATAAGGAGCAGTGTGGGATTTGAACCCACAACCTCAGGGTGCCAAGGATTTGAACCCACAACCTCAGGGTGCCAACCACTGCATCACACACTCTAACCACTGCATCACACACTCCTTTATGAAAAGACTCATTCAAGTTGGGCTTTTATTTACAGACCCCCCTCCTTTTGTTAGATATGGCTTGACTCCTTGCACAACATTTGCGTTAATGTTGTCGCACCCACTATCTGGAATGCTTTCCCTCTCTTGCTCAAGACAAAGCATTCAAATGTCATCTTAAAGTACACTTTTTTCTCAGGCTTTCCTGCAACTCTGATCCTTTCTCTATGGATTATGGCATTTGGTCTTATCCTATTCTTTGGACTGCTGCCTACCCTACTGTGCTTCTTTTCCACTTGTTTTATCCATCCCATATTACCCTTAAGAAATTGTAATGTTTTCCCTCTTTTCTTTTCATCCTTCTTTTTTTTCCGTCTTTACATTGTTTCTTTTGTGTGTCTCCCCCCAATTTATTTATTTTGATGTTGTAAACCGCTTTGATGTCTCTGTACACATTAGCACAATGGTCTCAAACTTGCGGCCCTGGAGCCACATGCGGCCCACCAGGTATATTTTGAGGCCCTCGGTATGTTTATCATAATCACAAAAGTAAAATAATACAGTTTCTTATCATATGTCTCTTTAGCTATAAATTACAATATTATTATTAAGACTTAGCCATAAGAAAAAATTTATAAACTATAAAGAGTTTTACCTCATGCAAAATTGTCATTTCTTTAACAAGACATTAACTATTTTTTCTGAGGCCCTCCAAGGACCTACAAATCCAAAATGTGGCCCCGCAAAGGGTTTGAGTTTGAGACCATTGCCTTAGCAGTACATGAAATAAAACTGAAACTGAACAATAGATTAGGAAACATTACAAGGCATCCTTGAAAGAAAAGATCGCAAAAACCTTCCCAAGCTTATCTCAATCCTCCTTTCCCAGAGGACAACTAGGGGATAATTAAACCCTCTCCTCTCCCATAAGCCATAAAAAGTGGATAAAGCAAAAAGAAAGGAAACATAAGAGTAAGATCAAAACAGAGGAACACCACAAAGTGAAAAAGGCACGTTACTATTTTGAGTATTGTACGTTCTAGGACATGACCTAGAGTTGAACTAAGTTGATATCAGTTGGTTTTGCACAGCACCTGACTGCCTGCCAACATATACAGTACAGTGCTGACCTTGGATGTTCTCAGCTCAGCATAATGATAAGAATAAATATTAAAACAAATTGTTCAGGATTCTAAAAAAAATAGTAGAGACATTATTATTTAACAAAATTCTGCTGACCAGAGTACTATGAAATGCGACTATAGTTAGAATATGGATTCACAACATCACAATAATCACTCAGTTGAACCAGTGCAGATGATTAACAGGCCCCAAAGCTGCAATTAATTGTTTAATGGAGCTTGTATTTGCTAACTAGAGTTGGTTTACCACAATTTCTCTTAATTGCTCTTTTCATAGGTAACCACAAATAGCTTGAAGTGATGGGTTGATTACTGTACTCAAGACTCAGCGCTATTTGGCCCGTTTAGGAATCATTTACAGACTGGCAACAACAACTGGCCTCTTCAATTTGCATTCAAACAGAGTCATTTGTAAATTTGAAGAATGACTTTCAATTGGCAGGGATTCCAATCTAATGAAATAAACTATGTACAGTACTGCTTGCCCAACCTTCATGTTTTTATCACATGATAAAAAGCATTGTCTTTAATTTTAAAGTATTATTTTGCTTTGCTCTATAGCAGAAAATTGGGGAAATAAAATAACAGGGCCCTACCACGGGTTGTGCTCAGCCAGCCTGCGGCAGTTTTCAGATCAGTAAGCATGTTCTATGCACTAAAAAATATTTTTGCGTTGAAAGCATGTATAGGGGCAAAGAGTAGGTGTGCCCAGTAGAGAATGACATGGGGACAAAGTTGCCCTCATCCACACAGGATCTATCACCATCTCCATCCCGTCCCTGCAAGTTCTGTCCCTGTTCCAGTCCTGCAAGTTCTATCTTCATCTGCACAAACCTCGAACAATTAATTATTTTAAAGTGTTTGAGGCTTTTGCAGATGAGGACAGAGCTTGAAGGGATGGAACAGGGACAGAATTCCCCATGGGAGTGGCCCAAGAGATCTGGCCAATCAGAATCATAGTCCACTCCTAGTGCATCCCAGAATGCACTGGAACAGAGGCCTACGATAGAGTGGGGGTAAATGGACAATACTTGGACTGGAAGAGCATTACCAGTGCTTGGATTCGTGCTCTTCAACATCTTAATAAATGATCTAGACATTGGTACGACGAATGAGGTGATTAAATTTGCGGATGATACGAAGTTATTCAGAGTAGTGAAGACATTGGGGGATTGTGAAGATCTGCAATGTGACATAATCAAGCTTGAGAAATGGGCATTGACATGGCAAATGAGGTTCTACATGGATACGTATACAGTGATGCATGTCGGTAACAAAAATCTCATGAACGAATACAGGATGTTCGGGGTGGTACTTGGAGGACCTCCCAGGAAAGAGACTTGGGAGTTCTGATCGACAAGTCGATGAAGCCGTCTGTGCAATGCGCAGCAGTGGTGAAAAGAATGAACAGAATGCTAAGAATGATAAAGAAGGGGATGGTGAACAGATTGGAGAAGGTTATCATGCTGCTGTATCGGGCCATGGTGCGCCCTCACCTGGAGTACTGCGTCCAGCACTGGTCGCCATACATGAAGAAGGACACGGTACTACTCGAAAGGGTCCAGAAAAGAGTGACTAAAATGGTTAAGGGGCTGGAGGAGTTGCCATACTGGGCCTTTTCTCCCTTGAAATGAGGAACTCTTGTTAACCGTGTCGAGCTTTACGAATGTAGAGATGATGCAGTATACAAACCTAAGGTTTAGATTAGATTAGATTAGATTGAGAGGGGACATGATCGAAACATTCAAAATACTGAAGGGAATAGACTTAGCAGATAAAGACAGATTGTTCACCTTCTCTAAGGTAGGGAGAACGAGAGGACACTCTCTAAAGTTGAAAGGGAATAGATTCCGTACAAATGTAAGGAAGTTCTTCTTCACCCAGAGAGTGGTAGAAAACTGGAACGCTCTTCCGGAGTCTGTTATAGGGGAAAACACCCTCCAGGGATTTAAGATAAAGTTGGACAAGTTCCTGCTAAACTGGAACGTACGCAGGTAAGGCTGGACTCATTTAGAGCATTTGGCTTGGGGGCTGCCATGTGAGCGGACTGCTGGGCACGATGGACCAGTGGTCTGACCCAGCAGTGGCAATTCTTATGTTCTTATGTTCCAGTTGGCTGAAGGTCCGTAGGCATCTGGGTCAATCAGGGCCTTAGGCCCTCCCCGGTGCATCCCACGATGCACTGGGTAAGGGAAGATCTACCATTCTGTGAAGGTGGGCCTGCAGACCAGAGGGAGGAAGCATCTCTCTGGCCGGCCAACTAAAAAAGGTATTGTGGGGTCCGGGTGGGCTTGGGGGTGGTCAGGGGGGCATGCCTTTCAGGGGGAAGGATCCAGCAGGAGGGACTAGGTATCCCTCCTGCCGATGATCTTTGATGGGGAGGGGGCCGGCAGGAGGGAATGGGCATCCCTCTTGCCATGGGATGTCTCGGGGGAGGGGGGGAGCTTCCAGCAGGAGGGATTCCTCCTGCTGATTATCTTTGCAGGTGGGGGTGGGTTTCCAACATGAGTGAGTGGGCCTCGAATGGATATCTCAGCAAGGTGGTGGCAGAAGGAATTCAGCACTCTCCTTCCACGGACATTCGGGGGTGGGGCTTCAGGAATTCCAGCAGGAGGGTGTGGGCATCCCATGTCTAAAAGATCTTGTTCTGGACATTTGAGACTTGGATTAATTTTTGGTTGAGAATGTAGCATAAAGATATATGTAGTGGCGGTCATTAAGTCGCGATTCTACAAACAGTGCCAGTGCATGATTGACATGTGATTGGCAGCCATTTTTTTAGGCAGTCACCAATACTGGCACCATTTGTAGAATCTGGCCCTTAGTGCATGCTAATTCCTTTAAGGTGTATTAAGGGCATAATGCTGCTTGATGAATTTTCCCCAAGTCTTATTAACTTTCAACAATAATACCTTGTGGTCTACAACATCAGAGACAAAGGCTAAATTAAACTGAATTGTAATTTTAGCAACCGCCTGATGCTTACCTTGGCAAACAAGGGTTACATTAAAAATAGAAATGTGCAGACAAAACTAGAACTGGAAACGGCAAGAAACTGAACTCTTTATTACATCACCAGAGATATAGAAAAATAAATTCCTCCTGTACTGTGCAAAATACAAAACATATCAGAGATGATGCACATTCAGATAAGAACATAAGAATAGCCATACCAGGTCAGACCAATCTAGCTCAGTTTCCAACTGTGGCCAATCCAGGTCACAAGTACCTGGCAGAAACTTAAATAGTAACAACATTCCATGCTACTGATCCAGGGCAAGCAATGGCTTCCCCCATGTCTGTCTCAATGGCAGACTATGAATCTTTCCTCTAGGAACGGGTCCAAACCTTTTTTAAACTCAACAACACTAACCACTGTTACCACATCCTTTGGCAACGAGTTCCAAAGCTTAACTATTTGTTTAATGAAAAAATATTTCCTCCTATTTGTTTCAGAATTATTTCCATGTAACTTCATTTAGGGCCTAATTCTATAAATGGCACCTAGATCAGTAGGCGCCTATGGAAACGGCACCTACCGCATGTCATTCAAAATTAAGTGCCATTTATAGAATCGCACCTGGTGGCACCTAAACCGATTTAGGCATCATAATGTAAGACGCCCAACTCAATCCATGCCCAAACTCCATCCTTAACCATGCCTGCTTTTTGGTTAGGCACCTCAGTGTAGACACCTACATGGCTCCTACTGAGATAGGCGCCTACACAAAAATAAAAATGTTTTAATTGGTTTTAAATTGATTCTTAATGGTGCGTTTCTGTTATTCGTGGTCGCACAGCCATGCAGCTTTCCAAGCGATAGTTTCATGTTTTGCTAGTGCCTTTCAAACTCGTGTATCTCACCATGAGTCCGGAGCAATTCTTTCAGATGTTTTAAGTGTCACAGCGCCATCTACTGGATTGACACCTTCATCCCTGAGGCAGGCTTCCCATTTGAGGGGTCCATAAAAGGAAAAGGACGCTGTATTTATATATGTACTAGTTTTTATACATGATTACATTTAATAAACCTTATTGTTTCTAAGGCTGATGTGTACAGACCTACTTTCATCTGCCTACTTTCTAGACATATAATTTTAGCTTGTAAGTTCTGACATGCAGCAGATTGGTTAACAGAACGATAGATATTTAACCCCCCCCCCCCCTTTTATCAAGATACATTAGGGTTTTTTAAATCGTGGGTCACTACAGTAAAAGCTCCGATGCTCATAGGAATTCTTTGAGCATCGGCACTTTTACTGCAGCGGCCTACAATTTAAAAAAAAAACCCTAACTCAGCTTGATAAAAGGGGGCCTTAGTTATCTAGATCTAGAGCAAGAGACTGCACTTAGTTAATCCTCATAAGGAATTTCTATTTTATGATAATCCTTTCATAATCCCTGTCTTAACAGTCTGGGAGATATAGTTTTAAAAAAAATTCTAAATGTAGGACTTGTCCTTGTCTTCCTTTGTGTGCAAATTTTAACAGAGAATCTGCCAAACTAAACATTATTATTTACTGTTGGTAGGGTTACATTAAAAAAAAAAAGAAAAATGACAGCAGATAAAAGCCATGCAGATTGTCTACATAGTATGTTCATCCATAGCAGCTACTAAACTCTACAATCCCTTCTTTTCCAGAGATTCTCTTTGCTTGTTCCACCAGTTTTGCAATGACAGACAAGTTATTAATTAGAGATATCTGAATTGCTCTTTTTGATGTCTTTAATTGAAGATCAAACTAAGACCAACTTCCACCGAGCATGCACAATACCCAAAGCAAAAGAGAAGGCGAACATATTAAAAAGATAAGAGAGAAATTAAAACTCTTTTTTTTTTGTTTGTTTTGATAAATGAGAAGGTCATGTAAAGCTGTTGTAGGTTTAGCAGAGTATAAAAGCTTTTGTAGAACCACAAGGGACTGTATATCAAATGATGCAAGACCATTTATCCTGGCTTCCTGCCCAGTGATGGAAGGATCAGGTGAGAGAATGCCGACAACATTACTCGAGTATGAGGAACTATTCCCATAGGTTATTGAGAAGTATATATCAACGGAGTTGCAGAATGCTGCAGTAACTGTATTTTTGAGACAATATGTGAGGTTATTGCAGATGCTGATGATAAATTAGCATTAAAAACAGGGGAACTATCTCCAGAATAAGAGTGAAAATTTTATATTGCTTTTCTGAAGTTGGAGCCTTCATTATAAGATACGAGAAATATACTCTCTTTGCTGATGGAATAGAGGGCTTATAAAATTTCATTTTATTTCTATAGGGCAAAAGTATACTCAAGGAGTGCCTTTTCCACCACCTATGCTCAGTGTAGAGCAATTAATGTTTAAGCAGTAGTTATTCTTCACCCTAAGTCTACACTTTTGACTCTGTGGATCACAATAAACTATGGAGAACTCTAGTGCAAATGGGAATATCCAAACACATAACTCAGCTGATAGAGAACTTATAAGAAAATCAAGAAGCTGCAGTGAGAACTGAATATGGCAACACAGATTGGGTTTCAATATAACGTGGTATCAGGCAAGGATTCATCTTGTCATCTTATCTGTTCAACCTGTACAGTGAAACAATCTTCAGAAAAGCAAATTTGGAAGAAGAGAGTGTCAGTTTCAAAGTCGGTGGCTGAAATGTAAACAACCTGCGCAAATGATACAGCGCTCATCACTAGCAGCAAAGACATGCTGTATCTACTTAAAAAAGTCAAAGCCGAACGTCATAACATGGGATTAGAACTGAACATAAACAAGATGAGGATCATGAACACGGAAAAAGATGAAGATTTTGAGCTTGAAGGCGATAGAATAAAAGTTGTAAAGGATTTCAATCTCCTGGGCTCTTTTGTAAACAAAGAAGCAACTAGCAGGAGGAAATATTCTGCAGAATAGCACTTGGTTGCTCTTCATTGAAGAATCTCGACAAAGTATTCAAAGGCAAGGAGGTAACCCTCCAAATGAAGATCAGACTTGTCCACGCACTCATTTTCTCATTGGTCAGATACAGATGCAAAAGCTGGACACTACGGAAACAAGACAGAATGAAGATTGCTTCATCTGAGCTTTGCTGTGGAGAAGGATTTTAGGTTTGCCGTAGACTGCAAGAAGAACTAACGAATCGATTCTGGAAGAGATCAAACCGGCTATGTCACTCAAAGCCCAAATGAAAGATCACTTGAGAAGGTCATCATGTATGGGAAGATCGAAGGAATCAGGCGAAGAGGGCATCCTGCAATCAGATGGGCTCATAATTTATCTAATGTACCTGGGACAATAGGGGATTGAGTGACTTCCCCAGGGTCACAAGGAGCAGCATGGGTTTTGAACCCACAACCTCAGGATGCTGAGGCTGTAGCTCTAAACACTGCACCACACACTCCCCACCTTGCCCTGCCCTGAACTTGCACCAAGGCAGGAGTAACTTTGCTCCTACTATATATGAGTTGGCAGAAATTGGCACATGCTTAAGCAAGTGTTTAAATAAAATATCCATGTGCCAATCGCACCCTCACTTTAAGCATGCTCCACTATTGTGGTGGTTACGTGTATATCATATAAAATTAGCTGCAATGTTTTCTACGTGCCTACTTTTCTGCATGCTTGCACTGTTGCAATTTTATAAGTGTATGCTTGAGCATTTAAGATGAAACTCTCGCTTGGAAAGCTGCGTGGCTATGTGACCACGAATAACAGAAACACACCATTAAGAACCAATTTAAAACCAATTAAAACATTTTTATTTTTGTGTAGGTGCCTAACTCAGTAGGAGCCATGTAGGTGTCTACCCTCAGGTGCCTAACCAAAAAGCAGGCGGGGTGATCTCTCAAGATTTTTCCACATGACCTGTGAAATTATGCACACCAACAGATTTCATGTACTTTTACATACACACACACACGGTGTCAGGTCAAAAGTGCGCCGGGACAAAGGCGTGCCCAGACAATTGAGCGCAGCGCACGCCGCTGCACCGCTCTAAATTACTGTTTTTAGTGCTCCGACGGGGGTGTGTGGGGGGGGAACCCCCCACTTTACTTAATACACATCGCGCCGCGTTGTGGGGGCGTTGTGGGGGATGTGGGGGGTTGTAACCCCCCACATTTTACTGAAAACTTCACTTTTTCCCTGTTTTTAGGGAAAAAGTTCAGTTTACAGTAAAATGTGGAGGGTTACAACCCCCCAAACCCCCCATAACGCCGGCGCGATGTCTATTAAGTAAACTGGGGGGGTTCCCCAACAAACCTAAAAACTAATTTAGAGTGGTGCGGCGGCGCGCGCTGCGCTCAATTGTCGGCACGCGCTTTTGTCTTTCGCGCCGTTGTTTATGAACCCACACACACACACACCACCCTTTTGGCATTCCCAGGGGCATTGGTCAGAGAGGAAGTGCTGCTGCTATGTATGCACATACGAGTATTTTACTAAAAATTGCATCCATAGAGCCCACACACTCATTTACGCCAATTTTGATTGCATTCCACAATCTGTGGATCATCAAATTTGGATTGGATCATTTCTAGTCAATGTTATAAAAAATTTTTTAATAAACTTTAAATATGATATATAAGGCATCGTTGAGCCTGCAGGGTGCCTCACATTTTCTTGACAAAGCTATAACTTGTGAAAGATGTAACACACTAAGTAAAAACCAATTTAACAACTCATTAAAAGTTTCTTCAGCTTTCATACTAAAGAGTCAAGAATTGTCTCTGTTCTTTTCTCCACAGCTGTTTTTATTTTTCTTAACGTGCCCAAATTAAAACCTTGATTAGGAGAATTGGAGTCTCAAGCTTGTGCTTCAAAAAATGACTTTTCTCTCTTTAATTGGAGCTGTCTCTCAACATCTGCTTTGAGAAAAACGCATGGATTACCCTTTCCAGCCCTGCAAACTGAAGATGAGCCCTTTCTTGTCAAAGTTTATTCTCTTTCACTCCCCCTCTCCTCCCCGACAACCACTTCAAACTCCTCCCAAGACAATTCAGGCAGGATAATTGAAGAGGAATGGTGAATTCCAAGGTGATAACTGCATCAAAGAATTCAAATGATGTGGTAGGAAAAAGAAAACTGTTGAAACAAAGGTGCTGTTTGTAATGTAATCCAACCTGACTTGTAAATTGTCACCTTTTGAAAAGCTTCCTATCCATTTTTTTTTTCAATAAATCCTGGTTATGATTCTGTGATTGGTGTTTGATGAATATACAGTTGTTTATTCAGGCTTCTTAGAATGTTAATGTTACAAAGATTCCTTAACAATATCACTCACTCTGATCCCTCATATTCAAACAACGTTGAAAAAATTGTCTCTATCAACTGAGGCAGCTACGAAATCCATCTCTGCACATTTAAAAGACAAGCCAGGCCACAGTGGCCTATGCAGTGGCGTACCTAGCATATGTGACACACGGGGCCCATCATTTTTTGACATCCCCCCATCTGTATGTAAAACATGATTTTTAGTAAAAATCCACACGTCACGCATGAATATCTAGGAAAAGGCAGCATCTTACATACTGCAGTGAGCAGTACATCAATAAAGCCATTGTAAAACTAAACAAGCCAGACTAGTATAGATCAATCCTACACAGTCAATCCTAACAGAAAACCATGTCTTTTTGAACACACAGAACACAGAAAACACCTTCGCCTAGTATGTAATCACAAACTAACTCCTCCCCCTTTTACAAAACTGTAGTGTGGTGGTTTTTAGCCATGGTGGTAACAGCTCAGATGTCAATGCTAAAAAATGCTCTACAGTTTTGTAAATGGGGAGATAGAATAAAAATACGTAGCCAAAGGTTAAACTGAAGCACCAAGAAGCTGGACTCTGCATACAATGCAACATCACAGAAACAGCAATGCATTTCATCTAAAGCAATAAATAAATATAAATTTTTTCTACCTTGTCTTCTCTGGTTTCTGCTTTCCTCATCTTTTTGTCACTCTCTTCCTTTCATCCACTGTCTACCCTCTCTCTGCCCCTTCTATATGGCATCTTCTTTCTTTCTATTCCCATTCTAGAAACTTTATGCATCCCCCTTCCATTTCTCCCTTCACCCCCATTAGTCTGGCATCCATCTTCCTCCCTTCCCTCCTTCAATGGTCTGGCATCTCTCCTCTCCTCTCCTCTTCTTCCCTTCCCTCTCCCACACCCACATGGTCTGGCATTTCACTCTCTCTCTCCCTTCCCCCCACTTCCATCAGCATCTTCCCCCTTTCTCTCCCTCCAACCCAATTCCATGCAGTATCCTTCACCCTTATGTCTCTTTCCCTGCAATTCCATCAGCAACTGCCCCTTTCTCTCCCTCCACCACGCTTCCATACCACCCTGACCCCCTTTCTCACCCTTCACATGATTCCATACCACCCTGACTCCCTTTCTCACCCTTCACCATGATTCCATACCACCCTGACCCCCCTTTGTCAACCTTCACCATGATTCCATACCACCCTGATCCCCCTTTGTCACCCTTCACCATGATTCCATACCACCCTGACCCCCCCTTTCTCATCCTCAACACCCTTCCATACCACCCTGACCCCCTTTGTCTCCCTTCGCCATGATTCCATTCTACCCTGACCCCCCTTTGTCACCCTTCACCATGATTCCATACTACCCTGACCCTGTTTGTCACCCTTCACCATGATTCCATACCACCCTGATTCCCTTTCTCACCCTCCACACCCTTCCATGCCACCCTGACCTCCTTTTACCACCCTACTATGCTCCTTTCTTTCTCCTTCCCAAAGGTCCCGCAATAACTGCTTCTGTTCCAGAAGGAAGAGGTAAGTGACGTTGGAGGGGGCTGGGCCGGTAGACACAGTTAGTTGAAGCAAGATCTCACGATGATTGCGGCTGCCAGTCCACCCCCCCCCCCCCCGACGCCACTTACCTCTTCCGGAACAGAGGCGGTAGATGGCGCAGTCATCACGGGACCTTCGTTCACTTCGCGCGGCTGCCGACTCTGCTCTAAGTATGACAGCCGCGCTGAGGTGCCATTTGCAGCAGCGCGGGAGGTTCTGAATCCGGCCAGCTGTGCATTCCCTTGGAGCGTACACCCGGGGCTGACCGCCCCCCTCTTGGTATGCCACTGGGCCTATGCCAAGATAACATCACGACTGGACTACTGTAATGCCCTGTATATTTAGGGTTACCTGATGTCTGGGAAATCCAGGGCATGTCCTCTTTTTAGAGAACTGTCCGGGTGCCTGGACAGATTTCCAAAATCCAGCAGTTTGTCCAGGTTTTGGAAAGCCTCGAGCTCAGGACCACGTCTAGAGGGCCCTACCGCATCTTGATAAAAGGACCACTTAGTCCCAGAGAGTCTATGTCTCTAAAGTTAAAAGGGGATAGATTCCGTACAAATGCAAGGAAGTTCTTGTTCACCCAGAGAGTGGTAGAGAACTGGAATGCTCTTCCAGAATCTGTTATAGAGGAAAACACCCTCCAGGGATTCAAGACAAGGTTGGACATGTTCCTGCTGAACCAGAATGAACGCAGGTAGGGCTGGTCTCGGTTAGGGCACTGGTCTTTGACCTGGGGGCCGCCGTGTGAGCGGAATGCTGGGCGCGATGGACCACTGGTCTGACCCAGCAGTGGCAATTCTTATGTTCTTAACCTGAGACTACTACTTCAGAAAGTAGGTGAAAACCTTGCTTTTCTCCTGAACTTTTAATGCATGTGCTGCCTATCCACTCACTCCACACCTGAACTTGAGTTCTGCACGCCCTGTAACTTAGACCAGTCCCTCATATCTTGTTTAACTGTACATAGAGCTTGCCTTAAATTAAGCCACCCATTTATTTATCCCAATTGACTTTCTACTAGCTATTACATTACATTACATTACTGATTTCTATTCCGCCTCAACCTTGCAGTTCTGGGCGGATTACAAAAGAGACAACTGGACATTTCCAGGATAATTACAGAGAGAATTCTGGTCATTTCCAGAAGAAGTTACAAGAATAATGAAGCTGTATATTTCAAGAGCTATAAGATGCTGTACAAATAGGAAATAGTGCAGATCCAGTATATATACCGTTAGGGAAGCAGTTGACATGCTTGAGGCTAAAGAGAAGGGAACTGGTGAAGGGGGGAGGAGTCCTTGTCTATATATCTACACTTGGCTCTGGCTACATAGTAAGATGTCTCATTGTATTGTAAGAAAGAGCATTAGCATCATATCTATCGTATTTGAATTTATTTATTGAAAAAATTTATATACCGCCTAAAGTCTAGGCAGTTGGGTGGGAGAGAGGGTTAAAACAGTTGCTTATTTATGTTTGTAGGATCATTGTGCTTTTCTTGTACTATTATATGTATATATATATTTGTTTTGCACAGTTGTAGTTTGGAAAATCAATAAAGTTAAAAAAATAAATAAATACAAAATAAATAATAACAATACAAGATATACTCATAGACTCTCCTACATCTTCCGCTACAAACATATTCATTTCGTTCACATAAATGCATTGTCCCATAACTAAATCTTCATGAGTTTTAATGCGTGCTTATTAGGTATTTCACTGGTATCTGCTGACATCATAACTTACCTATGTTAACTGAATGTTCTTCCATGCTATTATGGCAGAAAACAACAGCACCCAAGAAAAGTGAAACTGCCTTCAGAACGGGGACGAAAGTTACTTCATTTCAAAATAAGAGACCCGGCACTGTCAGTGTTTCGGCTCTTGCCTGCCTCAGGGGTCTTTTCTCTCTTCAAAGCGATTTGTCTCAATTGCAGTAAAACTTTTTCCGAAACTAGTAGCGACGTGTGCTCTCTTCCCTACGTGTCGCTGCTGGTTTCAGAAAAAAGTTTTACTGCAATTGAGACAAATCACTTTGAAGAGAGAAAAGACCCCTGAGGCAGGCAAGAGCCAAAACACTGACAGTGCCGGGTCTCATATTTTGAAATGAAGTAACTTTCATCCCAGTTCTGAAGGCAGTTTCACTTTTGTTGGGTGCTGTGGTTTTCTGCTGTATATTTGGATTCCCTTTCTTTGTATGCTTCCATGCTATTATATCCACTTCCAGCACTATTTTTCTATTGTAGTATCAGGGTATTCAGTATTGATAGCTAATTATAGGGAAAATATACTTCATAAACCCTATGAATAACACCCTTCATCGATTGTTCTCAATTTTATGATCCTCAGTAACACCACTCAGAGTTCAATTAGTTTAATTACTCCAAGCTTTCTGTGTTAATTCTTCATCGGATCAATGATAATAACTGTATTAGTAGATATTTAAATATTTTAAATTTTTAAATATTTTAAATAAATATCTCATTTAATAGCTATAACCAAGTTAATTTGTTTTTAGCTTCATTCTTGTGGTCTAGATCAGGGACAAACATTCACCAACATGTTTCGCTGGTAAGCTTTCTCAAGGTGAAGTCCCTATAGCATAAACCAAATGCATATTCAGAAATTAAATGCAGATTATGAAAAAATAGGAGCAGAAGAACAGTTTCCCACCTCTGCTTCTAATCACCAACAACATAGACCACTTCCGCTACGAAGATGGCGGCGGCATTCTCTAAGCTTGTTATATCAACCTTAACCGCAGTCAGCTGGAAAAACGTCCAGCTGACTACGGAAAAGGAAGAAGGTCAAAATTAGTAAATTCTCAACGATCTTATTGAATTCAGTATTGAATTGTTGGTGATGATATCAGCAGGGTGACCTCTGTGGCTTCTTCTGGGACTTTGGCTGTGCTTCCTGTTATACTGTCCTTGCCAAGGCAATCTGATATAATGCTGGATTTAATCTTGAACATACTTGCATCTTTCTATCAGGATTGTTTCTCTTTCATTAATATGTTGGCCTCCCATTATCAAAGACTTCAGTCAACAAAAAGTCAAATGGCTACACATCTTTTTAAAAGATACAGTGACCAGAATTGAATGCAATGCTCAAGGTGAGGTCTCAGCATGGAGTGATACAGAGACATCATATATTCTTACCCCCTCTTCTACAAAACTGCAATAGCAGTTTCTAGCACGGGGAGCTGCGCTGAATGGCCTGCGCTGCTCCCGACGCTCATAGGAACTCAATGAGAGTCAGGAGAAGCGCAGGCCATTCAGTGTGGCTCTCTGCGCTATAAACCGCGAGTGCAGTTTCGTAGAAGAAGGGGTTAGTCTTGTTTACCATCCCTTTTCTTATAATTCCTAGCATCTTGTTTGCTTTTTTGGCCACCGCCACAAATTTTGTGGAAGGTTTCAGTGTATTGTCTACAATGTCATCCAGATATTTTTCTTGGGTGCTGACCCCCAAGGTGGACCCTAGCATCTGGTAACTATGATTTAGGTTATTCTTCTCAACTTGTATCACTTTGCATTTGTCCACATTAAATTTCATCTGCCATTTGGATGCCTAGTCTTCCAATTTCCTAAGGTCTGCCTGCAATTTTTCACAGTCCGCATGTGTTTTAACAACTTTGAACAGTTCTATATCATCTGCAAATTTAATCGTCTCACTCATCATTCTAATTCTAAATATGTCAAATAGCACCAGTCTCAGTACAGATCCCAGCGGCACTCCACTATTTACCCACCTCCATTGAGAAAAATGGCTATTTAACCCTACCCTCTGTTTTCTATCCAATAACCAATTCCTAATCCACAACTGAACATTGCCTCCTATCCCATGACTCTTTAATTTTCTCAGGAATCTCTCATGAGGAACTTTATTAAAAGCTTTCTGAAAATCTAGATACACAATGGGCTCCTTATACTAAGCTGCGCTAGTGGTTTTAGTGCGCACTTAGCGCACACTACAATGCCATGCGCGCTAAACGCATTGAGCTGATGTTAGTTTTTTCGCGTAGCGCAAGGGGCAGCACGCGCTAATCTGCAACGCGTGCTAAAAACGCTACAGCAGCTTAGTAAAAGGAGCTCTATATCAACTGGGTTACCATTATCCTCATATTTATTCACACCTTCAAAGAAGTCAGAACTAGCTAAGTGGAAGACGACAGAGGGTAGTGGTCAATGGAGATCGCTCTGAGGAAAGGGATGTTTACCAGTGGTGTGCCTCAAGGTTCTGTTCTTGGGCCTGTTCTTTTTAACATTTTTATAAGTGATAATGCTGAAGGACTGTCAAGTAAGATTTGCCTCTTTGCAGATGATACCAGAATCTGAAATAGACACCCCGGATGGTGTGAATAACGTGAAGACCTAGCAAAGCTTGAAGAATGGTCTGAAATTTGGCAGCTAAAATTCAGTGCTAAGAAATGCAAGGTCATGCATTTTGTCTGCAGAAACCAGAAGGAACTGTAAAGTTTAGGGGTGAAGAACTTATGTGCACGAAATAAGTGCGGGACTTGGGTGTGATTGTGTGTGCTGATCTTAAGGTGGCTTAACAGGTTGAAAAGATGATGGCAAAAGCTAGAAAGATGCTAGGGTGCATAAGAAGAGGTATGGTAGATGTGTGGAACAGTCTTCTGGTAAAGGTGGTGGAGACAGAGACTGTGTCTGATTTCAAGAAAGCCTAGGATAGTCACGTGCAGGGCAGGATTAACCAATAGACCAAGTAGGCATGTGCCTAGGGCCTGAAATTGTCAGGGGGGCCCGATGAAGGAGGGCATCAACATTGTTTTTTCCAAACGGTGATGGGCCCCTCCAGCATCGATCGGCAATGCGGGCCCCACCCCAATTGGCAATGCAGCCCCCCCCCCCCCCCATCGATGGATAGTAAGACAAGCAAGCAACACGGGTAAGAAAGGCAATGGGAACTGTAATTGTGCAAATGGTTCTGCTTGCCCAAAGCTTCCCTCTGATGCAGCTTCCTGTTTCCGCCTGGGCACATGGTGGGGTGGGGCGGGGCAGGGGGTCCAGTGTACTTGTGTGCCTAGGGGCCTTCGACAAATTAATCCTACCCTGGTCACTTGGGATCTTTTAGAGCGAGGAAGTGATAATGGTTACTGTGGATGGGCCATTTGGCCTTTATCTGCCATCATGTTTCTATGTTTCTAATGTGTGGATGAGACAATGGTGAATGGAGTAAAGATTGAGCCTTGTTGGAAAATGTTTATGTTTATTGAACTCTTAAATACTGCCCCTTGTGAAAACATCGAGGTGGTTTACAATACAATAGAAGGAAAATAACTACAACAATAATAAGAAAGATACACACGGGGGGGGGGGGGGGGGAAGAACCTGGACACTAGCGCATCAACCAGAAAATCTAACTATCAGAGCAGAACATTTGCACAAAAAGATGAGCTTTAAGGAGAGCACAAAACTTCAAATAGGAGAGTTCTTAACGGAGATTAACAAGGATTAATAGGCAGCATTCTATGGAAACGGGAACCTGTTCTGAAAAGATTAAATAAATTACCTCATGAAGGAGCTGATTCAGGAACTGATGGGAGAAGAAGCTATTTTACACACCACTGGTTGACATGCAGCCAAAAAAGCAGTCAGCTGATAAGGTTGAAAAAGATATGTCATAAATTTATACTTTTTTTAAAAAATTATTTTTAAAAATAATAATTAACAAAAATACAGCACATGAAAAATAGCACATTGAAGATAGTGAACAAAGTAATTCTTCTAGCTTCTCATATCAGCATAACTTATATGCACGACAGGTCCTAATGTGAAACCTATAGCTATAATTTGGGGCATTCCCTATTCTTTGCACATGTACATATTACATTTTATGAGCCATTTGGATGCCCAGGCTCCTAGTCTTAGAAGGTCCACCTGTAATTCCTCACAATCTGGATGCGATTTAGCAATTTTAAATAATTGTGTGTCATTTTCAAATCTAGAGCTCTGCCTGTCTTTTGGATCTGACTGGGCTGACTTAAGGAACTGTGGTGCCCTGAGCCAACTTTAGTATTAGTGATCCTTCTCACCCATGATAGGGCAGCTCACTCTCTCAAGCTCCCCTCCTCCCCTTTTGCTGGTGATAAAGTTTGTCAAAATTCCAAATCACAGTCCAGCATCTTTCCCTCCCTTCCCCCCCCCCTCACAGGGGAGGAGGAGAGACGCTGGACCAGGATTTTGGAGCCCTTTATCACTGGCCAATGCCAGTGCCTTACCTGGTCCATAGATTGAGCTGGCCCTAGCGCCTGAGCATGGAATGGGGAACATTTCTTAGAATATTACCTGGATGTTGTAACTTTCAACTTTATACCTAAAGGTCTACATTTCATTTCCAGAACCTCCCTTCCACACTTTCCCATATTATTCAGTTCAGTCCTCTAGTTCTCGGAAGCCGTCAGGACTTTTTAAAATTAATTTATTTTCCACATATCCTACAATTCTATGCGAATGACAAATTATTCAGGTACTCAAATATTATTCCCTAACTGTCCCGGCGGGCTCCTACTCTATCTAATGTATCTGGAGCAATGGGGAGTCTGTGGCACAGTGGTTAGAGCTACAACCTCAGCACCCTGAGGTTGAGGGTTCAAATCCCATGCTGCTCCTTGTGACCCTGGGCAAGTCACTTAATCTCTCATTGCCCCAGGTACATTAGACAGATTGTGAGCCTACCAGGACAGAAAGGGAAAAAGGTTTGAGTACCTGAATGTAAACCACTTAGAATGTAAACCTTTTGGCTTCCCTGGGCTGCATTGGCCCAAAAAAATTTTCTGGGGCCGCACAAACGCGCAAACGCTGCAGCAAGACAGAGGAGGGAACTGGCAAGACGGTAAACACCCGGGGGCAGCAGAGGAAAACACTGCATCGCCCTCAACCGGGACAGCACAAAATACTTCACGGGGCTGCTGCGGCCCTCGGGCTGCAGGTTAGACACCCCTGACTTAGATTATAAGTGGTATATAAATAAATAACTTGCCCGGGGTCACAAGGAGCAGTGCAGGATTTGAACCCACAACATCAGGGTGTTGAAGCTGTAGCTCTAACCACTGCACCACACACTCCCACATGGACTTGGAGCATGCTTGTTTCCTACAGAGGTAGAGTCTAGTCTCCAGTTGGAGGGAGACAAAAGGTGGACTGGTGGGTGCACGGAACACCATAGTCAGATCCAATAAGGCAGCCTTGCCAAACAAGAACTATACCAATCATCAGGTAGAACGGTAATCAAGAAACAAAATAAAGTCAAGGCTGGAAGAGTAGGTTTATATATGGACAACAGACAAGGATCAGATACCAAGGGTCAGCAGAAATATGGCACTGAGGAACTTGCAAGTACACTTCCCCCTCCTTATATGCGAATTCCGTATCTACGGATTCGCTTATTCGCGGTTTTAAACCAAAAAATGCATTTTTATTTTTCAGGCTATTTTAAGCCCTGAAAGCCCCCCCCCCCCTTAAGCCTTACCTGGTTGTCTAGCGGGTTTTCAGGCAGGAGCGATCTTCCCACGTTCCTGCCCCGTGCAGATCGCTCACAGGAAATGGCTTGAGAGAATATGGGAGCTCAAGGCAGCCATTTCCTGTGAGCGATCTGCACAGGGCAGGAGCATGGGAAGATCGCTCCTGCCTGAAAACTCGCTAGACCACCAGGTAAGGCTTAAGGGGGGGCTTAAAATAGCCAGGAGAAGCAGGGGTTAGAGGCAGAACCGGCCAAATATTATTCACGGTTTTTTAATATTCGCGGGCTGGCTCTGCCCTAACCACCGCGAATACGGAGGGGGAACTGTAAGACTTCTCCAAAGATGAGGTAGAATGGGAGCCCAAGGATATAAATAAATATACTATGGGAGTGAATCAGTCAGGAGGCATTCCTAAGCATCAATCAAGTCAGAATGCATTCATAGTAGGCCAGCTGGGTAGATGTAACTGAAAGACCAGGGTTCCTCATCCACTGTATACAATAAAGATGGAATTCTATAAAGATCACTCAAAAATGGGGAAAGGGATTGGGACTTGTATACCACCTTTTTGTAGCTATACAACCTGTATACAGTTTGCATACAGGTCCTTCAAGCATTTTCCCTTTCTGTCCCGGTGGGCTCATAATCTATCTAATGTACCCGGGGCAGTGGAGGATGAAATGATTTGCCCTAATTCATAGGGAGTAGCGCAGGGTTTGAACTCACAACCTCAGGGGACTGAGGCTGTAGCTTTAACCTCTTCGCCCTAAGCATCTACTATAATAAAATGTTAAGCGTGCATGTGCACTCTTACCGCCGTGTTCCCTGATCTGTAGTTCTGTGGTTGGCAGAGTGTGCATGCGCGCTTACCACGCATCTCTCTCTCTCACTCTCACAGAGGGCTTGCCGGCTCCGGAACACTCCCAATTAACTGACAAAGTTCATTTTTTAGTTCAAAGCTGCCGCCGTGTTTCGACTCCCTCCCTCACTGTAAGTTCGCCGCCATCGTTGCCCCCTTTCCCTCCCCTTTCCCAGCACACTCGAACCCCCATTGACCCTCCCACCGCGAGACGCACAAACCTCCCGGCCCCAGCAGCGGCCGCATCACACTAAAGATTCTGCTTCGCGGCCTTCCTATGCTCTGATTTCCTCTGCCGCGTCTCTGATGACATCATCAGAGACGCCAGCAGAGGAAATCAGAGCATGGGAAGGCTGCGAAGCAGCGTCTTTAGTGTGATGCGGCTGCTGCTGAAGCAAGTAGATTTGACGGTCGTCTCGCGGTGGGAGGTCAGTGGGGTTGGCTGCACGGCGGCGATAGTGGCGGGGAGGAAGTGGGTTGGGGGAGGGAAATGCTGCTGCTGCTGCACAGGAAAATGGATGGGGAGGGTATACTTCTGCTGCTACTGCACAGGGAAGTGGATTGGGGAGGGAAATGCTGCTGGTGAGAAATGGGAGCTAGGGCTGAAAGGGGAAAGATAGGAGAAGGGGCTGGGGGGGGGGGTAAAAATGGGTTTGGAACTGGAGCTGGGGCTGAAAATAGGGGACATGTGAGGGAAGGAGGCTTTACAAGCACCCATTAATGTAAAGACTTAAACACTAGTTACTCTATAACAGCATAACACTGGTTCCTGCTTTGGGTGTCCGACGTACACTTGCTGAAACCTGGTGTAAATGTTAGCACCCAAATTAGGCACATTTACCCAGTATTCTATAATTATGCTTGTAACATTTTGGAATGCCTCTGATATGCTCATGGCCATGCCCCTTTTTGGGATGTTGCGTGCTATGGGAGTTAGGCGCTCTGACTTATAAGGAGAGTGTGCAACCTGATGCATGTGCATATTTTAAAGAGTGCCAATTAACCTCAATAACTGGTTGTTGGCACACAATAATTGATGGTTAAGAGCTCATTAACCAATTAATTTGCATGCACATCTTGGCAGTCTATACAGAACCCAGAGGCAAGCAACAATGAGATTGAGGAATATTCTGAATGTGTAAAAAGTCCAAGAAGCAGAAGGTTGCCAGACCCCAGTGGCGTAGTAAGGGGGAGGGTCCACCCTAGACGCCATCTTGGTAAGGACACAGGCACCCGCCCTCCTCTCCACCCCTACTCTTTCCCCGCCCCCTACTGCCACATGTGTGCGCCACTTCCCTTATCCCATACCTCTGTAACGTTCCTGGCGTGAGCAGCAACCCCCATGCTGCTGACACGCTTGCATCAGCTCTTCCTCTGATGTCACTTCCTGAACCCACGCCTAGAAAGTGACATCAGAGGAAGAGCTGCCGCTGGTACGACAGCAGCTTAGGGGTTGCTGCTCGTGCCAAGAACTATACAGAGGTGCGGGGGAAGGGAAGCGGTGTGAGCTTGGCAGAAGGAGGCAGGGAAGGAACGTGTGGAAGTGAGGGGTGGGGGTGGGGGTGGAAAAGAGGGCAGGGGAGGGATGTCACCACCCCGGGTGCCTCTCACCCTCACTGCCCCAATGTCTGGCCTCAAGAAATGAAAGAGAGGCCTAAAACAGCACTACTACTGTTAACATTTATTGTCCGATAGAAGCAAAAGCATCTGTAAAAGTTATAAGTTATTGGATTCAGATTCAAGAGCTATGTACTAGACTGAAAAATGTACACAGTGTGATTTTCTATCTGATGTCTTCTGTATCATAATATGTTTCTCAGACTGGTATGTGGAGCCTGCTGTGCTCAAGAGTTCAGAGATTGATTGCATTTAATATTTGCCATCCTCGAATGAACTGGCAATTACTACATTCCATATTTGTTACATTAAAAAAGAAAACAGCTAAGTGCTTAGCACAGTGGTTAGAGAAGCAGTCATGAAACCTAGACCTGCCAGTTTACAGCCCACTCTTGAAGCCTACTATGAAGGGGTGCTGAAAAGTTCTCAGCCCAACCAACTTCCTAAATTCTGAGCACTATTTTGGCACTGGAGCTGAAAAGTGTCATTTTATTTTGCAAAGTGCCGATTTGCAGAGTTGTAATAATAATAATAATTATTATTATTATTTATTAATATGCCGCCATACCGGGAAGGTTCTAAGCAGCTAACAACAGGAAAGCAATGCATGCAATTCTAATAAATACATCAAGATAAAATAAACATGTGAATAAAATTGGAAAGATATGTTAATAAAAGCTATATTTTTGACATTGATGCCCAATCCCTCCTGCCTGCGGACCCCCCTGAACCCATGACCTGCTACAACTGCCGATGCCCCTGAATCCCCCACCCGACACCTCCAAACCCCAGCTGCCAAATTTCAGCCCATTCTTCAAGCTTCGCCAGGTCTTTCTTCATGTTATTCTGTTATTCCAACTAGTTATAAGCACTGTGGCAGTCTTTTTGCTGAAATACATCAGGCATTGTTCCTGGGAGCATCTTGATGAAACCTTGTTTTTATCTCCATATGGTCTGCTTGTCTATATAAAAATGGTACTCCTCCCTAAGTGACACTATGGGCTCCTTTTACTAAACTGCAATAGCGTTTTTAGCATGTGCAGAATTTTAGTATGCGCTAAACCCACGCTACATGGCTAGAACTAACACCAGCTCAATGCTGGCGTAAGCGTCTAGCGCACGTGGCAATTCTGTACGCACTAAGCACGTGCCAAAACCGCTCTCACAGCTTAGTAAAAGGAGCCCTAAGTGCTACACATGGTGCCTGCTTTTTTTAAATATAGAGCAGGGATGTCAAAGTCCCTCCTCGAGGGCCATAATCCAGTCGGGTTTTCAGGATTTCCCCAATGACTATGCATGAGGTCTATTTGCATGCACTGCTTTCATTGTATGCTAATAGATTTCATGCATATTCATTGGGGAAATCCTGAAAACCCGACTGGATTACGGCCCTCGAGGAGGGACTTTGACATCCCTGATCTAGAGAATGCCATACTTTGGAGCAATATTTGTGGCTATATCTTTGGAAGGCTAGTAAGGCCTCTCTTCTCTTTCAAATTATGACCTATACGCCTAAAAGATGTGGATAAGCTTTGCCAGATACCTACCCTTGCATAATAGAGCTTGTCATTTACAGCATGTGCCTGACTGAATCAAAGGTATGGAAAGCACAGTTACTTACCGTAACAGGTGTTATCCAGGGACAGCAGGCAGATATTCTTGACTGATGGGTGACGGCACCGACGGAGCCCCGGTACGGACAATTTTAGAGTGATTGCACTCTAAGAACTTTTTAGAAAGTTCTAGCTCGGCCGCACCGCGCACGCGCGAGTGCCTTCCCGCCCGACAGAGGCGCGCGGTCCCTCAGTTAGTATAAGCCAGCTAAGAAGCCAACCCGGGGAGGTGGGTGGGATGCAAGAATATCTGCCTGCTGTCCCTGGATAACACCTGTTACGGTAAGTAACTGTGCTTTATCCCAGGACAAGCAGGCAGCATATTCTTGACTGATGGGTGACCTCTAAGCTAACAAAAAAGAGGGATGGAGGGAAGGTTGGCCATTAAGAAAACAAATTTTGTAAAACAGATTGGCCGAAGTGACCATCCCTTCTGGAGAATGCATCCAGACAATAATGAGATGTAAAAGTGTGAACTGAGGACCAAGTAGCAGCTTTGCAGATTTCCTCAATAGGAGTGGAACGGAGGAAAGCTACAGATGCTGCCATTGCTCTGACTCTATGGGCCGTGACAGAACCTTCCAGTGTCAGTCCGGTCTGAGCATAACAGAATGAAATGCACGCTGCTAGCCAATTAGACAACGTACGTTTAGAAACAGGACGTCCCAATTTATTCGGATCAAAGGACAGAAAAAGCTGGGGAACTGATCTGTGGGGTTTTGTACGCTCCAGATAGTAAGCAAGAGCCCTTTTACAATCCAAAGTATGCAGAGCTTGTTCCCCAGAATGAGAATGAGGTTTTGGAAAGAAAACCGGTAGAACAATGGATTGGTTGAGATGAAATTCAGAAACAACCTTGGGGAGAAACTTTGGATGTGTGCGCAGAACCACCTTGTCATGGTGAAAAACCGTAAAAGGTGGATCTGCAACCAGTGCATGCAGCTCACTGACTCTCCTGGCAGAGGTAAGAGCAATAAGGAAAAGTACTTTCCAAGTGAGAAATTTGAAAGGAGAAGTAGCTAAAGGTTCAAATGGAGGTTTCATTAAAGCTGAAAGAACCACATTGAGATCCCAGATAACCGGAGGGCTTTAAGAGGTGGTTTCACATTGAAAAGCCCACGCATGAACCTGGACACCAGGGGATGAGCTGAAAGAAGTTTTCCATGGACTGGCTCATGAAAAGCTGCAATGGCACTGAGGTGGACCCTGATGGAAGAGGACTTCAGGCCAGAGTCAGACAAAGAAAGAAGATAATCCAACAACGTCTCCACTGCTAGGGAAGTGGGATCAAGATGATGAAGAAGACACCAGGAAGAAAATCTCGTCCACTTTTGATGGTAACATTGTAGAGTGGCTGGTTTCCTGGAGGCATCCAGAATGGAACGAACGGGCTGAGACAAAAGAGTATCAGTCGAGTTCAGCCCGAGAGATACCAAGCCATCAGGTGTAGAGACTGAAGGTTGGGATGCAGAAGGGTTCCCTGCTGTTGGGTAAGCAGAGAAGGAAACAGAGGCAGAAGAAAAGGTTCCCTGGAACTGAGTTGAAGTAGAAGGGAGAACCAATGTTGCCTGGGCCACCTCGGAGCAATCAGAATCATGGTGGCTCGTTCCCTCTTGAGCTTGAACAAGGTTCTCAACATGAGAGGCAGAGGAGGGAAGGCGTACAGGAACAGATTCGACCAGTCGAGGAGAAAAGCATCTGCTGTTAGACGGTGTGGAGAGTAAAGTCTGGAGCAGAAAAGGGGCAGCTGATGATTGTGAGGAGCTGCAAAGAGGTCTATCTGAGGAGTGCCCCATTGATTGAAGATAGACTGCAGAGTTACTGGATCGAGTGTCCACTCGTGAGGTTGGAGAATTCGGCTGAGTTTGTCCGCTAAGGAATTCTGTTTTCCCTGAATGTATATAGCTTTCAGGAAGAGATGGTGATCTATGGCCCAAGTCCAGATCTTCTGGGCCTCCTGGCATAAAAGGCGAGAGCCTGTCCCACCCTGTTTGTTGATGTAGTACATCGCAACCTGATTGTCTGTGCACAACAGAAGGACCTGAGGAAAGAGAAGGTGTTGGAAGGCCTTGAGGGCGTAAAACATCGCTCTGAGTTCCAGGAAATTGATTTGATGCTTCCTTTCCTGGGCTGACCAAAGACCTTGAGTCTGGAACTCGTTCAAGTGAGCTCCCCATGCGTACAGAGAGGCGTCGGTGGTGATGACTAGTTGATGAGGAGGCTGATGAAACAGAAGACCTCTGGATAGATTTGAGGATACCAACCACCATTGAAGAGACTGACGAAGAGATGATGTCACAGATATGTGTCGTGAGCAAGGATCCGATGCTTGGGACCACTGGGTAGCAAGGGTCCATTGAGGAGTGCGCAGGTGAAGACGGGCATGAGGTGTGACATGAACTGTGGATGCCATGTGCCCCAAGAGTACCATCATTTGTCTTGCTGAGATGGACGGCAGAGGAAGCACCTGGTGACATAGAGACTGAAGAGTCTGGAGACGATTGGATGGTAGGAAAGCTCTCATGAGGAGTGTATCCAGGATCGCTCCAATGAATTGAAGCCTCTGAGTGGGAATGATATGAGATTTGGGTAGATTGATCTCGAATCCCAGAAGTTGTAGAAACTGGATGGTTTGGTTGGTGGCCAGAAGGACTGCTTGAGCGGAAGTGTCTTTGATCAACCAATCGTCCAGGTAAGGAAATACATGCAGGTGGTGAGAGCGTAGAAATGCCGCTACCACAATGAGACATTTGGTGAATACCCTTGGAGAAGAGGCAAGACCGAAGGGCAGTACCTTGTACTGGTAATGACAATGATTGATCATGAATCGGAGATATGGTCTTGAGGTTACATTGATCGGTATGTGAGTGTAAGCCTCTTTGAGATCGAGGGAGCATAGCCAGTCGTTTTGATTTAGGAGGGGATAAAGGATGGCTAAAGAAAGCATCTTGAATTTTTCTTTTACTAGATGAATGTTGAGATCGCGAAGATCCAGGATGGGTCTGAGATCTCCTGTCTTTTTGGGAACTAGAAAGTAACGGGAGTAGAATCCCTGCCCCTTTTGATCTAGAGGAACTTCCTCTATAGCGTTCAGAAGGAGGAGGGATTGGACCTCCTGAATAAGGAGGGCCGATTGAGGACTGTTCAAAGCAGACTCTTTTGGCAGGCTTTGAGGTGGAAGAGTCTGAAAGTTGAGAGAGTAGCCGTGGCGGATGATGTTGAGGACCCATTGGTCCGATGTGATTACTTCCCACCGGCTGAGGAACAGAGAAAGTCGACCTCCTATAGGCTGAGGCAGGAGAGCAGGAATAGGGATACTGGCTATACTGTGGAGAATGAAGTCAAAAGGGCTGTGACTTCTGCTGAGGAGGTTGTTTAACAGCTTGTTGCTGCTGCTGTTGTCTGGGAGGCTGACGTTGTTGTTGCCTCTGACGCCTAGGTTGCTGAGCAGTGGTAGTCAATGGACGAGCTGTGAAGCGGCGTTGATAGGCCGATTGCTGCCTGTATGGTCTTGGCGGAGGAGGCTTCTTTTTATTCTTGAGCAAGGTATCCCAGCGCGTCTCATGAGCAGAGAGCTTTTGTGTGGTTGAGTCCATGGAATCCCCAAAGAGCTCATCCCCTAGGCATGGGGCATTGGCTAACCGATCTTGATGGTTAACATCAAGCTCGGATACCCGAAGCCAGGCCAAACGACGCATAGCTACTGACATTGCTGTCGCTCTGGATGTTAGTTCAAAGGTGTCATATATGGATCTCACCATAAACTTACGTAATTGTAGAAGAGACGACAAGCATGTGTGAAAAGCGGGATGCTTTCGTGAAGGAAGGTATTTTTCGAAAGAAGCCATGGTGGTAAGGAGATGCTTTAAATAAAAAGAAAAATGAAAAGCATAATTACTAGCCCTATTTGCTAACATAGCATTTTGGTAGAGCCTCTTACCAAATTTATCCATGGCCCTTCCTTCTCTGCCAGGAGGGACAGATGCATATACACTGGCTCCTGAAGTCTTTTTAAGGGTGGATTCGACAAATAAGGATTCATGTGGAAGTTGAGGTTTGTCGAACCCAGGAATGGGAATTACTTTATATAGAGAATCCAGTTTACGTGGGGCCCCTGGGACAGTTAAAGGAGTCTCTAAATTCTTATAGAAAGTTTCCCTCAAGATGTCATGAAGGGGAAGTTTCAAAAATTCCTTTGGAGGCTGATCAAAATCAAGGGCATCCAAAAAAGCTTTAGACTTTTTGGATTCAGCCTCCAAAGGAATGGACAAGGACTCACACATCTCTTTCAAAAAACTAGAGAAAGAGGAAGTGGCCTGTTTGGAGGATGGGTCAGGGACAGCCGAATCCTCCTCCTCTGAGGAACATTCGCCTTCAGAAAGAAAGGGTTCCTCTGAGTCTCCCCACAGATCAGGGTCCCTGACATGGGAAGAATGGTCCCGAGACTCAGGTGTCGACGTTTGCATGTGTCGGGTTTTGCGCACCGACTTACCCGACCTCATCGATACCGAGTCAGGAGAAGTTATCGGTCGCACCGGTGCCGAAGTCTGCACCGATTGATGGTGAGCTCTCGGCTCCGGTGCCAGGACTGGCATCGATACCGATGAGGTTAGGTGAAGCGGTACCGAGACAGTGGAAGCGGGTAACACGGGTTCCACAATCGGTATCGATATGGGTTGATCCACAACCGGTACCGGTGGCTCGGTGCGGACTGGCACCGGAAGGTTCGGTGTCATGATAGCAGGAAGGAGTCGTTCTAATTGCTCCTTAAGCTGCACCTGAAGGATGGCCGTAATGCGGTCATCGAGGGATGGCACCGGTACCGCTTTTTTCTTCTGCGGTACCTGCGGTGCCGCTCGACGCCCCGGAGATGAGGAGCCCGATGTCGAGGGACTCACCTCTATAGGGGCGGAGCGCTTCCGCTGGCGTCTTACAGGCGGCAGGATTGGACTCACTGCACTCGAGGCCGGAAGACGTTCCAGCGGGGAAGGCTTCTTAGCCGGCTTACCTGACTGTTGAGACGCCGGTGTGGAATCACGCGGCGTCGAAGATGAGGGTGCCGACTGAATCGGTGCCGAAGCCGGAGTCGAAGGAACGGGGTCGGACATCTCGGCACCGAATAACAATCGCTGCTGAATTTGGCGATTTTTCAATGTCCGTTTTTTTAAAGTAGCACAGTGGGTGCAAGAAGAGGCCTGATGCTCAGGACCCAAACACTGTAAACACCAGTTGTGTGGGTCCGTGAGAGATATAGGCCTAGCACACCGCTGGCACTTTTTAAAACCCGGTTGAGGGGGCATGAAAGTAAAAACGGCTTCCGCCAAATCGAAGGCCGAGGCTTCGATGGTGGCAGAAGGCCCCGCCGGGGAAAACCGAAAAATAAAGAATAAAAATGAGTTTTTTTTGTTTTTTTTTTTAAATTGAGATAGAAAGAAAAAAAAAGGCAATTTAAGCCAAAACGTTTACGCGAGCGGGAAGGCAAGTTAAGAAAATTTCAACAGCCGTTGAAAACGCGTCTTCTTAGCTCCGCGGAAACTAAGAAACTGAGGGACCCGCGCGCCTCTGTCGGGCGGGAAGGCACTCGCGCGTGCGCGGTGCGGCCGAGCTAGAACTTTCTAAAAAGTTCTTAGAGTGCAATCACTCTAAAATTGTCCGTACCGGGGCTCCGTCGGTGCCGTCACCCATCAGTCAAGAATATGCTGCCTGCTTGTCCTGGGATAATATTACATACCTCTTTTGAAAGGGCTCTTCTCCACCCCTTAGATACTGATTATGTTTTACATACACTGGTTGCTCATTTGCCTAAGTTGGTGCTTTCTCATTGTTTAATTTGGCCTTCACAATGGACTTGGCATTGGTTGTGTAAGCAGAAAGCCATTTCCTGGACCCATATAGGCTGGTTGCCTTTTGTGGGCAACGCAGATTTTCCTGCAGGTTTGGAATGCAGGGTCTTTAGCAGTGGAGGGATAATGGTTTAATTCAGGGGTGCCCAATGCGTCGATCGCGATCGACAGGTCACTCGCTCAGTGACCCCAGTCGATCGCAGAGCGGGTTCCCTTCTTCCCTTCTCTTTTTTGCCCTCCTGACTAGCCTGCTCCTGAATTCTGCTGCTGCCTCCGCTGCTCAACATTTAAAAAAAAAAATGGCTTGGAGAACTTATGCTCCGGGGGTTAACATGTGCTTGTACCGGCTTCCCTTCGCTTCCCTCTGAAACCAGAAGTTATGTCCGGGGGGGAGGGGGAGAAAAGGGAAGCCGGCATGCACATGTTAGAGCCCCGTTTGCGGGCTAAAGCGGGAGACAGGTCAGTGAAGCTTGCGATTTGCTCTTCTTGCTGCCAGGTTCTGCCTACTTTCTGTTTCCTCAAAGGCAGGACCCGGCAGCATTTTTCCCAATAGGTCGATCTTGGGCCGATCAGCCTTCCTCTCCCCGACGTCAATTCTGCCGTCGGAGAGGAAGTTCTGGCCAGCGGAACTTCCTCTCTGACGGCAGAATTGACGTCGGAGAGAGGAATGCTGGTGGGCCCGAAGCAGGGAGAGCTTGGCCGGCGGCGGGCGGCTTTGGGGGCCTGTTATCCGATGGCAGCGGCAGTGGCAGTGGCTTGGGGGAGGGCAGGGAGGGAGAAAGAGGGCAGGCAGGGAGACAGAAAGAAAAAAGAGAAACAGAAAAAAAGAAAGGAGGCATGAAGAGAGAAAGAAAGAGGGCAGGGAGAGAAGAAGAAAACATTTGGGGGGGGGGGTGGAATGAGGTGTGGAGGAGAGGAAGCATACAGGCTGAAAGAAAGATTTGATGCACAGTCAGAAGAAGAAAGTGCAACCAGAGACTCATGAAATCACCAGACAAGGTAGGAAAAATGATTTTATTTTAAATTTAGTGATCAAAATGTGTCTGAATTTATATCTGCTCTCTATATTTTACAATATGGTCCCCTTTTACTAAACCGCAATAGAGGTTTTTAGCACAGGGAGCCTATGAGCGTCGAGAGCAGCGCTGGGCATTCAGCGCAGCTCCCTGCGCTAAAAACTGCTATCGTGGTTTAGTAAAAAGGGAGGGCGTTGGTATTTGTCTATTTTTGTATGGTTGTTACTGAGGTGACAGTGCATAGAGTCATCTGCTTTGACCTCTTTGAAAAAACCCCGGAATAGGAATGATAATTAACAATTGTATGCGTACAGTGTGCGTTGTGTTTTTTTTAAATTTTATTGTTGGTAGATCATTTTGACTTGGTCATTTTAAAAGTAGCTCGCAAGCCCAAAAAGTGTGGGCACCCCTGGTTTAATTCATCTTAAGCAGGTAGTAGATGAGGAGGGGAGACTATTTTATTTTTAACCAGGAGTATCAACTTTGGCACCAAGATTATTTTGCCTACATGCAAGTCTGTCATTATGTTCAATCTGCTCCTTTGGAAATGATAGCATAGGAAGCTGTAAAATAGCTGGAAGACGCTTTTTTTTTTTCCTCCTTAGTGATCAGAGACTTTGTACTTTTTTGTATAGAAGTTTTGGTGCAGATAGGCCCTTGGACTTTAGGAGATAGGCTGAAGGTTGGTCCAGGGATTTAGGGGCAGAGATTACTGTGGAAGTGTTACAGAAACCTTTTTATAATCCCCCAGTAAAGATTCCAAGTGCTAATATACAGGAACAGGTTTATATATCACCAGTATGAGTGCTTCGTATGGGTATTGCCGCTGATAGCCATTGCCTGCCCTAAAATGTGGGATGGTTTCAGTTACTTTGGGCCACCTTTTTTGGTCCTGTCCTGATATTCAATGTTTTTGATCTGTGGTGCAAGCTTATATTAGCAGAATTTCAGAGGTCTGTTTATTACGTACTCCAAAGTTGCATTTGACATTGCAATTTTGATTCAAACGTTCAAGAAGAGTTTGCTTACTATTTTATTGCCTAACTATGATGGCTTGCAAGGCCATTTTGACAAACTGGAGACTTCTGCGGCCACCCACATTGACACAATGGCAAAATTTTATCTATGCCGTGATGATTATGGAGTGATAAATGAAAAATCCCTATTCATTGAGGTTTTATATTAAATTATTTAATTGGAGAATGAAATAAGAATGAAATAAAATTATATAGTGAAATTTATGAATTGAAGGAATAAATAATGCATTAATAAATAATATTAATTAAGTAATTAATTAATGTTTTAACTAAGGTAGGGAGGATGGGCTCAAGCCGGTGATGTTACCAGGAGTAAGAGAAAAGAAGTTTTCTTTCTCTTGGAAGAAATCCCAGAATGGGAAAATTCACTCCATAATCTGAGGCTTGTCCCTGTTTGTTTAAATAAAAAAATGTTCTACAGCTCATTATGACTTCTTTAATGGTTTTTGATATATATATTTAAGTGATATAGAGTTGGGCATACTCAGTCACGAAGCTGGCAGAAATGTCAACAGATTTGGGAGCCTGCCTAGAGCATGGCTTCTTAATTACTGAAATGTTTAGGACTGGGATTTGGATGGTTTAGTGGTGGTTGACATTGGTTATAGCTTTTTGGGCCCTAGTTCTGTATTGTTATTGATTGCAGACTGGGTGTCTTCTTTCTTGTTATACAGATTTTGCTGATTCCCTTGTATCAGTTGACTTATGGTCAGTTTTTGCTTGGCTTTATTGAGTTTTTTTATGATTGTTTCTCAAAGACAATACAATATACTGTATAAAGTATAAAAAAGAGAGGGGGGGGTGGAGTTCAGAGGTGATTCTGGAAACGACAGAGCAGTGAGCCTGATGTCAGTATGGGAAAATGGTAGAAATAATTATAAAGAACAAATTTACTGCACACATACATAAGCATGTTTTAATGGGACGCTTAAGTCAACATAGCCAAGGGAAGTGTTGCTCCCCAATTTGCTACTTTTTTTGAAGGTGTGAAGAAACAGAGATAAAGATGAATTGGTTGATATAATGTATTCGGATTTTCAGAAAGCATTTGACAAAGCACTACATGAAAGACTCCTGAGGAAATTAAAAAGCCATGGGATAGGAGGCAATGTCCTTTTGTGGGATTAAAAAGAGAGTAGGGTTAAATGGCCAATTTTCTCAATGAAGGAAGGTAAATGGTGGAGTACCCCAGGGGACTGTACTAGGACCAGCACTTCATAATATTTATAAATGATCTGGAAATGGGAAAAAAAGAGTGCGGTCATCAGATTTGCAAATGACACAAAATTATTCAAAATTGCTAAATCGCATCCAGATTGTGAGGAATTGCAGGTGGACCGTCTAAGACTAGGAGCCCGGGCATCACATAAAATTTAATAGGTACATGTGCAAAGTGATGTAAATAAGGATGGCCCCAAATTATAGATATAGGTTTCACATTAGGATCTAGGTGTCATTGTAGACAACATTAAAATCTTAGGGCTCCTTTTCCGAAGCCGCATTAGCGGTTTAACGCGCATAATAGCACACGCTAAACTGCCGGCCACGCTAAATGCTAATGCCAGCATTGAGCCGGCGTTAGTTCTAGTCACATAGTGCAGGTTTAGCATGCGCTAAAAAGCTGCGTGCGCTAAACCCGCTAACGCAGCTTCGTAAAAGGAACCCTTAGCGTACAATAACATCCATAAATGCAAACAGAATGTTGGGAATTAAGAAAAAAAATAGAGAATAAATCAATAATATCATATGAGCAACCATGAGAAATTCTGGTCGCTACATCTCAAAAAAGATAAAGGGCTCCTTTTACAAAGCTGTGGTGGAGGTTTTTTACTATGGGCTAGTGTCATTCTGATAAAAATCTATAAAATTCTGAGAGAGGAGTGGAACAGGTAATCAAAAATCAATTGTTTACTCTTTCAAAAAAAATTCAGACTAGAGAACATGCATTAGGTTGCACAATAATAGAATTAAAGCAAATAGGAGAAAATATTTTTTTTGCTCAAGAAATAGTTAAGTTCTGGCCCCCTGATTCAACACTATTTAATTGTCCAGGAACAGCTCTTGGCTAGTTGAATAGCATTTGGTCAGCTGGTTATCTCCACTGAATATTAGCAGTTAGTGCCTAGCCACTCAACTTAGCCTGCTAGCCATGGAATATTCAAACACTGGACGGCTATGTATAGTGGGCAAATCGGACCACATAAATATCAGTCCTATCTTTGCCTGCTTTTAACATAACTGGCCAGTGTGAAATATTTGTTAGCCAGTTAAGTTAGTCGGCCAGAAAACCCCAGCCCATTCATTTAATGCTGATCGCCAGAAATGGCCTAGCATTGAATATCCAGGTTGAGTGCCAGTGTTGAGCAGACAGCACACTTCCTGGTACTGTCTGAATATCAGGCCCTGGAAATTTTTGCCAAATGAATGTGGTAAAAGCAGTTAGTACAGCTGAGTTTAAAAAGGAGTTGGACAAGTTCTAGAGAAAAGTGAGCGTCCATTATTAAGGCAGACCAGGGGAAAGCCACTGCCTATCCTTGGTATGCTAAAGAAATCAGAAAAACCCGAAAAAAATTGGAAGGTAAATAAACAAATCCAACAGCAAAAAAACCTCCCAAACCCCAAGAGAAAGAACTAGACAAGGGAGAGAGACAAAAGCAGAGACGGCTCAACTACATTCACCAACCTATCAATAATGTTTAAGATATAAGTAGTTTAAACGGGAGAGCCCTCAGTAACACAGCCACCCACCGGAGAACCAGTGGAAAAGGCTATCACATGGCTTACACCCAAACGAGTGTTAACTGTGAAACATCCCCGGGCTCTACTCCGTATTTTTTATAATAAAGTGCACCCAACAGTGCTAAGTGTGAAAAAAGAAATACATAAATCAAAAAAACACACTTTTTTTACCATTCACTACGATTGTCTCTGCCCCTTGTCCAGGGGGCCAAAAACGTCCAAGTCCAGCCAAGCAAAAAACAACAGGAAGTACTTAGCTTCTCCGTGAAGACAAACAGCCAGCAAAGATATTCTTCGGCCAACGGGACTCCGTTTCGGGGGTGCACACCCCCTTCTTCAGGAACAGCTGGGCTGCGCTGTGACCATCCAAATCATCCGGCACAGCAAGGATTGACAAAGCAGGAAATGGCACTGAACCGAACAGAACGCCTCCAATTTAAACAGCAGACCCGAAAGATAATTGGACAAAAAAGAAAGAAAAAACACCTGACTCCAGAGAACTTCAAAGAGACCAGAAAAACACGGCCCGGAGTTCAGCTGAAAAAATGAACTGCAAAAAAATCCAATCAAAAATAAAGCAAAACTAACTTTCAAAAAACAATAAATTAAAAGGTATGTTGCCATTCAATATAGTCATTATGTCCCATAGGAGCTAACGCTTGGAGCTCAAAAATCCAATATTGCTCCCTCCGTTGTAACCACAACACTTTATCTCCCTGATGACTCTCATAAACCTGTTCAATGATAGACCAACGTAAATCCTGAAAGGTATGACCCAACTGGATACAATGAGGCACCAGCGGAGAATTCATTGACCGGGTATTAATACGTGAGCGGTGCTCAATAAGACGTGTTTTGATTTTTCTCTGAGTACGGCCCACGTATACCATACGACAAGAGCATGTAATAACATATATCACCCACATAGAACTACATGTGGTGACAGATTTGAGAGCATATGTCTTAAGAGTCTTAGGATGTTGCCATATATTCCCTTCAATAGTAACCTTGCACAAATCACAAGTATCACTGCATCTTGAGTGCTGTCCCTCTTGGATCTTATGGTCATGTTCAGCGATAAATCTGGAATGAACCACATAGTCTGCAACATTTTTGGCACAAGAATATGCTATGCAGGGAGGTTCACGAAAGATGGAATGAAGCTGGAGAATATGCCAGTGCTTTTTGATGCTTTGAGCAACAGTGGCCGCTTTGTCAGAAAACGACAATACACAGACTGTTTTAACCTCTTTTTGAGGAGAAGTAGAGGACAGTAACAAGGCCCGGTTGGCATAAAGGGCTCTATGATAGGCATTCTGCAGGACACGGTGCGGGTATCCTCGCTCTCTAAATCTGTGATATAATTTCCGGGCTTGGATGCGGAACTCATCAGTGTCTGTACATAACCTCCGAATATGGAGGAACTGGCTTATAGGAAGAGATTGTTTAAGCTTAGTGGGGTGACAACTGGTATAGCTTAAATAATTGTTGACCTCCACCGCATTTTTTAGTACTGGCCATGGCAGTTACAACTCCAACACTCATAGAAATTCTATGAGTGTTGGAGCTGTTACTACCATGGCTGGCGCTATAAGCCATGCAACAGTTTTGAAAAAGGGGAGGGGGTATGTGAGTACTTTTGCACAGATATTCTTTTCAGAGAATATTCTTATATGGAGGACATGATGTTCCTCGTACCAGCTGAGAATAATTTGAATAAATCTATATCTGTGTTGTTGTAGAATAATATGAGGACCCCTTTCACAAAGCCATAGTAGCGATTCTCCCTTGGCAAAAGCACGGAAGCCCATAGAAATTAAATGGGCTTCAGGGCATTTGCCATGGGGGAATCGCTACTGTGGCTTTGTAAAAGCATAGGAACATAAGAATTGCTATACTGGGACAGACCGAAGGTCCATCAATCCCAGCATCTTGTTTCCAACAGTGACCAACCCAGGTCCCAAGTACCTAGCTAGATTCAAAGAAGCAAAACAAATCTTATGTTGCTTATCCTAGGAATAAGCAGTGGATCTCCCCAAGCCATCTCAATAATGGCCTATGGACTTCTATTTTAGGAAATTATCCAAACGTTTTTTTTTTAAACCCTGTTAAGCTAATTCATTTCACCACATTCTCTGCCAATGAATTCCAGAGTTTAATTATATGTTGTGTGAAGAAATATTTTCTCATGTCTGTTTTAAATCTACTATTTAGTAGCTTCATCACATGCCCCCTAGTCTTAGCATTTTTGGATAGAGTGAGCAAGCGATTCATATCTACCCTTTCCATTCCACTCAGCATTTTATAGACCTCTATCATATCACCCCTGAGCCAACTCTTCTTCAAGATGAAGAGTCCTAGCCACTTTAGACTTTCCTCATAGGGAATTCATCACATCCCTTTTATCATTTTCGCCGTCATTCTTTATACCTTTTCTAATTCTGCTACATCTTTTTTGAGATACAGTGATCAGAATTACACATAGTATTTGAGGTGCAGCTGTACCATAGAGTGATATAAAGGCATTATAATATTTTCATGTTTGTTTTCTATTCATTTCCTGTTAGTTCCTAACATTCTATTTGCTATCTTAGCTTCTGCTGCACATTGAGCTGAGGGTTTCAATATCCTCAGTGAAGCAGCCCTTAATTTGTTAGAAACCCACAGTAAGGCACATGGTCTCCAACTGAATAAGGAGACAACAAAAATATTATGGCTCAGCTGTAATAAAATGTGTGCCCCAGAATGTAGAGTCTATGGATATAGAGCTTAGAAAAATATTGGATATTACCTTAGCCTTTGACTCTCAAATTAGAACTTAATTCATGTGGAAGGGCATATATGAAGTTCACATAAAGGGTACCAGATTTAAATCTCACCATAATCCCCTTATAATTTATGGTGAGCCCCATCCCCCCTCCCAAAACCTACTATACCCACCTACCACCCCATTAACACTTATGGTTGCAGGTGGCACCTATATGGTAGTATAATAGGGTTTTGGTGGCCTCACACTTTCCACCATAAATGTAGTGGTTAGAGTGGCTCATGGCCTAAGTCCTCCTCTCTATGGTTTACTGCCCCACCCACCAAGCTACTTAACATACCTATGTGCTGCTCTACTAGGCTTTCCCATACCAGGTGCAGCTGTTCTAGAGAGAGGTATGCACTGTTTCATTCAGATCTTTTGGGTTGGGAGGAGGTCAGTGACCACTGGGGGATTGACCACTGTGGTCATTACTTAATCCCTCCAGTGGTCATCTGGTCAGTTTGGGTTCCTTTTTGGCAGGTCTAGATCTGGACTTCTAAGTTCCATCTTCGACATCCTGGGAAATATTTGATTATCACTGCAAGATGTCCAAGTGCTTTGCATCCCCAAAACCCACCCATAACACGCCTCCAACACACCCCCTTGAACTTTGGACTCACAGCAGCTAAAAAGCCTAGCAAGATGTCTATAAAGTCAGCTTTGAAAATTGGCACTTGGGTTTTGATGAGAAAAATGTCCAAGTGCCGATTTATGCCATTTTTTTGACATCTTAGTGTTTTGAAAATACCCCTAAATGTGTTCTTGCAACTGCGACAACTATGCAAAATTCAATTTCTTTTTTTTCTGAAGAGCATATTCACATTTTGACTCTATCTGTGATTTTGCCACTTTGGTCCTAGAAACTCGTTTAGTTTTTTCTCCCCTAGGGTTAGAGGCTGGGGGCAGAACAGGGTGGGGCTGGGGCGGAACAGCGGGCCAAGTGTCCTCTTTTTTAAAAGAGGAAATCTGGTAACCCTAGCCAAGGTCCCTCTCCCAGTCTACTGTATGCAAGTCAGCTTTTCACCTCCTAGCCTATACAACTCCTTTGGGTTTTTACGCTTGTTTGGCAAGTGAAATGGCAGGCTGGAAAGAGGACAGCAGCAATTTGAAATGCAGGAAGTGAGCATGAGTATGGGGTATATATATATATATATATATATATATATTTGTGTATATATAGAGTGAAGATAGTATGTAACGTGTATTTACTGTATGTAAATGATATATTAAAAACCATCACATAAATACTCTACATCTGTACTGTAACACCACTACATATGCTCAAACTGTTTTTGTACCATCATTACAAAAGTTCATGAATGTAACTCCTTCACAGAAGCTTATGTATTTAATACCCTTACAGAAGCAATGTAAACTACTCTGAATTGACTCCCCAGTCATTAGTAGCAGTATAGAAGCTTTCAATAAACAATGAACCCCACTATTTACACTTCTCCATCGAGAATATTGACCATTTAAACCTACTCTCTGTTTTCTGTCTTTCATCCAGGTCTTTATCCATATTAGGACATTACCTCCTATCCCATGACTTTCTAATTTCCTCAGAAGTCTTTCATGAGGTAGTTTGTCAAATATCTTTTGAAAATCCAAATACACAATATCAACAGGTTCACCTTTATCCATATGTTCATTTCCCCATCAAAGAAATGCAGTAGATTGGTGAGGCAAGATTTCCCTTGACTAAATCCATGCTGGATTTCTCTCATTAATCAATGCTTAAGTATATGTTCTGTCATTTTGTTCTCTACCATTTTGCCCAGCTAAAGTCAGACTCATCAGTCTATAATTTCCTGGATCACCTCTGGAACCCTTTTTAAAAATCGGCATCATGTTGGCCACCTTCCAGTCTTCTGGTACTATGCTAGATTTTAAAGAAAAATTACAAATTACTAGCAATGGCTACAAGTTCATTTTTCAATTCTATCAGCACTCCAGGTCCAGGCAATTTGCTACATCTTCCAGCATTTCAGAGATTTGTTTGAATTTCTCTGATTCATCAGAATTGAATACCATTTCTGGCACCGGTAACACCTCCATATCTTCCTTGTTGAGGACTGAAGCAAGGAGTTTGTTTAATCTCTCTGCTATTGCCTTGTCTTGAGAGTCCCTTTTATCCCTTGGTCATCTAGCGGTCCAACCGATTCTCTTCCTAGCTTCTTGCTTTTAATATACCTATAAAAAAGATTTTACTGTGTGTTTTTGCTTCAGGTGCAATCTTCTTTTCAATGTCTCTCTTTGCCTTCCTTATTAGTGCCTTGCATTTGACTTGCTATTACTTGTGCTGCTTACAATTATTTTCAGTTGGATCCTTCTTCTATTTTCTGAAGTATTCTCTTTAGGCACTCATAGCATCCTTCACCTCACTCGTTAACCACACCGGTCGTGGTTAACGAGAAGTGTAAATAGTTTGGGCTTCTTTCCTCCTTTTTTAATACATAGAATAGATATAGTCTGGGCTTCCAAGAAGGTATTTTTAAATAACAACCATGCCTAATATACAGTACATTTTACAGCTTTGCAGCTGCTCCTCTTAAGGTTTTTTTTTTTCCCCCATTCTCCTCAAGTTATCATAGTCTCCTTTTTTAAAGTTAAATGCTATTGTGTTGGATTTCCTGTGTGAACTTATTCCAGGGATTATGGACCTTTGTTTCAGGACTTTAGCTGTAACAATTACTTTTACTACATCCTCCAGCAATGAGTTCCAGAGCTTAACTATGCATTGAGTGATTCCAAGAGAGCTATCTGGAGAAGGTTAGTTTTTTTGCTATCCTAATTTCATTTACATTGCTATCCCAATAGTGATCCCAATATTGCCACGCTCTGGTATCTGATGATTGGAAGATGGCCAATGTAACACTAACTTTTATAATGGATTCCAGGAATGAACCAGGAAATTACAGACTGGTAAGCTTGATATCAGTGCCAGGGAAAATGATAGCATCTATTATCTATATAATAAAACCCTAAGCGGTGCATGCGCACTCCTATCTGCGTGTTCCGTATGTCCTTGGCAGGCAGGAGTGCCATGCGCGCTTAGCTGTGGCAGTGGCCCATTGACGGAGGCAGGAAACATGCCGCTACTCCCCCGTCGCCAGAGAAACGTCGCTATGGCTGACTGCATTGCACCGCGAGGAGGTCGTTGGGAAGTGGAGACTCCTGAGAAAATAGAACACAATATTCTATTGTGGACTGGGAACTGGTTAAAGCCTAGAAAACAGAGTATGATTAAATAGCCAATTTTCTCAATGGGGGGAGGTGAATAGTAGAGTGCCTCGGGAATCTGTGCTGGGACCAAAGCTGTTTAACATATTTATAAATGATCTGGAAATGGGAATAAACGGGGTGATTACATTTTCAGATTTTTTAAATTTATTTTCTACATTTCTATTCCTATTCTATAGAAAAAAAAGGAAACTCACTGGATTAAGCGTATAGCCCTTGATGAAGGTTATGATGTTTAACTTGAGAGATATGATTTTAAAGCAATAGGTTGGAGTCAAGGAGTATCCCTAAGCAGTGTGCTTGGTCTTTTGCCTTTATGGTATTTGATTCCCAAAGTAGAGAGGAACAGGCACGGGTGCAGTGTTCTTTGTGGATCCAAAGGAGTTCTGTTTTTGAGGCATTTATTTGCAATTTGTTGATGGACATCTAATTTTTGATTGCCGAGAAGCAGTTTTAGAGTTTTGTGATCGTGGATTTCTCCCAGTGGTAGATATAGTTGGATGTCATCTGTGAAGGAATGAATCTATGTTTAGTATTTGTGGGCTATGTCTAGCACAGATTTAATGTAGACGTTGTATAACTGGGGGAATAGTAGAGCTCCTTGGAGAACACCATATTTCATTGGTTTTGGTTTCGATAGAGCATGGTTGAGCAGTATGTTTTGGGATCAAATACTCAGAAAGGCAGTGAATCAGCGTAATGCATAAGAACATAAGAATAGCCAAACTGGATCAGACCAATGGTCCATCAAGCCCAGAAGCCCATTCTCACGGATGCCAATTTTGGACAGCCATGTAATGAGGAGAGGATGGTCAACAGTGTTGAACCCTGTGCTGAGATCCAGTAACACTAGGAAGATATCATTGCCCTTATCCATGAGTTTCCAGCAGTTGTTGATGATGTCAAGCAGAATGGTTTCAGTACTATGAAATTTCCTGAATCCTGATTGAACGTTGGATAGAGCTTCTTGTTTATCAGTGGAGTATACATGGTTGAGCACTGTTTTTTCTAGGATCTTGGAGATGAAGGGCAGGCTGGAGACAGATCTAAGGTTGCTAGGTACGCTAAGGTCAAGTATAGGGTTTTTTTTAGGTTTCGTCTGATGACTGCTGTTTTCCAATGTGTGGGCACTGAGAGGTGTTGATGAGAGGAAGAATTTATATAGGCATCTTTCATAGCTACTAGGAGGTGTGGTGGGCAGAGGTCTAGGATGGAGCCAGAAGGGCAAATAAAGTCTATTATCTTGGCGAGGTTATCATGGGAGATACTTTTGAAGTGAGTTAGGTTCCCAGGCCTAGGTTCAAGTATCTTGTCTGGATTGTAGGGGAATGTTGTTGGTAATGTGGTGGAGTCCAGATGAGATCATATTTTGACTACTTTTTCAGCAAAGTAGCCTGAGAGTGTTTTGCTGTTAAGTTTGAGGAGTTGAGGTGTTGAGGAGTTTTGGTCTGTTTGGGGTCTTTAGTAGCTATTGGGAGTAAGATATCTTTTTTGGCGTCTAAGGTATCTTTTTTATATTCTCCTTGCAGTTTCTTCTAGCTGGACTTGTCACTGGTAAGCCTGGATTTATACAATTTCCTTTCCGCTTTTCTTAGCTCTCTTTTTTTTTTTGTTCTGAGGTTTTTGGTAAACCAGGAGTAGGAGAGTTTGCGGGAGTAGTATTTGATCTCTTTGACTATGCTAGGCCTATGTAAAGGGCTTTTCTTCAGTGTACCAGTCTATGGCAGCCTCGTTAATAGATTCAGAATTAGGTTTTAATGTACCAACTAGGTTAGAAAGGCCTGTGGAGAGATCCCCTAAGTTGCTACTATTGTTCAAACTCTAATGCACTGTATCTACCTCTACGATTTAAATGTTTTTCCTTCTGAGCAGCACCCTGCTTGCTGGCCCAAATAAGAAATCCCAGGCCTAGCCTACCTGGCTCCCCTCCTCCACAGATCAAATGGCAAGGTAATTATAAGGGACTGCACACTTAAGATTGATCCTTTTGAGTTTGATGAGAACTTTTACTTCTCATCTCAACCTTGCTGCCTCTTTATGACACTGATATTTTACCTATGTGCATGACCCCTCTGCTCTCCAGACTAGCCCTAATCCTTTCCTCCAACTGCTCAACCACTAAATTCTCCAATACCAGCTTTCCCCTCTCTGACCATCATCTGCTAATATTCACAATTCATCATCTCACCTCCCAGACCCGACCAATATGTTAAGGAACTTTCAGGTTATTGACCCTGGAGCCCTCTCCGCCACTATCTCATCCCTCAACTACTATATCACATAAGACTGTCAACGAAGCCATCCTCTCCTATAATATCATTCTCTCCTCTGCTCTAGATAATCTCACTTCTAAAATTTCACACCCTGTTAGGCCTTATTGCCAAACCCCAGCCTTGGCTAACCCCCCAAATCTAACCTGTGCCCGCTTTGTCAAACATCTCTGGCTTAAATCCCGAGCACACCCTGACTTCACACACATCAAATTCATGCTGATATCATTCCAGTCTGCCCTCTCAGTGGTCAAACAAGAATACTATACCCACTAACAGCCTCTCTTAGCTCCTACCCTCGCCATCGCTTTACCACCCTAAACTCCTTACTCAAAGCACCCTCATCTCCTATCCCCCTTTAATTTCTCTCCAGACTATGCAGAATTCTTCTACAATAAGATCCAGAAGATTCACCTTGAGCTCTCAACAGGCTGTCTCTCCCTCTCCTCCCTCAATCTGTCCCTTCTCCAAATCTCCCATCAACACTCTTTCCTCCTTTTCTGATTTCACTGAAGAGGAAACCACACATCTTTTCTCATCCTCCAAACCCACTACCTGCTCTCTGATCCAATTTCCACTCACCTACTCAGCGCTATCTCTCCTGCCATCATCCCTCCCATAGTCACATCCTCAACTTATTGCTCTCCACTGCAACTGTCCCTGATGCCTTCAAGCACACCGTTGTCACACCCGTCCTCATAAAACCCTCACTAGACACCACGTGTCCCTCCAACTATCGCCCCATCTCTCTCCTCCCCTTCTTATCTAAGTTATTTGAACGTGCTTTTCACTGCCATTGCCTGGACTTCTTCTCATACCAAGCTATTCTTGATCCACTTCAGTCAGGTTTTCACCCTTACTAAAGTTTCCATTGACCTGTTCTTGACCAGATCCAAAGGCATCTACTCTATCCTCATCCTTCTTGATCTATCTGCTGCTTTTGATACTGTTGATCACCGCCTGCTCTTTGATATGTTGTCCTTGATGGGATTAGAGGGTTCTGCTCTCTTATGGTTTTCTTCCTATCTCTCACATTGTACCTTCAGTGTATTCAATAATGGTTCTTCCTCTACAGCCATCCCACTATCAATTGGTGTACCTCAAGGCTCTGTCCTGGGACCATTCCTTTTCTCAAGCTATACCTGCTCACTTGGTGCGCTGATCTCCTCCTATGGTTTCCAGTATCACCTATTTGCTGATGACTTCCAGATCCACCTCTCCGCACCGGACATCTCTACTGCAACCCAGACCAGAGTCAACCTGTCAGTCCAATATTGCTGCCTGGATGTCTCACTGCCATGTAAAACTGAATATGGCTATAACGGAGCTGCTCATCTTCCCACCGAAATCCACCTCCCCGCTTCCCTGCTCTCTATCTCTGTGGACAACACTCTCATCCTCCCTGTCTTGTCTGCTCGCAATCCTCACTCTCCTTCTCCACCCAGATATAACATATCTCTAAAACGTGACGCTTCATCTGTTATCCAAACTTTCCTTTCTGAGCTCACTACCAAAACTCTTATCCTCACCCTCATCACTTCACACTACTCTCAGATCTTCCACTCTGCCATCTTTCTCCCCTCCAATCTATTCAGAGTTTGGCTGCACGACTCATATTCCTTGAGAGTCACTATACTCACTCCTAAAGTCACTTCATTGGCTTTCCGATCCATTTCCAAATACAATTCAAACTCCTCTTACTAAACTACAAATGCATTCACTCAGCTTCCCCTCATTATTAATCTTCACTTTTCTTACCCTATGTCCCCCCCCTTCACCCGTGAGCTCCGCTCGATGGGTATGTCACTCCTAACTGTGTTCTTCTCTTACAACTCCAGACTCTGTCCTTTCTGTCCTGCTGTGCCTTATCCCTGGAACAAACTGCCTGAATCCCTACAGTGGTGTTCAAGTCCAAGTTAAAAGCCTACCTCTGTGAGACTGCTTTCAACTTCTAACTCTTCTCACCTTGGTTTCTGCATCCTCAACCTGCAGGGCCACATTTTGAATTTGTAGGTACTTGGAGAGCCTCGGAAAAAATAGTTAATGTCCTATTAAAGAAATGACAATTTTGCATGAGGTAAAACTCTTTATAGTTTATAAATCTTTCCTTTTAGCTAAGCCTTAATAATAATATTGCAATTTATAGCTAAAGAGACATATGATCAAGAAACTGTTTTATTTTACTTTTGTGATTATGATAAACATACCAAGGGCCTCAAAATAGTACCTGGTGGGATGCATGTGGTCCCTGGGCCACGAGTTTGAGACCACTGCTCTATGCCATGTCTGTCTGTCCAAGTTAGATTATAAGCTCTTCTGGGCAGGGACTGTCTATTTAATGTCAAAATGTACAGTGCTGCTTATGCCCTTCAGCACTACAGAAGTGTTAAATAGTAGTAGTAGTATATGAATCTCAAATCTAAGAGAGATGGGATTCTTTCAACTGCTGAAACAAAATGGGTAAGTATAAAGCTTTTAGCAAATAAAAATCATTAGGTAAAAAATATACATCTCTTTCTCTCTATTTCTCTGTTTTATTTTCTTCTCTATGGTATATTAAGAACAATGTTTTATCCTGCAGGATGGAGATATGGTAGGACAAAGGCGTGGGTGGGTCATTCTTCATCATTAAGAATATGTTTCAGTGTACATCTTGAACTGGGTTGTGTTGCGCTCTGATTTCTAGTGGCATTTGGTTTTGATTAATCATGTTGCCTTGAAGCAATTCAGTTTTTTGGCAGGCGCATGAGTCCTGGCAATTGTAATTCCCTTGTTGTTGCCAGCAGTAAGAAAGGCTTCGTTCTGTTTTAGCTGTGGCACGTTTGGAACCTTGGAACTGGAGCAGTGAAAAAAAAAAGGCCTTTAAATCTGTTCCGCTCTCTACTGTAAATTACAACCCTGCTTTTTTAATTTCCTTTCCCAGTACAATGTTATTCATTCATTTCCAAAATAAACAAGGGGCTTAGAGACTGAACAGCTTGGGAGAACAAACTGTCCTCTTTTCACAGTCTTTACCTGTCAGGAGCCTGATTAAATGCATATATCCTGATGGTTAATATCAAAGGTATAGTGACCTGCAGGGAGATTCACACAGTAGGGAGAATGGTGGCACTGCAGTGAGAGTTTTAAGGCATGAATTGGAAACATTTGTTTGATTCAGTTTTGATCACTGATAAAATACTGATATATATATATATATATATATATTTTTTTTTAAACAACATTCAATTGAGTTGCAAAAAAATCTTTTCAGACAGTTTTAGAAAAACTCATTATCAAAATTATTTGAGAGTAACAATCTACTTAAAATAAGAACTATTTCTGAATATAGAGCTAACTAGAAAGGACAGGGTGAACTTGGTCATTTTATTCCTTTCTCCAGAAGGTCTACAAGAAAACCTAGTTGCTAGAGAAGAACTGCATATCATAAGCCTTATAAGTAAACCTGCAAAATATAAAGATTATAGAGGGTCAATATAATCTGATGGTATACATTTCAATGAACTGATAGAATTGAAAAATGAACTTGAGGATCTACTGTTAGTGATTTATAATTTATCTTTAAAATCCAGCATGGTACTAGAGTGTAGCCAATGTAACACCGATTTTTTAAAAAGGGTTCCAGAGGTAGTCTGGGAAATTATAGACCAGTAAGTTTGACTTCAGTGTCAAGCAAAATGGTAGAGGCTATTATAAAGAACAAAATGACAGCGCATACAGTATACATAAGCATGGATTAATGAGACAGAGCCAACATGGATTTAAGGGAAATCTTGCCACCCAAGTCTACTACATTTCTTTGAAGGGGGTAAATGAACATGTGGATAAAGGTGAGCCAGTCGATATTGTGTATCTGGATTTTCAAAAGGCATTTGACAAAGTGCCTCATGAAAGACTTCTGAGGAAGTTAGAAAGTCATGTGATAGGAGGTAACATCATATTATGGATTTAAAAAAAATGTTGAACGATAGAAAACAGAGAGACTGGGAGATTGGGCATCAAAATGGTAGATGACATTTAGGGCTCCTTTTACAAAGGTGCGCTAGTGGTTTTAGCGCATACTTAGCGCGTGCTAAAATGCCACGTGCGCTAGCCGCTACCGCCTACTTTTAAGCAGGCGGTAATTTATCAGCTAGCGCACACTATAGTGTGTGCTAATCTTGTGCGTGCGCTAAAAACGCTAGCGCACATTTGTAAAAGGAGCCCTTAATGTGAACAAGTGCAAAGTGATGCATGTGGGAAAGAGGAACCTAAATTTTCCCTCCGCACAGAGCACTGGCTCCCGATTAACCAACGCTGTGCTTTCAAGGCCCTGGTGATAGCGCATAAAAGAATCTACACCACCACCCCAGCATACATAGGATCCAAGCTAACCTTGTACACCCCCACCTGCCTCCTCCGCTCTGAAATGGAGAAACGCCTATGTATCTCCCCAGGAAAGTCTCTACTGTCAGAAACCGCCCGCAAATGCTCCTACAGCCACTTCATGCCCCATCTCTGGAACCAACTCCCCGCCCCCAATCAGACTACAGAACTCGCTGATGACCTTCCGGAAAGCAATAAAGACCGTCCTATTCAGTTGAATTTCTAACTGCAAACTACCCCTTGATCCTCCTTTAGTCCCCCTCCTTTCCGCACTCTCCTGTACTTAAGTTGCTGTATAGTCTTTGAACTGTCCAAAATGTACTTAAGTTGCTGTATAGTCTTGTACTGTCGAAATGTTTTCCATTGTGAATGTTGGCTTGTAACCCATTCTGAGCTACTGGGAGGATGGGATAGCTACAATATTCAAGGTTCCATGATAGAAGTCACTGCCCAGGAAAATGATCTAGGTGGCATCATTGAGGATAGGTTGAAGCCCTCAGTTCAGTAGGCAGTGGCTAAGAAAGCAAATAGAATACAGTATTAGGAATTGTAACATAACATAGGACTTTATTTATATACAGCCAAGACACCCACATAAGCACCTAACAATCCCTGCCAGCCAAAATATTCCTCCTAGCAACCCTAACCATCTCCCACCAGCCAAGACAGCTATCTCCTGGTGCTATTTGACATATTTACAAATGATCTGGAAATGGGAACAAGAAGTGAGGTGATTACATTTGTAGATGACACTAAACTATTCAAAATTGTTAAAATGCATCTGGACTATGAAAAAGTGCAGGAAGACCTTTTGGAAACTGGTAGGTCTGGCATCCAAATGGCAGATGAAATTTAATGTGGACAAATGCAAATTGATGTATATTAGGAAGAATACTCTGAATCATAGTTTTCAGATGCTAGGGCCACCTTAGGGGTTAGCACCCAAGAAAAAGATATAGGTGTCATCATAGAAAATATACTGAAACCTTTTGCTCAAACAGGATACTAGGAATTATTAGGAAATGGTTAGTAAATAAGACCAAGAATACTATAATGCCTCTGTGTTGATCCGTGGTGCAACTTCACCTTGAGTACTGCGTTCAACTCTAGTCACCGTATCTCAAAAAAGATATATCAAAATTAGAAAAGGTTCAAAGAAGATCAGCCAGTATTATAAAGAGGATGGAACGCCTCTCATTTGAGAAAAGTATAAAGAGGTTAGGGCTCTTCAGCTTGGAAAAAAGATGGCTTAGGGGAGATATGATTGAGGTCTACAAAATCCTGAGTGGTGTTGAATGGGTACAAGTAAATTGATATTTTGCTCTATGAAAAATCATAAAGACTAAGGCACACTCCATGAAATTACTTGGAAATACCTTAAAAAAACATAGGAGGAAGTATTTTTTCACTCAAAAAATAGTTAAACTCTGGAACTCATTCCCAGAGAATGTGGTAACAGTAGTTAACGTAGCTGGGTTTAAAAAAGGTTTGGACAAGTTCCTGGAGGAAAAATCCATAGTCTTCTATTGAGACAGACATGGGAGAAGCAACTGTTTGTCCTGGGATTGGTAGTATGGAATGTTGTTACTTTTTACGTTTCTGCTAGGTCAGGGGTGCCCAAAAGGTTGATTGTGATCTACTAGTAGATCGCAAAGGCAACGTGAGACTCTCCTGCCTGGTTAAAGTACTTGAAATATATGCCCCTATTTTATTCAGAGAATGTATATTTTGGTTCTTAAACTGCATCACAACCTGTATTCAGCTTTATCCAGGACCAATATCTCTACAAGGATTCTGCACTCTATTTGAGACAGATGTGATTTAAAAAAAAAAAAAAAAAAACCAGAACCATTTATAATCTGGGAGGAATCAGAGTTTCACAATCCAAAAACAATAGGAAAAAAGGACAGATCAATGGAAATTTGGTCTGCAAAGTACAAGGAAGAGTTGGATCATTTCCATTTCTATTTCACCATGAAATAATGTAGACATGATGTATTCTTATGGGATTTTGACCTCCCAGCCTTCCGGGCATGCACAACCTGATGTCCACTAGCATTTCCAGGCAGGTCGAGCTCGGCAACTGTCTATGAGTTGAGAAGGAGCGGAAACTTGGAAAGGCTTAGAGGGAGGGTAAAAGGTGTCAGAAAGGGGCAAAAGGCTATGAGAAAACAGTTCTAAAGTAAAATTAGAAATAGGGAAGAGTTAAAGAAAGAGAAAAAATAAGACCCTGGAGAGGAAGCTGTAGGAAATCAGCAGTTATATATTCATTAGCTACTAGTGAACATATCACTTACTATTCCATGGATTTTTGGCCACTATCTGCCCAATATTCAGCACTATTTAACCAACCACGAACAGTTCCCGGCTAGTTAAATAGAACTAAGCTGGCTAACCATGAATATTCAGTGTGTGGTAGTCGCTGAATATTCAAGGTCAGTATTTCAGTTACCAGCTATGTTGATAACATAGCTGGTTAGCACCAATATTCACTGGCTGAACAGCTAAACTTGGCAGTTAGATAGACTCACAGGACTGCTATGAGGTAGCCAGTCAGCTAATGAATATTGGCTTAACCGGCTATGTCAAACGCACTTAAAAATAGAATAGAAATCCAATGCCAGTTGCTAGTATATGGCCTGGCATTGAATTTCCAGGTTTGCCACCAACCACAAGAGTCAGCCTGGCTATCTCCTGGGGTCTGAATATCGGCCTCTATAAGGATAGTAGACAAGTCTGATCTTCATTTGGACGGACAAGTAAAGATCAGACTTGTCCACTATCTATATAGAGGCTGATAGTCAGACCATTGGAGCCAGGCTGAAGATCAGACTTAGCCATGCACTCATTTTCTCAGTGGTCAGTTACGGATGCGAAAGCTGGACACAACGGAAACAAGACAGAAAGAAGACTGACTCATTTGTGCTTTCGTGCTGGAGAAGGATTTTAGGCATGACATGGACCACCAGAAGAACTAACAAATCGATTCTGGAAGAGATCAGACCAGTTTTGTCACTCAAAGCCCAAATGATGAAGCTATAAATGTTTTATTCTGGTAACACCGTCAGAAGAGAGAGATCACTGGAGGAGGACATCATGTTTTTGAAGATCGAAGTAAGCAGGCAAAGAGGACGCCCTGCAATCAGATGGCTGGACACATTGAAAATAACCATGAGGATGACACCTGAGGCCCTTATTAGACAAGCACAAAACCAATTTCTTTTTCGATCTGTAACCCTAGGACTCGAACACAAGTCGATGGCTCCTAACAAATATGGATAGGGTTGCAGCTCAATACTATCCATATAGTGAGGTGCCAGATTTTGACAGAGAAAGGAGAACATAACATAACATAAAAATCAGCTTCTATACCATGTAAACGTAAAGTTCTATGCAGTTTACAAAAGGTTACATAATCATACGGTTAAATATGGAATTATCAATTCCCAGAAACCTAGAAAATAAGGTTTTCAATTGTTTCCTAATGTGTTGGTAGGAAATAGAAGTCGATATCAATAGCTTGAAATCCTTATCCAAGAAAGTTGCTTGATAGGAAAGAAGTCGTTGATGGTATTTTTTAAATTTGCAACCTTTAACTGAGGGAAAAACAAAAAAAGCATGAGTTCTTTGGGAATGCATTAAATATGCAAAGAGAAATTAATCTATAAGATAATTGGGTACTAAACTGGTTGAAACCTTGTAACAGATGCACCCAAACTTAAATATCACATGAGCCTCAACAAGCTGCCAGTGCAGTTCCCAATAAAAAGGGGTAACATGGTCAAACTTTTTCAAACCAAATATAAGTCAAACCTCTGCATTCTGGATATCACGCATTCTTGAAAGGTTTTTTTTTTTAATACCTGCAAAATAGAAAATGTTACAATAGTCCAACTGACTCAGCACCAAGGATTGAACCAACAAGGAAGCTTCTAGTGGCAACACAAGGAAAATACTATTGCTCTGCGCTAGGATGTAGTATCTAATATCCACATACTCCAGGAAAGACCACACCGGCACCCCTGAGGAAGATTATTAGGTCAAAACACAGACCGTGTTGGGTCCTTTTCAATACTGAAATTGTGGATGCTTTTATTGACTCTTCTTATGGTAATAAAGTCTACATCAGAAACATCAGCCTCCACGATTCTTTTGTTTTTGGACTTTTGTTACATCTGTAGACTTCTACGGGTCAACTTTCTTGTTGACTATAGTATGTGTAGCAGCACTGAATCTATGTATTCATTTAAAAACTGAGATCAGCTTTTATATTAACATAGTTGCTGCTCCTGATAAATATTAGGCCCTTTACTTTTTCATTAGGACTAAATATTGATGATTGACACACATGGGAGCATTTATTAATGATAACCAATTGATTTACAAAGGAAAAAGTTCTTCATAGATGAATGCAGCTAAAGTAATGAGACTAGATAGAGTACACCCTAGAATAGTAATAAAATTCATGAAAATGCTGATTGTAGGGAGTCAAGATGGCAGCATCAAGAGAAGAGCAGAAAGATGTGTTGATTTCTTTAGTTGATACTTTCAACGATTAGGAAGCAAAGGGGAAGATCCATGCTTACCCTTCAATGCAGGCTAACCACCACCCCCCTCGATTGCTGCAGTCAAACTCAAGGATTGCAGCCTCAGACTGCTAGCTACAGATTTGTGTTATCCCTAGAGCATAGCTTGGAAGGGGCTCCATTAAGCCCCGCACTTTTGCGTCCCCTGCAACCCAGAACTATCCCCTCAGGAGGAAGGGCAGGGCAGCTTGTGACCTCAAACTCTGCTGAAGTGGCTTTGGTTGTGGTTTTCTCCTTTTACAATCCATTGGAGGAAGAAATATAGGGACTTGTGGCATCTTCTAAATTAACAGATCCATGGCAAATACCTTCTGGATGAATTCAGGGTTTGGTTAATCAATCAGTTATCAATATGAACTCAGTCTGGAAACTCCAGGGCCTGGATACAAGTACTTTCTTCTCAATTTTCAAAATACTGTATAGTGAAGGGTTTTTCTTCTCAATTTGCGCAGCAGACTTAGGCTTAGATTTTGCAGACCTCCAGGTTAGAGCAGTTGGAAACTCAAGTACCTGAATTAAAGAACTGTGATACCACTCAGATAAAAGACAAGAACTTAATACAACATTGCCTGTAGTATTTGGATAATCAAACAAGGGGAACAACTTTAGATTTTTAAATTTCCCAAGCCACAATTAATCTCTACACCAGAAATAGTTGTGTTTTATGAGTAAAGTACTTGGTTTGTCATTTAACAATCTTCCCCAAATCTCAAGAGCTAGACTGAATATCATCATTTATGGGGTAGAGAATTGGGGAAATTAATAACCAGGCTGGGTCTCCTCAAGTAGATATGAATTTGAATGATTTATTTGAAACATCAGTGGAGCTCATTTCTGGGAAATCAACATTGTTGATCACTTTTATGCTAGAGCCTGACTGCAATTTGGCTCTAAAACAGTATTTCATACATATTAATGAGTTGATTTTTGGCTCTGTTATATGAGTATTTCCTGACTTATCACATATGACCCAAGCAAGAAAGAGGAGATTATTGACTTTAAAGTCAAGAAAACTAGCTTTGCCAGGGCCATTTATTTTTAAATTTCCTTCTTGTTGCTTTATGACTTATGGGGCTAATTCCTTTTTATTTTATAAGCCAAACCAACTCTTGGAATTTCTAAAATCTAGGGAAACTCCAGTTGCCCTTAATGACTGACCAATTTGCTCCAGTTCTAAGTCCACTGTGCATCTCTTCTATTTCAGATTTTTTCTTATTTCCTTTATTAGTATTTCTTAATCATGATTCTGGGAGCGCGTTCCATGTGTCCACCATCCTCTGAGTAAAGAAGAACTTCCTAGCATTTGTTCTAAACCTGTCCCCTTTCAATTTCTCCGAGTGCCCCCTTGTGTTTGTGGCTCCCCTCGGACAGATTCTTCAGACTGAGGGGAGCCACAAACACAAGGGGGCACTCGGAGAAATTGAAAGGGGACAGGTTTAGAACGAATGCTAGGAAGTTCTTCTTTACTCAGAGGGTGATGGACATATGGAACGTGCTCCCGGAGGCTGTGGTAGGGCAGGGCAAGCTACAGGGGTTCAAAGAAGGTTTAGATAAATACCTACAGGATAAGGGGATTGAGGGGTACAGATAGACATAGAGATAGTTATAGGAAAGGCAGGGACAAATAGACATAGAGATAGGTACAGGAAAGACAGGGACACTTAACAGGTCATGGACCTGATGGGCCGCTGCGGGTGTGGGCTGCTGGGCGCAATGGACCTCTGGTCTGACCCGGCGGAGGCAACTCTTATGTTCTTATGTTCTGTACTGTGTGCTAAAGCAGTATCCCTCCGCCCCCCCCCCTCCCCTCCTTTTATCAAGCAGCATTAGTGTTTTTTTATCACAGGCCATGGCAGCAAAAGATCTAACACTCATAAGAATTCTATGAGCTTCTACCACTGTGGCCTGCAATAAAAAAATCCTAATGTGGCTTGATAAAAGGTGTAAGTGTGTGTGGAGAGGAGTAATTTAGTTGTATTTCCAGATTTCCTCATATTGAAATTATTTCCATTTTTTTTTTTTCTTTCTATTTCTATTTCTTCAATTGTTGGTGAATTTAATTAATGAAAGTCTATAAAGAAAAGAAAAAGAAATGTGTACATCTCAAAGCTTCATTCAGCTTATGCTTTATAAAAGTGAAGCTCCCAGCAACTGAAAGAGTTGACGTAGACCCACTCTACCAAAGTAGGCACAAGGAACAAAAAGGTGACTATGACCTGTTTTGGATGAAGGGGAAAGAGTGGTACTCAACCCTTTATATATGTATGTCTCATCTTACAATGGAAATACATTTATATAACATACTAACATTATAAATATCAGAAGATACTTATTACGGTCTTTTTTGAAGTCTTTGCGGCAATCCTGGGCTTCTATTCCTTTGATTGAATTGCAATATAAACTGCTGATGCGTATTTACATTTCTCCGGCTAGGGCTTATCATGTGGCTCTTCGTCTAGATTCTTGCTGTCCTAAATGTGGGGGGGTGAATGCCACCTTGGGGCATATGTTTTATTCTTGTCCTGTGGTGTTTTGATTTTGGACCATTCTTCATCGACATATTGCACGTCTTTGGAATACTAGATGTCTGCCTCATCCGAAGATGCTCTTTTCTACTTCCCTATTGACTCATCCTAGAGGTATTCGTCTTTTTCTGAAGCATGCATTATTGTTGGGGAAAAAGTCAATTTTGGTTCACTGGATGGATGTAACTCCCCCACATTATCGCAGTGGCGTTCTTTGATGATTTTTCAATTAAAGATGGAACGCTTACATATTCCTGAGATGGATTCTGTTCAGGGCCGTACTTTACAGCTTATTTGGGAGCCTTTTTGGGTCTCCTTGACTGGGTATGCTCGTAGCCATGTTTTGAATATTTGATTGTGTAGTTTTGTATTATTGTATTTCCTGTATTATTACTCCATGCCTTTTTATTTTTTTTTTTTTTTCTTTTGAGGGTGGGGGGTGGGGGGTGGTTGTTTTATTCTAAAACTTGGTCAGTGTTACTTGTTTTCTATGTATTGCATTTGTACTATGTTTTTCTTTTTGACCAATAAACAGTTTTGAATATAAATATCAGAAGATAAAGGGCTCCTTTTACGAAGGTGCGCTAGAGTTTTTAGCGCACGCACAAAATTACCGTGCACTATAGCGTGCGGTAGCCGAAAATCTACCGCCTCCTAAAAAGGAGGCGGTAGTGGCTAGTGCGCTCGGGAATTTAACGCATGCTATTGCGCGCATTAAGGCCCTAGCGTACCTTTGTTAAAAGAACCCAAAGACTCGCATGGTTTCAAGTTTATTTAAAATTTCTTATATCGCTTAATCAAACTTCTAGGTGGTGTACAATGAAAATACCATAAAATCAAATTAAAAATTAGTAATGTAATGTAATGTAATTTATTTCTTATATACCGCTACATCCGTTAGGTTCTAAGCGGTTTACAGAAAATATACATTAAGATTAGAAATAAGAAAGGTACTTGAAAAATTCCCTTACTGTCCCGAAGGCTCACAATCTAACTAAAGTACCTGGAGGGTAATAGAGAAGTGAAAAGTAGAGTTAGAGGAAAAATAAAAATAAAATAAACATTTTAACAAGACAGCATTGATCTAAATACTTTGGAAGGTAGAAGAGAGGAGAGAAAGGAATAGAAGCAGAAGGGGGAGCCGTTGAACAGTAGAATTCTGGAGAAATTTAAATGATAGAAATAGAACAAAACAAAGACAAAAGGCAAAACAATAGATAAGATTAAAGATAGTAATGCTAAACAATACCAGGATATATTAGTACAACAAATGACATGACTTCAAACAAATGGGCAAGAACTACAATCTTTGGAGAAAAGAACACAGAGAAGGGAAAAAACAATAGGTAGGGTTAAAAACAGAGAAGCATTGTTTTAGTCCTTAAAAGGACAGGTTATTGTCCAAACGCATCCTGGAACAAGAAGGGTTTTTAGCTTGGATTTAAATTGGTTTAGTGCGGACTCTAGTCTATGCGTAAGTAATTGGGCAGCGAGTTCCAGAGGGAAGATGTGGTGACAGCGAAATTATTAGATCTCCACGTGTTGATTAACTTTAAAGATGGTATGGAAAGGTCTATCCATTTGCCCAACAAGGTGGCCAGAGTTGATGAAACACTGGTATACTTTCTCTCTCCCTGCCAATTTCAGGGCACAGGCCATAGAAGTCTGCCAAGCATCAGTCCTACTTCTCAATGACTGAAGCTGCTGTTGAAGCCCACTCCAGCCTTGATCTTATGTTTTTTTGCCATTTAAGGGACCCAAACTGTTGAAGTCTGCCTAGCATTGGTCTGACTTCTCACCCTCTGAAGCTGCCACCAAAACTCACTCCAGCCATGAGTTTATTTATGTTTTGCTTTAATTGGATTCTACCCTTTTTCTATCTAGTGATCCTCTTGAATTCTTGAATTTTGTCACTGCTTTTGACTTCACAACCTCCCACAGGAGGACATTCCAGGAATCCAGTATCCTTTCTGTGAATAAGTATTTCCTGACATATCTCCAAGCAGTGGCATGTGGTGAGGGTTTTCAGGGGATTCAGCCCTTCTTTTTTGTTTGTTTGTTTACTTTTGGTTTGATGCAGTTGGATTTACTGAGTAGGCAGTCTGCTCAACCAGTCAAACTGCATCAAACAAAAAGATTTTTAAAAAAAAGCAGGACACTCAGGCTGGGGATTCTCCAAATCCCCTGAAGGCCCTGACAGTACTGATTTTAATTTGATTGGCTGAGCAGCATCTACCTGTTGCCTGCTCAACCAATCAAATTCAGAGCAGTGCCCTCAGGGCCTTTAGGGGGTGGGGTGAATCCCCTGAAGGCCCTGACCACATATCACTGGTTCCAAAATCTCCCACGCTGCAACCTGAACTCATAATTTCTATTCTATCACTTCCCTGTCTCTTATAAAAAGTCAGTTTACATATTAATCACTTTTAAGTATTAAACATCTGGATGTACAGTGTCAGCATCTCTGAGACAAACTTGGTTTTTCTTGTTGCATAGGATTTTTTGGACCCCAGTTCATTTACAGAAGTTAGATAATTCTAAATCTAACAGATACTGGTACTGTTTTACTGTCCTTTAATACTTAGCTTTTGGAAGTCGATATGGGGACAGATTAACACTGTACTGGAGTCATCGATCCCATTGACATATGATGTAGTCATATGTGGGACGTTATTACATCTTAAACCCCCTTTGGACCGACATAAAAGCCGGCTACTCCTTATTGTGACCGGGGTAGCCATTCAGATGGTTACTCGTAATTGGAAAAATTGTGATCGCCTTAATTTTCCTTTTTGTGGGCAAATTTATGCCTCTGCTACAGGTATGAGAAAATGAATGCTGATATGTTGGAGCATAGCACATTATTTAATTTGATTTGGGGCCCATTGACAGCTTTTATTACTTCATTATAATTGTCTTTTATCTTTAGTTTTTTGTGGAATTACATACACATCCAGGTTAGGGTGGGAAGTTGGGAGGAGGCTATATTTTTGCATTGTTATGTTCTATGTCTACAGGTTATAGAAGGAAGGGAGGGGGGTTATTCTTTATGTATTATTATTGACAGATTATAAGTGCATACTGTGGTGGATTAATGATTATATATATATTGTTCTGTACTTTTGTTTGCTTGAAAAATTAATAAAGTTTATTTTTAAAAAAACACCACATCTGGATCATATCCTCCATTCCTCCTTTTCTCTAGGATATACATATTGAAGTCTTCATGTCTCTTCTTTGTTTTTTGGCACAAGCCCCAGATCATTTTTGTGTTTTCCTCTGAACCATCTGAAGTCTTTTGATGTTCTTAGCAAGATATGGCCTCTAAAATGAGACCCAGAACTCCAAATGGGGCCTAACCAATGACTTGTACAGAAGCACAAATGACTCCTATCTTCTTCTGGATATGCCTTTCTCTATACAGCCTAGCGTCCTTCTGGCTAAGGCCTCCATCTTGCCACCTTGATAAATATTTACATACATTTCCCTAATGGATTTTGCATCAGCTCAGAGGCACACATAGAATCTTAAAAAATACTTGTTTCAGCCATTCTGGGTCAGACCAGTGGTCCATCTAGCCTAGTATCCTGTTTCCATAGTGGCAAATCCAGGTTACAAGTATCTGTTGGAAACCCAAAAAGCAGCAACATTCCATGCTACCAATCCCAGGGCAAGCAGTGGCTTCCCCCAGATTTATCTTAATAGCAGGCTTTAGGCTTTTCCTCCAGGATCTTGTCCAAACCTTTTTTAAACCTCTATCATATCTCCCCTCAGCCATTTCTTCTCCAGACCTCTAGAGTGAACCAACACTTAAGCAGTTTGCTGAACAACTAGCTCAAAAGGAAAATGAATTAGTTGTTCCTTTGAACCTGTCCATGTTAAAGGTGATCTAGAACAGTGCTTCTCAACTTCTTCAAGCCAAGTACCCCCTAAGCCTAACAAATACAAACAGAGTACCCCCCCACCCAAGCTCCGCCCCTGACCCCACCCCATAAAAATTTTAAAAACACATGTTGAGAAACACTGATCTAGACATTAGGAACTGCAAAATTCATTCTATAAATTACTGTACGCACAGAAAATGTTAATTATCATTTATATTTTGGGGGTTCAAAGAGGTCAAGGCAGATGACTTTAAAATATGCAATCAGTAGCAAAATATAGACAGCAGATATAAATTCACAAAACTGACACATTTTGATCACTAAATTGATAATAAAATTATTTTTCCTACCTTTGTTGTCTGGTGATTTCATGAGTCTCTGGTTGCATTTCCAAAATTTCTTTCTTTCTGCCTCCTGCACAATTTCTCTCCTCTGGACCCCATTCCCTTCCCCAACCAACATCTCTCTCTCTGTCCCTCCATGAGTCCAACTATTCTTCCTCTCTCCTCCACCCCTTCTGGCAATATGTCTCCCTTTCTCTCTCTCACTGTCCATCTGTCTTGAGAGATCCAGGCATCTCTCCCACCCCCTCTACTGCCACATCCAACATTTCTCCCTCGCTCATTCCCCGGATAATGTGCAGCATTTTTCACCACTGCCCACCAGCCCCATGCCCATTTCTCCTTCTATCACCCCTCTCCAGCACAATGCCACATTTCTCCCTTCATCATTCTGCTTCATCACAACATTCCTCTCCCTTGCATCCCCTTCAATCTGCCCTCTCCACTATCATATCCAACATTTCTCCCTCATACTTCTATTCCCCACGCATCTGTACCTCACTCCTCTCTCTCTCTGCCCAATTTTCCTTTCTTCCTTCCCCCATGTGCACCATCTTCCATTCACACACTCATGCCCATCAATTCTCCTTTTCTATTCCCTTCCTCCTATGTCCCAAGTTAGTGCCCCCATGTTCATGCTCCTTCCCTTCCTTCTGTGTTGAGTTTGTGCCCCTCCCCCAAAGTCGACCCGTCCACAGAGGCTGCAGGTACTGCCAGGATCCCTGCCTGCCCTCCGCTGAAGCCGCCGCCACCAGAGATGCCTCCCTGCCTCTGTCTGCCCGCACACTACACCACCCACCACCCCCGAAGCTGACCCGGAGGCAACACACTCCATCCCCCCCCCCCAGAAGCAACTGCATGCAGGGACAGGCCATGGCCATGCAGCAAATCCCCTCCCCCATGTAAATTCTGAGAGAGAATGTTCCGGGACAGCCAATCGGAGTTGCTGCTGGGGAGGGATGGAGCGTTTCGGCTCCGGGTTGGCTTCGGGGGAGGAGGGTGGTGCAGCAGACGTGCAGACAGGGAGGCAAGGAGGCATCCCCAATGGGAGGCAGGAAGGGATCCCTGGAGGTGGCCAGGCTACGCATACCACATGTTGAGAAACACTGATCTAGACATTAGGAACTGCAAAATTCATTCTATAAATAAACCTTGTGTGAGGAACTCAACTGGTATTTATGATGGTATCATTTTATTTTACATTTGGCTAAGCGTTCTGGAAAATACAGTTCTATACAACTTGAGGACAATGCACATTGCAGGCCTAGTTCTCATATACACTTTTATAAATACCACATGAAAACATCTCTCTTTCATCTAGAGCCAAACATAAGACTAATTTCAGTCGCATGCAGTAATCAAAGATGAATCAAGCAGCTTAAATAGAAAGGACATCACCATTAGTGACTCACACATTTGAAATGAATTTAAGGGATTTAAAGCATTAACACTTCCTTTGCAGAGCAGCACATTAATTATACACATGAATTTAAGTTGGATTATTAGACACTCGTTTCTTCTATTTTTATCAACTTAATCCCTATTAGAAATTCTATTTGTTTATTTTCATTGCATTCATTTTTTAGCTATTTTAACCTCCTTATTTTCTGACCTGATATGTAAATAATTCTGTTTCTTTTTTTTTAATCTTTATTCATTTTTATAACTTACAACAAGTGTAATCGGAAATAACATTTAAACTTACAAACATCACTTGAATTTCTGTTATAATCATCTTAAATTAATGAAATTTATTCCCCCTCCCCCTTACCATATCATATGTAATCACGTATATCATATAATATATTCTTTTCTACTAATCCAAACAACTAATATAAGATCAGAAGCCCCCACCCCCACCCCTCCCCTCTCATTTGCTATTGTATAATTTAAGGGAAAAAATGTTATTTACTCGTTACAATAATCTGTTAATGGTCCCCAAACATCCTTGAACTTATTAAAATGTCCTTTCTGTATGGCTAATATTCTTTCCATCTTATATATATGACACAAAGAATTCAACCAGAAATTAAAGTTTAATCTACTCTAATTCTTCCAATTAAATGTAATTTGTTGAATGGCGACTCCAGTCATTAGCAACAGCTTATTATTTTTTGAGGATATTTGACTCTTTGCCCTCATTGACATGCCAAATAAAATAGTATCATATGATAGGGCCACCAGATTCTCCAATAAATTATTTATTTGGCTCCATATTGATTTCCAGAAATCCAAAATAAATGGACAATAGAATAATAGATGATCTAGAATCCCAGCTTCGAGATTGCAGTGCCAACATCTATCAGACTTAGAGCTATCTAATTTATGTAAACGAACAGGGATCCAAAATGCTCTATGTAACAGAAAAAAACAAGTTTGTCTCATAGATGCAGATACTGAACATCTCATCCTCCAAGACCAAATTCGTGGCCATTGAGACACCGTAATTTGATGCTTGATCTCAAAGCTCCAAATGTCTCAAAGATCATTTTTTGTTTTTTTTATTTATAAAAACCAGATATTAATTTGTACCACTGTGTGGCCTAGTGTCCCAGGAAGTCCACCTGAAAGCATAAGAACTCTAAACTATATTGATTAGTGAGATTTTTCCATTCAGGGAACCCCTCCTGAATAGCCTGCTTCAGTTGCAACCATCTATAACTTTTTTGAATTATTAAGACCATATTTATGTTGCAACTGTGAAATCTCAAGCAGTTTACCATTAGAAATAACATTTTCTAATACACGTATTCCTGCATTCATCCAATGCGTCCAAATGACTTTATATCCACCATTTTGAATCTTGGAGTTTAGCCATATAGTTTGATTTGTTGATTTATTAATTGGATTAGGTGTTAAATTGTTCACATATCTTATTGGTTTCCATGTGTCTACAAGTAATCTATTTTCTTTATATAGTCTAGGCCAGTGATTCCCAACCCTGTCCTGGAGGAACACCAGGCCAATCGGGTTTTCAGGCTAGCCCTAATGAATATGCATGAGAGAGATTTGCATATGATGGAAGTGATAGGCATGCAAATTTGCTTCATGCATATTCATTAGGGCTAGCCTGAAAACCCAATTGGCCTGGTGCTCCTCCAGGACAGGGTTGGGAACCACTGGTCTAGGCATTTTGATACCAAGTACATGGCATAATCGCAGAGGAAACATGAGGCGCCATTCCAACCAAAACTAATCTGGGATATTATCAACAGGCTCTGGGAGGATCCAATACATACCCTGGTGCATAATATAGGATTGATGATACCTATAGAAATTGGGAAAATTTACCTCTCCCTCTGTAATAGGTTTTTGTAGAGATACTAAAGCAATTTTACCCAGCCAAATAAATTTTGTTAGAATACAATTTAACTTTTTATAAAAGGACCCCTGAAAAAACCAGTAACATACCCATTTGATAACAAACCACAGGCAAAATCATCATTTTAATAGTTTGAATTCTCCCCCACTAGGACAGATGTAAAGAATTACATTGCTCACACATTTCTGTTACCTTCTGTAATAAAAATTTTTCATTCACTTTCATTGTTTCTTCCAACGTGTTTTTTTATCCAAATGCCTAAATATTTTATTCCGTTGTCTTTCCATAGAAAGGGGAATGTTTCAAATAAATCTTTTGTACAATGGACATTAAGTGGAAGAACTTCTGATTTACTCCAATTTATCTTGTATCCTGAAAATTTTCCAAATTTCTCTATCTATTCTAATAAGCTTTGAATGGTTGTTTCTGGATTTCTCAAATAAAGCAGTATATCATCTGCATAAGTGGAAACTTTATATTCCCAATCTGAATAAGAAATACCTTGTATCTCCTTCGCTTGTTGAATAGCTAATAACAAGGGTTCTAATACAATATCAAAAAGCAAAGGAGACAAAGGACAGCCTTGTCTAACCCCCTCTGCAGACTAAAACGCTCCGAGAAATTGTTATTAATATATAATCTAGCAGCAGGGGAGCTATACAATGTTTGGATCATTTGTATAAATCCAGAACCTATACCAAACCATTCCATTGCTTGATACATGAAGGTCCATTCTACTCGATCAAAGGCCTTTTCTGCATCCAAGGACACAGAAAAGACTGGATCATTCATGGCTTTTGATAAAATATAATTCTGTTTCTAAAAGAAAATCATTGACTTAGAAATGGCATGTTCATAATTCATATGAGAATTGCATTTTTTTGCTTTTGTTATTATCCACATTTATTTTAATTTATCACAGATTACAGTTTGTAATGGTGTATTGTGTGTGGAACTTCGAGCAGCACATTGGATCAACTTTTCTGTTTTTTACAAGAGAGTCATTTGGTTACACAAGCCTAGAGCCATCCTTTTTGTATTTCCATGACACCAGCACCATCTACTGGTGATATACAAGCACCCCCCCGATGAAGGCTTCCTTTTAGATGCTGAAACACGGACCTTGTTGGGGTCCAGTAAAAAAAATTTAGGACTCTATATTAGGCTTGAAGTGTTCCATGTATATGTGCTAATGTTTTAAAAACTCTTAATAAATTTATATTTGTTCCAGAGGCTGATGTCCCTTCCCCACTATTTTATATGTTGCCTAGGATTCTAAGGGGCATGAATCCTTCTGGATTTTGCTGGGTTGACTGAAGGATCTGTTTAATAGATTTTTGAATATTGTCATGGCTCTGTAGAACAGAAGAAAAGTGAATGTAACCCATTTTTAATATTTATTTTTTTATTTAAAATATTTATAATCCACTTAAGAAACTAAGCAGCTCACAATATCACATTCATAATATATAGTGGTAATAGAGAAGAGGGTATAAAGTATAGATCAGTTAAACGTACATCAGTGATGAGAAAACTGATGAAGACTCTATTGAAGGAGAGAAAAATAAACAAATATAATCTAGTGAGTTGCAGGATCCATGATAGCCTAGTTTATGAGAGGTGAATTATGTCCAACAAATTTCATTGCCTTCATTGCCTAGGGATTTAGATCATGGACATACACTGAGAAAGATTTCAACAAAGATTTTCACACTATCTCATTTTGAAGGCTTATTAATTAAATGAACAGCCTGGGGTTGGGTCACAAGATGATAGACTAGGTTATGAATTGGTTGAATGATAAATAATAGAGGGTAGTAACAAATTGAATTCACTCTGATGAAAGCAAGGTAATCTGTGGAGTACCTCAGGGATCAGTCTTGAGGCCATTATGTTTATGAGTGATAAAATAGAGGAATTAGAAGGAAACTCTTAACTTTTTATAGATGATAAAAAAAACAAACCTGCAACAGAATGGATAGCTAGCAAGAGTAGAAAGAACATAAGAATAGCCTTACTGGGTCAGACCAATGGTCCATCAAGCCCAGTAGCTCATTCTCACGGTGGCCAATCCTGGTCACTAGTACCTGGCCAAAACCCAAGGACTAGCAACATTCCATGCAGAATCTCCAAAGAGTAGCAAGATTCCAGAATCCTCAGAGTAACAACATTCCATGCTACTGATACAGGGCAAGCAGTGGCTTCCCCCATGTCTTTCTCAATAACAGACTATGGACTTTTCCTCCAGGAACTTGTCCAAACCTTTCTTAAAACCAGCTACGCGATCCACTCTTACCACATCCTCTGGCAATGCGTTCCAGAGCTTAACTATTCTCTGAGTGAAAAAAATTTCCTCCTATTGGTTTTTATAGTATTTCCCTGTAACTTCATCCAGTGTCCTCTAGTCTTTGTAATTTGTGACGCAGTGAAAAATCGATCCACTTGTACCCATTCTACTCCACTCAGAATTTTGTAGACTTCAATCGTATCTCTCCTCAGCCATCTCTTTTCCAAGCTGAAGAGCCCTAACCATTTTAGTCTTTCCTAATATGAGAGGAGTTCCATCCATCTTGACAGCTTTTCTTTGAACCTTTTCTAGTGCCACTATATCTTTCTGAAATAAGAATGCCAGAATTGAACGCAATGCTCCAGATGAGGTCACACCATTGAGCGATACAGGGGCATTATAACATTGTTAGTCTTGTTAACCATGCCTCTTTTAATAGTTCCTAGCATCCTGTTTGCTTTCTTGGCCACTGCCGCACATTGGGTAGAAGGTTTCATCGTATTGTCTACGATGTCACCCAGAACTAATCTAATTAAAATTTGTGGTGCCATGCTTGGCAATTAAGATTTAGTGTCCCAAAAAACAAACAGGCAACTGATCTACAAGATCATCGAGATCCAGTGCAGCAAAAACAGAGCAGATCAGTATAATATGATTATACAAAATGTATTCACTATGAACAAATCTAGACATAAAATATTCTCTACCAACCTGACAAGGCCATGTTTTGCCCCCACAGGTGCTGCGTCAGTGCTTGAGTGAAAACTGTAGAATACAAAAAACCATATTGCATATGATCCACTATAATAAAACCCTTAGCGCACATGCGCACTTCAATCTCCGTGCATCTGTGCTTTGTGATCCATGCTTCCATGCCGCTGCATACGCAGTAGGAGTCTGCGGCAGTTTATGACGCGTGTAGCGGTTTCCCCAGCAATGTTCCTGCCCCGATCTCTGTCGCCGGCTGACTTTCTGCCTTCTGACTATGCTGCCGCTGCTGGGACGCCTCTTCTTCTCACCCCCGGACCTGCAGCGGCAGCAGCCGCGGTTTCATCAAGCAGCCGTGGGGTATTTGCTATGCCGGCCCACTTCGATAATGCGAGACAGGCTGGCCTAGCAAAAGCCCCGAAGCTCCCAGCCTAGCGGATGCTGGACAGGGAGCAGGGAAGGGAGAAGGGGTACTACTGGACAGGGGGAGGAGATAAAAGTAAGGGAGAAGGGCTACTGCTGGACAGGGAGAGCAGGGAAGGGGTGCTGCTGGATTGGGGGAGAGACAGAAAGAAAGAAAGACAGACAGACAGGGGGTCCAGGGAGAGAGACAGAAAGAAAGACAGACAGGCAGGGGGCAGGGAGAGAGAGAGACATACAGAAAGAAAGAAAGAAATACCTAAGTCTACACATCTATTCTAGCACCCGTTAATGTAATGGGCTAAAAAAACTAGTTTACTTATAAAAGGACATTCACAACCATCACCAAACCAACAGTAAATTCAGTATTTATGGGCTATCACCCCCAAAAACATATACACATCCAATCCCCTTCATAAAAGCAATGAACTTGAGATGAAAATAAGGCATACATATCACCAAGTATAGTATCAGGCTCACACCTGACTGATGGATACTACAAGTAAATAAAAGCATAAATAATTAAAACCTCTTCCAATTCATTGAACCATTCATTGTAACTCTGTTTTTTATTTAAATTAACCTTTTGTAATCCGCCTTGAACCGCAAGGTAATGGCGGAATAGAAATCCCTAATGTAATGTAATGTAATGTAATGTATGTAAAATATAAGTTCCTTAACACCAGCTTGAAAGTTGCAAAAAGCAAGTTTCTTCTCACCAGAGCTGCAAACAAACAGAGGTTCAGTTCACAGCAAGCTGCTTGTGTGTCAATCAGCAGCAGCTGAAATGAAGGCTGTTTAAGAGTCTGTATCTGTGAGAGGTCATAAGTCACATGTGAGGCTTACTTGTAATATGAAAAACACTGCTGCTAATAAAAAATGAAAACAAAATTTAGAAATAAACTTATCACCATCATGTGGGTAGTAGTTTATAATAATTGGGTAGAAAGCAGTCTTCTTTTATATATATAATTTAAAAAAAAAAAAAAAAAACAACTCTAGAAGCCAAATAAAAATGCTAAAAATTTCAGGACTTGAGAAAATCAAAAACAGAAATAGCTGACACACTGGGTTTTGGTGATTTTGAATGGTGTAAATCGCATTTTAAAAAAACAATATAAAAGTTGTGATTTCTTTGTGATTACACTTCCAGATTCCAATGACTTCACTGGACACTACAATGTCAGGGATAATATCAAAACTATTGTATAAGTATCAATTAGCCATTTAAAATCATAAGTTAATTGGAAGAACATATGTATATGTACAGAATGAATACTATCATCTCAGGAAACATAAAATCATAGGATTAACATAGCTCTATGTCTCCGTATAAAATACACACAGATCTTATAAAATACTTAAAGAATACAAACAAATCATAAAAATTGCACAATAGAAAATTATTACATCAAATAAAACAAATGTACCAATAAAATCATCCCAAAAATTAATTGCAGCCCCCATCTTTTACTAAGGGCTCCTTTTATCAAGCCGCGCTAGCGGGGTTAATGCGCATGACTTTTCATCACGTGCTAACCCCCACACAGGCCAAAAACTACCACCTGCTCAAGAGGAGGTGGTAGCGGCTAGCGCAGCCGGTGGTTTAACGGGCGCTATTACGTGCGTTAAACCGCTAACGCAGCTTGATAAAAGGAGCCCTAAGCCTTGAACATAAGAATAGCCTTACTGGGTCAGACCAATGGTCCATCAAGCCCAGTAGCCCGTTCTCACGGTGGCCAATCCAGGTCAATAGTCCCTGGCCAAAACCCAAGGAATAGCAATATTCCATGTAACATAGTAACATAGTAGATGACGGCAGATAAAGACCCGAATGGTCCATCCAGTCTGCCCAACCTGATTCAATTTAAATTTTTTAATTTTTTCTTCTTAGCTATTTCTGGGCAAGAATCCAAAGCTTTACCCGATACTGTGCTTGGGTTCCAACTGCCAAAACCTTGTTAAGACTTACTCCAGCCCATCTACACCCTCCCAGCCATTGAAGCCCTCCCCAGCCCATCCTCCACCAAACGGCCATACACAGACACAGACCGTGCAAGTCTGCCCAGTACTGGCCTAGTTCAATATTTAATATTATTTTCTGATTCTAAATCTTCTGTGTTCATCCCACGCTTCTTTGAACTCAGTCACAGTTTTACTCTCCACCACCTCTCTCGGGAGCGCATTCCAGGCATCCACCACCCTCTCCGTAAAGTAGAATTTCCTAACATTGCCCCTGAATCTACCACCCCTCAACCTCAAATTATGTCCTCTGGTTTTACCATTTTCCTTTCTCTGGAAAAGATTTTGTTCTACGTTAATACCCTTCAAGTATTTGAACGTCTGAATCATATCTCCCCTGTCTCTCCTTTCCTCTAGGGTATACATATTCAGGGCTTCCAGTTTCTCCTCATACGAGGAGAGATACAGGGCAAGCAGTGGCTTCCCCTGTGTCTTTCTCAATAACAAACTATGGACCTTTCCTCCAGGAACTTGTCCAAACCTTTCTTAAAACCAGCTATGCTATCTGCTGTTACCATATCCTCTGGCAACATGTTCCAGAGCTTAACTATTTTCTGAGTGAAAAAAAAAATTTTCTCCAATTGGTTTTAAAAGTATTTCCCTGTAACTTCATCGAGCGTCTCGTAGCCTTTGTAATTTTTGACAGAGTGAAAAATCAATCCACTTCTACCCGTTCTACTCCACTCAAGATTTTGTAGACTTCAATCATATCTCCCCCTCAGCTGTCTCTTTTCCAAGCTTCTACTGCAGCCTGGAGTGTTAAATGCTCCAAAGCTGTTTCAACACTCATTGAATTCTTATGAGCATCGGAGCAACGTTAGAGCTTTTAGTGCCCCGGGCCATGGTAGAAACCTCTACTGCAGCTTAGTGAAACAGGGCCTAAAAAAATTTACAAACATAGTTGGTGATGGTTGTGAATGCCCTTTTATATGTGTAAATCATATACTAATTTGGTTTTATGTATTTATTCTACAGTTTTTACTCAGGCCCCTGATGCAGCTCCTGTGAGGGTGCTACATGGCTATGCTGAGCTGGTAGATTGCTTTATATCTAGATTTGTTTATAGGGAATAAATTTTGTATAGCATTATACTGGACTTTTCTGTATTTCACAGTTACAATTCAGTGCCAAAAACTGTAGTCATGCACTTGGAGAATCAAAATCCTTAGGTATGCAGTAGGTTGTATAGGATTGATGTGCACTGACCAGGAAAGAGTGACGATGGGGAGGGCACAACCTGAACAGTGGCAGCACACCATCCTCCATCTGCAGGCTAGACAAAAGGAAGAGCTTGGGGGCAAGAATAAGGGAAAGTAGAAAAAGTGGGGGAAGCTAACAACAGTGGAGAACCTATTGTAGGCCATTGCTGATGTTCACAGCACCAAATATGGTATAGAAAGGTGATACAAGTTAAAACTCTATAAAGCACTCCAAGCTCCAAGGCCTTCTCTTTTTCCTGCTGCATTCTTTTTCTTCAGAGTTACCACTATTGGCCCTGCCACTGTGCCTTGCAACAACCTCAGCATTTTGAATGTACCCAGAATCAGTGTGACCTCAAGTTCTCTTGAATGTGATTCAAGGATCATGTGGGAAGAAGTTCAATGTGATATTACATAAGCAGTTTTTCTTCTGCCTGCTGATGAATTAGACCTTTTACAGATAAGGGCCTTTGGGGCTGACTGTCTGTGGCTCTGGCAGCCTTATCTGACTAGAGCCGTGCCTCAAACTTTTTCAAGCCGGGGCACACTAAAGGTAGTGGCCATGGTTCGAGGCACCCAGAAGTGCGCGAATGTTGTTATGATGACATCATGCGCATTAGTAACATTATCACGCTGACATCTACGCATGCATTTCAGACAGGCGTGCCAGCAGGGAAGTCTAACAAATATCAATTGAGTACCCCCAACCAAAGACCTCCCAAACTCCACCTTAGACCCACCTAAGCTCTTCCCCAGATCTTACTTCCTTTACTAATTGTAATATAATTTTTTTCCATTCATTTATCAAATACACACAATATACACAGCAGATATAAATTCTCAAAACTGACACATTTCAATCACTATATATAAAATCGTTTTCCCTACCTTTGTTGTCTGGTGACTTTATTTTTCTGTGCTTTTAGCTATATTTCCAGGGCCTTCTTGTCCATTGACTGTTTTTCTCTCCGTCTTCACTTTCTGCCTTGCATCCATCTTTGGCATTAACTTAACATTCAATATTTCCATTTTTCTGCTTTCTTCTCAAAATCTACTATCTCTCTCTCCGTCCCTCCCTATTTCCATGGTCTGGCATCTCTCTTCTTCCCTCCTCACCTCCCCCAGTGGTCTCTCTCCTTCCTTTCTCCCCTTCCCAGTCTGGCATCTCTCTCCTCTTCTGCCCATAATCTGGCATCTCTCTTTACTACTACTATTATTATTTCTATAGCGCTACCAGACTCCCATCCTTCCCTTCTATTCCCTGGTCTGATATCTCTCCCTTCCTTTAGTCATCTCTCCTTCCCCCCCCCAGTGTAACATTTCTCTTTCCCTTTTCTGCCCCCTACAATCCATCTCCATTTCTTTCCTCCTTTCTGGCCCCCCTCCCAATCCAACATTTCTCCCTCCTTACCACCAGTCCAAACTTTTTTCTCTCTTCCTTCTGCATGCTTCTCCTCTGGTCCTCCTTCCCTCCCCAAACCAACATCTGCCTCTCTCTCTCTCTCTCTCTCTCTCTCTCTCCCTCCCTCCATGAGTCCAACTTTCACTCTCTGCCCTCTCCCTCTTCCCCAGAGTGTAACATTTCTCCTTCCCTCCTCTCTGTCCTCCCCATCCATCTTGCCCTCTCCATGAGTCCAACACTTTCTCCCTCCTGCACACTTTCTCTCTCTGTCCTTGCCTTTTCACTCAAGTGACATCTCTCCTTCTCACCCCCCAACCCAACATGCTCTCTCCCCATGCACCATCTCACCCTCCCCTCCAGAGTGTAGCACCTTTCCTTTCCCTCCCTTTCTACCAGGTCCAGCAGCACCTCTTCTCCCTTCCTTTTGCCTCCCCCTATCCAGCAGTACCCCTTCTCCTTTCCCTCCTCCCCTGTCCAGCATTATCACTTCTCCCTTACCTCCTCCACCCTGTCCAGCAGTACCACCTGTGGTGTACCAAGGGTGGGGTGGGGTGTGTGGACCATCCAGGGTGCCAGCCCTAGGGAGGTGCACAATCGGCCGGATCCTGAACCTCCCGCGCTGCTCTAAGCAGCACCTGCACCTCAACACAGCTGCCATTCTTATTCTGAAGCAGAGTCGGCAGCCGCGCTGAAGTGCAGGAAGGTCCCGCAATGACTGCGTCTGCCACCTCTGCTCCGGAAGATGTAAATTACGTCAAAGGGGGTGGACTGGCAGCTGCAGTCATCATGGGACCTTGCTGAAACTCCCTGCATCTACCAACCCACCTCCTCCGACGTTACTTACATCTTCCGGAGCAGAGGCAGTAGAAGCAGTCATCACAGGACCTTGCTGGTTTGGAGGGAGAGAGGAGCATATAAGGGTGGTGAAGGGAGAGAAAGGGGTCAGGGTGGTATGGAAGGGTAGTGGAGGGAGAGAAAGGGGGTCAGGGTGGTATGGAAGGGTGGTAGAATGAGAGAAAGGGGGCAGATGCTGATGGAATTGGTGTGCAGGGAAAGGAGAGAGAGACATAAGGATGGAATTGAGTTGGAGGGAAAGAAAGGGGGCAGATGCTCCTGGAATTGGTGTACAGGGAAAGGATACTGGATGGAATTGGGTTGGAGGCAAAGAAAGGGGGCAGATGCTCATGGAATTGGTGTGCAGGTAAAGAGGAGAGAGACATAAGGGGGAAGGATACTGGATGGAATTGGGTTGGAGGAAAAGAGAGGGGGCAGATGCTGATGGAAGTGGGGGGAAGGGAGAGGAGAGAGTGAAATGCCAGATCATGGGGGTGTGGGAGAGGGAAGGGAAGAAGAGGAGAGGAGAGGAGAGAGATGCCAGACCATTGGAGGAGGGAAGAGAAGAAGATGGATGCCAGACCAATGGGGGTGAAGGGAGAGATGGAAGATGGAGGCATAAAGTTTCTGGAAGGGGAAAAGAAGGAGAGAAGGTGACCTATAGAAGGGGCAGAGACAGGATAGACAGTGGATGAAAGGAAGAGAGTGACAAGAAGATGAGGAAAGCAGAAACCAGAGAAGACAAGGTAGAAAAATAAATTATATTTATTTATTTTTTTTGCTTTTGAGGAGATGCAGAGTCCAGCTTCTTGGTGGTTCAATTTAACCTTTGTCTACGTATTTCTATTTTATCCCCCCTCCCCCACCTTTTACAAAACTGTAGAGCATTTTTTAGCACCGCCTAGTGGTAACAGATCTGATGCTCAGAATTCAATGAGAGTCTGAGATGTTGCCACCGTGGCTTAAAACCACACTACAGTTTTGTAAAAGGGGGGATAAAATAGAAATACGTAGACAAAGCTTAGTTTGTGATTAAATATTCCATACTAGGCGAAGGTGTTTTCTGTGTTCTGTGTGTTCGAAGGACATGATTTTCTGTTAGGATTGACTGTGCAGGATTGATGTGTACTAGCCTGGCTTGTTTAGTTTTACAATGGATGTATTGTTGTACTGCTCACTGCAGTTTGTAAGATGCTGCCTTTTCCTAGGTACTCATGTGTGACGTGTGGCTTGTTACTAAAAATCATGTTTTTCATACAGATGGGGGGTGTCAAAAAATGATGGGCCCAGGGTGTCACACATGCTAGGTACACCCACTGAGTACCACTTCCCCCTTCCATGCTCCCTATGTTCCCTGTCCAGCAATACCTTTCCTGTCACTGCTAGTGGCATCTCACTGTGTGCTTTTAACTACAGCATACAGCTGCCACTAGCAGTAGTTTAGCCCGGTTTCATCAGGCATCCTCAGGGTCTTTGCTAGGCTGGCCCGCTTCGATGATGATGATTCAGGATTTCCCCAATGAATATGCATTGAAAGCAGTGCATGCAAATAGATCTCATGCATATTCATTGGGGAAATCCTGAAAACCCGATTGGATTCCGGCCCTCAAGGACTGGAGTTGCCCATGTCTGCTCTAGGGTATACATATTCAGGGCTTCCAGGCTCTCTTCATATGTCTTCTGGTACAAACTTCCTAGCCTAGTAAAGCTGCACACATGTGTCTTAAATACCCTGGGGGGTGGGCTAGTGAAGCATAGAGAGGAGTAGCAAGTCCTATAAGCCACCCTAACCACTATATTCATGGTGGAAAATGTGAGCCCTCCAAAACCCTACTCTACTGACATATAAGTGCCAACTGCAGCCATAAGGGCTATTGGGGTTGTAGACAGGTGGGTATAGTGGGGTTTTGGGGTGTTTAGGGGAGCTCACCATAACCTATTAGGGAGTTCTGGTGAGATGTTTATCAGGCACCCTTTATGAGAAGTTCACAGGAGTGCCTTGTAAGGTGCCCCACATCTCTTGTAAGGTGCCCCACAGTTCTGTTGCCATGTCTGGAAGGCCAATCCATTACAGGACTGGCCCCTCCCACGTCCAAATGGTCCCGTTCTGGGCATTTGAGACTTGGACAAAATTTTGGTGGAAAATGTGGTATTAAGATAGACATCCTAGTGATCTGGACGACCCGATTGCCTGGACAATATTTAAGAACAAAATTTTTTAGATGTATTTTTTTAAAATGGGCATTTTCCCACTGCTGACTTTGGGCATCTAGCAACATACATCTAAATCAGACTTAGACATATGTTTTGATTAATTCCCTCCATGGTTCTAAGTACTGTATAAAAATTTTGCTACCTCCTTCTTTCCAGGTGGGAAAGAAACGATAATGATATACTGCAAGATGCTCAAGTTAACAGCCTTTCAAAAGTTTGGCTACATCAGTGGTCTCAAACTCAAACCCATTGCAGGGCCACATTTTGGATTTGTAGGTATTTGGAGGGCCTCAGAAAAAAATATTTAATGTCTTATTAAAGAAATGACAATTTTGCATGAGGTAAAACTCTTTTTTTAAAAAATTCTTTATTCATTTTTAAAATTACATTAAGTGTTAAATATATTCATTCACATTAACAATAAATACATCACTTACAAACAATCATTGATACATTTCATAAATTCTTATCCCTTCCCCTTTTCCATCCCTCCCACCCATATATTCCATTATCATATAAAACATATAATAATAAAATTCCCCCCTCCCTATACCTTAAGTTGATAAATATAAGGGAAACAATTTCAAATTAATCTTTACAATACTTTGTTAATGGTTTCCACACATCCTGAATCTTCTTAAAATATCTCCTTTGTAATGCAATAAACCTTTCCATTTTATAGATATGGCATAAAGAATTTCAGAAGTTGTAATTTAATCTCCTCCAATCCTTCCAATTATATGTAATTTGCTGAATGGCAACACCAGTCATTATAAGTAGTAATTTATTATTATTCGCAGAAATCTGACTTTTTGCTCTCATTTCCATACCAAATATCACAGTATCATAGGATAATGCCACTGGGTTATCTAATAAAAACTCTTCATAGTTTATAAATCTTTCCTTTTGGCTAAGTCGTAATAATAATATTGTAATTTATAGCTAAAGAGACATATGATCAAGAAACTGTTTTATTTTACTTTTGTGATTATGATAAACATACCAAGAGCCTCAAAATAGTACCTGGCGGGCCGCGAGTTTGAGATCACTGGGCCACATCAACTCTGCTGGATAGATCTTACCAAAAAGTAAAAATTAGCTACCCTAAGAGTATGTAGGAAATGAATTCCCATGGCACTGGCCTCCGAAGGCTTTTAAGAGAAGAATATTGTATGACTGAATTGAGATCTAACTTATAATTATGTTTAATCATTGAAGATGACAGATAAAGACTATAAAGCCTGTCTAGTCTGCTCATCAGTACAACTACTAAGCTTTGATCCTCTGTGCTTGTCACATGCATTCTCAAATTCAGATTCTATCCTTGCCTCCATCACTTCCATTAGGTGGCTATTCCTCAAATCCATTGCACTTTCCATAGAGAAATACTGTATTTCCTTAATTTACACCTAAGACTATTCCTTTTATCGCTTGCCCCCATATTATTTTCAATTGAAAGAGGCCCATTTCTTGTGCATTTAAACCATAGTGGTATTTAAATGTCTCTATCAAATCTCCCCCTCTCCCTCCTTTCTTCTAAAATATACACATTTAGATCTTTTATGTCTTCCCCATGTACTTTAAGATGACCATTTTTGTTGATATTTTCTGGACTGATTCTATCTGAATTATGTTAGCTCCAGAATTCCACACAAAAGTCTAAATGAAGTTTCACCACAGACTTATACAGAAGCACTCTCTCATTCTTTTTCATATTGGCTATTCTCTTGCCTATGCATTTAGCCATACTGTTGGCTTTTACAGTCATCCTTCTACCTACTTCGCCAACCTAAGATAATTAGATATGATCATTCGCAGATTCCGATCTTCTTTTATGCACAAAACTTCATTCTTTTGTTTTTGCAGTCCAAAATGCATGCCCTATATTATTGTAAAAGGAGACAGACTGACTGTAAATAGCATAGAGGAGGGCCCGCTGTACAAAAACTCAGCTCAGAGAAATAAAACTCTGAAGAGGGAGAGGTAACCCCCTCTTAGGGAAAGAGTTTATCTTCCAATCATCACTTAATCAATGTTAAAAGCGAGTCCAACTCAAAGGTGTAAAAATATTTTAACTGTGTATATATCTCTTAATTGGAATACTGTATACACTCAATTCAAAAAACTTTTGCATTCAGGTTAACACTGGAAACTCTAAATGCACTTAGCTTGGTTGTAAGGAAAAACTCATCAGGGTCCCGACGCGGCCCCGTTTCGGTGTCTGCTTCAGGAGACCCCGCCAAACTATAATTTGATTCTGCTAAGGAGTAACAACCGTGAAAGATTCAAAAGTGATCTGAAATGCAAAAACACAGACATGAAAAAATGCAATAGATATGGGCAACGAAACTCATAAAGCCACATACCTATGCAAAATGTAATAAGGCTTATAGCTGACATAACAGACAGGAGCACAATGATGTACATACTGTTCAAAATGTAAAAAATTTCTGTGCAACGGAGAACGCCGGCACCCGCTCCGATTTTTAAACCGGAGGGGGGAGGGAAACCGGACGTGGCAAACGTGATGACATCATTGAGACACTGACAGAAGCAAAAAAACTTCAAAATTACACTACAGAAGCCAGACATGATCAGAGGAAAGCTACCCACTCGATCTCATTTTTAAGGCCATATGGGTAGAGAGTACTGAGGTCAAAGATCCATTTCTGCTCTTTTCTCCACAGCATACGAGCTATGTCACCACCCCTAGTGTTGCAAAAACGATCCAGTACTGTAAATTTTAGATCAGTTACGGCATGATTCTTACTTTGCCAATGTTGCACAAGGGGGGGCTTCCTGCACTGCAGTACGTATGCGACTCATATGTTCTCCAATACGGAGTTTCAAACTTCGGGTAGTACTCCCCACATACACAAGCTGACACGGACAAGATATTATTAGCACTAAATCTTAGCTGACAAAATCTTGAATATTTCTCTAGCTTTGCTAGATCTCTCCTCTTATTATCCACACCTTCCAGATTGTCCACTCTGTTTTAGCTTTTTCATCATCTGCAAAGAACAAAAACTTTCCCAACAGTCCTTCCACAAAATTGCATATGAAAGTGTTGAAAAAAAAGCAAGCAGACCAAGGACCAATCCCTGTGGCACACTCATTATAATATACAATGCTTTATTGTCTGTCCGTTGTATTCTTCTTACTCTGCTACTACTACTACTAATTATTTCTATAGTGCTACCAGATGCACGCAGCATGTACATTAAACAAGCAAAAGACAGTCCCTGCTCGAAAGAGCTTGCAATCTAAGCTATGACAGACACACAGGACATAGGGTGGATCAATATACGGTGCTCATGAAGGGACAAACAAAAGAAGAAGAGGTAGTGAGGGCAGGGGCTACTCTGCTATCATTAACCATGTCAACTCCATTTAAATCTTCCACAGCCCTTTATTTTAACTGCTGTCCCTACAAGTACTCTCTCTATATAAAGGTTCCATTTTGCAGACCGTAAGCTCAGCTAGGGAACAAAACATCTTTGGCATGCAAAGTAAGTAAGTAGATAACTAATCACATACCATGTTCTGGCACCCTTTTCCTTCTATGTATATTCTCTGCTGACGGAGAGGCGATATAGACCTCAGATCTGTACAGCCTGGGGTTGTTGTTTTTTTTTTTTCTTTCTCTGTCTGTCTGTCTGTCTTTCTCTCTTTCCAGGTACTGTGAGAATCACCACAGAGCGTGAATAGATGATTCTTCTCAACCTGACTCAAGAGATGACCATGAACTAAATAAAATTCACAACAGAGAAGATAATAATAATAATCACAGTTTATATACCGCAATACCGTTAAGTTCTATGCAGTTTACAATAGATTAAGCGAGGTACAAATTGATTGAATTTAAGAGGGGGGAAGAGGAGAGTTATAGGACCGGAAATGCATTGTTGAGGAGAAAGAGATTAATAGGACAGAGGAATCACTATGGAAGAGAAAGAAGATGAGTGGGTCAGTTGTCTAGATACTTTAGGAACACTTGAGTTTTTAGACGTTTTCTGAATTCCTCATAAGTAGTGGGCGAAAGCAGTTGATCTAAGTCTTTACCCCACAATGCTGCTTGATGTGAAAGAAGGTGTTCATGGTGTTTTTTCAGTTTACAATCTCTAATGGGGGGGGGGGGGAACGAAGCAGGAATGAGAGTTTCTCTTGTGTTTGTTGGCAGAGAAGGAGAAAAGGTCAATTATGTATTTAGGGGCAAGTCCATTTAGCGCTTTAAAGCAGAAGTAGGCGAATTTAAACTTTATGCGTGCTTCCATCAGTAGCCAATGTAACTGCCGGTAGTAGGGTGATACATGATCGAATTTCTTTAGTCCGAAGATTAATTTGACCGCTGCATTTTGCATTAGTTGTACACGTCGCATATTTTTTTGGGAAATAGCTAAGTAGGCGATATTACAGTATTCAAGTTGACTTAGTATGAGGGATTGGACCAGGGTTCTGAATGCCGATGTATCGAAATAAGCTTTAATGGATCTGAGTTTCCAGAGAGTGAAGAAACCCTTTATGATTAAGGAGTCCACCTGGTCTTTCATGGTTAGGCATTGATCTAGAGTTACACCTAGTATCTTTATGGTGGGCTGGATGGGGTGATTAAGTTCATTGATGCATAGAGGTGTATTGGTGTCAAACGGATGTGGTGAAGCAATGAAGAATTTTGGTTTTTCTGAATTAAGTTTGAGCTTGAAGTTTGTCATCCATTGCTCCATCATGTTTATGGCTTCTGAAGCCTTGGGAATAGTTTCCGAGATAGAGTCAGCAAATGGGATTATAATCGTGAAGTCATCTGCATAACTGAATAGTTTTATCCCCAGCTGAGTTAATTGCAAGCTCAGTGAGGACATGTAGACGTTAAATAGCAATGGAGACAATGGTGACCCTTGTGGCACACCAGATGGATTGCTCCAGGTATCGGAAAGCTCATAATTGGTGATAATAATAGGTGATAAGAAGTTGAAGACAGAAACACTGGCAAATACTCAGCAAAGAAAATATAGAAGGAGGAAAAAAAAAACCCCACTATACAATAGAATTGGGAGCAGTTTCAGATTAGGCTCTGTTACTGTAAGCTCCTTACCACAGGTTTCTGGTATGCCAGGTGCAAAATGCTAGTTCATCTACAATGAAAACAAAGTTGAAAACAGTTTATCTGTGCTTTGCTTAGTTGTGATCATACCCTGATGCAACTAGCTACTAACATGGTTTCAATTTGTTACTGTCGATACATTTGAAAAAATAGAGTTATACTCTTTCAGTTTCCAGTGATCGTATCACATTCATCAGCATGGCCCTGAGTCTTCAAGCGTATGGTAATTTCAGCTATAACATTAAAAATATGGAACTGTAGCATCTAAAATGTAAACCCGAAATGCATGTCTCTGATTCAGTATCACAAGAATGTCTAATTCTGTTCAAGCTTTTGCTAAATATACTCTCTTCAATAGATTCTACATTGTCTGCTGGCTGCTAGCTTTCAACTCTGTCTGTTATTCTTGCCCAGTCATGAGAGTCAAGGAAGTCCATTGAAGATTAGCAGAAAAGATAAGTTAAAAAAAACCCACATGCCTATAAATGGATTATTTCCTTCCCTAAAAATTGAACAGAGTGATGTAAAATAACTTATATTATGCTCTTCTAATGATTTCATTGCATGGTTGTCTCCCGTTTTTGGAGGTGGTTTTTTTTCTAAATTGGTTTCTGGAATGATTGCTATTAAGTTGGAGTGCTCTACAACTTATCATCACAAATGAAACTCAAATAGGCCTGGTCTATAGGTGGGAGGACATTTTTGCTTCACAAGATTTGCTCTGTTCAGCTGCTGTATGATTGCAAGTTCCCATATCACCGCAGTAAATCCGCAGGAATGGAGACATTTGCAACTGGTTTACCGCAGGAATGGGGACAAGACCTTTCACTACTCCGCGGGAATGGGAACAAGACCTTTTACTGCCCCGTGGGAGCGGTGAAAAGTCTTACTCCTGTGGTAAAAAAAAATTGTGCCCGTGTCAGACTCGGCATCTTCACCCCAGTTCCTCTTGCGCCTATTTTACCTTCAGGAGCCAGCCATGCCATGATGAAGACAGAAGGAACCTAAAACCAAAGCCTGAGACCAATGTAATTTGAAGAATAAAATTACCAGACAACAAAAAGAAAAAAAAAATAAATTTATTTTATATTTTGTGATTAGAATATTTCAGATTTGAAATATGTATCCTGCTAGAGCTGGTATTAGACATAACTGGGGACTGCAAAGTCCAGTTTCTTTAGCTTCCAGCTGGCTTAGGGCTCTCTCTCTGACCAGGGGGCAGTTGCCCTAGTTGCACTCCCCTAACATTATTCTTGCCATGTGTGACTAAAGTATTCTGTTAGCTTGATTTTTCTATGTAGCATTCTGTAGTAATTTGGTTTGTTCAGTTTTCACAATAGTGAAGGGGACATTTGTGAAAGGGAGGGGAGATGGGTTTTGTTGAACCTTGCTCTGTTTTATTTGTGTTTATAAAATGGCAATTGTCAGAGGAGAAGCTTCCGCCCACACACACGCGACTGCAGGGCGGCACAGGCAGGCTTCAGTTTCTTTTCTAAAGTGCCGCAAAGGTAAGGGGGAGGGATGGAGGGAGGAAGATAGATTTGGACGGAGGGAGGGAAGGAAGGGGCCATGCATGCGATCGGTGACCACGCGCCTTCCCTCCCTTAAGTTTCTTTATGCTGTGAAGGTAAAGGGGAGGGAGAGAGATTCTCAGGCCACTGAAGGGCGGTGAGGTGGCAAGAGGGAAGGAAGGATGCTGCGGGGACGGGGCAGTGAAGGGGATGGCGGAGATAGGGCGGTGAAGGGGATGGCTGGTTCGGGGATGGGGCAGGAAAGGGGACGGTGGTCCACTGATGGGGCAGTGACAGGGACAGATTTTTTCCCCGTGTCATTCTCTACTAAGGATCCAAAATGGCTGCCATTACTAGGGTTACCATATGGCTCCAGAAAAAAGAGGACAGATTGAGACACCTGGGTTTTACTTTCACTGAAAGCAATAGAAGTAAGGAATTTTGTTTAAAGTGTTAGTGTTAATTTTCAGGCTATTACAGTGTATCACAAACATCACCGGTTAAGATTTGAGATGGTGATGCACTTGTCACTAAATAGAATGCAATGAGTGAAATATGCTGAGACTAGGACGAAGGTGATTTCTATAGCAGGGGTGAAAATGTGAAACAACATAGTTGAGTTGAGGAAATTCACCAAATGTTCCACAGGAAAACAGGGAAGACCAGAGCAAAAGAGGAGAGCTATAGAAATGATGATCTTGATACAAATGTGTATTAAACTGTTGCAGATCAATAAATAGATCTAAAACTCTTCCTAATAAAAAGTAATGCTGGTGTAACCCCCTCCTTCTCAGACTGAGGTAAAAAGTATCCCTCTTGAAATAAGATTTGTTTTGTAGTCGTGCACACCGAGGGTTAAATTGATACCTTTCCACAGGAGAAGGGGTGAATTACATAAACAAAATAATAATATATAATAATATGGTATAACCTTGAAATAAAAATAGTTATTAAACATATAATAAAATAAATATAAAGAAGCACTAAGGATTCAGAATTTAAATTAGAATTAATATTTGATAAACAAATGCTGTAAATCAAATCTAAACAAAGAGATTCTACTTCCCCTCTGTAAAGTTCTTCTTTTTCCTCAGATTTGGGTATTTGAGGCTTTATGTTCTTGTTATGTAGGGGTACCACGTAGGCGCGCAGTTGTTAGCAGAATCTCTTGCTAGCAGACTCTCTCTTGCTGGAACCAACCTACTACTCTGACTTAAACAAACCAATAAGGGAAAACCCTATCCTAATCTAATAACCCCAAATTGCCTAAATATACTTTCTAAGCTAAAAAAAAAAAAATAGATAATTGATGTTCCCTATACTTTTTCCCTCCCCAGAATTTCTTTTTTCTAAAATCACTCAAATTTCCTATATCTCAAATCACTCAGATTCTCTATAAACTTTACAACAGATATTCACAGAAATAGGTTTCCAAAGCAGTTTATCAATTTTCTTTTATCAATATTCTCTTACAACATTCACAGGAATCTGTCACAGGATCTCTCATAAAAATCTCCTCCAAAAATTAGCACCACAGAAGTCACTCAAAGATCCTCTCAAACATTTCCCAGAAGTCTCACAGAAGAGCAAACTGAAACTTTCCTCATAAAATCAGCACAATAAATTTCTCACTTATAGAATCTCTCAAACACTTCTCAGAAGATTCTCACAGAATGTCAGACTGAAACTTTATGCAGAACTCAGAACCATATATTTCTTAGTCAGGGAATCTCTCACCCGTTTCCCAGAAGATTCTCGCAGACTCTTAAACATTACCAGCATCAATACCAAACTTCAGACCTTATCCAGAATTTCACAATCCTTCACAAATTCAAATAAAAACCACCATAATTACTTTCTCACAAGGCACAGAAACCAAAACACTTCTACACAGATCCAAGTCACCCTCCCAACTGTCAAATCTCACAGTTAGAATGTTCAGACAGCTTATGCTGATCTCTGCATGAGGACAGCAGACCTGTGCAAGAGATCAGCAACAGAAAACCTCAAAACTGCACCAATACAAACAATGCACAAACTATACTTCTCAAAAATAAAAAACACAAATATCTCCTTCCAGATCCTCTCTGCTTCATTAAACCCTTTAAAAACTTCTTTAAACCCTGTTTTTTTTCACTCAGTATCTTTCAAACTTTTAACCCTTGTTACACTGGTCAGTCAGCAAATCCATGTAATACACAATAAAAGTATTGTGGCATGGACCCAACATGGTCTGTATTTCAGTCATAAAAACCTTCTTCTGGAGTCCTATGCGAGTATTGGAACACGTGAGTATTCAAATGAGAGATGAAGTAAAGTGAAATGAAATGTGTTACGGGTGTCGAGTTTTCACAATTGGTTGTTCACCCATACCACATTTCACTTCTCTTTATTTCAGGAAACGAAGATGGGAAACTGACAGGGTTGGAGGTCAGTTTAGAAGAGGTATGCAGGCAGATTGATAGGCTTAAAAATGATAAATCCCCAGGACCAAATTGCATACAACTGAGGGTAATCAAGGAACTGAAAGGGGCTATAGCTGAACTGCTTCAACTAATAGCCAATCTGTCGATCAAATCAGGAAAGATTCCGGAAGACTGGAAGGTGGCGAATGTTATGCCAATCTTCAAGAAAGGTTTGAGGGGAGATCCGGGAAACTACAGACCGGTGAGTCTGCCCTCAGTAACGGGAAAGATGGTAGAGGCACTGATAAAGGACCGCATCATTGGTCACCTTGACGGACACGGTCTGATGAGGACCAGCCAGCACAGTTTCAGCAAAGGCAGATCTTATTTGACAAACTTGCTGCACTTCTTCGAGGGAGTAAACAGGCAGATAGACAAGGGTGACCCGGTCAACATTGTATATCTGGATTTTCAGACAGCGTTCGACAAGGTTCCACATGAACGACTACTTTGAATAATTGCGAGCCATGGAATCGAGGGTGAAATACTCACGTGGATTAAAAACTGGCTGGCGGATAGGAAACAGAGAGTGGGGGTAAATGGATGATACTCAGACTGGAAAAGCGTCACGAGTGGTTCGGTGATCGTCAACATCTTTATAAATGATCTGGAAATTGGTACGACGAGTGAGGTGATTAAATTTGCAGTTGACACGAAGTTATTCAGAGTAGTGAAGATGCAAGAGGATTGCAAAGACCTGCAACGTGACATAAACACGCTCGAGAAATGGGCTGCGACATGGCACATGAGGTTCAACGTGGATAAGTTTAAGGTGATGCATGTCGGTAACAAAAATCTTATACACGAATACAGGATGTTCGGTGCGGTACTTGGAGAGACCCCCCCCCCTAGGAAACAGACTTGGGAGTATTGGTCAACAAGTCGATGAAGCCATCCACGCAATGTGCGGCAGCGGTGAAAAGGGCAAATAGAATGCTTGGAATGATTATGAAGGGGATCACGAACAGATCGGAGAAGGTTATCATGCCACTGTACTGGACCATGGAACACCCTCACCTAGAATACTGCATCCAGCACTGGTCGCCATACATGAAGAAAAACATAGTACTACTCGAAAGGGTCCAGAGAATTGCAACTAAAATGGTTAAAGGGCTGGAGGAGTTGTTGTACAGCGAAAGATTAGAGAAACCGGGCCTCTTCTCCCTTGAAAAGAGGAGACTGAGAGAGGACATGATCGAAATATTGAAGTTAATGAAGGGAATAGACTTAGCAGATAAAGACAGGTTGTTCACCCTCTCCAAGGTAGAGAGAATGAGAGGGCACTCTCTGAAGCTAAAAGGGGATAGATTCCATACAAACGTAAGGATGTTCTTCTTCACCCAGAGAGTGGTAGAAAACTGGAATGCTCATACGGAGACTGTTATAGGGGAAAACACCCTCCAAGGATTCAAGACAAAGTTAGACAAGTTCCTGCTGAACCGGAATGTACGCAGGTAAGGCTAATTTCAGTTAGGGCACTGGTGTTTGACCTAAGGGCCGCCGCATGAGTGGACCTCTGGGCATGAAGGACTACTAGTATGACCTAGCAGCGGCAATTCTTATGTTCTTATGCAAGCGGTGCTGCTCAGTCAAAGCTTCCCTCTGATGCACCCAGGCAGAAACAGGAAGCTGCTTCAGAGAGGAAACTTTGGGCTGAGCATCACTTGCAAAATTACCTTTGCCGTTGCTGATTTTATCCATGTTGCTTGCTGATCTTACTTTCAGTCAATAGGGGGGCCCACATTGCCGATCGGGGGGCCCGCACTATCAATCGCCCATCGCCGTTTGAAAAAAAAAAGATTTTAAGTGGTCTGTTTACCCTCCTGCAGTGGGCCCCCAGACCATTTTGGGCCCTAGGCATGTGCCTACTGGGCCTATCCTTTAATCCGGCCCTGTGTACGACCTCACCTGGAGGACTGCATTCAATTCTGGTCTCCTTATCTCATGAAAGATATAGCGGCACTAGAAAAGGTTCAAAGAAAAGTGACCAAGATGATAAAGGAGATGGAATTCCTCTCGTATGAGGAGAGATTAAAAAGGTTAAAGTTCTTCAACTTGTAAAAGAGACGGCTGATGGGAGATATGATTGAAGTCTACAAAATCCTGAGTGGAGTAGAACGGATACAAGTGGATCGATTTTTCACTCCATCAAAAATTACAAAAACTAGGGGGACACTCAATGAAGTTACAGGGAAATACTTTTTAAAACCAATAGGAGGAAATATTTTTTCACTCAGAAAATAGCTGAGCTCTGGAATGCACTGCCACATGTTTTAGTAACAGCGGATAATGTAGCTGATTTTAAGAAAGGTTTGGATAGTTTCCTGGAGGAAAAGTCCATAGTATGTTATTGAGACAGACATGGGGGAAGCCAATGCTTGTCCTGGATCGCTAGCATGGAATGTTGCTACTTTTGAGGGTTTTGTCAGATACTAGTGGCCTGGATTGGCCACCATGATGATAGGCTACTGGGCTTGATGGACCATTGGTCTGACCAAGTAAGGCTACTCTTATGTTCTAATGCCCTTAACCAATTAGCAGTGATATTCATTGTGCTAACCAATTACGAGTATGTGAGTGGATAAGCTGAAAGGCTGTCTTAATTTTATCCTTCCAGCTAACTATGTATTGGTGTAACATAGCTTCTGGATTGTAGCACTAATCCGGCTAGTCAATGTCAGAATGTGGACATGCCACATCACTGAAATATGGTTTAGACTATTGAGTTGCGCGGGGACAGAAATCCCACCCATTCCCACCAGGATCCTCTCCGTCCCCACCCGTCCCCACAAGGATCCTCTCCGTCCCCACCCATCCCCACAAGGAATTACCTCCATCGCCGCCCGTTCCCATAAAAAGCAGCAATTACTTCTGACAGGATCATCAATTCCACAGTTTCTTTTGTGTTTGCGCTGCTGTTTTCTTAGTGGAATCTCTTTGGTGGAACCCTTTTTTTGTTTTCTGTTCAGGTAATTAACTTATAAGCCCCCTCTTTTACTAAGGCTGACGTGTCCATTATATTAAATGGACGAACCCTGCTTCCAAAGCCTTCCATCCCCGTGGGAATCCCAGGACCCACGGGATTCCCGCAATCCCCGTTCTCGTGCAGACCTCTAGTTTAGACCATGGCTATGAATAGCTTACTGCCATGGGCAGGCTTAATATCAAACCAACAGCTTTTATTTCCGTAGTTCTAACATGTTTCCTAGGCTGCCTGAGGGTCTTTATAATCATAGGTAGGGTCACCAGATGTCCGAATTTACCCAGACAAATCCTCTGTTTAGAGGACTGTCCAGGCATCTGTCCAGCAATTTTTCCAGGTTTTGAAAACTATTGAACTTGGGGCTGCTTCTGCGGAGGTTTGTATGGGGCTGGGGTTGGGGGAAGGAACAGGACAGGACTGTGGGCGGAATGGGATGGGGCTGTGGATGGATCGGGGTGGGGCTGGAAAGGAATGGGGTCACATGTCCTGTTTTTTAGAAGTAAAAATCTGGTAACCGTAATCATAGGTCATCCCCTGCATGTGACCCTCTCCCTCCAATCACAAGAGTGACATATACAGTACCCTACTCTCAGACACTGACTCTATTGGTCCCTTTCATTGTCCTCTAGCCTTAAGAGTTTTCTTCTTGTCTCCTTTTGGCTCAGTGCATGATGCTTTGGTCTGTGTCTTCTTATCCCTTGGAAAGCAGACTTTCTTTTTGCCACATTTTTCTTTTTAAAGCAAACCACTTTCCTTTTACCCCCAACTTCCAAGTCTCTTCAATTTTATTTTACAATACTTCATCTCTGCAATAAATCAACGCATTGTTCAGACACTCCATTTCCATTTCTCTACAATATTGTCAGCCTGTTACCCATTTCCACCTTTCCGCAATATTGTCAGCCTGTTAGCAATTGTGAATATCCAGTTGAAAGACTCTCTTGCCCTGGCAGAAAGACTTTATGAGTTCCAGCTACTGCATGCAGTAAGCTATGATTTTGCTTATAAACACTTGAAATTCAAGGAAAACAGTCTTCCTTCTGGATGCTATGCTGCTGGTTTAGCTGGCTGTCTAGAAATGCACAAAATCCAACCATTTCATATGTTAGAGCTCCCCCTGCTGCATATATAACACCACTCCCCTCTTGGTGACATAAATGACCAGTCACATGGGCTGCCCTTATCTGTATTATGGCTTCTTCAGGCAGTCTTAATCAACTATCATTCTAAAGATTGTGCCCTGCCCATCCCGTAAACAATTTCCTTATGTACATGGTTATCCTGTAATTCTGTATTATCCTTTATAATGCAACCAAGCATCTTCTCCTTGCATTGTCCTATGAACGATCCTATCTGATAGTGCACTGTAATCCTATGATGGTAAAACTGTTACCGTCTGTTCTGAGCTCTTTGGGGAAGATGGGATATAAAACTAACTAATTAAAAATTATCCTTTATCATGCAACCAAGCATCTTCTCCTTGCATTGTCCTATGAACGATCCTATCTGATAGTGCACTGTAATCCTATGATGGTAAAACTGTTACTGTCTGTTCTGAGCTCTTTGGGGAAGATGGGATATAAAACTAACTAATTAAATATATGCTAGGCTCAGTCCTTGATGCATCAAAACCATCATCCTTACATACGTAGTGATGGTTAAACTAAACTAAACTAAACTAAACCTTAAGTTTATATACCGCATCATCTCCACAGAAGTGGACTCGACACGATTTACAGGAATTAATAAAGAAAGGAACTCCAATGGAAAGAAGAAGGGCTTGGTAAAAGGGAAGGAAAGAGGGGACTTAGTATAATGGAGAGGGAGGGAGTAGTTACATTTTGGAGAAAAGCCAAGTTTTCAAATGTTTTCTGAAGCGTTGGAGGGAGGTCGAATTCCGAAGATGGGCAGTAAAGCTGTTCCACAGCTCGGTGATCCTGAAGAGGTGGGATGTTCCAAGTTTTCCTGTATGGGATATGCCTTTTAAAGAGGGGAAGGATAGTTTGAATTTTTGAGTGGATCTGGTGGAGTTAGGATTCGATGAGAGCTAAGATAGTGGAAAGAGGGGAGGAAGGATGCCGTGAAGAGATTTGAAGGCTAGACAGGCGCATTTGTAGTGAATCCTGAGGATGACTGGGAGCCAGTGAAGCTTAGACAGAAGCGGGGAGACATGGTCGAATTTGCTTTTTGCGAAGATTAGTTTAGCTGCGATGTTCTGAATCCGCTGAAGTCTGAGAAGACTTTTCTTTGTTAGGCTTAGGTAGATGGAGTTGCAGTAATCTAGTCTGGATAGAAAAATGGATTGAACGAGGACAGCAAAATGTTGTTGGTGGAAGCAGGATCTGACTTTTCTTAGCATGTGAAGATTGAAAAAGCATTTTTTTACTAGGGAGTTGATGTGGTCGTTGAAGGACCATGTAGAGTCAATGATGATTCCCAGAACTTTGCTAGAGTGCTAAAGCTGCAGATTGGTGCCAGAGGATAGTGGGATGAGGGTGGGTAGCTGTTCTAATTTTGGGCCGAGCCAAAGTAGTTTTGTTTTGGTCTCATTTAGTTTCATTTGAACGGTGAGAGCCCAGGATTGGAGATTTGTTATACAAAAAGACATGTTATCAGAGAGGTTGGTGAGGTTAGAGTCGGTCTCGAGAAGGACAAGGATGTCATCGGCGTAGGTGTAAAGTGTCTCCGAGGTGGATAGTTGGAGAAGTTTCAGGGAGGACATATAAACATTGAAAAGAATCGGGAATAGAGGTGAATCCTGAGGAACTCCGCAGATCGGTTTCCAAGGGGAGGATGAGGTGCCATTCATTTTAACGAAGTAGGAGCGGGAACGTAAGAATTTTGAGAACCAATCTAAGACTGTGGAGTTTATACCAATTTCAGAAAGTTGGAGGATTAGTATGTCATGATGGACAATGTCGAAAGCTGCAGAAAGGTCAAATTGAAGAAGGACAGCATGTTCAAGTTAAGCATGTCTATAGCTGTAGAAGAGATAGATGCTACTGGGATGTATTAGGAACTTCCATAATTTCAAGAGAGACTTCATTGTTTGAAGATGAGCAGCCTTTTAGCTGATCAATGTGCCAAAACGACAGATCTGCACATCAGTGGTCCAGAAGTTATATAACAGAGGTCCAGCGATCTCAGTGATGAAAACAAGGACCCATTTTTCATCGTAACATAACATAGTAACAGATAAAGACCTGCACATTCCATCCAGTCCACCCAACAAAATAAACTTATAGCACATATCTGATCTTGGTCTATCCTTGCCATTTTCAGGGCACAGACCATAGAAGTCTGCTCGCCACTGAACTTATTCCTCATCTACTGTCCCCCATCTTGCTGTCAAAGCCCTCTCCAGCCTATCCAGATCTGTCTAGCCATAATCAAGGCATAGACCATAGAAGTCTGCCTAACACTGGCATTATTTCCCATTTACTGGACTTGCCGTCTAAGCACCACTGGGCTTGTTTTGCTTTCATTTTCTTTCCTATAGGAATCTTTTGTCTGGCAACCATCTAGGTATAGACAGTATATAAATTTAAAAATAAATAAATATATCCCATGCAATTTGAATGCCATTCCTCTGCTCCATTCTAGGCATCTATCACCCTCTCCATGAAAATGTACTTTCTGATCTCACTCCTAAGTTGACCCCCCCCCCCCCCCCCCCACAGAACTCAAACCTCAATTCAGGTTCTCCAATAGTTTAAATATCTGTATCAATCATCCCCTATCTCTCCTTTCCTCTAGAGTATACATATTCTGGTCATCAAGTCTCTTCTCATACGTATTGTGGCACAAACTGAATACCTTTTATGTTGCTTTTCGTTGAACTGCTTCAAGTCTTTTGGAGGAAAATTGTATAAGAACATGAGAATTGTCATATTAGGATAGGCCGAAGGTCCATCAGGCCCTGTATCCTGTTTCCAACAGTAGCCAACCCAGGATTGTTTCGGCCTAAATGGGGCATCTTCATTTGAAAAAACATGCCCAGGATCTTTACCCTTAACTACACCTACTTTCTGATAGGTGCCTGCCTCAAAGTGGAAGGCACCTACCATCCATCAAGTACAATTAATGTCAATTTCAAGTTGTTAATTGCCAATTATTGGCACCCAGTACCAGTGGCATACCTAGCATATGTGACACCTGGAACCCATCATTTTTTTGACACCCCCCTATCTATATGAAAAATATGATTTTTAGTAACAATCCACATATCGCACCACAAGAGTGTACCTAGGAAAAGGTAGCATCTTAACCACTGCAGTGAGCACTAGAACACCAACACATACATTGTAAAACTAAACAAGCCAGATCCCGCACAGTCAATTGAATCTGCAGTCAATGCCAACTGAAAACTATGTCCTTTTCATACACACAGAACAGAGATACATCTTCGCCCAATATGGAATAATCACAAACTAAAATAGAAATATGTAGACAAAAGTTAAACTGAACCGCCAAGAAACCAAACTCTGCATATAATGCAAAACCACAAAAACAGTGACACATGTCCCCTAATACTGTGCAAAATATAAAGACAGTAGATGTAAATTTCAAAAAACTGATATATAACAATCACTTTACAAATTTTTTTTTTTGTAATTCTTTATTTAAATTTTCAAATAAACAACAATTGTGCTTAACAGGCAATATACGGTATTAATACATCCAATATTTATTTTGATAGTCATAATAATTCAAAAAAAATAATACAAAAATAAATCAATTTTCATTATTGGATCAATATATTAACAAAAAAGAGGTAACCCATACTTTTTAACATAGTCCTCAATTAAAGGAAGAAGGAGACAAAGAGAAAGAAATTCTTCCAGGAAAGATCACATATTAAGAATTTAAAGGAAATTGAGTGAAAACTGATGGTTTAATAATAATGATAGACTTGAGTTATACCGAAAATCACTATGGTGCAAATGAAACTCCTTTTCCCTCTAGAAAGAAACGTAGCTGCTGCGAATCATAAAAAATATATCTATTGTTTTGAAATACAACAAAACATTTACAAGGAAATCTTAACTGAAAAGAAGCTTCTAGTGATAGAACTTTTTCCCGATATGTAAGAAATTATTTCCTTCTTGTCTGAGTCCATTTTGAAACATCTGGATATGTATATTCTTTTTCCCAAAAAAGAAACTTGTTTTAAACCGTAATACAATTTCAAAATCATTTCTTTATCCTGATGAAATACCAGGGATATTATCAGTGTAGCTCGTCCGGACAATTCAAGATTTGATGATTCCAGGAAAGTTGTTAAATCTTGTTCGGTAGTTGTATCAGGCTCTTTTATTGTCCTTTTTAGATAATAAATCTTTTGCAAAGGTGGTATGTTCATTTCCACAATTTTTAATATGGAAACCAGGAAATCACTTTACAAATTAACAAATAAAAATAAAACAAATAAAGAGAAATAAGAAAATACCATTTTATTGGACTAATCCATTTTTCAATTAACTTTCAGAGGCCAAATCTTTCTTCAGAACAGTACAGTATACTGCTGTTATGGTATCCTGTCCTGACCTAAGGAAAGGGGTTTAGTCCAAAAAATTGCTTTATTTCCATTTCCTATTTATAAACTTTTATCAATACAGTTACAATACTACTTGATTCTAAATAAAGCAACAAAAAAAATCTTTCTACCTTTTTGTCGTTTCTGCTTTAATCATCTTCTCATTGCTCTCTTCTTTCTATACAGCATTTGTCCTCTCTCCCTTCCATGCAACATCTGCCCTCTCTTTGCCCTTTCCATCCAGTTTCTGCCCTCTCTCTCTCTACCCCTTCCATCTACTGCCCACATTCTCTCTGCCCCTTCCATCTACTGTCCACCCTCTCTCTCTCTTCCATATGGCATCTTCCCTCTTTCTATGTCCCTTCAATAAACTGTATATCTTGTGTCCCTTCTCTCCTTTACACATGATTCATTTCAGCTTTACCCCCTCTCCATTTTTCTGTCTCCACCCCCTCCCCTATGCTTTGGCATCTCTTTCTCTTCTCTTCTCCTTTCCTTCCTTTCTTCCCACTCCACACCATTGTCTGGTATCTCTATCTCCTTCCCTTCTCTCCCCCATGCCATGGCATCTCTTCCTCCCCCTCTATGGTCTGGTATCTCCTTTCCTTTTTTTCCTTTCCCTCCCTCCCATGGACTTGGCATCTCTGGTTCCTCTTTCTTGTCTCCTTCCATCTCTCTCCCCAATTGGGTGCTGCAGAATCAGCATTTTTCTCCTCCCCCCCCTTTCCTGTACAGCAGCAGAATTTCTGCCCCCTTCCCTGTTCAGCAGCAGCATTTCTCTCCCTCTTGCCTGTGCAGAATTTCTCCCCCCTTGCCTGTGCAGCATTTCTCCCCCCTTCTCTGTGCAGCAGCAGCATGTCTCCCCCTTGCCTGTGCAGCATTTCTCCACCCCCCCCCCCCTTACCTGTGCAGCAACAATATTTCCCTGCGCATAATTTTTGGCCGGTTCCCCTGCTCAAAGCCACGGGCGTCTACACCTCACGCAATCCACGTCTGCGTCGGAAGCCTTCTCTCTGACATCGTGATATTGCCTCCAAAACTGAAAACAGTATTCTAAGTGGGACCTCACTAACAACCTGTACAGGGATATTAACATTGCCCTCTCTTCTACTAATTATACCTCTTTCTGTGCAGCAAGAACATTGTCACATTGTTTCGCCACCTTGAGAACCTCAGACACTATCACCCATTGTACTTATCACCTCCAATTTCATACACCCCCCCTTTGGATTTCTGAATCCTTAGTGCATCACTCTGCACTTCTTCCCGTTAAATTATAACCACCAGTCCTAAGACCATTCTTCAAATTTTGGAGATCTTTCCTCATATTTTCTACTTCCTCTGGGGTGTCCACTCTGATTATTATCTTCATGTCATCTGCAAAAGGCAAACTTTTCTTTCTAGCCTTTCGGCAATGTCACTCACAAACATATTAAGTAGAATCAGCCTCAATACTTATCCCAGAGGCACTCCACTATTCAACTTCCTTTCTTCCAAATGGATTCCATTTACCACCAGTCTTTGTCATCAGCTACATGATAGCTAGTCTTCCAGATCCATAGATATGGGCTTTTCTGATGAGGAGTTCCTCTTAACCATCTCTGGAAATTAAATACCTAATCCTGCTGCTGTGGTCTCAAGCATCTTCTATATACACTGCCACAATTATAATGCCTTTCTGTTAAGAGGCAGAATAATGTTACAAATGGTATGAACAAGTCTTTGCCTGAGAGTTGAAATTCAGCACTGTCCCTACTTCAAACGTTTCTATATCTAAAGCTTTCCCCCCTATTTAACTAAGAAATACTCATTCCATATTACTCACTCCCAGAAGTGGTAGAGGAAAATATCTCAGGGCCAATGCAGGAGACAGTGTACCCAGAAATTCAATGCTGGGGACCTACCTAGAAATTCAATGCTGGGGACCTACCTAGAAATTCAATGCTGGGGACCTACCTAGAAATTCAATGCTGGGGACCTACCTAGAAATTCAATGCTGGGGACCTATCCAGCCAACAGCACTGAATTTCAAGTCTAAACTCAGTCACAGTATTCGTCAACTGTCCAGTTATGTCAAAGTGGCCAAAGATAGACCTGCTATTTAGATGGGTCTATCTGGCCACTAAATTTAGCCAGGCTGACAATGAATATTAGTTTTGAATGGCTATGTTGTGTGACATAGCCGGTAAATGAGCTGACCAGGATATTCAGTAGGAGATAACCAGCTATCTCCCGCTGAATATCAACAGTTAGCTGGCTTAGCACTATTGAGCTGGCCAGAATCCGTTCTTGGCTGGCTAAATAGAAATATGAAAACATGATGCCAGATAAATGCCAAATGACTCATCCAGTCTGCCCATCCACTATCTCCTTCTCTCCCTAAGAGATCCCACATGCCTGTCCCATGCTTTCTTGAATTCAGACAGTCTTTATCTTCACCACCTCTACTGAGAAACTATTGCATGTATCTATCACCCTTTCAGTAAAAAAAAAGTATTTTTTTAGAATACTCCTGTGCTTATCACCTCTTAACATCATCCCATGCGCTCTCACTCTGGCGTTTCCTTTCAATTGAAAGAGACTGGCCTCATGTGTATTTATGCCACATAGGTATTTAAATATTTATTTTTATTTTATTTATTCAATTTTCTATACCATTCTCCCAGGAGGTTTACATGAGTTTATTCAGGTATTCAAGCATTTTCCCTGTCTGTCCCAGCAGGCTCACAATCTATCTAATGCACCTGGGGCAATGGGGGTTTAAGTGACTTGCCCAGTGTCTCTCTTATGGGGGGTTTAAGTGACTTGCCCAGTCTCTCCCCTCTCTTGCTTTTCCTGCAAAGTATACTATACATATTGAGATCTTTAAGTTTGCCCCGTACGCCTTATGATGTAGAACAGGGGTGCCCACACTTTTTGGGCTTGCGAGCTACTTTTAAAATGACCAAGTCAAAATGATCTACCAACAATAAAATTTTAAAAAAACACAACGCACACTGTACGCATAGAAAATGTTAATTATCATTCCTATTCCAGGGTTTTTCAAAGAGGTCAAAGCAGGTGACTCTATGCACTATCACCTCAGTAACAACCATACAAAAATAGACAAATATACCCCCTCCCTTTTTACTAAACCACGATAGCAGTTTTTAGAGCGCAGGGAGCTGCGCTGAATGCCCAGCACTGCTCTCGACGCTCATAGGCTCCCTGCGCTAAAAAATCTCTATTGCGGTTTAGTAAAAGGGGACCTTAGTGTAAAATATAGACAGCAGATATAAATTGAGACACATTTCGATCACTAAATTTAAAATAAAATAATTTTTCCTACCTTGTCTGGTGATTTCATGAGTCTCTGGTTGCACTTTCTTCTTCTGACTGTGCATCCAGTCTTTCTTCCCTTCTTTCAGCCTGTATGCTTCCTCTCCTCCACACCTCATTCCCTCCCCCAACTTTTCCTTCCTCTCTCCCTGCCCTTTCTTTCTCTCTGCCTCCCTTTCCTTTTTTTCTGTTTCTCTTCTTTCCTTCTGTCTCCCTGCCTGCCCTTTTTCTTTCTTTCTTTCTCCCTGCCCTCCCCCAAGACACTGCCACTGCCATCGGGGACCCAAACTGCCATCGGGGACCAGGACCCAAACCGCCACCAATAACAGGCCCGAAAGCCGACGCCAATAACACGCCCAAAAGCCGACGCCGCCCCAACCTCTCCCTGCTTCGGCCGACCAGCATCGCGAGGAACTGTTGGGGGAAATGCTGCCGGGTCCTGCCTTCGCGGAAACAGAAAGTAGGCAGGACCCGGCAGCAAGAAGAGGAAATGCTTCTAACATGTCTCCCGCCTTAGCCCGTTGCTTCAGGGCTCTCAACATGTGCGTGCAGGCTTCCCTTATCCCCCCCCTCCCCCTCCCCGGGCATAACTTCCGGTTTCGGAGGGAAGAGAAGAGAAGCCTGCACGCACACGTTAGAGCCCGAAGCATAAGTTCGCTAGGGGCTGAAATCTCCAAGCCGGTTTTTTTTAATGTTCAGCAGCGGCAGATGACAGCTGGGCGGCCCGCCCAGCTAAAAGGCCCTAGGGAGAACACTGGAGAGGAAGACTGATCGGCCCGTAGATCAGGACGGCAACACGAGTGCGATCGACTCGAGTTGCCTTCCTGAGCTACTGGTCGATCGCGATCGACGCGTTGGGCACCCCTGATGTAGAACATCAATTTTTTATAATTGCCTTCCTCTGGACTGACTCCATCCTTTTTATATCTTTTTGAAGGTGTGGTCTCCAGAACTGTATACAATATTCTAAATGAGGTCTCACCAGAGTCTTATATAGGGGCATTAATACCTCCTTTTTCTTACTGGCCATACTTCTCTCTATGCACCCAAATAGCGCTGAATATCAGGCAGCTTATATCTAGTCTGTCAGATTTAGATTTGAATTTTAGGTTTAATTACCTCACTTTTTTTTCAAATCCATGCTCAACATGAGTTATAATTCAGATAATGTAGCAATTTCTCTGAGCAATAGAGCTAAGTTGTACCTGAGGCGATGGTGAGTGAAGTGACTAGCTCAAGGTCACAAGGAGAGTCAATGTGAGAGAAGCTTGATTTGAATCCTTGCTTCTTTGTTTCTCGGTCTACTGCTCTAACTACTAACCTATCAATTCACTTTCAAGTGACAGGCTGACCACTGTGGGAGATAAGACACTAGTCTTGATGTACCTTTGGTCTAAACCCTTGCAGCCCTTCCTATAATCTTCAATCCCTTATAATCTTCAGTCCCTCTAGGAACAGCAGGCTATGAAGCAGAATCTCTGCAAATGTTGCAGTTATTTCTCTTAATTCGTCATCCTTGCAGTTATGTTACAGCTGCTTCCTCTGTAGAACCTTGGGCAAAAATTAAGGGCCATCATACAGTCTACCTATGATGAAATGGTAGTAATCAAAGGTATGTGTTCAAACCAGCTACATATTAAACAGTTGTTCGATAAAATATGTTACCATAATGTTAACAATACAGTTAATTCACTTCTTCTCAGAACTTAGAAATATGTCTGCCAACAATACATTCATTGCTGCCAGAGAATAAAAATGATCCTATCCTGACCTTGAAGAAAAAAATTATACTGGAAAATCCTGTATATCTCAATGACCTTGAATAAACTCCTTTTTTGTGGTTTTTAGATCTCATCCCACTTTCTAGTATGGGCTACATTATCACCCACATCACAACATGCATGAAACTGATTAACCCCTTACGTACATGCAAAACAATTCTGCTGGTATTAGCATCTGGAATAGGGCAGAGGAAGTGCACACAGCATGCTCACAGTGTAACATCAATACAATCTATGGACAAGAAATAAAAACTGTCCACACATTTCACTCACTGATAATCTTTATTTAAATATGTGAGGGAAAAGTTAGAGCAATACACATTTGCAAAACAGCTGCTCTGCCTTTAAAACCTAGTGGCAATGAATTAGAATGATACCTAGCAAGATGAACTGTACTAACTGTATGGTAAAATGTATCCTACTTGTAAATAATAGTCGTGGAAGACACAAATGTGCAATATGCAGTAGCCTTATTCACTAGTGATAGGAGTCAGAATAAGGAAACCTTCTGTGTGATCTGGAGTACAAGAATGGTTTGCCTATAATTCAAAGTTGAGCTGTATAAAAGCCTTAGTGTAATGATTCCACAAGTGGAAAAGGTATTAGGCTAGTCTTGGGGGGAGGGGTAGCATTATAAAATGTTAGATGCTATGAATACATATCTTGTAAACAGTAAAGCATTCTGTGGTTCCAACCATTAGCCAGTAGAAGTCTATCTCCTCTAAGCTCTTTACTGAGCCATCAGTGCACTACTCTCAAGTTTCAAGTTTATTAAAAATTTGATAAAACGCTAATCATAAATTCTAAGCGTTTTACAGTAAAAATTTAAAAAGGGGTCCAGTTCAACTATTAATAACATAACTTTACTTACATGAAACAATAATTAAATAGGGAGAAATACAATTTGAAAGAAAGAAAGAACAATTAAGGACAATAACATGGGGAAAGGGAGAAATCAATTTTAGTATAGAAAATAAGCTTGGAAAGTCCCTTAGATCAATTAACAGTCGTATGCGTCTTTAAATATGAAGCTTTTGAGGCCACCCTTGAATTTATCTAAATTCTGTTCGGACCTTAAATATAATGGTAATGAATTCCATATTGTTCGAGCAATTGTTGCAAAAGAAGAAGTCCTACGGGTACTAATGATTTTTAGGTATGGAACATGAAGAAGATGCTGTAATGCAAGCTTTCTAAATCAGCCCCAAAGATCATAAAGTAGAGAGAAGGAAGCTCACTACCAGAAGCGTCAGTAGCTAACCTATACTCTCTCTTCTCTACAACTGCCTTATTCAATGGGCTCTACTTATAATGTTCTTCTGAGGTAAGAGAGGGCTATAAGAAAGGCTGCTGACTTGACTAGCTATGAAAAATCTACATGCACAGAAATGAAGTGCCACATAAGAATAACCATACTGGGTCAGTATCCTGTTTCCACTGTGGCTAATCCAGGTCATAAGTAGCTAGCAGAAACCCAAATAGTAACAACATTCTACGCTACCAATCCCAGAACAAGCAGTGGCTTCCTCCATGTTTACTTCAACCCCTTACAAACTTCCCATCAATAACATGAATGTTCTGGCAACTTTACCCCTAAAAAATACATTTGTAGTGCATGCACAGTATTAAATGAGAATTGACGTAGATCTGAGAACATTTTAAAAAATGAGTACAGTATTCACATAATAGAAGTTGTAATTGAGGAAATTATCTATACATATACATTGTGATCCACCAACTGGGTCAGGACCCGGGTGTGTGTGGGGGGGGAAAGGGCATCAGTGATGCTGCAGAGGGAAGCAGCCCATTCAGAGCGCTACCGTTGCTTTAGAAGGACTTGGAGGTATGTCAGGTCTCACGGTGGGAGATGGGTCTTGGGACTTGTAGGTATGTCAGGTCTGAACAGGGGGATGGGAGGGAGGGATGGAAAGCTGCTGCATAGGGGATGGGTGGGAGAGGAGGAAAGCTGCTATACATGGGGGAGAAAGAGGAAGAATTGGGGTGGAGGAGATGAAACAAAGAGGTAGAGAGGGATGAGAGGGAGAAATCCTGTATATGATGGAGGGGAGAGAAACATACTTGGAGAAGATAGAGAAATGTTGGACATAAGGTGGAGGGCAGAGAGAGATGGTGCATAGGGAGAGAGAAAGAAATGTTGTACATCATAATGGATGGGAGGAAAGGAGAGATGATGCATGGAGGGGAATAGAGGGGTTTGGCCTAGGCATAAGGCGGGGGGGGGGGGGGAGAGAATGGTAGACAGTGGGAAAGAAACAAATGTTGAATAAGGCAGTGAAAGGTAGAAAAAAATAATTTTATTACAATATATCAGATTTGAAATGTGTATTCTATCAGAGCTGGTGTTAGACAGTGAGCATAAGTTAGAACCTAATGGAGGAAAAATATTTTTGTTTATTTTGTTTGCACTACAGCACTGGTGTGGGGTTGAAGAGGGCAAAGAGGGGTGGGGTAGAGTGGGAGAAAAGACTACGTAATAAACCCGCCAAGACATTTGAAAAAAAAAAAATAAAAAAAAATGCCCAAATGGGCAGGAAAAGTGAATCAAATTGAAAAATTGATTCAATAGGCCGAATCAAAAAAATTTTTCCCTGAATCGGACAGCACTGGTAGAAAGTGACATGAGAATGGTTAACACAGTATTACTGCTATTATCATGGCAATTACCATGGTAATAGGGAGCACTTTGAAAAATCCCCCAATAATACTGAAATAATGATAGACCTTGCTACGGTAGTGCCATGGGTGTGGCATTCTCATGGTAATAGGGAAACCCTCCCTGAGTCCTCATGCTTACCAGCTCTACTCCCACAGTCATGTGTCTCCAAGCAAAATGAGCGGGGAGGGGAGAGATGCCAGAGGCTAGAGCATATAGAGAGGAAGGGGTAGGGAGATAAGGAAGGGAAGAAGAGGAGAAGAGATGCCAGAGCATGGTAGGAGGGAGAGATGGAAGAGAAGGAGACAGCTACAAGACCTGGAGGCTTGTGCAGATGAGGATAGTGCTTGGAGGGACAGGATAAGAACTCACCAGGATAGGAATGGAAAATGAGTTCCTGAGGGGCTGGGGAAAAATTGGTTTCTGTGTCATTCTCTACTATTAATTTTAAAGCAATGGTAAGTAGAAAGTCAAATAAAGCTCTGTTTTCATCTCTTAATGTGGCCAATGCCAAAGATTTCCATATTACATAAATGTCTAATGGAAAGTGATTTCTGAATCTTGAATATTGAGGAAATTTTATTCCATACATTGGACCAGAAAGCTTGAAGACTGACACATTCAAAAATAAGATGGACAAGAGTGTCAGTACTTGAATGACATGATCAACAGAGATCTGAAGAAGACAAATCATTAGCTTTAGTTTTCCTTGGAGTCAACAGGCATGGTGTTGTAAAAAGTACATTGATTGAATTATGGATGAAGATAGCGAAGATCTTGGACCATGTAACCAAACCAAGTGCTACATATCATCCGATTCATTCCCTTTGATGTCATTTTCCCATACATTTTGTGTTTGTAAACTGTAATGTCTCTTATCAAGTTGAAATGATTTGTGAAAAAATGAATATACTATGCTACATGCACCTTTTCTGACTATACAGGTACATGCAATTTTTACTCTACTCACTCTCATAGGCTAAATTCCTGCAACTCTCTTATCTTTCTCTCATGATGGCCCCTTTATTGTCTATTAAGATATTTTAATAAGTATTATGCTCACATTGTAAATAATATATGCTGTAATGGGTACTGTTATTCAGAGGTTTACTATTGTTACTGTTTATTGCCTATATCTGGGTTAATATCGTGTTTCCCCGAAAATAAGACAGTATCATATTAATTTTGGTTCCAAAAACGCATTAGGGCCTATTTTCGGGGGATGTCTTATTTTTTTCATGTTCAACAATCATCTCTCCCTTCCTCTTCTCCACCCCATTTCTTCCTCTTTCTTTCTCCTCCTCCCCATGTGCAGCATCTTTCTATCCCTCCCTCCCATCCCCCTGTGCAGCAAAACCCCACCGACCTTCCCACCGTGAGACTGACATACCTCCGCTCCGAGGCCTGCTAAAGTAGCAGGGGTGGGGGTTGCTGAATTGATGAGTCCAATTTTTTCAGCAAATCAGGCAGCACTAGTGTTAGGGATAGAGTCAGGGAGTGTCGGGGAGTAGATATTAACTAGGGCTTATTTTTGGAGTGGGGCTTATATTAGGAGCATCTTTAAAAATCATGCTAGGGCTTATTTTTAGGATAGGTCTTATTTTCGGGGAAACAGGGTATGTGATATACAGTACTCAGTCTTGGGTGAATTATTTTTTCAAACTGGCAGTATATAAATCCCAATAAATAAATAAGGGCTCCTTTAATCAAGATGTGCTAGAGGTTTTTAGTGGAAGTCAGTGTGTGCGCCAACGCTCATAGTTTTCAAATAATATTAAAACAAAATGCCTCTTCCACACTAACTCAACTTCAATCCATTCACAACCAATTTTTTTTTTTGTTTTTGTAAGTTCTTGTTGTAATACATCTTGGATAATTCTTTTGTAATCCGCCATGAACTGCAAGGTAATGGCGGAATAGAAATCCCTAATGTAATGTAATGTAACATTTTGGAATCTATATACTAAACTACATTATAATTACGCATTAGTTCAATCTCATCAAGAGTATAATTAAATGAATTAACACTTTTAGAAGCAAAGTAATAAGATGTAGACAGTGGCATAGTAAGGGGGAGATGGGGTGCGGTCTGCCCCCTGGCGCCATCTTGGTGGGGGTGCCAGCTCCCATGCTCCTCTCCACCCCCAACTCCTTCCCGACTCCCCCTGTTGCATGTGTGCTCCCTCCCTTATACCTTTTCATTTTCCCGGCGTGAGCAGTATCACGAACTTGCTGCCCGTTTCTATGTCGGCTCTCTCTGACATCACTTCCGGGTTCGGACCTAGGAAGTGACATCAGAGGGAGAGCCGGCATGATGCTGCTCGCACTGGAAAATTAAAGAGGTACAGGGAAGGGGGGCCAGAAAGGAGTAGGGTGTGTGCGAGTGTATGTGTGTGTGTGGAGAAGAGGGTGATTTCGGGGATGGCTCAGCTGATTGGGGATTCATCTGCTATGATCAGTTAACCCAGCAGGGAGAGCAGTAGTGGAGCGGCAGAAAAAAAAAAGTTTTATTTTGACAGGAGGGATGGGGAGAAGGTGCTGTGCCTAGTGATTGCTTATCTTAGCAGATGAAAGGCACGGTTCCTCCCCCTTTTATCAGGGTTGCTCTGCACGAATAGCATGCATGTAATTTGTATGCTATTTGTGCTCAGCATTACCCGGTCTGGAAAAATCACACTCACCATGGTATTTTTTACCGTGGTGTTGGAGCTTTGTGATTCCTGCAGCACTTGAAACAGCAAAACAACTATACCGCAGCAATTGAAACTGCATCTCCCATTAAAATATTTTGAGGCTTTTCTTTATCGTGGGGGGAGGGCAGCTTTACTTCTCTTCTCTTCTCACCCACCCCTACCACTACCACTACTGCTACTATTATTATTAATTATTTCTAGCGTGCTACTAGACTTCACGAAAGAGACAGACCCTGCTCGAATGAGCTCACAATCTAATCAATCAAGACACAAACAAGATGTCAGGGTAGGGGGGTACATTTAGCAGGGATGGTTAAACTGCTGGTTAGGGTGGTGAGCAGAGGGTAGTGGAGAGTAGGGTTATCAGTTGAAGACCCTCTCAAAAAGGTGGGTTTTCAGCCTACATTTGAACAAGGGAAGGTATTGACACATGGTCTCAGGTAGTTTATTCCAGGCATACAGAATTATGAGAAGAAAGGAACAAAGTCTGGAATTTGCAGTGGAGGAGAAGGGTACAGATAAAATCAACTTATCTGAGGAACAGAGTTCTTGATGAGGTGTATATGGAAATACAAGAGAAGAGAAATACTGAGGGGCTACAGAACGAACACACTTGTAGGTTAGTAATAGGAGTTTAAACTGGATGAGAAGGCGAATAGGGAGCCAGTAAAGTGATTTGAGCAGAGGGGTAAGGTGAGTGTAGGGTTACCAGGCCTGTTCAGTTCTGCCCGAATCACACCCCGTCCCACCCCACCCCATTTTCGTGTGTCAGGACGGCATCCGCACATGCACGGATGCAACACAATGATGTTACATGCATTGCATCCGTGCATTCGCTGACAAAGTATAGGGTTTTGAAAATCCATCTGGACCCCCGGACATGTCCTCAAAAGGAGGACATGTCCTCAAAAGGAGGACATGTTCATGGAAATCCAGACATCTGGTAGGTGAATGTAGCAAAGTTGTCAGAAGATAAGTCATGCAGGAGAGCTGCACAGATTGCAGGGTGGAGAGGCGGTTCAGTAGGAGACCTCTTAGAAGTAAATTTCAGTAGTCTAAGTGTGAGGTTACGAGGGTAAGGACAAGGGACCGGGTAGTGTTTTTAGAGCGGAAGGGACAAATTTGGTTATGTTGTGAACATAGAAATGACAGGCTTTAGCAGTCTGTTGGATGCGCGTAGAAAATGAGAGGTCAGAGTTGAAGTTGACTCCAAGGTTACGAACAGAAGAGACAGTAATGATAGTATTATTTACATCACATGCTGAAACTTTACTTCTACGTACAGTACAGGAGCTTCCCCCAGCTTATCTTCACGCTTCCTTGTGACTTCACAGTCTTCCTGTTGACTGGACCCTATCCACAGTATCTGCTGTTAGTTATACTGGAAGCAAGCTGGGCAGGCTCACTCTTACAGGGAGGAAGATCACAGAAATGCAGAAAGAAATTTTAAACTCTGAAAACATTCAAATACATCAGCCATCCTTCTACCTTCTGGACATTCATGCAAAATCCTGTTGAATTCTGAACAAAGTCAGACAGTTGGCAGTCCTAAACTCCCGAGTGCTCAGCACATCTCACAGGGCCCCCGTAAACATTATGATCCAAAATATGTGCATAATTTGGCAAAGGCTTAATCTGACCTTGCCAACCGCAACAGATATTAGTTGGCAGTACACATAGCAATTAATAAGAAATCTGTATGATTAAGTCAGCAATTATCCAAAAAGAATTAACAATAATGAAAATTAAATATTCTGTAATTCAGAAAGACTAAAATACATCCCATCGGGCATAGTAAATTATTTACAATCCCTGAGTGTAAATGTGTAACATAACATAGTAAATGACAGCAGATAAAGACCTAACGGTCCATCCAGTCTGCCCAGTAGTTACATGCATTATAAATTCATGATTAAATGAAATTGTCTTTTTTCTTTGAGATTTCTGGGCCACAGAATATAAGAACATAAGCACATAAGCATCACCTCTGCCAAGTCAGACCACAGGTCCATCATGCCCAGCAGTCCACTCCTGCGGCGGCCCCCCAGGACAATGACCTGTAAGTGATCTAATGCTCTAAAGCATTTTGTATTGTATAGTAACCCTCTAATTGTACCCTTCAATCCCCTTTTCCTTCAGGAACTCATCCAATCCCATTTTGAAACCCAAAATCGTACTCTGCTCTATCACCTCTTCTGGAAGTGAATTCCCGGTGTCCACTACCCTCTGAGTAAAGAAGAACTTCCTAGCATTTGTTCTGAATTTGTCTCCCTTCAATTTTTTTGAGTGCCCTCTAGTTTTTGTTGCCCCCGCCAGTCTGAAGAATCTGTCCCTCTCTACCTTCTCTATACCCTTCATAATCTTGTAAGTTTCTATCATATCCCCTCTAATAGAAACAAGATTATGAAGGGTATAGAGAAAGTACTGTCCTTGTGCTCCTAAATACTAGAGTTGCTGTTGAAGCTAACTCCAGCCCATCCAACTTTCTTTTTGTTTGCTGATACATACCGTAAAGTCTGCTCAGCAACATCCTCATGTGACAAGTTACTGGAGTTCCCATCAATTAGGGTTACCATATGGCTCCAGAAAAAGGAGGATGGATTGAGACATTCGGGTTTTACTTCCATTATTTTCAATGGAAGTAAAACCTAAATGTCTCTATCTGTCCTCCTTACTTCATTTACTTTCAGTGGAAGTAAAACCCGGATGTCTCAATTTGTTCTCCTTTTTCTGGAGCCATATGATAACCCTACCATCAATGTCCTCCCTAGCTCTTCCTACACCAAATTGCCATATACAAGACATAGACTTTGCAAATCTGCCCAGTATCGGTCTTAGTTCTTCAATATAAATCATTCAGTTTCTAATTAGAGATCTTCTGAGTTTATTCCACACTTTTAAAAATTCTGTTGCCGTCTTCCTTTCCACCATCTCCCTCGGAAGAGCATTCCAGGCATCCACCACCCTCTCCATGTAAAAGAATTTGCTAACATTACTCCTAAGTCAGCCTCCCTGCAAACTAAATTTATGCCTTCTGGTTTTACCATGTTCCCTTCTCTGAAAAAGATTTGATCCTACATTAATACCTTTCAAGTATTTAAATGTATCAAATCCCCTGTCCCTCCTCTCCTCCAGAGTATACATATTCATGTTTTCCACTCTCTTCTCATAGTTCTTTTTGAGCAGAGCCCCTACCATTGTCATCACCTTCCTCTGGACTGCTTCAAACCTTCTTAAATCTTTTGCCAGATACAGCCTCCAAAACTGAACACAATACTCCAAGTGTGGTCTCACCTTTTCTGTTGGTTACTCCTATTTCTAGACAGCCTAGCATCTTTATGGCTACAGTCACCGCCTTATCACACTGCTTTGTCACCTTCAGATCCTCAGATGTTATCACCCCAAAGTCCCTAGCCCCATACATTATTTGCTGATGATGCAAAATTATGCAATGTAGTGGGTGGAGGTACCGTGCCCGACACTATGACACAGGACCTACTTTTACTGGAGCAATGGTCTACTATTTGGCAACTGAGTTTTAATGCCAAGAAGTATAAAGTTATGCACCTTGGTAGCGGAAACCCATGCAGAACCTACACTCTGAACGGTGAGACCTTAAATAGAACTGTTACAGAACGGAACCTGGGAGTAATCATTAGTGAAGATATGACGACAGCCAATCAAGTGAAGAAAGCTTCATCCAAGGCTAGACAAATGCTGGGTTGCATCCGGAGAAGTTTTGTCAGACGAAAGCCCGAAGTGGTAATGCCGCTGTACAGGTCCATGATGAGACCACATCTGGAATATTGTATTCAATTTTGGAGGCCACACTATCAAAAGGATGTGCTGAGAATGGAATCGGTTCAGCGAATGGCCACTAGGATGGTCTCAGGACTCAAGGATCTCCCATATGAAGAACACCTAGGTAAGTTGCAGCTATACACTCTCGAGGAACGCAGAGAGAGAGGAGACATGATAGAGATGTTCAAATATGTTACTGGCCATATTGAGGTGGAAGAAGACATCTTTTTCCTCACAGGACCTATGGCGACAAGAGGGCATCCGCTAAAAATCAGGGGTGGGAGATTTCATGGTGACACTAGGAAGTATTTCTTCACCAAAAGGGTGGTTGATCAATGGAATGATCTTCCATTTCAGGTAGTAGAGGCCAACAACGTGCTCGATTTTAAGAATAAATGGGATAAACATGTGGGTTCACTTCGAGGAAGTGCTGTTTGGAGTGAAGGTTTGTCGGTCTCACGGTGGGAGGGTTGGCAGGGTTCTGCTGCACAGAGGGATGGGTGGGAGGGTCAGCGGGGTTCTGCTGCACAGGGGGATGGGAGGGTGGGATGGAAAGGTGCTATGAAAGGGGAGGGGTGAGAGGGTTGGTGGGGTTATGCTACACGGGGGGAGATGGGAGGGATGGAAAGATCCTCCATAAGGGGATGAGTGAGAGTGGAAGAAATATGCTGCACAGGGGGGGTGGGGAGTGGGAAGAAAGGAAAGAAGAAGAATTGTGGTGGAGGAAAGGAAAGGAGAGAGAATCATTGCACATGAAAAAAAGCCCTAGTGCATTTTTTGGATCCAAAATTAATGATACTGTCTTATTTTGGGGAGAACATGATAATAAAATCTACCTCCATGCCATCCAAACTGGAACCTAGTGTATGCGCAAAATAAAGTAATTATATTTACCTAGTGCAGAAATTTGTACGCGCAAGTTATAGAATTAGGTCCGTTGCACATGTAACTTAATTCAATACTTGGCTATCAAACTGGAGTTGGCACCAATGAGCAGTTATATTCAGTTACTGCCCTTAGTCACTATTCTATAATTGTATGCACAAATAAAGAGTACGACAAGAGGTCCATAAACTTGGAAGGGGCATGGGCAGGTCAGCTTCCCTCCTGCTCTAAACTTCTCTAAAAAGGTATTGGGGGGGGGTTGGAGGAGGGATTTGGGGGACCTCTGGTGGCAGAAGGGAGTGGGCATCCCCCCTGCCTTTTTAATCTGGGGGGGAAGGAGGAGGGGAGAGGAGTTTTCTGCAGAGAATTTCTTCTTCTTTCGCATGCTAAGGTAAAAGCCTTTTCAGTTCTGGTAGGTATTTTGAGGATTATAAAGCCTGCTAATACACATGGGGGATGAGAGGATCTGGGTGCTGGATTGTGTGGGGAGCTTTTAGGCTGAACTGCCCATGATGAGGAAAACAACAAAATGTGATTCGGATAAAGAACAATATCTTTGCTTCTACAGTTGGCAGGGAGCTAATTGTTGGCTTAGATGTTTTATAAATTCTCTTAAATAAATTTAGCCTTAACAGTGTAGTCCTGGACAGACTGGATGGGCCAACTGGCTTTTAGATGCCACTTTATTACACATGTTAATATATAGACCTATTTGCGCCTCTCAAGGACTGGATCCTGCCATCCCTAATTTAGGTCACATACATTCAACACTACTGAGTTCATATATCATACAAGAAAAATAATCCACCAAAGCTCAACTTTTCTAGCCAAATTTTGGACTGAAGTACAAATGAAATATGTCTCTTAGGCTCTTACATTGTTAGTAGATTGCTTGCCTGACGTGAATACATTTTGGCAAAGATATTGGACCTGCACATAAAAGGAAAAATTAACTTTCAGATTCTCTTTTCCAGTGAAGGGAAAAAACAAATCCAGCACTATCTATGCATTTATAAGGCCCTGTGCCAGTCTCCTGATTAATGGGATTCTACAAGGATTATTTTCCCTCCTAAACATGATCAAGAATTCTAAATAATATTGCTAAACTTCACTGAATGTTCAGCTGCCTCAGGAATATGTTCTTCGTAAAACACAAGAGAAAGCTACTCCTAACCAGGTATCTTCTGGTTTTCCAATCATCAAGAGCTGACTGCTGAACAACATACATAGATGTGATCAGTATGAAATTGTAACTTCTGACGAGTGCAGGAACTCCTTAGATGTATGTTTTTTTCATAGATCCCATGAAAATACTCTGTGTACAACGAACTAAAAAAAAAATATCTGGCAAACTGGGAGTGTAATGGACTAGGGTATCAGCTGCTGTTTCATTTTTATTTTCCTAGCACTCAGAAATGAGATAATATACAGAGACAATGAGAGGTTAAGCTCTAGAAGCAGTTTTCTCAGCATTCCTTTTGGCAAGAGTAATTCTGGTTGCATGTAGATGAATAACAAGTAGAGGAAGAGAATACTGGCCTTCCAATTATAGTATAAACACAAGAAAAAGTGGAACACATTTTTTACAGATTAAACTTTCGCATGTCTAAAACAATTTCATTTGGGGGGATTAGAAGGCTAGGTAGTTCATCATTAGCACAAGAAGGGTAAAAATATGTGATGGTTTTTCTTTGAGTATGTGTAGTTGACAGGGCTTATTATTTTGCTTTGAATACAACTGCTTTTTGCTGCCCCTCCCCCAATAAACAACACTTTGGGCCAAATTCTGTAAAGGACATCCTATAGAGAATTGCGCTCAGTGCCGCTTAGCGAGTCTAGACACATCTAAATAGTTAGACGTCCTTTCAAGAATCACCTTTTTTAGATGTCACATAGATGTCTTCACAACATCTATAATGTTATCACATCTCATTGTTATGACATCATTAGAATGGCAATTTTATGCTGTTTTTCATTAAAATCGAATGCAGTGAAATGCTGGCACCACTAATAAATCTGTTAAAACTTCCACTGTTAGCTCCTCAGGATCTGCCATGTCGAAGAATAATTTTTTACAAACCAGAAAAAAGAATTATCGATACAATTGAAGGGGAAGAAACAATAACAGGAGACGTTATCAACAATGAGGAAGTCCTCAAAATTGACCATAAATGATGTAGCGGTAATTAATTTATCCTCTAGAACAGGGGTCCCCCAACCCTGTCCTGGAGGACCACCAGCCAATTAGGTTTTCAGGATAGCCCTAATGAATATGCATGGAGCAGATTTGCATGCCCATCATCTTCATTATATGCAAATATCTCTCATGCATATTCTTTAGGGTTATCCCAAAAACCTAAATAGCTGGTGGTCCTCCAGGACAGGATTGGGAAACACTGTTGAATGAAGAGGTTAATGTTCTCAGCAGAGGGTATTTGTTCTGTCTTTGCACTTTGATGATTTCCAATTCAAGATCGATATGGAACATTTGATTTTCTGGGGTGGTCTATGTTGACACTTTTTTTAAGACCATCAGTTGAAGCCCATGTTCCTTATATTAGAGATTCGTCTCATTTTTTGAACATTCTCGATTTGATTTCTTTTTCAAATGCACCATTCATTATGGCCTCGCTTGATATAACAGCCCTTTATACCTCAATCCCACAAATGGAAGCTCTGGAAGTTTTGAATACTGATTTGGATACGAGACCAAGACTGTATGAAGTTCTGAGTTATTTCATTATGCAAATAGCACGATTAGCCATGAAAGAAAATTTATTTGCTTTTGAAGATCTACTGTACCTTCAGACTACAGGGATAGCCATGGGGGCAACATTTGCAGCCTCCGTGGTGGGCCTATTTATGAACAAATTTGAAACAGACTGGGTATTTTGCTCTATTTTCTCTAAGCAAATCCATACCTGGCACAGGTTCATAGATTATGTTTTCCTATTATGGACTGGGAATACAGACGAACTGGCTAGATTTGACAAATGGTTGAATACCTGCAAACCTGCAATAGAATTCACTCATAAAAGTTCAGCTAAAAGCATCTCTTTCTTGGACATTGAGATTGAGCAGCTTGATGTTTGTTTCAAGACATGAATGTATAAAAAATTAACTGACAAAAATACAGTGGTACCTTGGTTTACAAGCATAATTCGTTCCAGAAGCATGCTCGCAATCCAAACTGCTCATATATCAAAGCAAAGTTCCCCATAGAAAATAATGGCAACTCAGATGATTCATTCCACTGACTTAATACATCTCTCCTCCCCCCACCCCGACCCGACCCATATCCCTTTTTTTGTCTTCTTGTGGTCCAACACTGCTGTCCTACACTTTGACCCCGCCCCCCCGAGGCCACTGGCGCTGCGCGCTTCCACTGCAAATCCCCTCTCCCTCAAGGCCACCGGTGCTAGTCCCTCCCTTCACTACCGAGATCAGTGCTGCTGTCCACCTCCTCCTCCTCCCCCCCCCCCCACTGACCGGCCCTGTGCTTACCAACGTGTGCCGGTGCTGAAAGTGCCTGCTGCTGGTTCTATGCTGGGCTGCTGCAGGGCCTTGAGCATCTGCACCTGTTCAAGGCCTTCTGGCTTTAACCCTCTCCGTGATTCTCATGAGATTCTCGGAGCCTCCAGGCCAGTCAGTGGGGGGAGGAGGTGGACAGCAGCATGATCTCGGTCGCGAAGGGAAGGAACAGCGCCAGTGGCATCAGAGGAGAAGCGAAGCTGATTCCTGGGGAGGGGTGGGGTGGTCGCAGCTCGCTTATCGAGTCAACGCTTGGTTACATAGTAGATGACGGCAGATAAAGACCCGAATGGTCCATCCAGTCTGCCCAACCTGATTCAATTTAAATTTTTTATTTTTTTTTTCTTCTTAGCTATTTCTGGGCGAGAATCCAAAGCTTTACCCGGTACTGTGCTTGGGTTCCAACTGCCGAAATCACTGTTAAGACTTACGCCAGCCCATCTACACCCTCCCAGCCATTGAAGCCCTCCCCTGCCCATCCTCCTCCAAACGGCCATACACAGACGCAGACCGTACAAGTCTGCCCAGTAACTGGCCTAGTTCAATCTTTAATATTATTTTCTGATTTGTGAATAAAGTTTGCTCGAGTGTTTTGCTCATCTTGCAAAACACTCACAAACCGCGTTACTCACAAACCGAGGTTTGACTGTACTTTTCTTATGAGAGCTGTCATTCTAAACAGTTGAAAGACAGCCTGCCCTATTCCCAATATCTGAGATATAGGAGGATTTGCAGTGATAAGGAGACATATAAACAACAGTCTACAATTAACCAAGAATCTAGAAAAAAGAGGTTATAATAAACATACCCTAAATAATGCCTTCAGACAAGCAAAATATAACACCTGTGAAAATCTTTTTAAATACATCCAACAGAAGAACACCAGATGAGAATCTGCAAACAGCAGTACTGCAATACAACGCCAGTCCAATTATCAATGATATCTTTTAAAAAATTGGCGGATTATACAAACACACCCGTAACTGAACGATCTCAAACTTAGAGTGACATACTCCAGAGGCAAAAATCTAAAAGAAATCTTAAGCCCTTCAGATTTACCAGGTAAGAAAATCAAATCTAGTCTACCATTGCTACATTTCAAACGTGGCCACTGTAAACGCTGTGCAGTGACTTCTGAAAGATCTTCATTTATAAATCCAATTGATGGCAGAACGTACGAGTTAAAACAGTTCAGTAACTGTAACACTAACGGCCTCTTTTACAAAGCCGTGCTAGCGGCTGCCGCGCGGCAACAGCCCCGAAGCCTTTTAAATCTCTATGGGCTTCGGGGATCATTAGCGCAGCGCAGCCACTGGCGCGTCTTTGTAAAAGAGGCCGTAAGTTTGCAGTATACATTGTTTCTTGACAACGTAACAAGTTTTATGTTGGCAAGACCAAAAGAGAGTTTAAAGTACAATTAAATGAACATAGATGTAACATCAAGAAAGGAAGATTAGAACCACCACTTGTGGAACACTGCCAGACTCTTGTTTTGAAGATCTTCAATATTTTGTTAATGACACACAGTGTGTGCCCAGAAGAGGTGGCGACTTTAGTGGCATGTAACTAAGGAAGTAAGGAAATGAATTAATGACCTTCAAATTAAGGAAAAAGTGCCATTTAGACAATGTTACTTGGGTAATAGACTGGTAAAAACCTATGTTATATTCAATTAATAACTGTTGTGTAGCAGCATTCTAGCTGACATTTTCAGCTTGTTTAAACTGTTCAAATATGGCACCCACTATTTAGCTAGGACGCCGTCAGATGTTTACAAATCAAAATAGAAAACATCGGCTAGAGGATATCCAAAAGTCCCACATCTAAACTCCCCACACTTCTCATTGCTGGATACCTGTAGGCCTCTGCCGCCTACTCAGCCACAAATAGCCAGGCTCTTCCCTCTAGATTTTAAGAAAACATCTGATAAAATTGCTCATGAGGGGCTCCTGAGGAAATTAAAAAGACATGAACCATTTAGTCCTATTCTGTTTTTCTAGCTTTTAAACCGTCTCCAGCCCACTACAGAACATTGCCTCCTATCCATGGCTTTTTAATTTCTCTCATGAGGGACCCTGTCAAATACGTTTGAAAATCCAAACACAAAATATCAACAAACTCACCTTTATCCAAACATTTATTCACACCTTCGAAAACATAGCAGATTGGGGAGTCAAGGCTTCCTTGCCTAAATTCATGTTGGCTTGGTTCCAGTAAATCGTGTCTATCTATAATATGTTTAGTAATTTTGTCCCTTAGAATAGTTTGGATCATTTTGCTTGGTGCTATGCAAAGAAGTAAGAAGAAAGCAAGAGATCAACCTTGGCCTACAGTATTGCACCTAATTACAAAACTGAGCAAGCTAGATGACCCCACAGGGCTTTTCTACTTGAGTATTTGATGTTTCTGTATAACTGCACAGCCATCAGGAGCATGTTCTTTCAGTCACAGACTAGTTGTTATCCATAAGAACATAAGAATAGCCTTACTGGGTCAGACCAATGGTCCATCAAGCCCAGTAGCCCGTTTTCACAATGGCCAATCCAGGTCACTAGTACCTGGCCAAAACCCAAAGAGTAGCAACATTCCATGCTACCAATCCAGGGCAAGCAGAGGCTTCTCCCATGTCTTAATAACAATGGACTTTTCCTCTAAGAATTTGTCCAAACCTTTCTTAAAACCAGCTATGCATTCCAGAGCTTAATTATTCATAGCTAAGAATAAATGAGTGAGAGGTCTATCTCATATCATAGTGCTCCAAGGGCCAAAATATCTGAGCCCTCCTGACTGAGATACTATAGGTTCCTCTCTGGTTATCCTATTGGATATAAAGCACTGGCAAGTATCACTGAAAAGAAATGCAAAGGGAAGCTGGCTTCAGTTGATAAATGTGGCACATAGTGAGACTGATACCTACAGAATGAAAAGAAATTCCTCTTTACTACTCTGGTGTCAATATTCAGTCCTTGTTGCTGCAGTCCACCTGGTGCCCCAACACTCCTCTTTATAGGAATAGAAATACAGGCATCGTAGAATCTGTGTCAGAGCATTTAATGCTTCGGGCCATAGTAGAAAAAATCTACCGCAGCTTAGTAAAAGAGGGGCCTAATGAATCTAAATCAGCATGTAGAATAGTTATAAACAGCCTTCCAGTTTTCACAGCTTACTTCAGAAAAACAAGCCTACTTTTAAAAAATATTCCTTTTTTACTTTACCTCCAAGTTTATTTAAAATTTTCTATCCCGCCCTAGGGAGAACCTTCAGGTCGGCTTACAATCTAAAACATAATAAAATAAAAATACAATGTATAAAAATAATCCACTATAATAAAACCTTTAGCGCACTTCAATCTCCGCATTCTGTGATCCATGGAGCCATGCCGCCGCATGTGCAGTAGAATGAGCCTGTGGCGATATGTGACCGTGCGGCAGTTTCTCCTGCAGGGGTGGCGGTTTGCAACGCGTGCTACGGTTTCCCCAGCTGAAAAAGGAGCCAGCTGAATAAGGAGCCTGCGGCGGGTCTCGACAGAGCTGCTTCAGAAAACAAGGGAGACTTATCAGATAAGAGCAGGGAAGGGGTGCTGCTGAACAGGGGGTAGGTAAAAGGAAGGGAGAAGGGCTACTGCTGGACAGAGGGAGTAGGGAAGGGGTGCTGTTGGACAGGGGGAGGTAAAAGGAAGGGAGAAGGGCTACTGCTGGGGAGCAGGGAAGGGGTGGGGGGGGGAGAAAGAAAGAAATGCATGCCTAAGTCTACACATCTATTCTAGCACCCGTTAATGTAACGGGCTAAAAAACTAGTCCATACATAATACATAAGTTGGGGGTTCAAGGGGAGAACTACAAAAAAACATAACAAAGAGAGACATTAACATTAGGGATATTCTTCTGTTTTCCAAGATACCAATAAATACCATTAAACCTGAGAATATGCATCAGAGAAAATATAGGTCTTTAGATTTTCCTTGAACTTATCAACTGAGGTTATTCTTTTAAGTGCCAATGGCAATGAATTCCAATACTCTGGACTGTTACAGAAAATTGTGTCTCTTACATGTTCATGGACAATTTTATGGGATCACACACAGCATTTGCTCTATTCAATCTCTAGAAAATGTTACCTTCCGGTGCTTCATTAAAATCTGACTATAGTAGTCAGATACAAATAGGCAGACAGAGTAAACCGAGCGGTTCTTTTGAATTAACATCAATATAGTATGTCATTTACAAAGTGACACATGCTCTTTCCCCCTTTATCTATCCATCTGGTAAACTTGCCTAGTCTTAAAACCTTGCTGTTGGTTTTGGAGATGGGTGCAATTATTTCACTTTTACACATTTCAAATGTATGTACTTCTGGGTTTACTGCACAAATTTTCCAGACCTCATCTCCTGCTGAAACAACTAAAGAATCTAACTTCTAAATGTACATATAACTCTGACTGTAACATCTCATTCATACTGCAGAACAATTATTTAGTAGCAATTGCACTTAGAACTCATTTGGGGCTCCTTTAACTAAGGTTGCGCTGGGGCTTTAACGCGCGGAATAACGCACGCTACGTTGCCGCACACACTAGATCTTAATGCCAGCATTGATCTGGCATTAGTTCTAGAAGCGTAGCGCGTGGTAATTTCCTGCGTGCGCTGAAAACGCTAGCGCGCCTTAGTAAAAGGAGCCCTTGGTCTACAATAGTAGTTCTATTGCCAGATTCTATTAATCATTGTCCTTCTCATCACACACTACCCCCTCCTTGACTAACACATTGCGTGGGTTTTAGTGCCAGCCGCGGCAGTAACTGCTCCGATGCTCATAGGAATTCTATGAGCGTCGGAGCAGTTACTGCCACTGCCGGCGCTAAAACCCGCCCTATGCATTAGTAAATGAGGGCATAAGTTTCCTGACATGGTAAACGTTGATTGAGGAAAATTCATTTTCCCCAGGGTTCAAACCTTCCAGTGACATCAGTATGTATTTACAACATGACATATCTTAAAGAAGGGCTCTTTGAAGTGATTGCCAACTTAGCCCCTCCCTCTCTCCCCCCCATTTTACAAAACCATAGTACAGTTTTTAGCACCGGTCATGGCGGTAACAGCTCCGATGCTCTTAGTGAGTGTCGGAGCTGTTACCACCGTGGCTGGCGCAAAAAAACGTGCTATGGTTTTGTAAAAGTGAGGGGTTATATAACAAAAAAAAAAAATGATTTGTTATCTCCCCCCAACAAAAGTCTATAATGCAACCTGTACAGATCCTCATAATGCAATGTGAGCATGATAAATAATGCAGAAAGTAGAGATTTTGGAGTTCAGCCATTCCGTTTTTAATGAAATTAAGAATAAAGATAAGGTTGACTTTTCATGATTCCTTTACAGACTTATGCTGATGACATGATTGAATAGAATCCACGCCGTGTTAAACTTTGGAGCCTGTAACATATTACTTGCACACAGCAGTTCTAACCCTGTACAAGGACCAAATAATTGTAAGGCTGTGTTGAAGAACATCTTTCTGTTGCTATGACATTTTCTGTAAAGTTTTCAGAGTGAAATGGATACCACATGTAGAGCGCTATATCAAGTGTGTCTGGCGGCAGGAATGTTAGAAGTGACTGGCCTTAGGATTTTGGCTTACTCTCCAGGAACAAAGCATCCTTTGTATTCCCGACATGAATGGGCCAGAAATAAATCTTCAGTGGCACAGTAGCTCCTGTTATTATCACAGACAGCTGGACAGTCAATGGAAATGGTAGCCAATGCTAATAGAATATGCTAAATCCCCACATTTCTTTTTTATTTTATTTAGGAAGCAGCCACTGACATTTCTGGTTTTAACCTGTTTCAGAAATCTTAATAGAAAAAAGGAAAGAGAAACAGTGAAAGCTTAGACACCACCAGTTACTGTTAATGATCAACATTTTGAGTGAAATATTGTATTAAAGAATCAGAGGAGAAAACTAACTTAGACATGACAAACGTAAGCACACGATACATTTAACATTGTGAACAAAGATCTAAGCATTAGGGGAATAATTTTGTAAAAGCTTTGTGCCAAATGCATACTAAGATTGTGCAGGTAGGTGCCCATATAGCTAATCATCATTTTGTAAAGGAAGAAAATTCTTTCCTCTTTAAACCTCCCTAACACCCCACCACCACCACAACCTTTTACTGGTAGAGGTGATAGAGGTTTATATCGTGGCCTGGAACGCTAAATGCTCCGTTGCTGCTCCCGATGCTCATAGAATTCTTATGAGCGTCAGAGCATTTAGCACCCAGGCCGCAGTAGAAACCTCTAGCATGGCTTAGTAAAAGGGAGGGTAAGTCACTACTGCCCTGTTCACATGCCCTCTGCTCCCTTCTTTCCAGTGGCGTAGCTAGGACTGAATGGGCCCTGGGTGAAAAAATTGAAATGCCCCCCAACACCATCACTCCTTAGATACTGGGGACTGATGGGGGAGGGAAGATGCACATATTTCTTAAAGCTGAAATATTACAATTAATAAATTCAAGGGGAAAACGTTTTGTTTCTATCTTTGTTGTCTGAGTGTTGCAATGGTCCTAGTGCATTTCAGGGGGGAGGGGTATCTTATTCTCTTCATTGTCTCCTGTCCTTTTGACATTTCTTTTCTATGTCCACCGTCCACCACCATCCATTTTTTTTGTGTGTGTGCTTCTATCCATCCTATCCAGTATCTGCCCTTTCTGTCCCTGCCCCTATGCTTCCTCCAGACTCACAGTATCTTTTCTATCCCTGTCCCTCCCCAAGTCCACTTTCTTTCCTCTCTGTTCCCTTCTTCTTGTACCCCTGAACCCCACCCTCCCTTTCTCTCTGTGGTCTGGCATTTCTCTCCCCTCTCTCTGTTGGTCCAGTATCTGTCCCTCTTCTCTCCCCAACCCAATCTCTCTCTCTTTCCCTTTGCTCCATCCCCAACTCCACCCCCAAGTCCAGCATCTGCCCCTCTCTTCATACACCTCTTTGGTCCTGTTCTCTCTCCCCTCAACTCCCTTCCCACATCAGCAACTCTCACTGTGTATTCCATCTCTCTTTTGCTCCATGCCTCTCTACTTTCTATTCCTGATCAATCCCCCCATCCAATTTCTCTCCCCTTCTTTTCCCTCCCCCTCCCAAATGGTCTGACTTCTATCACGCTCCTCCCCCAGTTCCCCACATTTGTGAGAAGTGTATTTCCACCCCCTTCCTACATGAGTCCAGCCTCTATCTATCTTCTCCTTGCCACTCCAGCAAATGCTGTAGCACAGTCATGATAGAGGCAAGGCCCAGCTCTCTGTCTGGTGGGGACTTGCCTCTGCCAAGACCCACACACAAGAAATTATGTTCGATAAGTGTGTCGCAGCAGATGTAAAGTCCCACCAAACAGAGAGCAGCCTTCAGTGCTGCCTCTGGAGTGGTGTACAGAGGCCACACCCATGTGGGGAGTAGGGAGTTGCGCGGGGATAGAAATCCCACCCGTCCCCGTGAGGAATCCCACCCGTCCCTGCGAGAAATCCCTCTGTCCCCATCCGTCCCCGCGAGGAATCCCTATGTCCCCACCTGTCCCAGAGAGGAATCCCTTCCGTCCCCACCCGTCCCCATGAGGAATCCCTCTGTCCCCACCCATCCCCGCGAGGAATCCCTCCGTCCCCACCCGTCCCAGAGAGGAATCCCCTCCGTCCCCACCCATCCCTATAAACTTCAGAAATAGTTATTTCATTTAATTATGCTACTGAATTAAAGGCTCTAGTAGAAACCCATTTACAAATAAGTAAAGAGACTTTATTAATTTGGAAATATTAATTGGGAAGAATACATACTTTGTAAACGGGTTTCTACCAGAGCCTCTAATGTAAATATAAAATATAAATACTCAGCTGATGAGAACCCCCAAGCTGTCAGCTGAGGACTTCCTTTGCAGTTGGCCGGGGGTCCCTTTTGCCAAGATTGGCAGGCAGTAGTAGCGTCCCTGAGTCACAGATGCTGGCACCTCAGTGGCTCATGGATGTTGCCAGCGACTGCTGTGCTTGGTGGAGGGGAGTTCTGGCCATCTCTAGAAGAGGTCCTCTGCTGGCGGTGCTGAAAAGTTCTCAGCTTGACCAACCAGCTTCCTAAATTCTGAGCATTATTTTGCCACTGTAGCTGAAAAGAGTGTTATCCTATTCCCTCCCCCCTTTTACAAAACCGCGATAGCAGTTCTTAGCGAAAGCCGGCGTGCTGAATGCTCTGTGCTGCTCCTGACGCTCATAGGAACTCTATGAGTGTCAGGAGCAGTGCAGAGCATTCGGTGCACCAGCCTGCGCTAAAATTCGCTTTCGCGGTTATGTAAAAGGAGGGGGGTTGTTAAGTGCAAATTTGCAGAAACAACATTCTATGTTTGACATTGTTTCTCATCATTGATTGAACCATATTCACATCATTCTCATAGAAACATGATGGCAGATAAAGGCCAAATGGCCCATCTAATGGCTTTACAAAAGGTAAATCATGCCAAACGAACCTGATTTAATTTTTTGATTGGGTGACCAGAGAGCTGGATCGAGGACATATGCTAGATGTAATTTACTTGGATTTCAGCAAAGCCTTTGATACAGTTCCTCATAGGAGGCTGTTGAACAAATTTGAAGGGCTGAAGTTAGGACCCAAAGTGGTGAACTGGGTCATAAACTGGCTGTCGGACAGATGCCAGAGGGTGGTGGTTAATGGAAGTCACTCGAAGGAAGGAAAGGTGACTAGTGGAGTCCCTCAGGGTTCGGTGCTGGGGCCAATCCTGTTCAATATGTATGTGAGTGACATTGCTGAAGGGTTAGAAGGAAAAGTGTGCCTTTTTGCAGATGATACCAAGATTTGTAACAGAGTAGACACCGAAGAGGAAGTGGAGAATATGAAAAAGGATCTGCAAAAGTTAGAGGAATGGTCTAATGCCTGGCAACTAAAATTCAATGCAAAGAAATGCAGAGTAATGCATTTGGGGATTAATAATAGGAAGGAACTGTATATGCTGGGAGGAGAGAAGCTGATATGCACGGACGGGGAGAGGGACCTTGGGGTGATAGTGTCCGAAGATCTAAAGGCGAAAAAACAGTGTGACAAGGCAGTGGCTGCTGCCAGAAGGATTCTGGGCTGTATAAAGAGAGGCGAAGTCAGTATAAGGAAGAAGGTGTTGATGCCCCTGTACAGGTCATTGGTGAGGCCCCACTTGGAGTATTGTGTTCAGTTTTGGAGACCGTATCTGGCGAAAGACGTAAGAAGACTTGAGGCGGTCCAGAGGAGGGCGACGAAAATGATAGGAGGCTTGCGCCAGAAGACGTATGAGGAGAGACTGGAAGCCCTGAATATGTATACCCTAGAGGAAAGGAGAGACAGGGGAGATATGATTCAGACATTCAAATACTTAAAGGGTATTAACGTAGAACAAAATCTTTTCCAGAGAAAGGAAAATGGTAAAACCAGAGGACATAATTTGAGGTTGAGGGGTGGTAGATTCAGGGGCAATGTTAGGAGATTCTACTTTACGGAGAGGGTGGTGGATGCCTGGAATGCGCTCCCGAGAGAGGTGGTGGAGAGTAAAACTGTGACTGAGTTCAAAGAAGCGTGGGATGAACACAGAAGATTTAGAATCAGAAAATAATATTAAATATTGAACTAGGCCAGTACTGGGCAGACTTGCACGGTCTGTGTCTGTGTATGGCCGTTTGGTGGAGGATGGGCAGGGGAGGGCTTCAATGGCTGGGAGGGTGTAGATGGGCTGGAGTAAGTCTTAACAGAGATTTCGGCAGTTGGAACCCCAGCATAGTACCGGGTAAAGCTTTGGATTCTTGCCCAGAAATAGCTAAGAAGAAAAAAAAAAAAAAAAATTTAAATTGAATCAGGTTGGGCAGACTGGATGGACCATTCGGGTCTTTATCTGCCGTCATCTACTATGTTACTATATCTAGTTGGCCCATCCACAGTAACCATTATCTCTTTCTCTCTCTCTGAGAGATCCCAGATGCCTGTTCCAGGCCCTCTTGAATTCAGACACAGTCTCTGTCTCCACCACCCTTTCTGTAAAAAAGTATTTCCTTAGATTACTCCGGAGCCTATCACCTCTTAACTTCATCTTATGCTCTCTCATTGCAGAATTTCCTTTCAAATGAAAAAGACTCGACTCATGCGCATTTACATTATATTACATTACTCTGGCTGAGCTGGGCTGAGAACTTTACAGCAACCCCTCCTAGCAGTACCTCTAAATAAAAAGCTATTCGTGCTTTTATATATCCAAATTGTATCCATATGAAAGAGTTTAATTAGATAACTTGAAATGCTAGACTAGAGTTTCGAACTGCATTTGCCTGTCCTTGGGACAGCGGTTGTCATAAAAGCCATATGTTTGCCATCCTGAAACTACCAAGTTTATTATTACTCTTAACCATAGTATTTCTTTCTAACCCTCATAGATCTGCAATGGCAATACTGTACATGTAATTACTGAGTTTGTGGTCTGCAGCACAGGTGGTGTTTTGGGACAACTGCAGGAGTGTTGCCCCTTGCCACTGCCAATAAATGTTACTATTTTCACCGAGAAATTGGAGGCTTATAGAGCAGCAAAACCAGCACCAAAATCTGAGAGAAAGCACAAAGTTAATAAAATCCAAACTCTGAAAAAAAATGACTATAACATGAGGAAAGACATAAGATATTCTTCTTCTAACTTGTAATTAATTAGTTGGTGGTTTTGGAGCCACATAATTTATAACACATTTATTTTTTTTCCGGTGGACTCTAGACTGCATTTATTTTAGCAATTGTATCTTTTCAAAACATGGATATAAAAATTTGACCATTAAGCTCTCCTAGGCTTATACATATACGCACATCTCTAACATAGGGTTTCTAAATATCATGTAGTTGACAAAATATCCTTAACTTACATACCATAGTTTTCCAATTGTTGTGGTTCAAAGAAATTAACATGGTCCATGGCAACAAATGGGGTAATTATGGGCCTGATTTTATAATAGGACACCTATGTGAGAAATCTATATGACGTCTTCTTTAAGCCAATTAAAAAAAGAAAGAAAGAAATATCCAGCATTAACATGCTTTTATAAAATAGACACTCATAACCAATCCCTCTAGTGCCGTGATCTTCACTATTTTTGAAGCAGGCTTTACATGGGCAGAAAGACTTCAACATTAGAGCCAGGACCAGCGCTGGATAAAGAGAATTGTATCCAGAGCCCTTGGTGATTAAAAGGGGTAGATCATGGGCAGGGTACATAATCACTCGCATAAATTATGTGTATTTAGTTTTGGTAAATTTGGCATAACCATTTAAACCAAAGTGTTAGCGCAGGGGCATCCAAATTCGGCCCTTGCCAGGTCGGGTTTTCAGAATTTCTCAAATGAATATGTGTGAAATCTAATTGCATACAATGGAAGCGGTACATGCAAATAGATCTCACATAAATTCATTGGGGAAATACTGAAAACACGACTGGATTGCGGCCCTCGAGGACTGATGCTGGACAACCCTGTGTTAGTGTCTAAAATAACTGCATGTATTTACCTTCCTTGCTAATCTATATATATAAAATCGGAGGTATGTATGTGTGTATGTATGTATGTGTGTGTGTATGTGCCGCGATCACGCAAAAACGGCTTGACCGATTTGAACGAAACTTGGTATGCAGATCCCTCACTACCTGGGATGATATGTTCTGAGGGTCTCGCGGCCCACCTGCACACGTGGGCGGAGCTACAAACATAAAATCAGCTTTCACCCATTCATGTCAATGGAAAAAATGTAAAAAGCTGCCATTCTCACAGTAATTCAAAAACGGCTTCACCGATTTGAACGAAACTTGGTATGCAGATCCCTCACTACCTGGGGTGATATGTTCTGGGGGTCTCGCGGCCCACCTGCACACGTGGGTGGAGTTACAAACATAAAATCAGATTTCACCCATTCATGTCAATGGAAAAAATGTAAAAAGCTGCCATTCTCACAGTAATTCAAAAACGGCTTAACCGATTTGAACGAAACTTGGTATGCAGATCCCTCACTACCTGGGGTGATATGTTCTGGGGGGTCTCGTGGCCCACCTGCACACGTGGGCGGAGCTATAAACAGAAAATCAGATTTCACCCATTCATGTCAATGGAAAAAATGTAAAAAGCTGCCATTCTCACTGTAATTCAAAAACGGCTTGACCGATTTGAACGAAACTTGGTATGCAGATCCCTCACTACTTGGGGTGATATGTTCTGGGGGTCTCGCAGCCCACAACTCTATGTTGCTTGCTCAAGGGTGGGTTCACCCAATATTTTATATGTTCTTGCTCCTGGAGGTGAAACTAAAAATGTTGTTTATAATCAAGTTTTGCGTTAGTTGTATTGTATTCATTTTGTCAAATATTTCACATTATAATTTGAATATATGTGTGTGTGTGTATGTATGTATGTTCCAGCATAACTCTTCAATGCATGGACAGATTTCAACCAAACTTGACATACACATTACTTACTATCTGAGGACAAACACTGTGGGGGTGGGAAGGGGGGGATATGTAAAAATGATTGAAAATGACAGATTTTAGTATCTACCCCATAGTGTTTTCGGGCTCACAGATGAATACTCAGCATAACTCTGAAACGCATGGAGAGATTTCAACCAAACTTGGTACACATATGACTTACTATCTGGGGAAAAATATTGTGCAGGTGGGACGGGGTAAAATACTGTGGGGGTGGGAAGGGGGTGATATGTTAAAATTATCAAAAGCGACAGATATTAATGTCCAACCCATAGTTTTCAGGCTCGCAGAGATGAATACCGACACTCCCGATGCCGTTTAAGTCTAAGTTCAGCCCCATAGAGAGGGACATTCCTTTGGGACATGTGGAGGGTAGGGGGTTGGGACATGGGGGTGGGGCATATGGGACATGTGGGGGGGTAATGTGGGGGGTGGGACATGTGGGACATAGGGGGGTGGGACATGTAGGGGGTTGGACATTTTAGGATAAATAAATATCCGGGCAACGCCGGGTAATCAGCTAGTATTCTATAAAGCAGTGTTTCCATGTTGGTCCTGGGAGAACCTCAGCCAGTCATGAAATTGATTTGCTTATATTGTTTCCATTATATGCATATTTCTTTCATGCATATTTATTTTGCTTATTTTGAAAACCTGACAGGCAATGGGGTACTCCAGAGCCGACTTGGGAAACACTGCAATAATGTAAATTATGTGCACAATTTCCTTTATAGAATAGGCTCAAGGTACCTTTGTAGCACAAAATATAAGGTGCAGTGTTATAGAATTGTTCCCTACGGGGTCAATTCTATCACATAGTCACTAATGTTTATGCATATGTAATGCCAATCTTCTGCCTAAACATTGTTCTGTAAACATGTGTGTATCTAGTATAGCTTACCAAGAACAGGGCATTACTTTGTCAGGGTGATCAAAGTTCCCGTGTGAGTATAAGCCCTCAGGTAAATAAATCAGTGAATACAACTACACAGATGGAAAAATGGGGCAATGTCTGGCAAGCAGTATATATTAATGCTCGAAGAATGGGAAACAAGATTCTGGATCTAGAAGCTGTGATGGAAGAAGAGGAGTTGGATATAGTGACATGGAAACAAAACAAACTGGCCTAAAACTAAACTAAATTATTTTAAAGTAACAAAAACATTATAAACTAACGATCTTCTTGAATGGCGACTCACCAGAGGAGATTCAGTTCGCCCTGCTCAAAATGGCGCTGTTGCACAAGATGCCATTGTGAATTCAAATTATCCAATGAGGGTGAAAGATTTATAGAAACTAGGAATAATGTGAAAAAGAGGTATGCGCCAAAATGCTCCTCCCCTTTCTTGTTACCTACCATTCTATTTAATAATAAGGTCCCCCCAAGGACGCCTGTTTTTTACTAGTTAATCAATGTTTGCTTCATGAAACCATGCTAAGAGGTATCGCTAAAGAATGGTGTGAAGAGGGTTTATATCATGGAAAAATAATATAAAATTCCTTCCCCATTATACCACCAGCCACTCTATTTCATGATTTAATCCCCCGGGTTCTAATGTTCCCCATTGGTAGATTAACTTTTGTTCTTTATAAAGCAAACGCTGAGAAAGAACAAGCTCCGATCCCTTCTAGGGAGGAGCGAGGCCAAATCGGCCGAAGCCGGAGCGATAGGATGGGAGGGGGGAGGGGGAAGGGAGGAGAAGGGAGGGGCCAATCAACGGGGGGGGGTTAGGGGATAAGGGTGAGCGGAAGGGAGATCGCCCTTTCGTTACGGCGATCCCAAGAGAGATGCAGCTTCCCTTCCTCCCACCCCTTGACTGCGGTCTGTTCCCTCACATGTGCCGGCGCTTCCAGCTCCAGCGACGGACTTTCCTCTCCTGCGTCCTCTCTCCGACGGCTGCACACCGGGGTGTCGGCTTCCCCACAGGGACGCTCGTGCAGCTGCCGGATGGGTGAGTCTGGGCGGAGAGGGGGTTGGGCCGCCGCACACGCGGCCAGGGGGCGCACCGCCCTGGAGCGCTGGTCGGGTGCAGTCGGTGCCGTGGGCCTCTGGACCCGGCATGGCCCGCGGCCGGGGAGGGGAGTCGCCGGCCCAGAGCGCCGGTCGGTTGCTGTCTGTGCCATGGGCCGCTGGCCCCAGCGCGGCCCGCGGCCAGGGAGGGGAGTCGCCGGCCCAGCGCGCCGGTCGGGAGAATTTTAATCTAAAAAAAAAAAAAAAGCCCATCTCCTGCGGCTTCGCGGTGCCGCTGCCGTCCCCGTCTGCTCGGCGCGCTGGGAGATGGGTGGCCGTCTGCACTCGGCCACGTGGATAGGAGAGATACGACTGCAGGGGGGAGGGGGTTCGAGTGGCGCCCATGTGGCCGGAGTTCGTCCTCCTCCAGTACACACGCGGTCAGGTTGGGAGTCGCCGGCCAGTGCAGTCTGTGCCCCAACGTGTTAGGGAGGTGGGTCGCGCCTGCTGGAGATTTGCTTCTGCGGCCCATCTCCAGGGGCTTTGCAGTGCTGCCGCCATCTCCGGCTGTTCGGCGCGCTAGGAGGTGGGTGAATAGGCGCCCACATGGCCGGATTGCGTCATCCTCCGTTGCCGCCTGGCCGCCGCAGCCCGCTCCACTCGGCCTTTTTTGATCTGCATAATTCATGTGGCAGCGGCACACCGACCGGGGCTGAGGGGAGGGGGCGGCCCACCCCGGCTGTTTGTCCGCCTCCCGGGTCACACCGTGCCTTCGCCTCCGCTCCACTTGTTGCCGTGCCGGCTGCCTCTACAAAAAAAACAAAAACATATATATGATATGTGTGTCACTTGCGACTTCTTGCTGTGCTTTTGTGTTTCAGCTTTCTCCATGCAGAAAGTTCGATTTTGATCTGGCTTCATGTGTATGATTTAAGTTAAACTACTAATTAAAATTAGTGCATCTGAAAAGAGTTTGCTTCAAAACATACCAATCTTTCATAGGGGGTCATGTAGATAAAAACTTACAGAATTATGTAGTTCCCTATTGGTTTTCTTTCATCCTGTTGGGGGGCCGCTGCTCGCTCGGACAGATTGGTGCCCCTCCCCCACATGGCCCGGCGGGACTGTGGCCACTTGGGGGCTGTGGGTGGGCCCTGGTCCCCCCTAGGGATACGGCTCGGAGCTTCTGCGGCTCTACAGAGGCCGACAGAGACAGAGTTGACCACCCCGTGGCCCCTCTCTGCTTGAGCCTGCCTGAGGAGTGCTTGATGGGTGGAAAAGCTATGCCAGTGGCCCGACTCCGGTTTGGTTTTGTGTAGAGGCTGTGCTAGTCATATAAATGAACTTGGCTTGTAAAATGCTCTGCTAGTCATGCTGGTGAGCCTCCTTGCTATTAGATGCCATTGAATGCTATGCTATTAGGCAATTATATGCTGTCTGCGGCTATTATATGCTATTTAATTAAATGCTATGCTATTAAGCTATTATATGCTATTTAAAGGATCTTATATGCTATTTAAGGCTATTATATGCTATTTAAAGGATCTTATATGCTATTTAAGGCTATTATATGCTATTTAAAACCTCTGATATGCTATTTAAAGGCTCTTATATGCTTAAGGCTATTATATGCTATTTGAAGACTCTTATATGCTATGTAAGGCTATTATATGCTATTTGAAGACTCGTATGCTATTTAAGGCTAGTATCTGCTATTAGCTGCCATTAGATGCTATTCAGATCCTATCATATGCAATACCTACAACTTTGCAGCTCTTTCTCCAGCTGGAGTTTCTGATGGCTCGAGTCCCATATTGCATTTTATGCGCGATCCCAGGAGGGCTTTACTAATACTAGAGCCTGTCTCGGGTTCCAATCCAGCCTTTATTCTTTTAGTACTTATTGCCATGCATGCTCAACGTAAGCCATGATCAAAACCAGCCTTGCGAAAAAGCCCACGGCTAAGAGTCAAAGAAAGACGAGAACCACACGCGCCACATCTACATCGGTGGCTTCTACGGCGGCTTCTACGGCCTCAACAGCGGCACCGGCTTCTACGGCCGCACAGCCTCAACAAGAACTGGCCGACTTAATGGCTGAGTTCCAGAGGCAGATAGAGCACCACGAGGTTCAAACAATGCACCAACGACTCCTAGAGGTGAGCCACCAGAAGTTGCTCCAACACCGACACACCCTCCTCCAGCACCTGAGATACCGCTACACTACCGGACACTCTCTCATCACATAATACATCCTCACCTCTCACGGGGAGACCAGGCCCTCTGCTACTGGGCGAGCGGGGGCCATATTACACTAGCAAGAAGTATACGGGAGGCACTGTCGCTCTTTGAACAGTTAGGGCTCAACCTCCTTCAGAAGCAAGTAACACATGGCCCCCTAGTCCAAACAGACCCCCTGGTTAGCAGAGGAAAGGATGATATCACATGTGGGGTAACCACGCTCGCTTCAGGAGTCGTAGTATCAATCCCTCTTCAATAAGACTCTTCGTATCCATGGTATCAATTTTCTCCTCCATTCATGTATGAATTTCCTCCTGAGTAAGACGTAGACCGTACAGCTTTGAGCCCTCATATTAGGCTTCCTCGAGTTTTCTCCTTGACCATGGCGGTCCCTTATGACGGGGTGATGCTACGGACAAGGGATGTGTTGACCTCATGTCATGTGTACTTCATGTATTAACTGTTTTCGTGCCTCACTTACTCTCTTCAGCAGGACACAGCCATGATATCATCATTTCCCACCTTGCTTACGACCTTATTACCTGAGTATTATTTCCTCCTTATCACAAGCATCAAGGAGATAGGAACGTGAAGAATCCCTTACTCGGAAGGAGAGTCACCATCTGGGAGGTGAGATCGAACGCCACGTAAGCAGCTCAACACATAGCGCGTGTCTATAATCGGGGAGCGACATAAGGGTTGTTATCGGGGTTTACACCGGATTTAATGATACATACCGATACAGAATGGAGTTATATCACAGGCGGTACAGTACGATTCGGTGGGAATAGGCTTGAGTTGTCAGGGTCTACATTCGGGACATTTTGCACGAGGTAAAACTTCATAGTTTATGGATCTTGCCTTTGGCTAAGCCTCGATGGTATTGTGATTTGTAGCGGCAGAGACATTTGGTCACGAGGCTGTTTTGTTGCTTTTGTGATTGTGATGGGACATGCCGCGGGTCTCAAAATAGTACCTGAGGGGCCGCATGTGGCCCCCGGGCCACAAGTTTGAGACCACTGCTCAAGATCTTGCTCACCCTAGAGTGGTAGCAAACTCAGTGATCTACATTCGGTTATTCGGGCAAAACCAGGGATCTACATTCCGTTTATACATCAGTGTTCGGGAGGGATGCTGCCTCGATTTTGTGTCGACAGGACCACATGGAATGCTGAAGGCCCTTCATACTTCCGTTTTACATTACGGAGTTTACCTTAGGGTTTACAACACTTCAAGAAATGCTGAATGACCTTCACAATTAGGGTTTACATTTCCTCAAGTACCTGATGGCTTGCGACATTAGGTCCCAGTATTTACTGATCCCATATTCCTGTATTATTGGGTTGATGGGATAATGAGGGTTAAAGGTACAGGGTTATAGGTACATGAGTACAAGGCACCTTGGGTATGAGTTCAACAGTCCATTATGCTCTTCGGTACATTGCCTGTGGAGGTTCCTCAGTACACTGCCGGGGATATGCTCATCAGTACGTTGGATATGTTCATCAGAATGTTTGGTTTGGGGGAAGTTCATCACTATATGCTTATCAGTATATTATGCTATTTCGTACATTACTTGCGGAAGTTCCATATGTTTCATCAGAAGGCTTATCAGGGCAGTGGCTTGGGGAAGTACAGCTGTATATGCTTATCATGGCTTTGGATGCTCATCAGTACTCTAATCAGTACACTGGGCTAGTGAAGTTCAACAGGATATGCTCATCAGTACATTGGATATGCTCTTCCGTCCACCCCAGCGACCATTGTACAGGTAGGCAATACAAGGTAGATCCAATTCTTTATCCTCAGCCAGCAGGCTTCCCCACACTACCTTATCTAACCAGACCAAGGCTTCCCTGCACGACCTTATGTACTCCGATTGTTTATCCTTAGCCAGCAGGCTTCCCCACGCTACCTTAATAATAATAACTTTATTTCGGTATACCGCATTGTGGTCCGATGGTTTATCCTCTGCCAGCAGGCTTCCCCACACTACCTTAATAATAATAATAATAATAACTTTATTTCATATACCGCATTGTGGTCCGATGGTTTATCCTCTGCCACCAGGCTTCCCCACACTACCTTAATAATAATAATAATACTAGCTTTATTTCGTATACCGCATTGTTGTCCGTTGGTTTATCCTCAGCCAGCAGGCTTCCCCATGCTACCCTATTGTTTATCCTCATCCAGCAGTCTTCCCAACACTACCTTATACGGATGGCTTCCCAACACTACCTTATCTGGTCCGATTGTTTTACTCAGCCAGCAGGTTCCTACACTACCTTATCCTCAGCCATCAGGTTCCCACACTACCTTATCTGATCCGATTCTTTATCCTCAGCCTGCAGGCTTCCCCACACTACCTTACCTGGTCATATCTTATACAATTTATACCCAGTTAGTAGGCAAAGCTCCGAGCTCTCACACAGCTGTGGAGATAACTCGCAATAGACCGATTGTTTATCCTGAGCCAGCAGGCTCCCCCACAGTACCTGATTGTAGTCCCTTATATACCCTGCTTAGATCTCACACAGCCGTGGAGATAACTTGCAAGAAACGCAATACGTACTGGGCAAAATTTATGCCTGCCTGCAATAGGACAGCTGTCTGCGTCGGTACCTCACCGTGGGCCTCATCTGGGGCAGCCTCCTTGGAGCGGCTGGGGCACGAGCAGTGTGTCTGGGAGGGAATGCATGGATGGGAGAACATCGCAGGGGAGGAGACATAGGCATCCTGGGACTGTCTGCCAAGTCTCTTCCCTGAAGAAGCCCTTTCTGGAAACGTCAATCGCTCCTCCTAAACTTACTTGCTCCACTTCATCACTGACGCTGAAACCGTGGATTGAAGACAAAGTTTTATTTTATTTTTCTTTCCAGCTTATGATTTATCTTTAATCTTATCTATTGTTTTGCCTTTTGTCTTTGTTTTGTTCTATTTCTATCATTTAAATTTCTCCAGAATTCTACTGTTCAACGGCTCCCCCTTCTGCTTCTATTCCTTTCTCTCCTCTCTTCTACCTTCCAAAGTATTTAGATCAATGCTGTCTTGTTAAAATGTTTATTTTATTTTTATTTTTCCTCTAACTCTACTTTTCACTTCTCTATTACCCTCCAGGTACTTTAGTTAGATTGTGAGCCTTCGGGACAGTAAGGGAATTTTTCAAGTACCTTTCTTATTTCTAATCTTAATGTATATTTTCTGTAAACCGCTTAGAACCTAACGGATGTAGCGGTATATAAGAAATAAATTACATTACATTACAAATTAAATTACCGCCTATTCACCAGTTCAATACAGGATGTTGTCATTGAGGCTATGTGAACCTGCGGGGCCACAGCCATGACACTTGGGGGGAACCTGCGATTAGCGAGGTTTCGCTATCACGGGTAGTGGCAGGTAAGCACAGCATATGGATAGAAGGCATACATCTTTACTGTGGTTAAGACATGGGGCACGTCACCTTGCTTGGACGGCAGGGAGGCCAGGCCATGATCTTCACACCTACGTACCGCTGACGAGGGGACACCTCCTTGAACGGGAAGGGTCCGGTGAGCCGGGGTTGCTTGTATGGCACCCCACATTGTGCGGGGATAAAGAGGCATATGCTGTGCGCCTGATCATTGGTTGGTTATATGTTGCCTGGTGATGTACCTTGTGTGTTATGCCATTGTCAGAAGTGCGGTTACAGTGTACAGGTCATCACCGTTCATGCTTGATTATTATGTTCAGTTGATAACAGTTGGATGTAATTGTGCTGTTATGGCTGTGGCCAAATAAATTCCACATGAGTCGATAAATGCCTGAGTGTCATCATTGTTCCATGTGAGTCCATGAGGGGTAAGAGCTACAGTGCTGAGTGCACGATTTGACCCTGTACAGTTTTGTAATTGTAATAATACTACAAACCTAAGCTGATCTAATGAATGTTGTTGCTGTATCTAGTGGTTAGTTAAAGGGGCTTTGGACTTATTAGTGCAAATAGTACTTAGGGCTCCTTTTACTAAGCTGCGTTAGCGTTTTTAGCACACACAGAATTTTAGAACGCGCTAAACCCGCGCTAAGCGGCTAGAACTAATGCCAGCTCAATGCTGGCATTAACGTCTAGTTTGTGCGCTAAAACCACTAGAGCAACTTTGTAAAAGGAGCCCTTAAATGTTCAGAAATATGAATCTTTACAGGTCGACTGGTTTGGCCAATATAATATAGGCCACATGGGCTTATAATATAGTCTGTGTGACCACATGGTTGAAACCAACCATTGTCATTTGAGATACAAACAACTGAGGTCTGAATAGCATATTTGCAGCATGCACATCGATCACACACAAAATGATCCGGATTCAAATGCTCAACCTCTTAGAGGCTTTCAGTATTTCACCTAAATCTCTATTTCTTGTATATGGAAATTGAGGAGAATGAATCAAAGGAGAATATATCCCTAATAAGTGCCAATATTTAAGTATAGTACATTTAACATATTTAACTTGAGGGGAGTATGGTAGCACACAAGTGATACTCCCATTATCTATACCCTTCTGTTGGTTGCTATTATTGTGTGTGTGGGGGGGGGGGGCGTTTCTTCTGCTGGTTAATCTATCTATATATATAAAATCGGAGGTATGTATGTGTGTGTGTGTATGTGCCGCGATCACGCAAAAACGGCTTGCCCGATTTGAACGAAACTTGGTATGCAGATCCCTCACTACCTGGGTTGTTATGTTCTGGGGGTCTCGCGGCCCACCTGCACACATGGGTGGAGCTACAAACAGAAAATCAGATTTCACCCATTCATGTCAATGGAAAAAATGTAAAAAGCTGCCAACACAAAAACGGCTTGCCCGATTTGAACGAAACTTGGTATGCAGATCCCTCACTACCTGGGGTGATATGTTCTGGGGGTCTCGCGGCCCACCTGCATACGTGCGCGGAGCTACAAACAGAAAATCAGATTTCACCCATTCATGTCAATGGAAAAAATGTAAAAAGCTGCCAACGCAAAAACGGCTTGCCCGATTTGAACGAAACTTGGTATGCAGATCCCTCACTACCTGGGGTGGTATGTTCTGGGGGTCACGCGGCCCACCTGCACACGTGGGCGGATCTACAAACAGAAAATCAGATTTCACCCATTCATGTCAATGGAAAAAATGTAAAAAGCTGCCAACGCAAAAACGGCTTGCCCGATTTGAACGAAACTTGGTATGCAGATCCCTCACTACATGGGGTGATATGTTCTGGGGGTCTCGCGGCCCACCTGCACACGTGCGCGGGGCTACAAACAGAAAATCAGATTTCACCCATTCAAAAACGGCTTGCCCGATTTGAACGAAACTTGGTATGCAGATCCCTCACTACCTGAGGTGATATGTTCTGGGGGTCTCGCGGCCCACCTTCACACGTGGGCGGAGCTACAAACAGAAAATCTGATTTCACCAATTCATGTCAATGGAAAAAATGTAAAAAGCTGCCATTCTCACAGTAATCTATATATATAAAATCGGATGTATGTATGTATGTGCCGCGATCACTCAAAAACGGCTTGACCGATTTGAACGAAACTTGGTATGCAGATCCCTCACTACCCGGGATGATATGTTCTGGGGGTCTCGCGGCCCACCTGCACATGTGGGCGGAGCTACAAACAGATAATCGGATTTAACCCATTCATGTCAATGGAAAAAATGTAAAGAGCTGCCAACGCAAAAACGGCTTGCCCGATTTGAACGAAACTTGGTATGCCGATCCCTCACTACCTGGGGTGATATGTTCTGGGGGTCTCACGGCCCACCTGCACATGTGGGTGGAGCTACAAACATAAAATCAGATTTCACCCATTCATGTCAATGGAAAAAATGTTAAACAGCTGCCAACGCAAAAATGGCTTGCCCGATTTGAACGAAACTTGGTATGCAGATCCCTCACTACCTGGGGTGATATGTTCTGGGGGTATCGTGGCCAATCTGCACACCTGGGCGGAGCTACAAACAGAAAACCAGATTTCACCCATTCATGTCAATGGAAAAAATGTAAAAACTGCCTCCGCATAACCGGCTTGCCCGATTTAAACGAAACTTGGTATGCGGATCCCTCACTACCTGGGGTGATATGTTCTGGGGGTCTCGCGGCCCACCTGCACATGTGGGCGGAGCTACAAACAGAAAATCAGATTTCACCCATTCATGTCAATGGAAAATATGTAAAAAGCTGCCAACGCAAAAACGGCTTGCCCGATTTGAACGAAACTTGGTATGCAGATCCCTCACTACCTGAGGTGATATGTTCTGGGGGTCTCGCGGCCCACCTTCACATGTGGGCGGAGCTACAAACAGAAAATCTGATTTCACCCATTCATGTCAATGGAAAAAATGTAAAAAGCTGCCATTCTCACAGTAATCTATATATATAAAATCGGATGTATGTATGTATGTGCCGCGATCACTCAAAAACGGCTTGACCGATTTGAACGAAACTTGGTATGCAGATCCCTCACTACCCGGGATGATATGTTCTGGGGGTCTCGCGGCCCACCTGCACACGTGGGCGGAGCTACAAACAGATAATTGGATTTCACCCATTCATGTCAATGGAAAAAATGTAAAGAGCTGCCAACGCAAAAACGGCTTGCCCGATTTGAACGAAACTTGGTATGCCGATCCCTCTCTACCTGGGGTGATATGTTCTCGGGGTCTCTCGGCCCACCTGCACATGTGGGCGGAGCTACAAACATAAAATCAGATTTCACCCATTCATGTCAATGGAAAAAATGTAAAGAGCTGCCAACGCAAAAATGGCTTGCCCGATTTGAACGAAACTTGGTATGTAGATCCCTCACTACCTGGGGTGATATGTTCTGGGGGTATCGCGGCCAATCTGCACACCTGGGCGGAGCTACAAACAGAAAATCAGATTTCACCCATTCATGTCAATGGAAAAAATGTAAAAACTGCCTCCGCATAACCGGCTTGCCCGATTTAAACGAAACTTGGTATGCGGATCCCTCACTACCTGGGGTGATATGTTCTGGGGGTCTCGTGGCCCACCTGCACATGTGGTCGGAGCTACAAACATAAAATCAGATTTCACCCATTCATGTCAATGGAAAAAATGTAAAACAGCTGCCAACACAAAAACGGCTTGCCCGATTTGAACGAAACTTTGTATGCAGATCCCTTACTACCTGGGGTGATATGTTCTGGGGGTATCGCGGCCAACCTGCACATGTGGGCGGAGCTACAAACAGAAAATCAGATTTCACCCATTCATGTCATTGGAAAAAATGTAAAAACTGCCTCCACAAAACCGGCTTGCCCGATTTGAACGAAACTTGGTATGCGGATCCCTCACTACCTGGGATGATATGTTCTGGGGATCTCGCGGCCCAACTGCACACGTGGGCGGAGCTACAAACAGAACTTCAGATTTCACCCATTCAAGTCAATGGGAAAAATGTAAAAAGCTGTGGGACCGATTTGAACTAAACTTGGTATGCTGATCCCTCACTACCTGGGGTGATATGTTCTGGGGGTCTCGCGGCCCACCTGCACACGTGGGCGGAGCTACAAACAGAACATCAGATTTCACCCATTCATGTCCATGGAAAAAATGTAAAAAGCTGCCATTCTCACAGTAATTCAAAAACGGCTTGACCGATTTGAATGAAACTTGGTATGCAGATCCCTCACTACCTGGGGTGATATGTTCTTGGGGTCTCGCAACCCCCCTGCACACGTGGGCGGAGCTACAAACAGAAAATCGGATTTCACCCATTCATGTCAATGGAAAAAATGTAAAAAGCTGCCATTCTCACAGTAATTCACAAACAGCTTGACCGATTTGAACGAAACTTGGTATGCAGATCCCTCACTACCTGGGGTGATATGTTCTGGGGGTCTCACGGCCCACAACTCTATGTTGCTTGCTCAAGGGTGGGTTCACCCAAGAATTTAAATGTTCTTGCTCCTGGAGGTGAAACTAAAATTGTTGTTTATAATCAAGTTTTGCGTTAGTTGTATTGTATTCATTTTGTCAAATATTTCACATTATAATTTGAATATATGTGTGTGTGTGTATGTATGTATGTTCCAGCATAACTCTTCAATGCATGGACAGATTTCAACCAAACTTGACATACACATTACTTACTATCTGAGGACAAACACTGTGGGGGTGGGAAGGGGGGGGATATGTAAAAATGATTGAAAATGTCAGATTTTAGTATCTACCCCATAGTGTTTTCGGGCTCACAGATGAATACTCAGCATAACTCTGAAACGCATGGAGAGATTTCAACCAAACTTGGTACACATATGACTTACTATCTGGGGAAAAATATTGTGCAGGTGGGATGGGGTAAAATACTGTGGGGGTGGGAAGGGGGTGATATGTTAAAATTATCAAAAGCGACAGATATTAATGTCCAACCCATAGTTTTCGGGCTCGCTGAGATGAATACCGACACTCCCGATGCCGTTTAAGTCTAAGTTCAGCCCCATAGAGAGGGACATTCCTTTGGGACATGTGGAGGGTAGGGGGTTGGGACATGGGGGTGGGGCATATGGGACATGTGGGGGGGGGGGTAACGTGGGGGGTGGAACATGTGGGACATAGGGGGGGTGGGACATGTAGGGGGTTGGACATTTTGGGATAAATAAATATCCGGGCAACGCCGGGTTATCAGCTAGTTCCAACTATAAAACACTTTTTATGACACTATAACCACTACGGACATCGTTACTATTCTTCCACGGACACCATACATATAGAGTTTGTATGTTCTAACTGTGTTTGTAACTGTTTCCTTCATGCACCCCAGTTCATAATGTTATTACATTACATGAGTACTCACATATGCTGAACTAGGAACACAGGTTCCATTCTGAACCGGGGAAAACCTGTATGGAGTTTCTTTTCAACCTGAGTTTCCACATATTTAGTTGTTTAAATCAATACTGAAACTTTTGTTCGGGACAGGGACAAGGTGAAACCGTATTTATCCCGCGGATACCACTTATTCCAACACATCTTCCTTTTCAGTTTAAGAGATTGCAAATTCCAGTGAGACTTGCATTCTCTATCACAATCAACAAATCACAGGGACAGACTATTACATACTGTGGAGTGGATATAAGATCCCCCTGTTTTTCCCATGGACAACTCTATGTTGCTTGCTCAAGGGTGGGTTCACCCAAGAATTTATATGTTCTTGCTCCTGGAGGTGAAACTAAAAATGTTGTTTATAATCAAGTTTTGTGTTAGTTGTATTGTATTCATTTTGTCAAATATTTCACATTATAATTTGAATATTGTACTTTTTATAAAGCTGTAAAAAAATAATTTCATTCACCACTATAAAGTATCTTTATTTGAATCCATTTACAGTGTTATTGCTATAATTAAATACCCGTGCAACGCCGGGCCATCAGCTAGTATCTTTATAAAACCATCCCCTATGAGTAAATAAAGCTCTATTGTAAGTTTTTTAAATGGCATGTTTGGGGTAGCCCTGTTGAACAAAACGGTCTGCCATTCCTTTTGTATGATGTTTATAATCTTGAGTATCAGAGCAGATACGTCTTGCGTGTAAAAATTGACCTACTGGAATGTTATCTCTCAGATGTTTAGGATGGTAGGTAGAATAATGAAGGAGAGAATTACAATATGTTTTCTTCCTAAAAAGATTAGTTGAAAAGCCCTCACCTGGATGGTACATTACTTCTATGTCCAAAAATTGAATTTTAGTGCGATCCCAGATACTTTGAAATACAATATTTGGATCAACTGAATTGGCATAAACCAAAAAGTCTTCCAATGCATCCTGGGTGCCTTTCCATATCAGTACTACATCGTCTATATATCTTTTCCATGACAAAAATTGCTGGAGTCACACAGAGGAATAAATCAAAAATGGTGTATCCTGATTGCCCATCAACAATTAAACCTGTTCCTCATGACTCAGAGAATCCAGTTCCAATTCCTCCTTTCACATCTGCAGCACAATGTGCCAAAAGTTCAGATGAAGAATGTGCCTCTGCTGCTGTGGAGGAGTTGTATGAACCTGAAGTGGAATGAAAACAACCTCACCTGCTAACTCAAGAAGATCTTAATGATCTGGTTAGAGAATTGTCACTGTCAAATGAGAAAGCAGAATTGTTGGGGTCAAGGCTGAAGCAATGGAATCTTTTAAGGCAGGACATCTATATAAGCTTTAGTAATGGTGTTACAAAACAATACATGAGCTACGATATATGAGCTTTAGTAATGGTGGTATTATACAGTTATAGTGTTTCTGTGATAGTTATCCATACATGAGCTTCAGATGGTGTTCTTTGATGATGGTGCATATAAATAATGCTTTACTGAGTATACAGTATTTACACACTACTATCTTCAACCTATACATATGCATTTTAGAATACTATATTTATCCATTATACACATTCATCTTACATATTACCAAGCACTAACTGGTCAGCACAAGATTACTATATGATCCCTTTCTGACTACAAAATAGGTATCAGTAAGTGCTCATGTGGTAATTCTTTTTAATAGATACAAGCTAATAGCAACATTAACACAAGGCCATTAGTAGGAAAATTAGAAAATGAGCCATTTTCCAGCTGTGGTAAAAATGGCCTTACCACAAAGGAAAACCCCACATAAGGACATGCTTTGGTCAGTTTTTACTGTAGCTAAGTAAAAGGACTCTAAAGTTGATATCTGAAAATCAAATGATATTCCCTAAGTCGCAAAATCAAATGATATTCCCTAGTCGCAAGATTGTTGGCGGTATATAAGAATAAAGTTATTATTATTATTATTATAAAATGTTCAGGTGGGACAAAGAAAATTTGGCAACCTTAAACTTGAGGATTCAAATTACTAAATTGAATAGAGGAAAAAAAAAATTTCCTACTGGTCCCACAAAACTTCAGCTGCTGAATGACTGACCATCTGTTCAGTTTCATGATTAACTCAAGTATTGCATGGTTAGGGAACTCTTTCCCTTCTAAGCAGAATGCCCGTATCAGTAGCATAGTTGAATTCCTTCCAAACCACCGTAGCACATAATTAATAATCTTAATATTGTGATCTGTGGTTTACTGTGTGGTTGACTCGTTAACCTTTCTAGTGTTAATTTAGCACCAACATTAAACTGATTCACAGAAAGCAAACACTCATAAACAAAGATTAAGTATTATAACCCAGCTGTTAAAAGAGAATAAAAATGATTAATCTTACGTTAATTCTGTTAATAATACAAGTTAAGTACTTTATGCAGTAATCATCAGTGATCTAAACAAAACTCATCAATGACAGACTACATTTGAGGAAAACTAGCAAAACATTATTTTATGTGTATTTCATTTAAAAATATTTAAATGCTGTCTATCAAGAGTTCCTATGTAGCTTACAACATAATATAAGAAATGGTGACATGTATTCATACCTCTTAATTTCCTTTCCTTTTCATTCTGCTAGACCAGTCCTCATAGATGGGTTGTGTCCCTTCCCAACCAGAAGTTGGAGGTAGAGAAACTGATCTAATCTGGTGAAATTCCTCAGGATGCTATTGCCAAAGCTTGATAAGAGAATTATCAACTGGAAGCCCTTGGTCATCACTACAGAAACCAAAACTTCCTTTTTTTAATTTACTTATTAATTTTTCAAAGAATTCACACTTGTCTTGTAAAGAAAGGAGATAGAATACATTCCCAGAATCATCAGCCCCATAGTCTTCCAGGGTGGGTTTGGACTGGTCTAGCAGGATTCAAGGACAGGAAATTAACATGTATAAATAAATTTCACCTTCCTTTCATACTACTATGAGGGGGTGCTGAAAAGTGCTCAGAACTTCCTAAATTCTGAGTGTTATTTTGCCACTGTAGCTGAAAAGTATGTTATCTTATTTCAGTAAGTGCCAATTTGCAGAAACAAAATTCTGTTTTGATATTGTTTCAGATCACTGATTGAACCATATCCATGTCATTCTCTTCTTCATTGGTCTGAACACTCTTCAGCAACCCTTCATAGACCAGTCCACATGCATGCAATGTACCAGAGCAGTCCCTTAAGGGGGGGGGGGGAAGTCAAGGTTCCCTCTGCCACAGGAAGCATCTCCTCTAACCAGAACATCAGTCCTGTAATGCTTCACAAAAGTGTGCATTCAACATCAGTATCCCAGCTGTGTGATAAATCTATAATCCAAACATAAGAACATAAGAAATGCCTTCACCGGATCAGACCTTAGGTCCATCTAGTCCGGCGACCCGCACACGCGGAGGCTAAGCTAGGTGTTCCCTGATGATGACCTTGTTTACCCGTATCCCTCAATGTGATTTGCAAGAAGGTGTGCATCCAACTTGCCCTTGAATCCTAGAATGGTGGTCTCCATCACAACCTCTTCCGAGAGAGCATTCCAAGCGTCCACCACTCGCTGTGTGAAACAGAACTTCCTGGCATTTGTCCTGGGCCTGTTGCCCCTCAGTTTCAGTCCATGACCTCTTGTCTGAGTCACATTTGACAATGTGAATAACGATGTTTCTTTCTCTATTTTGTCAAATTCTTTTAGTATTTTAAAAGTCTCTATCATATCCCCTCGCAGTTTTCTCTTCTCGAGGGTGAACAATCCCAATACACTGTGAAATAACTCGCAAAATATGTTTTTCATTGGTTAAAGGACCAACAGAGACACATCTTTCACATCTTCAGCTTGTCACTGCCTACTGGTCACCTTTGCTTGGCATCGGTCCCAGATAAACTAAGTATTATTCATAAACAAAGTAGATTCTTCATAGGTTTTGACTTAACCCTCCCCGCCCTTCCCCCCCCCCCCCCTTTTTACATAGCCACATGACCAAAGCTCTGAAGCCTTTTAAATTCCTATGGGCTTTGGGGCAGTTACCACAGCGGCCCGTGCTATCAGGCTTTGTAAAAGAGGGGGCTAATTTTTATCTTAAAAAATCAAAATAGGTGCATTTAACTTTCATCAAAAGAAAACGGACTCACTGCTGATATGGCCAGTGTTTCAAAACTTCTTCAGGGAAGTGGTCCGCTGCAAAACAAAACCATCAATATTCAGCTATTCACAATAATATGTAGCACAGTATATACAAACCCCCTGAATTCTTGCTTCAAATTTTGGGTACACTCCTTATTTGATAGCTCCTCAATATGGCAGCGACATTCATGCCACTGATTAAATTCAACTGAAGCAGACAGAAAGTAAATCTGATTGGACTTGTTCAGGGCCCATCATCCAAACAGTCAAATCAAAGACCACCATTCCACTTCAGCATTTAAACCAAGAGGCACCAAGAGGCAAATTCTATAAGAGGTGCCTAAAGTAAGCACATAAGGAGGCACGCTAGGGCCTTAATGCGCGCAATAGCACGCGCTAAAATGCCACGCACGCTAACCGCCACCGCCTCTTCTTGAGCAGGCGGTAATTTTTCAGCTAGTGCATGCTATAGTGCATTAATCCGGTGCGTGCGCTAAAACGGCTCAGTAAAAGGAGCCCTTAATTAGTAAATTGGCTTCAATTAATGAGCTTTAATGATCTCATAATTGAAAAAAAATAATTTAATTGGGCGATAGGGCTTGTCTTCTTAGGCGCAATTCTACAAAATATAGGTGCCTTGCATAAAGCGCCTAGTGGTGCCTAATGTCAAAGTAGGTGTGTTTAGGGATGGAGAACAACTTAGGCACTGCTAGACGTGAATCTCTAATCAAATACCATCATTCTACTTCAGCATTTAAGCCATTAGGATGTACTGGATCCAGATTGATTTTTCACTCCGTCAAAAATTACAAATACTAGGGGACACTCGATGAAGTTACAGGGAAATACTTTTAAAACCAATTGGAGGAAATTTTTTTTCACTCAGAGAATAGTTAAGCTCTGGAACGCATTGCCAGAGGATGTGGTAAGAGCAGATAGCGTAGTTGGTTTTAAGAAAGGTTTGGACAAGTTCATGGAGGAAAAGTCCATAGTCTGATATTGAGAAAGACATGGTGGAAGCCACTGCTTGCCCTGGATGGGTTTTGGCCAGGTACTAGAGACCTGGATTGGCCACCATGAGAATAGGCTACTGGGCTTGATGGACCATTGGTCTGACCCAGTAAGGCTATTCTTATGTTCTTATCCACCACTGCTCCTTAAGAGTCAAAAAATACCCTTCCACCCTAGCTGAATGGTAGCAATCACTCGCTATTGCAAGTCTTCCCAGGAACGAGCTCAATAGGCTGGCTGCCAATATAAGAATTGCCGCTGCTGGGTCAGACCAGTGGTCCATTGTGCCCAGCAGTCCGCTCACGCGGTGGCCCTCTGGAATTGGTGTTATTTTGAGATTAAATAGTGATGTTCCTCAGGGGTCTGTGCTGGGATCGTTCTTTTTTAACATATTTATCAGAGATCTAGAGATGGGAATCACTAATGAGATAATTCAATTTACTGATGACACAAAGTTGTTAAATCGCAAGAGGATTGTGAAAAATTGCAAGAGGATCTTGGGAAACTAACCCCCTCTTTTACAAAGGTGCGCTATGGTTTTTAGCGCACGCTAATCACGCGCTAAACGCGTGTTATCCTATGGACGCATTAGCATTTAGCGCACGTGTTGTTTTAGCTCGTGCTAAACACGCACTAAAATGCTTAGCCTTTGTAAAAGGACCCTTAAGTGTCAAAATGGCAGATGACATTTAATGCGAACAAGTGCAAAGTGATGTATTTGGGAAAGAAGAACCTAGGATTCCAAGTTAGGAGTTACCAGCCAGGAAAAGAGTCTAGGTGTCATCACTGAGGATGTGTTGAAACCCTCAACTCAGAGTGCGACGGCAGCTATGAAAGCAAATAGAACTTTAGGAATTATCAGGAAAAGAATGGAAAACAAAGATGAGAATGTTATTGTTATAATATTTTTGTATTCCTCCATAGTGCAGCCACACCTTGAATACTATGTGCAATACTGGTCACCGCATATCATAAAAAGATATGGAGGGCCATTTTCGATAGGACGTCTAAGTTTGGCTTTGGATTTTTCCTGCAAAACATCCAAATTCGGAGGCATAGAAAAGGTCAATTTCGAAGCCCGAACTGCTAGATGTCCAAAAGTTTTTTGTTTTATTTTTTGAAAATCATCTACTTGGATGTCCAGGCCTCAAAAATGTCCAAAGTTATACCCCATTTTTGACCCAAAAAAAAGTCCAAGTAGGAAACATCCACATGGTCTGCATTTGGACGTAAGAGGGGCCAACCTTCTAATGAACACTGGCCACACAGACATGCTCATAGAGCAGTGGAGCACCTTAGAGGGCACAGCTGTGAACCTCTCATAAAGGATGCCAGATGTACATCTCACCATAACCCCCTTATAACTTAGGATGAACTCCCCAAAACCTACTGTACCCACCTATTACCCCAATAGCCCTTATGACTGCAGGTGGCACCTATATAGTATAGTAAAGTTTTGATGAGGTTTGATGGACTCATATTTAACACCATATATATTGTGGTTGAGTGGCTTCTGGGCCTGGGTCCTCCTCACTATGGGCTCCTTTTACTAAGGTGCGCTAGCGTTTTTAGCGCACGCACAAAATTACCACGCGCTAAACTATGCGGTACGCTTCTAGAATAACGCCAGCTCAATGCTGGCGTTAAGATCTAGCGCACACGGCAATTTAGCGTGCACCATTCCGCGCATTAAGGCCCTAACGCACCTTTGTAAAAGGAGCCCTATGGCTCATTAGCCCATCCACTAGGTTACTTAAGACACCTGTGCGATGCTTTACTAGGCTTTCCCATACCAAGTGGTGCTGTTCTAGAGATAGGTATGTACTCTTTCATTAAGATTTTGGGGGAGTGGGAGGGGTCATACCTGAATGTATCCAGTGGTCATCTGATCAGTTTTGGTACCTTTTTGGTATTTAGACACTTCTAAAATAGGTCTCACTCCGAACGTCTAAATCAGGGCTGCCCAATTCCAGTCCTTGAGATCTACTGGTAGGCCAGGTTTTCAGGATATCCACAATGAACATGCATGAGAGAGATTTGCATACCAAGAAGACAGTGCAGGCAAATCTCTCTCATGCATATTCATTGTGGATATCCTGAAAACCTGGCCTGCCAGTAGATCTCGAGGACCAGAATTGGGCAGCCCTGTTCTAAATTCTGTCCAGGTCAACTTGGAAAAGGTTTGATTAATTATCATCACAAGATGTCCAAGTTAAGCAGGCCCAAAACACACCCAGAACACACCTTCCAACAAGCTCCCTGGAACTTTGGACACACAGCGGGGGAAACGTCTTGCTAGGCATCCAGGAAAACATTTTGGATTATAGGCACTAGGACATCCCAGTGAATAGGATGTCCGAGTGCTGACTTAGGCAGGGTTTTGGATGTTTTTCTTTTCTAAAAATACCCCTAGCAGTGGAATTAGAAAGCTAATAAGTAGTAGATTTAAAACAAACCAGAGAAAATATTTCTTTACTTAATGTGTAATTAAACTCTGGAATTAATTGATAGAGAATGCAGTGAAAGCAATTAGCTTAGCAGGGTTTAAAAAAAACAAATTTTCATAATTTCCTAAACCAAAAGTCAATAAACCATTATTAAGATAGAGTTGGTGAAATCCACTGCTAAAATAAGCAGCATATAATTTGTTTTACTCTTTGGGATCTTGCCAGATTCTTGTGACCTGGGTTAGCCACTGTTGAAAACAGGATACTAGGCTCAATGGACCTTTGGTATGTCCCAGTATAGCAACTCTTATATTCTTACTTCCTACCTCATCTCATTCCTTTCCCAGTCTCCTATTTTCCCCCACTTTCTAGCCTCTCATTTTTACCATCTCTATTCATCTCTTCAGCCTCTGTATCGCCAGTCCCTTACTTATGTCTTTCTACCATCCAGACTCCCTATTTTATCTTTTACCTCCCTCATTTCGAGCCTCTCTCCTTTTGAAGACCTATCCCCAATTTCCTTTGTCATCTACCTTTTCCATAGTCCTTTGTTCCTTTCAGTTACCTCCCAATCCCTCTCTAGACCCTCCAGGACCTTCAAATAATCTCCCCTACCTAAACTTCTCTAGACCTGTAGATAGTGAACTGTATAAATCAAGGCGTTGTCAGGCTCAGTCCAAAGCCATGTATTGATGCTTGAAGCCTTCATGTCCTTTCTTAAGAAAGCTCAAGACTCAGTCTAGCACTTTCTTCTGGGGATAATGTCTCTAAAAGGATTAGTTTTGTACATACCATGATGAATCTCACTCCTAAGCCTGTAAATACTTGAGTGCATATAGAGAGGAATGGTCAGCAGAAATAAAATATGTGATAGTGCCTCTGTCTAGGTCTCTGGTGAGACCCCATTTAGAGTACTGTGCACAGTTCTGGAAACTTCACCTTCAAAAGGATATAAACAGGATGGAGTTGGTCCAGAGGGTGGTACAATAAAATGTGCAGAAATAAAAGCTGGTCTAAATTTAAAATTGCCCAAATCTCGTTCCACCCAGTAACCCAAGTAGGGTGGCATTCTACAGCAAAGGAGTCTGAACAGAAAAAGGAACTGTCCCAATAACAGCCCTTCCCTACAACTTTCATACCCAGAATACCCAAAGTCCCTCACCCTGGGAACATGAAACCTTATACGGTACATAAGAACTAAGCATACAAGAAAGATAGCTGGCTCTAAAAGTCATCAGTCTCTCAAATTTACTGCAAATTCATACCATAATACTTACATTGTGCCAATGATAACTTCCTTCCAGAGCACATCGGATGTCATATCTATAGGCTTTGAAGTTGCTTTAAATGCGATCTATGATGCTCAATATGATAAAAAATATTTCTGTATCTTTCTACCACGTTATCTTGGCCTCTGACTCCATTTCATGGTAACTGAGGATCTCCTCTCTTTCTATATAATTCACAGAGCATTCACTTGAGATTGACACCTCTATGATTAATTCCATTCTGGTGTTTTTCTCTTTTACTACTATATCTGGTTTCCTTGCGTCCAGCTTTTTATTCTTTGGAATGGGGATGTCCCAAGTGATCATAACCTCTATAGGGATCAGACTCATTGCACACCCAGCAGGTTGTACAGGAATATACCATTCTTTGTGATAAAACATGTGTTCACTCTTTAGTAAGTCTAAGAGTTCTTGCATAAACAGAGGAATCATTGTGAGAGGAGACGGCTGTCTCAAGAAGGAAGTACACTCAATCTGATTTCTGTGGAATATCACAGGGAGAGAGGTTCTATAGAAGTCAGCAGAAAAGAAGGCTAAAGATTGGATGGCTTCAAGGTTAAGTTCCTTTGGAAAACTTCACAGAAATGAGCTTTAGTGGCACACATAATAAGCATTCAGACATAGACAGAAAATAATCACTTGCAGAACTGCTAGGTCAGCAGAAAATAAGGCATGCCAAAACCCATCATGTGCAGGACTTTGCAAACGGCTTCACAGTGCCAAAGGATGATTTTTAAACATCTGTTACTGTTCTTCACAAGAAAGCATTATAAACTTACTTACTCACTGTTTAGTCATGTTGTGTCCAAAGGGAGTGTGCTGATCACTTAGATGAACTATCCACAGGATGCAATTATCAAAACTGAATACCAGGTATTTGGCAAGCATAGAGGTGATGATATTCTTGGCATCACACCTGTCTTGGCTTAATCATTCAGAGATAGGGCTTCCAATTTAGCTTCTCACTATGGAATGAAATTACTATAGTCTAGCTACATGAATATACCAGAAGTTCTAATAATATGCTTTATACAGTTATACCCACAGGAGCAAAAAAAAGGAAATTACATCTTCCTCTGTGTATTGATAGATTAAAGATAAGTAAGCCAACTTGGTGTCTCAGTGACAAGTGCCAGGCTAGGACTTTGTTCTCCAGGACAGCCAGGGCTGAAGATGCTGCAGATGCCCCATTTACAATCCTTAGTGGAATGAGTCTTGACCATTACTCAATGATGTTATGTTATAGCAGAATCAAAGTTTATACTGGCTGGGCACTAGAAGCAGCTGCAGTTTGTGACCTCTGTCTCAATGGCTGAGCTGAGATAGGTAAGTGTTCTAAAAATGGGGAGAAACCCCTGCTTATTTCAAATGAAGACTTGTGGCACTGTCGCTTCTACTCTCCTGGTGCCCCTCTTTCCATCTACTATCCTCTACCTTCCCTCTTCCCTCACCTTCCTGCAGGGCCCATGGAACAACCAAGGAAACACGGAGCCCCCCTTTCCATCTATCTATGAGCTCCCTTATTTAAACAGGAAAAGCTGAAGTAGAGGGAAGAGGGGGCATCAAAGATTGATGGTATCATACGTGGTCTGCATTTTCTTGAGTCCACACAAACTGAGGAAATGGAGAGCAAAAAACAGCACAGGGTGGTACTCCTCCGTGTCAAAACCAAGAAAAGGAAGAATAAAATCCTCACGGAGTAGTCAATGTAGCAAACAGCAAGGTTAACCAAAATCTGATGATCTAGGCCAGGAGTAGACAATTCTGGTCCTCGAGAGCCGGAGCCAGGTCATGTTTTTAAGATATCCATAATGAATATGTACGAGATGGATTTGCATGACTGCCTCCTTGAGATGCAAATCTATCTCATGCATGTTTATTATGGATATGCTGAAAACCTGACCTGGCTCCGGCTCTCGAGGACCGGAATTGCCTACCCCTGATCTAGGCTGATGTTTTGACGAATACAAAATCACTTCTGGCTAAATCATCTGATTTATTAGATGGTCTTCATAAAATATAAAATCCAAATTGTGCATCCATAAAGTGAAGAAAGAACTCAGTCATACATAAAATGGAAAACAAGGACTTAACATTGCCTTGTTTTGGCATCAATGCCTGCATCAGGAGTCATACTCTTATAATCTAAGTCTTCTGACCTCAATTCAGCATGTAGACCAAAGGACTCAGGCACTGCACACTGCAAATAAAATCAATATAAAAAGCTTATCCTTCCGGCTTCCTGATGTAGCGTAGCGAAACACAGACTGTGTTGGAGCCGTGAACTGACCTTTTCAGATAAGTGGTCTACTGTTAAACAACTTTTGTAGAGCCACATTTGCCACTCCAGTAGAAGCAAGAATCCTTGCTCCATGCAATGTGTTATGATTAAAATTCAAGCACCTTTCCAGCGACATTGTACCGCTGCTGTGGCGCCTTGCTGAAGAGCTTATGAGCACATTTAAATATTTAAAAGCTTTTAAATGTTATATGAAGATACTATTTGAGATACTTGCCCAGTATTGATGAGAGGGGTTTTTTTTGTGTTTTGTGCTGCCTCGTTTATGGCACACTTTGCAAATTCTGCCCCAGTCTGTCCAGCATCGGTCTCAGCTCTCCCATGCTGGATTTGGCTTATCTTCTTTCATTCGCTTGCCATTTATTTCATCATGATTTGATAATGAGTGTGACTGTTGGGCAGACTGGATGGACCATTCAAGTCTTTATCTGTTGTTATTTACTATGTTACTATGCTTGCCTCTGAGCATGCTGGGAGGAGCAGAATTCCCCCTCCCTCTGATTCTTCTCTAGAGGAAAATTGAAAGAGACAGTAGATAATAATAATAATAACAGCTTATATACCGCAATACCGTGAAGTTCTATGCGGTTTACAAAAGATTAAGCAAAGGTACAAATTGACTGTACCAGATCAAGGTGTAGAGAGCTTTAACTCTCTATGCTGTATCAGTAAACTACTGCTTGTATCTTCCTCTCAGGGTAATAATCCATGGTGATTTTTTTACCTGTGGCTGCTGCTGTGGTGATTGTTAGTGCTGTGTTTCGGTATTCAAATTACCAGTCACTGATAGTTCCTCCACTCTAGAAGAGGAGCAAATCACAGACACAGATTTACTCTGTATGTACGGAACCCTAATCTGGCTCAACGTAACAGTAAATGATTGATTTGTTTTATCTTGTCATCAACTGTATTAAATGAAGAATTGATTTACGGACTGGAATCTCATCTTGGCAAAGTAGTACAAGGTTTAATCCTCTGAATAGACTTGATACTTAATGCCAGGTATCCCCGTCCTTGAGGGCCGCAATCCAGTCAGGTTTTCAGGATTTCCCCAATGAATATGCATTGAAAGCAGTGCATGCACATAGATCTCATGCATATTCATTGGGGAAATCCTGAAAACCTGACTGGATTGCGGCCCTCAAGGAGAGACTTTGAGACCCCTGCCATACTCACACTCTCCCTTCTCTCTCCCCCTCCCCTCCCCATACTTCTAAATCTTCACCAGCGTGAGTGGCTTCTCCAGCATGCTCCTCGTGCCAGCATTGGATTTCCCTCTGATATCACTTCTTGACCCCATGACCTGGAAGTGATTCAGAGGAGAACCGGGCTGGCGCAAGCAATAGGCAGAAGTGCTACTAGATGCTACTAGGCATCCTCGATTAGGGCACCTAGCAGCTCCTAACTTAGATGCCGTTTACAGAATTTCCCCCTAAAAGTATAGCATAAAAATAAAGAGAGATAAATATATAGTTAAATAAATAAGAATATATACAATGAAATAAACCCACAGTCTATAAAAATCAGAAATGTCTGCATAGAGGACAGAAATCAAAACATATGCATATATTTGTTCATATATAAATAGAAGTGGGAGTGTGTGACACATTGGTTAGAGCTACAGTGTCAGCACCCTAAGGTTGTGGGTTCAAATCCCTTGCTAGTCCTCATGACCCTGAGCAAGTCATTTAGGGCCAGATTCACTAAGCAATTGGTTTGCGAACACTTAACTATCAAATTTCCATCTGGCCTGATTCACTCACCTCCCCTGCGATCCGCTTTGAATCCATACATGCAAATGAGGTGAAATGCATGCAAATTGGACAGCGACCCAATTCACTACCCAAAATTTTGGATCCGATTGGGCTGGTCGCTCACCAGTCGAAAACGTCTTTTTGACTCTCCAGCTCCACAGAAGCCCTGCTTTGCCCCATGTCTCCTACCTGCTCGCCTCAGCCAATCAGTGCCTTAGGTCTCTCCCCATGCATCAGATGATGTGCCGGGGCTGGGCCTAAGGCCCTATTGGGGCGGCGGCTGGTCGGAGAACAGGAGGAGGAGGATTTTCCTCCTCCTCCCGAAGAATTTCAGCAACTTAGGAGTAGGAGGAGGGTCCGGGCACCCCTCATAGAAACATAGAAACATAGAAGATGACGGCAGAAAAGGGCTACAGCCCATCAAGTCTGCCCATTCTGCTTACCCACCCCTTGTCTATGCCCTAATGACCCAATTTCCTTATCTTGACCCTCGTAGGGATCCCACATGGGCATCCCATTTATTCTTAAAGTCTGGCACGCTGTCTGCCTCGATCACCTGCACTGGAAGCTTGTTCCAATGATCAACCACTCTCTCTGTGAAGAAATACTTTCTGGTGTCGCCATGAAATTTTCCGCCCCTGAGTTTGAGCGGGTGCCCTCTTGTGGCCGAGGGTCCCTTGAGAAAGAAAATATCATCTTCCACTTCAACACGTCCCGTGAGGTACTTAAATGTTTTGATCATGTCTCCCCTCTCCCTATGTTCCTCAAGAGTGTAGAGCTGCAATTTGTTCAGTCTCTCTTCGTACGAGAGACCCTTGAGCCCCGAGATCATCCTGGTGGCCGTCTGTTGAACCGATTCAATTCTGCACACATCTTTACTGTAATGTGGCCTCCAGAATTGCACACAGTACTCCAGATGAGGTCTCACCATGGCCCTGTACAACGGCATTATGACTTCAGGCTTTCGGCTGACGAAACTTCTATTGATACAACCCAATATCTGCCTTGCCTTAGATGAAGCCTTCTCCACTTGATTGGCAGTTTTCATGTCTGCACTGATGATTACTCCTAAATCTCGTTCTGCTGAAGTCCTAGTTAAAGTTTCTCCGTTCAAGAAGTACGTCCTGCATGGATTTCCGCTTCCGAGGTGCATGACCTTACATTTCTTAGCATTGAAGCCTAGTTGCCAGGTTGAGGACCAACTTTCCAATGTAAGCAGGTCCTGCGCCATATAATTCTGTAAACTGCATTCACTTACTATATTACATAGTTTGGCGTCATCGACGAATAGTATTATTTTACCTTGAAGCCCTTGAGTCAGATCCCCTATGAATATGTTGAAAAGGAGTGGACCCAGGACCGAGCCCTGCGGCACTCCACTGGTCACCTCCGATGTTTTAGAGAGGGTACCATTAACCACCACCCTCTGAAGTCTGCCACTCAGCCAATCATTGACCCATGCAGTTAGTATCTCTCTTAACCCCATCGATTCCATCTTGCTTAGCAGCCTGCGGTGTGGGACACTGTCAAAAGCTTTACTGAAGTCCAGGTACACGACGTCCAAAGACTCTCCCAAGTCCAACTTTCTTGTTACCCAGTCAAAGAAGCTGATGAGATTGGATTGGCAGGACCTACCCTTGGTGAATCCATGCTGACTGTGATCCCGAAGATTCCCTTCATTCAAGATCATGTCTAATTTGCTTTTAATTAGTGTTTCCATGAGTTTGCACACTATTGATGTGAGACTCACCGGTCTATAATTTGCAGCCTCTGCCCTGCAACCCTTTTTATGCAGAGGAACGACATTAGCTAATTTCCAGTCCAGGGGAACTTTCCCCTTACTTAGGGAGAGATTGAATAGCTCAGCCAACGGTTTCACCAGGACATCGCTCAATTCTCTGAGCACTCTTGGGTGCAAATTGTCTGGTCCCATGGTTTTGTTCACCTTGAGTCTTGCCAGTTCACTGTAAACTTCACCTGGTGTGAACTCAAAATTCTGAAACGGGTCTTCTGTGCTTTGTGTTGCCTTCAACTGCGAACCGTGTCCCGGTGCCTCACAGGTGAAGACTGAGCAGAAGTATTCATTCAGTAGTTCGGCTTTATCGGAATCTGCTTCCACGTAACTTCCGTCCGGTCTTCTAAGGCGTACTATCCCGCCTGTGTTCCTTTTTCTGTCACTAATATACCTGAAGAAGGATTTGTCCCCCTTTTTAATGTTTTTTGCCAGAATTTCTTCCACTCGAAGTTTTGCCTCCCTAACTGCCATTTTGACCGCTGTAGACCTGGTCCTATATTCTAATTTTGCCTCTCTTTTCTCCGTGCGCTTGTAGGAGAGAAATGCTTTTTTCTTCTCCTTAATGAGGTGCGAGATCTCCGCGGTGAACCATTGGGGTTTATTGTTTCTTTGTCGTTTATTTACTGATTTTATGAAGCGGCTAGTTGCTTCATGTATGATTGATTTCAGTGTTAACCACTTAGCTTCTACATCATCGGTCTCCGCTTGGTCCTGCAGCGTCTGATGGATGAAATCTCCCATGCGTGCGAAGTCTGTGCCCTGGAAATTGAGTACCTTTGTTTTCGTGTTTGATCTAGGGAAGCCTTTCCTAAGGTTGAACCATACTATGTTGTGGTCGCTGGAAGCTAGCGTATCTCCTACTAAGACCTCTGAGACGCTTTCCCCGTTGGTGAGTACCAGGTCGAGGATCGCCTGGGCCCTAGTGGGCTCCGTTACCATTTGTTTGAGACGTGCTCCCTTTATGGAGGTTAAGAGCCTCCTGCTACCGCTGGTTGTCGCTGAAAATGAGTTCCAGTCTGCATCAGGCATATTGAAGTCCCCTAGCAGTACAGCTTCTCCTCGTAGAGTGATATTCTCTATGTCTTCAATTAATTCTGCGTCCATGTCTTCCAGTTGTCTTGGGGGTCTGCATACCACACCTAGATACAGGCATTTTTCTCTGCCTCTTGAGGTTTACCCAGAGGGACTCCCCGGTGTACTTGACATCTGTGATCCTGGTGGTTTTGATGTCCTCTTTAATGTATAGAGCTACCCTCCTGCTCCCAACAATTGAAAAGGTACCAGGGGTGGACCAGGGGTGGGAGGCCTAAGAGCAGGAGGGAACGAGCACCCCTCCTGCTCCCAACTTTGGGGTCAGGTCGGACGTTCCGTGTTGGGGGGGGCCGTGCTGCGCTGTTTTGTTTTGTTTTTCTGTTTTAACATTTTTGATGGCAGGAGGGAGTTGGCAGGAGGGCTTTTTTCTCCGGGGGGGAGGGGGGCACTGCAGAGCAGAGCAGGGCAGGGCAGGGACGGTAGAGATCGCGGCCTGGGGGGTGTCAGGCAGATCTCTCTTGCCTGCTCCAGGACTCTCCTGCTCTCTGCCTCCGTTCCCCACAGTGCAGGCCCGCTTTAAAACCACGGGCTTGCACTGCAGGGAACGGCGGCAGAGAGCAGGAGAGTGATCTGTGCTGGGCTGAGCCCTGACAGCAGTGACAGGAGGCTGCTTTTCCTGTCACTACTGTCAGGGTGTGCGCATGAGCGGGGATCGCTCTGGCTGTGGGTAGGGGGCGTGCTAACAATTGTCTCCATTTGCATGCAGGCCTTTACTGAATCAGTCAGCCGGCATGCAATAGGAAACAGATTGTGCACGGTTTGGAGGTTTAGTGAATCCTGCCCTTAATTCCCCCATTGCCCCAGGTACACTAGACAGAGTTTGAACCCACCTTCATGTGCTAATGTTATTTGCTGCTGAAGCCTTACCGTCCTGTAAGTGTTTTTATGGGATTTTGTCTTTCTATCTTGTTGGATAAATTTGAAAAAAAGTTTTAATAATGCTACTGGTAGTTAATGTTTTATTGTGTTTGTTCTTTTGAAACATGTATATGTATTTTTAATATGTATGCATGTAATTTTGTAAACCACATATTTTTTATGCGGTATATAAATTTTTAAATAAATAAATGATAAAGTACCTGAATGTAAAACAACTTAGGATATAAGTGGTATATTAAAAAATTAAATAAATAAATAAATAAATATATATATAATGAAATGAAACCGCGATCTTTAAAGGTCAAATGTATTTTGTACATAGGGGACTGAAGTAAACACACATATTATAGATGTAGATAAATGTATGCATGATTAAGTAAAACATATGAGTTGGTGCTGAAAAGTTCTCAGCCCAATCAACCATCTTCCTAAATTCTGAGCATTTTGCCACTGTAGCTGAAAAGAGTGTTATCTTATTTCGTTAAGTTCGAATTTGCAGAAACAAAATTCTATGTTTTGACATTATTTCAGATCATTGAACCAAATCTACTGTATTTTCACGCATATAACGCGCGCGTTATACACGATTTTACAAACCGTGCATAACCTTGCGCGTTATATGCGTGAGCACGTTGTACAAATTTTTTTTTACATAGTTCCCCCCCCCCGACGTCCGATTCACCCCCCCGCAGGACCGCTCGCACCCCCACCCCGAAGGACTGCTCGCACGCACCCGCAGCCCCACCCCGAAGGACCGCTCGCATGCACTCCCACCCGCACCCGCACCCCTATCCTGAAGGACCGCTCGCACCCCCACAGCCTCCCGACCCCCCCCCCCATCATGTAGACGCTCCTACCGGTATCCTGCTGCTTCCTCTTGGTGGTCCTGGCCCTTCTGTGAGCTCTGCGCCTGCGCTGCTTCCTCTTCCGGCAGTCCCGCCCCACGTCAGAGAAAGGGCGGGACCGCTGGAAGAGGAAGCAGCACAGGCGCAGGGCTCACAGAAGGGCCGGGACCGCCAAGAGGAAGCAGCAGGACACCAGTAGGAGCGTCTACATGATGGGGGGGGGATCGGGAGGCTGTGGGGGTGCGAGTGGTCCTTCAGGGTGGGGGTGCGGGTGGGAGTGCGTGCGAGCGGTCCTTCGGGGTGGGGATGCGGGTGCGTGCGAGCGGTCTTCGGGGTGGGGGTGCAAGCGGTCCTGCGGGGGGGTGAATCGGACGTCGGGGGGGCATCAGGCTTTCAGGGTGGGGACAGGACTTCAAGGGGGAGAGGAGAGTCGGGGCGGGCGAAAGAAGAGTCGGGGTGGTCAGAGGAGAGTCGGGGCGGGCGAAAGGAGAGTCGGGCGGCGACAGGAGAGTCTGGGCAGCATGCGCGGTATACGGGTGTGCGCGGTGTACAAAATTTTTTTTACATATATTCGGTATCCGCGCGCTATACCCGTGTGCGCGTTTTACACGGGTGTGCGGTATCTACGTGAAAATACGGTAAGTCATTCTCTTCTTGGTTGGGCTGAGAACTTTTCAGCACCACCTCGTATGATACATAATGCACTTATATAGCCTTGAGGCATTATTGCACAGATTTACTAGAGTGTTTTAAAAAGAACAAAATTTTGCAAAGCTTGTTTTCTGCATAATTCTGTAAAAACTTGACCAACTTGAATAAATTTGGGATGTATAATTTGAAATAAACCTACACTCATGCTAGCCTAGGGCTCCTTTTACTAAGCTGCGATAGCGTTTTTAATGCATGCAGAATTGCCCCGCACTAAACCCGCGCTAGGCAACTAGAACTAATGCCAGCCCAATGCTGGCGTTCGCGTCCAGCACATGCAGCAATTTAGCGAACGCTAAGTGTGCGCTAAAATCACTATCGCAGCTTAGTAAAAGGAACCCCTAGTGATTATCATCATGACACTCGCAGGCACCATTTTACTTTAAACAGACAGTTTCCATGGTTTTCAGTCAAGAGAATCTAATCCTAATTACAAATTTGTATCTGGAGAAAGGTCATGGCTCTTGTTGCAAGAGATTCCAGAATTAAAGAGGGTAAGCATAGAATATATTTTGAAGGAATTGCAAGAAATGGGCTCAGTTGATCACCAGTTAGGAAATAGCAACATCCAATCAATTCACACTGAAGAAAGCATTGCAAGAGTTGAAGAACCAGGTAGTTAAGTGACATCATTTAGGTGAGGTGGCTGGTATTAGTCTTGGCTTTTTGCAAATTTATTCAGAAAGATATATGCCAAATTTTATTAAAATTGGTTATTTTGACAGATTCATGCAAAAACAAGCTTTGTATAATTTTTAAAACACTAGCGTATGTATTATTTAAAATATATATATATATACTGTTGTGCCAAATGCGCAGAGCATTAAATATGAATAATATATAGAAAAAGTGTGAAGCTATGAGAATGCATCATGCATACACATGTACATGTTTAGAGTACATACATACACATTTATATTTCCTGGTTCTGGGGTAAATGTGTGCATATCTATTTATTCAGAATTTACTATACCACCTTAACTTAGTTGCAGGGCAAAGCGGTGTAAAGACTATTAAAAACTGATTACAAATGAACTACAGTAAAAGATAGGAAAGAAACATTCATTAGGGCAGCAAACAGTTGTAATCCATTAACAGTCTTGGAAGCCTGAGACCACACGCCTGTCACCCGAGGTCATATGCCTGATCAAACAAGGTCTTAAATGTTTTCATAGCCTCCATGGAGAGAGGCACAGCATTCCAATGGGCTGAGGCTGCAAAACAAAATCCACCATTTCTAGTGCTTTCTAAGTGAGCTAGGCGAGGACCAGGTAGGACCATCCGGTGGCCATTCAGTGAACATAAGGTCTGAGCTAGAGAATATGAAATAGTCAGCCATGATAAATAAGCTGGTGTATCTTGTCAAAAAGCCTTGAAAGTGATCTCCGCTCATTGGACAAGCCCCTCTTACCTGTACCCTTCTCTTCCACTGCCAACTCCAGACTCCGTCCCTTCTTTCTTGCGGTGCCGTATGCCTGGAACAGGTTGCCTGAATCAATATATCATGCTCCGTCCCTGGCAGTATTCAAATCCAAGCTAAAAGCCCACTTTTTTTAAACTACCTTCAACTCTTAACTCCCCCTCACTGCTGTCAGACCTATACCCATTTTAACCTCCCCAACCCTGAAATGTCCTGTCTAAATTAGATTGTAAGCTCTTCTGAGCAGGGACTGTCTATTGTATGTTAAAATGTACAGCGCTACATACACCTTTCAGAGCTATAGAAATAATAAATAGTAGTAGTAGTAGAAATGATAAGTAGTAGGAGTAGGCCGTAACTGCCGCAGAATTTTTTTTAACTGTTTTATGAAGTGAAGAAGCCTGTGGGGCAAAAGTATGGTGGGCATCAATGACAATGCCCAAATACTAAAAGGTACTCACTGGTATAATATTAGTGCCGAATAAGAAGAGTGTACTGGAAGGTGGATAAAGATGCTTAGTAAATATAATTTCTGAGCAGGTTTCTGAGATCCTTTTACCTCTCTCTTAAGGGACACATGCACTAGCATTTGTGCTATTTTGGAGCTTCTTTTCCATCTTATCTAGACTAAGGTGGATAAATATGACCATCCAGCAACAGGCAAACATCACAATTCAGGATCAGTTAATATCTGATAGCCAGACATATTTGTGCACTGTTAACTGGGAGCCTATTTTATAAAGGCATATAGGCACCTATATTGCATTTATTAAAAAAAAAGGCTTAAAACAGGCCCTTTTTTGGACTTCTCAAATAGTCATCCTGTTGTAAATTCAAAGTCAGAGTGTTGACATCCATATATGTTTATGTACAGCCAATGAAGTTTCTTATAAAACACAGAAACTCTATCGTTTCTCTTCAGACCATATAATCAATCTCACCGTAGTATTTTGAATCGGCTGCAATTTTTTAAAACCATTTTTGAGTTTAATTTTAAATACAAAGAATTACAGTAATTGAGCTGTGATAATATCAACATCTGAACCACCAATGCAAAATGATGTTCAAAAAAATAAGATTTCACCCATCTCAACTGTCTCATTACATACATGCAAAGTAGACCTTCTTGCAGTCAGAACGGATGGCTTTCACTGCTTCTTTAGCCTATAATACCAATTCTCTGTTAGCAAGTGCCTTGAAGGCATACTTTAAACCAAAGACAAAAACTACGCATGTTTATATCATTTGATATTTTTACCCCAGCAAAAATGTTCTCTTCAAAAGCCTGATGAATGTTGGAAAATGAAATGCTAGGAATCCTGGGAGTCTAATCAGCATGATTCACAAATCAATAACACATTTTTGTTAATGACCCTGATTTCCTGCATTCATCTACTTTAGGCTTTGAATTAAATAAATTTATGGTATCTCCACTGGAATTCCATTTTAGCAAACTGTAGTTCCTGCATATTTACATGGCTGACTTTTTGTGGGTGGAGATAATGGAGATTAACAGACCAGCGCTTTTAAATGTGTATAAATGTTGCTAAATAGTTTATACCTAAAAACTGTACGTCTTTGGTAAAATGACTTCTTTTTTAATCCATTGTATCAAGACTAAGTAACATACACTTTGTACAGAAAAAACAATATCCTATATAATAAAAGCTTACCGGCGCATGCGCTGTTAAAACAGGGTGATCCCTGCCGCTGTGGTGTGTGATCTGTGGCCGTGTTCCATTTTAGAACCCGGCGGCAGAGAACATTCTGGCCACTCCCCTCCTCCCGCCCTCACTCACCATCTGCTGCTGCGAGGAAGCGCAGGCAAGCTCTCTCCCTGCCTGCGTCCTCGGCAGGGAACACACCTCCCGCCCTCGCTCACCGCTACCGCTGCCACCGGCGCTGATCCTCCTCTTCAGAGCAGCCTGCAATCGTGGCCGGCTTTAAAGAACCTCATAGGCCGCTCTCCAACTTCAGTAGCACGTTCCCTCTGACGCACGGGATCGCGTCAGAGGGAACGTGCTATCGAATTGGAGAGCGACCTGCAAGGTTCGCTAAAGCTGGCCACCATGATCGCAGGCTGCTTTGAAGAGGAGCAGGCCAGAAGACGCTGGGATGGAGGGAGGGTAAGAAGGGGATCAATACAGGGAACCAGGGGGAGAAGGAAAGGGGGCTGCTTTGGGGTGGGGTGTGCTGGGGAGAGACAGAAGGGGCCATGGAGAGATGGAAAGGGGGCTGCTTTGGGGGGGAGGTGTGCTGGGGACAGACAGCTTTGCTCTGGGGGGAAGACAGAAGGGGCCATGGAGAGACAGGGAGAGGGAAAGGGGGCTGCTTTGGGGGGAGGGGTGTGCTAGGGGCAAAAAGCTTTGCTCTGGGGGGAAGACAGAAGAGGGCCATGGAGAGACAGTTAGGGAGAGGGATAGGGGGCTGCTTTGGGGGGAGGTGTGTGCTGGGGGCAGACAGCTTTGCTCGGGGGGGGGGGGGGGGGGAAAGACAGAAGGACACAGACAGCGGCCAAGGAGAGAGAGATAAAGAAACACAAACAGACAGACACATCTATTCTAGCACCCGTTAATGTAACGGGCTTAAAGACTAGTACCAATAAAAATACACATAGGGCTCCTTTTACTAAGCTGCGGTAGCAGTTTTAGCGCGCATGCTAGACGCCAACACCTCCATTGAGCTGGCGTTAGTTTTTCCACGTAGCATGGGGGTTACCGCACGCTAATCTGCAGCGTGCGCTAAAAACGCCACCGCAGCTTAGTAAAAGGAGCCCATAATCAAATTAACAAAGGAAAAAGCAACCTGGAAATTGTTACAAGGCCACGATAAATGAGGGAACAAGAGATCAAATGATAAAAGGAAAAACAAAAAAGAATGAACTTCAGTCACTCAACATAGGAAAATAAATAGAACTGAACAATTAATTAACAATTGGGAATTAACTTGTTTCCTATTGCTGCAGTTCTACCGCGGCAGTCAAAGGAGAACTATAAGGGTGGTTTGAAAAATTTGGTTAAAAAAACAAGTTATATAACATAGTCTCCATCGAGGACTATACAGTTAGTCCAGCGAGTTGCCAGTTTTTTCGTAAGCTATTTTTTCTATGATACAAAAAAGCTGGAAACTTGCTGGACTAAGAGGTGCATAATCGAAAGAAAAATACGTCCAAAAACCAGCCTAAATTGGTACTTGGATGACCTATAAGACAGGTCATCCAAGTACCAATAATCAAAGCTGTTTTTTGGACATATCCAGGTATATATTAACACGTGCTAAACGCTAACGTGTCCATGATATCCTATGGACGCGTTAGTGTTTAGCGTGCGCTAAAACGGCTAGCGCGCATAATAAAAGGACCCCTAAGTCATTCTCTTGACACCCAAGCCTGAGCACTGTGTTAGCTGTGTTCACTGGTGATATCATCAGGGTATACAGGAAAGATCCAGGGCTGGACACTGAAGGCACTACAAGCCAGGGTGTTCACATACTTTGTTGCTCACACAGAAGAGCACAGCAGAGGAGCTTGCTCTTTCATGCACAAGAGGTTGCATTTGGTTATGATGTGGTTGATTTTGGATGTATTTAATTTGGTGGATCTTTGGTTCTTTGGGATGTTAGTTGGATGAAGATAGGCTGTAAGTTTATGTCTTGAATTTTCTTTTAGACAGGATTATGTGTTTTTGCTACTGCTAGTTTGAGCCACTATCTGCCTAATTCTATAAATTTGCATGCTCAAATTTCCAACTAACTTGCAAATCTGCATGGGCAAGTTATAAAATAAGGTAAGTTGCATATTTAACTTCATTCAATAATTGGCTGCTATTGCTCCGAGTCACTATTCTATAAGTTGTGTGCTCAAATTCCATAGCACACACCTTCAAGATTCTCAAAATTCTCAGTTTTTTCTTGGAAAAGAACTCTATCTTGAACCAAAGAAGACTGTATCTGTTTAACTTGTAGTAATTGCGAATAACACTCTTAAAACATCACTGTATGACAAACACACATTGCTCTTAAATTTTTCTTATCTTATTGGAAATCAAAACTCAAATGATGAAGCTACGGCTGCCTTATTTTGTTCACAGTGTCAGAAGAGAAAGATCATTGGAGAAGGACATCATGTTTGAGAAGATCACCAGGCAAAGAGGGCAACCTACAGATGGCTGGACATGTTGAAAACAACCATGGGGATGACCTTACTGGACTAGCATAAAACTGATTTATTTTTGGAACTGTAAGTCATCAAATCGCTAAGACGCGAAACAAGTCGATGGCACCTAACTAACTATTGGAACTAAAGGACAGAGGATTAAAAATGTATTTTATTCAAAAGCTGCATGGCGTAGCCACTTTTCACCCACTTCAGGGCGGCTTCAGGAGATATTACGTACAGTCAGAACCTGAAAGAAAAACCCTACGCAGACAGAAGTCCAAAAAGAAAGAAAGTAGGGTAATATAATGGCAGTGTATGGAAATCAAGTTTATGCATATTCATTGTGGATATCCTGAAAACCTGACAGGCAAGGCGGTAGTCCAGGGCTGAGCTGAGAAACAATGATCTAGAAGAATTGTCTACATAATCTTAGAGCTCCTTTTACTAAGGTGCGCTAGCGTTTTTAGCACACACACGAAATTACCACGTGCTAAACCGCGCGGTACGTTTCTAGAATAAAGCCAGCTCAATGCTGGCATTAAGGTCTAGCGCGCACTATTCCACGCGTTAAGGCCCTAACGCACCTTAGTAAAAGGAGCCCTTAGTTGAAAAATGTGTGGAACAAATATCATTGAAAGCAGGAACCAGGAAATAAGCATCTTTATTAACTGGATTATAATGTATTTTGTGAAATGATAAATAAATAAATAATATTACATAAATCTTGTAAACATGACCCTTTAGAATGGTCTAATAATGATATATGATATTGTATAAATATAATTTTAATCTTCAATTCCAGTAATCCACTTTCTTCTCTTGTTGCTACTGATTGTGGATCCCACTAGCCTTTCTACTGTTTTCTTATTGGAACCCACCATTAGAGTAAAAATAATACATACAATTTGCAGACAGATTTGATTGCAGATCACGGGGTGGGAGGGGATGTACACAGATGGATCAGGCACTGGTTGGCCGGCAGAAAACAAAGGGTTGAAGTGAAGGGCCAATAATCCGACTGGCAGAGGGTCACAAGCGGTGTTCCGCAGGGGTCGGTGCTGGGACCACTGCTATTCAATATATTTATCAACGACTTGGAAACGGGGACGAGGTGTGAAGTTATAAAATTTGCTGATGACACCAAACTCTGCAGCAGAGTTAGGACCACAAAGGAGTGCGAAGACCTGCAAAGGAACCTAAGCAAACTGAAAGAGTGGGCAAACAAATGGCAAATGTGCTTTAACATAGAAAAATGTAAGGTCATGCATATAGGGAAAAGGAACCCGAGGTACAACTACAAAATGGGGGGAACATTGCTGGGGGAGAGTAATTTTGAAAAAGACTTGGGTGTGCTGGTGGATACAACCATGAAATCATCAGCGCAATGTGCAGCGGCCTCGAAGAAAGCTAATAGAATGCTGGGCATCATTAAGAAGGGAATTACAACCAGGACGAAGGAAGTCATCATGCCACTGTATCGTGCAATGGTGCGCCCACATCTAGAGTACTGGGTCCAATATTGGTTGCCGTACCTCAAGAAAGACATGGCGATACTTGAGAGGGTCCTGAGAAGAGCTACGAAAATGATAAATGGTATGGAAGACTGTTCATACGCTGACAGGCTGGACAAGCTGGGGCTCTTCTCCCTGGAAAAGAGGAGGCTTAGGGGAAACATGATAGAAACTTTCAAGATCATGAAGGGCATGGAGAAGGTAGACAAGGATAGATTCTTCAAACTACGGGGAACCAAAGGCACAAGAGGGCACTCGGAGAAACTGGAAGGGGACAAGTTTAGAACCAATGCCAGGAGGTTCTTCTTCACGCAGAGGGTTGTGGACACATGGAACGCGCTCCCAGAGGAAGTGGTCGGGCAGAGTACACTACGGGGATTCAAAGAGGGATTGGATGGATTCCTGAAGGATGGGGGGATTGAGGGATACAGATAAGGGTAGATAAGAATATGGAAAGAGTATAGATAAAAACAAGGGCTATAGGGCTAAATCAAGATAACATGACAGGTCATGGACCTGATGGGCAGCCACGGGTGCGGACTGCTGGGCACGATGGACCTCTGGTCTGACCCAGCGGAGGCAAATTCTTATGTTCTTATTAGATGGTATCAGGTGTCCCTTCAGCTGGCTTTATTAAAGGGGGAATTACCCTGCAAGAGTGTCTCAGTTGAGCGTCACTTGCCTCCTCTAAAGTTGGTGTTAATATCTGTGAAGTCAGTATTAAATGTCTTAGGGGTCCTTTTAATAAGCTGCATTAGGTGCTAATACGTGCCTTACGCATCTTAAAATGGCTTACCAATGGAGCCAAATGTGTGCAAGCTAAAAAATATTTTTTGAGGGGGCACGTCTGGGGACAGAGAGAGGGTGTTCCTTCATTAACCAGCTACATTACCATATGCTAACTGATTAGCACAGATATAAGAACATAAGAACAGCCTCACTGGATCAGACCAATGGTCCATCTAGCCCAGTATCCTGTCTTCACAGAGGCCAATCCAAGTCACAAGCACCTGGCAAAAAACCAAATAGTAGCAGCATTCAATGCCACTGATCCAGGGCAAGTAGTGGCCTCCTCCATGTCTGTCTCAACAGCAGTTCAGGATAGTCCAACTTTTCCTCTAAGAACTTTTCCAAACCTTTCTTAAAACCAGCTACATTAACCGCTCTTACCACATCCACTGGCAACACATTCCAGAGCTTAACTATTCTCCTATTGGTTTTAAAAATATTACTCTGTAACTTCATCGAGTGTCCCCTAGTCTTTGTAAATCTTGATGCAGTAAAAAAATCAATCCGCTTGTACCTGTTCTAAACCACTCAGGATTTTGTAGACTTCAATCATATCTCCCCTCAGCTGCCTCTTTTCTAAGCTGAAGAGCCCTAACCTCTTTAGTCTTTCCTCATACGAGAGGCTTCATTTTCAACCCCATTATCATCTTGGTCGCTCTTCTTTGAACCTTTTCTAGTGCCACTATATCTTTTTTGAGATAAGACCAGAAGTGAATAGAAACATAGAATATGACGGCAGAAAAGAGCCCAAGGCCCAACAAGTCTACCCACTCAGATAACCCTCCCCTCTAAGTTCTTCTTTGAAGTGAGCCCACGTGTTAATCCCATTTGTTCAGTCACGTTACTGGCTTCAACTACCTGAAGTGGAAGATCATTCCAACGGTCAACCACCCTTTCGGTGAAGAAGTACTTCCTAGTGTCACTATGGAATTTCCCACCCCTGATTTTTAGCGGATGCCCTCTTGTTGCCGTAGGGCCTGTAAGGAAGAAGATGTCTTCTTCCACCTCAATATGGCCAGTAACATATTTGAATATCTCTATCATGTCACCCTTCTCTCTGCGTTCCTCAAGAGAATAAAGGTGCAACTTACCGAGATGTTCTTCATATGGGATATCCTTGAGCCCTGAGACCATCTTGGTGATTCCATTCTTAGCAAATCTTTCCGATAGTGTGGCCTCCAAAATTGTACACAGTATTCCAGATATGGTCTCAAGGTGAGCTCACACCATTGAGCAATACAGAGGCATTATAACATTCTTAGTCTTATTTACCATTCCTTTTCTAATAATTCCTAGCATCGTCTGCTTTTTGGCTGCCACCACACATTGGGCGGAAGGTTCAGCATATCGTCCACGATGACACTGAGATATTTTTCTTGAGCGCTGACCCCCAAGGTAGACCCTAGCATCTGGTAACTATGCTTTGGATTATTCTTCCCAATGTGGATCACTTTGCATTTGTCCATGTACTCTTAGGGCCTGATTCTTTAAAAGTGCGTCTCGATTTTAGGCAGCTGTAGGCGTCCTACAGCTGTCTAATCAGCCAATCGGGATGCACGTTTAAAAAAAAAAATGCTCCCCAGGCAGGCCGCCTATATTGAAGGCGAGGCCCGCAAGACACCTAGGCCCTGATTCTGTATAGGACGCCCGGGAGAGGCGTCCTATTCAGAATCGGCCTAAACTAAACCCCGTTTCTGTAACCGGCGTCCATGTTACAGACGCGGGTTAGAGAATCGGGTTAGATTAGACACAGCCCGCTACACTTATCGCGGCAAGGGATCGCTCTGCCGCGATAAGTATAGCGGGCCGTGGCCCCCTGACCGATCGCTGGCAGGAGGGTGCCCAAACCTTCCTGCCCGAAGACGCACCCCCCTCCCCGACACTACTGACCACCCCCCCCCGACACTACTAATCAGGCCTTAGATTAAGTAGGGATGGGCAGACCCGCTATTCCTAAGGCCTGATTGGTCTAGGCTTCTAGAGCCTGGGCCAATCAGGCCTTAGGCTTCGGCGGGATGGGCCAGGAAGGGGCGGGCCTGCCTCATTTCGATGAGGCGTGCCTGCTTGCTCGACGTGCAAGACCCATCTGTAAGAACAGGTTTGGTGGAGTGGGGGTTGTTAGCGCCGGGGGGGGTGCGTCTTCAGGCAGGAGGGATTGGGCACCCTCCTGCCTGCGACCGATATTGTCGGGGGGGGAGGGGGAGATCGGTAATGTCGGGGTGGGGACGGTCGGTAGTGTCGGGGGGGGGCGGTCGGTAGTGTCGGGAGGGTGCGTCTTCGGGCAGGAGGGATTGGGCACCTCCTCCCAGCGATCGGACAGGCCGCGGCCCGCTATACTTATAGCGGCAGAGAGATCCCTTGCTGCGATAAGTATAGCGGCCGCGTCTACTTACAATGTAGACCAGCATTTTGCTGGCCTACATTTTTAAGCTTCTCATCTACTAGGGAGACGCGTAGGGCCGCCTAGGTTCAGCCTAAGGTCCTTAGACGAGCTTAGGCATCTTGCGGGTCTCCCTGGGCTCCCAGAGGCGCCTTCAGGCCTGCCTGGGGAGCATTTTTTTTTTTAAAAACGTGCATCCCGATTGGCTGATTAGACAGCTGTAGGACGTCTACAGCTGCCTAAAATCGGGACGCACTTTTAGAGAATCAGGGCCTTAATGCCTATAAAATATATGGCAAAAAGTGCACACACACTAATTTTTTTAATGGCCATGTGCTAAGGCTGCGGTAAAAATGGCCTTAGTTATCAAGAAAAACATGCTTAAGGGCAGGCTCAGGCCACTTTTCACTGCAGCTAGTAAAAGGACCCCTTAGTTTTTTTGAGCCATTCAGAAGTGACAGTGGCATGATAGATCTCTGTGAATGTATCTGCCTGGAATGTATTTGGAAGCTATTTTTCTTTACCCTAAAAGATGACTACATCTTTCTGAACTATCCGGGAGATGGGAGAGAGAAAAATGTTTATTTCTTAATCCATGATGTACAGATGCAATTCATCCTTTATCTGTGGGGAGATTTCCAGCTGGAATACATTTCACTTTGGAAACATTACAGTGCAGAAATGAATTACTGTAGTGTGATTTATGATGTTCCAAAGTGTGTCATTATGCAGAAATGTTTCATATTGTCAGTGTTAATGGGTTATTTGTTGCATATGCCAGCAAAACACATTACAAAAGCAAAATGTTAACACCTAGGATAGGCTTATATTATGAGGAAGAGTTCTTTAGTAGTAGTACAACTGAGCTTAGCATCAAAATTTGGATCCCTTCTTTGTCACAATAACTTCAGGTGAGTGGCTTTTGCCTTCTTTGCTTTTGGAAGCTGTAATGCAACATATAACATAGTAACAGATGGCAGATAAAGACCAACTTGGTTCATTTAAGTCCAGTGTTCTTCACTGCAAGGCACAGGAGCCAATGGTGAACCCTGGAGACCTCTGGCACAGTTCCCACCATCTTTCTATATTTTCCCCACTATCTGCTTCTCTATCCATGCTTAGGTCAGAAAGGAGGAAGTAGATGGGAGGAAGAGCTGCATGCTTGAAGGGCAATAATGGCAAAATCCCCAAATATAAACCAAGAAAGGTAGGTAGCACTGCAGCCAAATTACCACAACCCTACATCGGAGGGAAACGGCATCCAAGGTAAATATATAATATTGAGCCCTCAGTGCAAAAGTTTAAGTTGTGGTGCACTGAAACCATTGCTCCTGGCTTAACGTAATGAAGCGGGACACTCTTTCAAATCTCGCTGTGCACCATCATGGGCCCCACTTGTGCTCAACTAATAATAATGTTAATAATGTTAAATATTTAAAGTGCGAGTGCAAAATTAATAATTAAATAAGCATAAGACTGCAGTGGTATCAACGTTTCAAGATTAAAGCTCAGAGCCAGCGGGATATGTAAACTTATCTGCGGTAGCTGACGGATATATTCATGTCCTACATTCTCAGAAGAATTTTTCAATTTCCAAATAAGACGTAGAGGAACGCCAAGGGCTCCTTTTATCAAGGTACGCTATAGGGGTTAGCGCGTTGGATATTTCATCACGCGCTAACCCCCGCGGCACACCAATAAACTAACACCTCGTCAATAGAGGCGTTAGCAACTAGCGCGGCAGGCGGTTGAATGTGCGGTATTCTGCGCGTTAACCGCCTACTGCAGCTTGATAAAAGGAGCCCCAAGTCATAACTCAGTTCAACTGATCCAGTTTCATGTAAAGACTCTTCTTCAGGAGCTGTGTAGCATTAGATGTTAAAAAAAATTTGGCACACCGCCAATTTGTATGACGCCACTGGTGAGTCAGAATGGAAGAGACAAGAGCAATTTATTACAGCTGAGCCCTGCGTCATAGAATGAAAAACTTTATCAAGGACAAGGCATTTCTCAATAGAATAATTGGAAACTCCTATCTCCTTGATGATACCAGAAACAAAAAGATTGAAACAGGGTTGGAAATGATGGATTTCATTGCCAAACACTGTTCTGCAGTGCTGTGGTCCTGCATGGGAATATATATGGCAGTTCTCCTTCAGCTCATCTGAATCCCAGGTGACTCTGACTTAAAAAGTAGTGAAGACAACTGATCTAGTCAATCCGCAAAAGTGCTTAGATTCATACTTGTCACTCTATGCAGAATATACAGGCTACCTCCTCTGTCTGTATAGAAATGTATCTGCTACTCTGTGCAGGTTACACCCCTCTGTCGTTTGTTTTCTTTGATCTCATCCTGTTGCTAAATAGGGATCGTCTGATAAAGAAGGCTAAAAAAGAATATGAAGAGAAACTTGCCAAAGAGGCAAAAACTCATAGTAACAATTTTTTTTAGGTACATCAGAAGCAGAAAATCTGTGAGGGAATTCGTGGATGATCAAGGAATGAAAGGGGAGCTCAGAGAGGATAAGGCTATAGTGGAGAGACTGAATGAATTCTTTGCTTTGTTTTTTAAGAAAGAAGATGTAAGAGATCTGCCTGAATCAGAAATATTTTTTTAGTCCATCAAAAATTACAGACTAGGGGATACTCACCGAAGTTACAGGGAAATACTTTTAAAACCAATAGGAGCAAATATTTTTTCACTCAAAGAATAGTTAAGCTCTGGAACTTGTTGTCAGAGGATGTGTTATCAGCGGTTAATGTAGATGGGTATTAAAAAAAAAAGGTTTGGACAAGTTCCTGGAGGAAAATTCCATAGTCTGCTCTTAAGACAAGACGTGGAGGAAGCCACTGCTTGCCCTTGGATTGGTAGCATGGAATGTTGCTACTCTTTGGGTTTTGGCCAGGTACTTGTGACCAAATAAGCCACTGTTAGAAACAAGAAACTGGACTAGATACACCATTGGTTTGACCCAGTATGACTATTCTTATGTTCTTATGTGTTTATCACATCTGTCACTTTCCCAACCACATCCACTGAGAGAAAATTTCAGGCATCCACCACCCTTTCTGTGGAAAAGTATTTCCTGATATTGCTTTTAAGATTACCTCCTTTCAGCTTCATTTCATGTCCTCTAGTTCTATAGCTAATCTGTATTTGAAAAAGATTTGTTTGTTTATTAATACCTTTAAGGTATTTAAATATCTGTATCAAATCAACCCTATCTCTCCTCCATTGTAGGGTATGCAGTACATATCCAGGTCTGCATCTATTTCCATGCACAATAGAGATAATGTATCGTGTCTTTGTGGATCTTTGTTGTATGTTGAGAGTTTTTTTGAGTCTCTTTAGGGACTACTATTTCACCAAGGTTAGCCAAGTTCAGTCTCAGTTTGTTTCATAATAAACAATGCAAAAGTGATATATATAAGGACTTGTTGAAAAATAACAAGGCTGCATCTGCTTTTCTGTCCAAGAAGTATACATGACAATGCTGTGCTGGTTCTTGTGAAGCTCATATATCAATGTTTCTGAACCTGCAGTTGGACTGCTGTAGTCTTCAATGTTGGGTCACACTGAGAGGAAGAACTTCATATATTTTGTCATGGTAGATGAGGAAGATGTGTCTGTGAAAGTACGCCAGAGATATGTGATTGCATTTTGTGTTAAACTTGGAAAAAGCAATAATGAAATGCTTGAAATTTCCAACCTTGAAAATACAACTGTGCAGAAAGAAGTTCTCATCAGATGATGAAGTGAAAAACACTACAGCCGCATCACTAAAAGTGATGTTGCAAAACAGTCTACTGCACGTCTTTGAATCATTTTTGAAACACTGCAAAAAAAAAAATGTATTTAATGTGAAGAAAGCTACTTTGAAAAAGAAAAATGTTCAGATCTTGTGAATAAAAAAAACTAGTCTCACTACTTTTCAATCAGTCCTCTTATATACAGTATACCTGAGAAATGCTCACTATGGCTCATTCTCACCAGTTCTGATGAACAAGGTATTTCCCTGCTCACATTAATCAGACGTAGCTAATTACTTCAGGTAATCTGAACCAAAGGGGCAGATTTGGCTCTTAGCTAGCAACTGCTGCTGGTCACTCACATAAGGTAAGAAGCCATGAATATAAGCTCAGTACTTACAGTAATTAGGCCCGGAGGGTCTCTAGGATAAAGCTCGCAGAAATATACCTGCCCTCTCCAAAAGTTAAGTTCCTGATTCTAGCAGACCTTGGCTCAATGTCCTTAGGTGACTGTCCTGGCCCAATTAGATCACACATTCTTCCTGTCCAGGAGACAAAAAGCAAGCCTGGAGAATACATCAGAACATAAGAAGTTGCCTCCGCTGAGTCAGACCAGAGGTCCATCTCGCCCAGCGGTCCGCTCTCGCGGCGGCCCATCAGGCCCACTGCCTGAACAGTGATCTCTGACTAATTTTACAAATACTCGGGTATTCAGGCACCTTGGAGATGGGAGCACAGGGATCTTATCACATTTTTATGTCATATAAATCTGTCTGCTTCCCCTCTCTACACACTACAATGAAGTGCAGATATTCCTTGGTATGCTAATGTCCATGGTGATGGCAGAGCTGAATGCAGGAAGCAGGTATATATGCAGCTATGAGAGCTCGGTTCAGGCCTAGTCAGAGTTTGGTTCATAGGCCTCTGTTGCACAAGAGTGACACACCAGGGATATCACTACAGGAGAGATATCTGTATCAGAAATGGTATTCAAAGTAGATGAGTCAGAGAAATTGAAAGAAATCTCTAACAGTGTAAGACAGGGGTCTCCAAAGTCCCTCCTTGAAGGCCGAATCCAGCCGGGTTTTCAGGATTTCCCCAATGAATATGCATGAGATCCTATGTGCATGCACTGCTTTTAATGCATATTCATTGGGGAAATCCTGAAAACCCGACTGGATTCGGCCCTCAAGGAGGGACTTTGGAGACCCCTGGTGTAAGATGTAATAGGACAATTTGATCTACACCACACTACTCCTGGTATTATTAACACTTAGCACATGTAAGGAACCCAATATAACAGAGCCATTGTCTTAGTTTGTGAATAAAGCAGTTTGGAAAGTAAAAAGAAAAGGCAACTTGGTAAAGCTGTCAGAAAAGATTTTGTGAATCCTTTCTGTAGTTAAATACCACTGTGACAATATTTTATAACTATTCTCCTTTAATCAAAACCTTCTCCCATTGCTTTTTTTTTTCAGCTATCCCACCCAAGTTGTAAAATCTGGACCCATGGCCCCGCCCCCCCAGGCCTACCCAGTTCTACTCAGCCCCACCCTGTTCTGCCTAAGTCACGCCCTATTCTGCCCCAGCCTCGCCCCCCAACCCTGGCACCCTCAACCTGTTCTCGTGCTCGGAGCTGCGTCAGGAGGGCATCTTCACATGCATAGGTGTGATATGATATCATCACACCCATGAGCGTGACATCACCACATTACATCTACGCATGCACAGATGCCCTCCTGATGCGGTCCTGAGTAGAAGCTGTTCAAAATCCTGTCAAAGTGCAGGTAAATCCGGACATCTGGTAACCCTAACCCAAGTTATGTTCCCATGCTCGTATAAATTCTATATACAATTAACTCATTACCTCATAATAGGTCATAGATGTTAGACATCATTTCTTTAGGGAGACAAACCTTTTTGTGAGGCAAGTAAGAGGAACAGAAGGCCGCTTTGGTTCTCAAACTGAGCAGAGCACCTTTTTGGCTGAAGACCCAGTCTATAAAATTAAGTTTTAGTTTAGTTTAGTAAAGGAAGCTCCAGAATGAGAAAGCATAGGATGAAATTAAGAGGTGATAGGCTCAGAAGTAATCTAAGAAAATACTTTTTTATAGAAAGGGTGGCTGATGCGTGGAATAGGCTCCTGGTAGAGGTGGTAGATACAAAGACTGTCTGAATTTAAGAAAGCGTGGGGCAGGCATGTGGGATCTCTTAGGGAGAGGAGAAGATAGTGGATGCTGTGAATGGGCAAACTGGATGTGCCATTTGGCCTTTATCTGCCATCATATTTCTATGTTTCTGTAATGAAAGGATGTTGCAGATGGTAGGAGTTTGATCAGCAGACAAGACTTTTAGAAACATAGAAGCATGATGGCAGATAAAGACCAAATGGCCACATGAAAGGCAGACAAGACACAAATGATATCATTTAACAGAAGTTCCTTTAAATCCAAAAGCAGCTTCTGCAGTTTTTTCTAGTCACTGAATTCAGTTGTCAATTGTCTAAAATGTGTTAAGTTTTTAGATATTGATACTAATCCCAAGTTATTAGAGAAAGACACAGGGACAAATTGTCCTGAGCCTAAAGTGGGCATGATAACCCCACCCCATCCCACTTGGCATCTCTCCCTCCCCTCTTCCCCCAGGCAATCAAGTGTCTCTCAAATTTCTCCCTTCCGCCCCCCCCCCCCCCCCCACCGGTAACTTTTAAACATTTCAGATCTTCGCCAACAGCATGCAATGACTCACATCTGCTGCTTGTATCAGCCCAGATCCTTCCCTCTGATGTGGTTCTGTCTATGCAGAAACAAGAATTTGCATTAGAGGGAAGGCTCAGGGCTGGTGTGAGCTGTGAGTATGGGACTCACTGTTCATTGCCAGTGAAAAACTGAAGGGTTTAAAAGGAATGGAGGGGGAGTGGACTTCAAAGATGCCAGAACACCTATGGGGGATAGGAGGAGGAGATGCCAGGAGTGTTCGACTGATGGGGCTTGTGGAGTCCCACCAGCCACATGAGAAATGCACAACTGTTGACTGTGCCCACCCAGGCCCACCCATGGCTACACCATAGCTTGGGACACACCTAGCCAGTCAGGTTTTCAGGATACCCACAATAAATAGGCATGAGATAGATCTTCAAAAGTATCTCATACATATTTAGAATGGAGACTCGCTGTGTTTCCTGAGGACTGGGTTGAGAACCTCTGCCATAGGGAAAAGCTTTTCCTTATAAGCAAAGATTACTCAAATTTTGCTCAACATAATGACAAAGAATGATATGCACCCACTATATCTCACAGTGTGTTAACTGATTTGTTCATGCATATTTTTTGGCTTTTTTTTCATTATTATTATTATAGAGAGGACTGGCATAAGTCTCAAAATATTTTGCACATGAAATTCTGTGCTTCTCAAGAGTCAGACAACTGACGCCTTGAAGAAGGTTATCCCTGAAAACAAATGTTTTTAATGACCCTGTTCAGTATGTGTACAATTAAACTTAAGCAGGAATATTTAAATTCAGTAACAGTTATTTTCCGCAGTAACTAAGGCCAGTACTGGGCAGACTTGCACGGTCTGTGTCTGTATATGGCCTTTTGAATGAGGATGGGTGGAGAGGGCTTCAATGGCTGGGAGGCTGTAGATACCTGGAGTGAGCTTTGATGGAGACTTCAGTAGTTGGAACCCAAGCACAGTACCAGGTAGAGCTTTGGATTCTTGCCCAGAAAAAGCTAAGAACAGTGCCGTACCAAGGGGGGGTGGGGCGGTCCGCCACTGGTGCAGCCTTAGGGGGGGGTGCACAGTCAGCCAGGTCCGGAAAATGATCGATCGCCAAGGCAAAGTGGGCCTGTGGTGGATGGAGAGATTGAGAGAAGGGGGCAGATGATGGAAGTGGGTAGAAAGGGGAGAGAGAAGAGGTCAGATGATGGAAGTGGGGAGAAGGGAGAGAAAATGCTGAATGAAAGTGGAGAAAGAGAGCACATACTGGATGGAAGGAGGGATAAAGAAAAAGGACATATGCTGGATGGGGGAAGAAGATAGAGTTAGTGAGATAGTGGAGGGGTGAAGGAAAGGGATGGCATGCTGTGGGTAGACATAGTGAAAAGAGGGAAACTGAGGACTGCATAGTAAGAAAGAATTTAATTTAAACGGAGGCAGAAAACAAAGAAGGAAGACCAGAGAAGGAAAGGGAAGACAGAGAGGAGAGAGAGATGCCAGAGAACGGGGAAGGAGACAGAGATATCAGATCTGAGCGGAGGAAATGAGAAGTGAGAGATGCTAAAAATCACAGGGGGGAGGGAAAGAGAGATGAAAGGAGAAAGATGCCAGACCATGAGGAACAGAGGGAAAATGATGGATGCCAGACCAAAGGGGGGGGGGGTTCTAGAGGAGAGATGGAAGGGGGAGGCATACAGTTTCTGGAAGGGGCATAGAAGGAGAGAAGATGCCATATAGGGAGGGGCAGAGAGATGACAAGACAGTGGATGGAAGGAAGACAGTAACAAGAAGATGAGGAAAGCAGAAACTAGAGAAGACAAAGGTAGAAAAAAAAATTTCTATTTATTTATTGCTTTAGGAGACATATGTCACTGTTTCTGTGGTGTTGCATTTTATGCAGAGTCCAGCTTCTTGCTGGTTCAATTTAACCTTTGTCTATGTATTTCTATTTTATTCCCCCTTTTACAAAACTGTGGAGCATTTTGTAGCACCAGCCGTGGTGGTAGCAGCTCTGATGCTCAGAATTCTATGAGCGTCAGAGCTGTTACCATAGTGGCTAAAATCCACACTACAGTTTTGTAAAAGGGGAAGGGGTTAGTTTGTTTTCTGTGTTCTGTGTGTTCGAAACACATGGTTTTCTGTTAGGATTGACGGTGTAGGATTGATCTGTACTGGTCTGGCTTGTTTAGTTTTACAATGGGTGTATTGTATGAAAAACATGATTTTTAGTAACAAGCCACACGTCACACATGAGTACCTAGGAAAAGGCAGCATCTTACATATTGCAGTGAGCAGTACAACATCAATACACTCATTGCAAAACTAAATAAGCCAGACTAGTACAGATCAATCCTACACTGCAATCCTAACAGAAAACCATGTCTTTCGAACACACAGAACACAGAAAACACCTTCGCCTATTATGGAATATGTCATCACAAACTAACCCCTCCCCCTTTTACAAAACTTTAGTGTGGATTTAAGCCACGGGGGTAACAGCTCTGACGCTCATAGAATTCTGAGCATCAGAGCGGCTACCACCACGGATGGCGCTAAAAATGCTCCACAGTTTTGTAAAAGGGGGGATAAAATAGAAATACATAGACAAAGGTTAAATTGAACCAGCAAGAAGCTGGACTCTGCATACAATGCAACACCACAGAAACAGTGACACATGTCTCCTAAAGCAATAAATAAATAGAAAATTTTTGTTCTACCTTTCTCTTCTCTGGTTTCTGCTTTCCTCATCTTTTTGTTACTCTCTTCCTTCCATCCACCATCTGCCATCTCTCTGCCCCTATATGGCATCTTCTCTCCTTCTATGCCCCTTCCAGAAACTGTATGCCTCCCCCTTCAATCTCTCCTTTCACCCCTATTGGTCTGGCATCTCTCTCCTCTCCTTCCGTCTCCCACACCTCTATTCTGCAATCCCTTTCTTCCCTCATTTTCCTTTTCAATTTATTTTCTGCATCCATCTAGATTACGTTCTTACAACCCTCTCATCTTTTTTACTGTCTACCTACAGCTCGCCACCTCTTTCCCTCACCCCCTCCAGTATTTCCCCAACTCAATCCTTTTCCCCCATCATGTGCCCTCCTTTTATTTATCCCCTCCTTCCATCATGTGCCCTCTTTCTCTACCCTTTCCATCTAGTACCTTCTCCTCTGTCCACTTACATCATCTGCTCCCCACTTTCTCTCCTCCCATTTCCTTCCTGCATTTGCTCCCTTATCTATCCCATCTGCACTTCCATCCAGCATAGGCTCCCCCTCTACCCGCCACTCTACCATCCAATGTCTGCCCTTTCTCTCTCCATCCACCCCTCTTCAATCAGCATCTGCCCCCTTTCTTTCCCTCCAATCCAATTCCATCCAGTATCCTTCCCCCTTATGTCTCTCTCTCCTTTCCCTGTACATCAATTCCATCAGCACCACCCTTCCATACCACCCTGCCCCCTTTCTCTCCCTGCACCACTCTTTCATTCCAGCAGTCCTGTTCCTTTCGCGCGATGACTGTAGCTGCCGGTCCACCCCACTCCAACGTACTAGCTCTGGAGCAGAGTCAGCAGCCTCGTGCTGGAAGGTCCCGCGATGACTCTAGGCTTTGCTCCGGAAGAAGTAAGTTACTTCGGAGGGGGTTGACCCAGCAGACGCAGGGAGTTGCGGCAAGGACCCGCGTCTTCCGGGTCCACCCCCTATGACATAAGTTACTTCTTCCGGAGCACAGCCGGTAGATGAGTCATCGGGGGACCTTCCTGCACTTCAGCGGAGCTGCCGAATGCTCTAGAGCAGTGTTTTTCAACCTTTTTACATCCGTGGACCAGCAGAAATAAAAGAATTATTTTGTGGACCGGCAAACTACTAAGACTGAAATTAAAAAAACACATTTCTGCCCCATCTCCGCAAGCTCAGTCCCCACAAACCATCTGATCCCATCCGCACAAGTCTCAATTATGATTTTATATTGAACATATTTTATTAAAGTATAAAAAGAAACAATATTCTGTACAATTGTCATTTTATAAATATAAATTTACAGAGCAAGGACCAACAAAACCCCTGTTTCCCCTCCCCATCACATATATCCCCTCTACTATCAAGAAAACTTAACAAGCCAAATTATTATAGAATGCTACACAGAAATATCATGCTAACAGAATACTGCAGTCACACATGACAGGAATAGTGTTAGGGGAGTGCCCCCTGGTCCAAGAGAGCCCTAAGCCAGCTGGAAGCTAAACAAGCACTACCTGGGCTTTGCAGTCCCCAGTTATGTCTCTAGCAGGATACATATTTCAAATCTGATATATTCTAATGACAAAATAGAAATAAAATGATTTCTTTCTACCTTTTGTCTCTAGTTTCTGCTTTTATCTTCTTTTCACTCTTTTCCTTCCAGTGTCTGCCCTGTCTCTTCAATCCAGAATCTGCCCGTTCCATCCACTGTCTGCACCTTCCAGAAACTGTCTGTCTCCCCCTGCCATCTCTCCTCTAGACACCCCCCCATTTGGTCTGGCAGCTATCATCTTCCCTCTGTTCCTCGTGGTCTGGCATCTTTCTCTTTTCATCTCTCTTTCCCTCCCCCCTGTGGTTTTTAGCATCTCTCTCTTCTCATTTCCTCCACTCAGATCTGATATCTCTGTCTCCTTCCCCGTTCTCTGGCATCTCTCTCTCCTCTCTCGCTTCCCTTTCCTTCTCTGGTCTTCCTTCTTTATTTTCTGCCTCCATCTAAATTAAATTCTTTCTTAATATGCAGTCCTCAGTTTCCCTCTTTTCATTATGTCTACCCACAGCATGCCACCCCTTTCCTTCCCCCTCCACTATCTCACTAACTCTATCTTCTTCCCCCATCCAGCATATGTCGTTTTTCTTTATCCCTCCTTCCATCCAGCATGTGTTCTCTTCTCCACTTCCATTAAGCATTTTCTCTCCCTTCTCCCCACTTCCATCATCTGCCCTCTTCTCTGTCCCCACTTCCATCATCTGCCCTCTTCTCTGTCCCCCTTCTCTCCACTTCCATCATCTGCCCCTTCTCTCTCTTTCCCCCCATTCCATCATCTGCCCTCTTCTTTCTCCCCACATCCATCATCTGCTCCTTCTTCCCACTTCCATCATCTGCCCTCTTCTCTCTCCCCCTTCTCTCCACTTCCAACATCTGCCCGCTTCTCTCTCCCCACTTCCATCATCTGCCCCTTCTCCCAATATCTCCATCCACCACAGGCCCATCTTTCTCTCTTCCTCATCTTTCTGATTTTGGCAACAAGATCGGCAACATCCCCCCCTCCCCACGATGACACTTAAGATCGGCAATGGGCCTTCTTCTACCCCCGTCATCAACAGAACTTCAGATCAGCAACGTGGTGCTCAGTCAAAAGCTTCCCTCTGACTGAACTGCCTGGGCGGAAACAGAAAGCTGAGTCAGAGGGAAACTTTTGACTGAGCACCTGTTGCCAATCTGAAGTTCTGTTGATGCCGGGAGAAGGAGGCCAAACTTGAGTGCTGTCGCCAGGGAGGGGGGGACCTTCTCTGGTCTTCCTTCTTTGTTTTCTGCCTCCGTTTAAATTAAATTCTTTCTTACTATGCAGTCCTCAGTTTCCCTCTTTTCACTATGTCTACCCACAGCATGCCACCCCTTCCCTTCACCCCTCCACTATCTCATTAACTCTATCTTCTTCCCCCATACAGCATATGTCCTTTTTCTTTATCCCTCCTTCCATCCAGTATGTGTTCTCTTTCTCCACTTCCATTCAGCATTTTATCTCCTTTCTCCCCACTTCCATCATACAAGTTTGATACAAGTTTATTGCATATTTGATTAATCGCTTATATCAATTTCTAAGCGATGTACAGAAAATAAAAATATTGAGTTACATAATCAAAGGGAGACAAAATTATATAAATATGACTTACAAGACAGGACAGTAGGAGGGAAGAAGGATAAGATATACAAATTATGAATAGTAAAGAAAACATATAGGGAGAAGGACATTAGGGAGGGGAAAAACAAAAAACCACAAGGGAAACGGAGACTGGGCTGATATAAAGCTCCTGATCCTAATCTGTTGTCAGGTTAATAAACTAAAACTAGTTTTATTCAATGTCAAATGCATCTTTAAAAAGAAAGCACTTTAAATTGCTCTTAAATCTTTCCAGATCCATTTCTTCGCGCAAGTATATAGGAAGTAGATTCCATAATTGGGGGGCCGTAACGGAGAAGATATTCTGTCGCTGTGTATTTATGGTTTTTAAAGTAGGAACAGGAGATGCTGGTTAGTAGGTCCGAGTGATCTAAAGGGAGAATAAGGGATCAATAATCTATGGATAAAGGCTGGTGCTTTGTAAAGAAGGGATTTGAAAGTCAAAAGACATAATTTATAAGTTATACGATGTGTCACCGGAAGCCAATGTGCTTCCTTGAGTAGGGGTGACACATGATCAAATTTTTTTGCATTCCTTATAAGTTTTATTGAGGCGTTTTGAACAATCTGCAGGCGACAAATTTCTTTTAAAGGAATTCCTTTGAACAATGCGTTACAATAATCAAGCTTTGAGATCACCAATGAATGAATTAATATATTCAATGATTTAGGGTATAGAAATTTAGAAATAGAACGAATTTGTCTTAGTCTGAAGAAAGTCGATCTAACAATATTACTGATGTGTTTGTGAAAAGTGAGTTTGCAGTCAAAAGTAACCCCTAAAATCTTAATACTGTTGGTCAATTGTAGAGTAGATCCTTTCATAGAAATGGGAGATGTCAGTTTAAGACATTAGATTTATTTACGTTGAGGGCCAATTTATTTACTTCCAGCAATTGATGGATCATTTCAAGTTTCTTATTGATAGCTTTTGCCCCTTCTCCCCACTTCCATCATCTGCCCTCTTCTCTCTCCCCCTTCTCTCCACTTCCATCATCTGCCCTCTTCTCTCTCCCCTTTCTCCCAACTTCCATCATCTTCCCTCTTCTCTCTTCCCCTTCTCTCCACTTTCATCATCTGCCATTTTCTCTCTCCCCACTTCCATCATCTGCCCCCTTCTCTCAATCTCTCCATCCACCACAGACCCATCTTTATCCCTTCCTCACCTTTCCGATTTTGGCAACAAGATCGGCAACGCCCGGCCCCCTCCACCCCCCCCCCCCCACGATGACACTTAAGATCGGCAACAGGCCTCCTTCTACCCCCGGCATCAACAGAACTTCAGATCGTCAACGCGGTGCTCAGTCAAAAGCTTCCTTCTGACTGAACTGCCTGGGCGGAAACAGGAAGCTAAGTCAGAGGGAAGCTTTTGATTGGGCACCTGTTGCCGATCTGAAGTTCTGTTGATGCCGGGAGAAGGAGGCTGAACTTGAGTGCTATCGCGGGGGGGGGGGGGCGCCGATGCCGCTGAGTGCTATCACAGAGAGGGGGTGCCGATGCCGCTGAGTGCCATTGCGGGGGGGGGGGGGAGAGGGGGAAGGGCACCGATGCTGCTGAGTGCCGTCGCCGTTGCAGCCCTGGCCGGCTGTGCACCTCCCTAAAGCTGCACCGGGGCATTGATTGATGTCTACTTTGTAGTTCACTGGGAATGTCCAGTTTTCTATTTTTGTGAACCACATCGATCGGGAAGGTATTGCAGTCTAGAAATGTAATGTAATATATTGAAGAACTGCATGAATAAAATTGTGAAAAAATTATTATATGTGTTAAAAAGAGGAATTCCAAAACTGGAAGATAATTTTATATGGACCATTTAGGTGAGAAAATGGTTACCTAGGTCCATATTATAGAACAGGGGTGCCCAACACATCGATCACAATCGACAAGTAGCTCAGGAAGGCAACGCGAGTCGATCGCGGAGCCCATCCCGGGCTCCGTGATAGACTCATGTAGCCGTCCTGATCTACCGGGCCGATCAGTCCTCCTCTCCAGTGTTTTCTCTAGGGCCTTTTAGATGGGCGGTCCGCCCAGCTGTCATCTGCTGCTGCCGCCGCTGTTGAACATTAAAAAAAAAAAAAAAAAAAAAACCGGCTTGGAGATTTCAGCCCGTAGCGAACTTATGCTCCGTGGCTCTAACATGTGCGTGCCGGCTTCCCTTCTCTTCCCTCCGAAACCGGAAGTTATGTCCGGGGGGGGGGGGGAGAAGGGAAGTCGGCACGCACATGTTGAGAGCCCTGAAGCAAGCGTTCGCTATGGGCTAAGGCGGGAGACAGGTTAGTGAAGCATTTGCTCTTCTTGCTGCCAGGTTCTGCCTACTTTCTGTTTCCGCGAAGGCAGGACCCGGCAGCATTTCCCCCAATAGGTCGATCGTGAACTTGGGCCTATCAGCCTTCCTCTCCCCAACGGCAGAATTGACGTCGGGGAGAGGAATGCTGGTCGGCCGAAGCAGGGAGAGCTTGGGGCGGTGGCGGCTTTCGGGCCTGTTATTGGTGGCGGTTTGGGGCCTGTTATTGGTGGCAGTTTGGGTCCTGGTCCCCGATGGCAGTGGCTTGGGGGAGGGCAGGGAGAAAGAAAGAAAAAGGGCAGGCAGGGAGACAGAAGGAAAGAAGAGAAACAGAAAAAAAAGAAAGAGAGGCAGAGAGAAAGAAAGGGCAGGGAGAGAGGAAGGAAAAGTTGTGGGAGGGAACGAGGTCTGGAGGAGAGGAAGTATACAGGCTAAAAGAAGGGAAGAAAGATTGGATGCACAGTCAGAAGAAGAAAGTGCAACCAGAGACTGATGAAATCACCAGACAAGGTAGGAAAAATGATTTTATTTTAAATTTAGTGATCAAAATGTGTCTGAATTTATATCTGCTGTCTATATTTTACACTAAGGTCCCCTTTTACTAAACCGCAATAGAGTTTTTTAGCGCAGGGAGCCTATGAGCATCGAGAGCAGCGCTGGGCATTCAGCGCAGCTCCCTGCGCTCTAAAAACTGCTATCGTGGTTTAGTAAAAAGGGAGGGGGGTATATTTGTCTATTTTTGTATGGTTGTTACTGAGGTGATAGTGCATAGAGTCATCTGCTTTGACCTCTTTGAAAAACCCTGGAATAGGAATGATAATTAACATTTTCTATGCGTATAGTGTGCGTTGTGTTTTTTTAAAAAATTTTATTGTTGGTAGATCATTTTGACTTGGTCATTTTAAAAGTAGCTCGCAAGCCCAAAAAGTGTGGGCACCCCTGTTATAGAACATATGTAGGTTCTCAACATGCAGCCTTACCCTTCCTATCCCCACTTGCTTGACTGCAGGTCTGTCACCATCCTGTATCTGAGGCAGCACCCAAAAATAGAAATGGACTCCTTCCCCACATTGTTACCTACCCGTTCCCTCACCTATTGCTTCCACAACCAAGGCTTAGGGTCATAGCCTAGTGTGCGCCACTAGTGGCTCTTTGGTCCTGTCCCCTATAATGTAACTTCATGTTTTGCAGCGACAGGACCGACAAGAATTGTTAATGGTGAAAACAAGGCAATGGCCCCATGCCTCGGTGTGTTTTGCTTGCAGTGTATAGTCAACAGGGTAGGAAATGGGTAGGTGATAGCAAGGGGAAGGACATTGTTTCTATTTCTTGGTGTTTCTATAGATAGAGGAAGGCAATGGCCCTGCAGGTGAGCAAGTGGCAGCAGGGAAGGGATAACAGCAGCAAATGGGTGAGTGAAGGGGTAGATGGAGGTGTTGAAGAAGGAATGAATGATCAGGTTAGGGGTCTATGTTTCTAGGAAGAGAGGGGGTAATGTTGATAATGGAGGGAGGAGACAGAGATAGCTAATGGTGGTGGTTGAGTATGGGGAAAGAAAGAGAAAAAGGGCAATGCGGGATGGTGGTGTGAGGGGAATAGATGAGATAACCATGGATAGTGTAGGGTGGAAGGGGGTGATGCTGGATGTTGGGGGAGAAGAGAGAAAGTGGATAGTGTTAGATGGGAGAAAAGAGACAGGATAATGTTACAGTTAATTTGATATACTGCATTTTTTAACAATTGTTTAAGCCGGGTTGCTTTTGCTATGGTACCGCTCCGTTTTACATGGTTAATAGATTTTGTTTAGCATTGTATAAATATAGTAGAAGATCACATGCCCTGTTTACCTTTCTGTCAGTACAGGGCTGTAAGAGCAAGAAATTTCTTGACCATATTTTAGCATTCCAAGCGGCTTCCCATGATAGAGAATTTTGATTGTTATTGCTTGGAGCCTGTTATACACATTTCAGAACCCAATTGAAAACTCATCTCTTCTCAAAATACTTGGTCAAATAATTTTTTTTGTCATTCTCAAATTGATTTTAGTTTATAATCTTTTGTAAACAGCGTAGAACTTATGGTTACGCATTCAAAAAATATGATGTTATGTTGTAGTCAAATCAAGGTGGTTAATAAAGTTAAAAACAATGGGTACAAAATTTAAAAAACAAACAAACAACAGGCAGGGGAAAGACTGATACTGAAAACAAACTGGGACAAAAGGATATTTAGGGAAGGGATGAGTTACAATATTTATAAGGGAAAGGGGAAATTAATAAAACAAAGGAAAATCACAAGAGGTTAAGGGGATAAAGTTGTTTTTGTTTATTCCGGGATAGGAAGCGTCTGTAGGGATTCACAGTCAAAAGCCTTTCTAAAATAATAAGCATTCAGCAGTGACTTGAAGATTTTAAGAGATTTGTCCGATCTCAGATAAAAGGCTCGGGGCCATCACTGAGAAACTTGACTTGCGATTAACATCCAGGAACATTTGTTGAAATGATGGTACAGTTAACAAACGCTGAGAAGAGGAGCGAAGATTCCTTGTTGGCATGTAAGGAATCAGATGATTGTACAGAAACTAAGTAAGGCCAGATGATCGAATTTGAAATGTAAGAACATTATATTTGAAAGGAATCCTATATTCTATTGGAAGCATATGTTCAATCTTAAATAGCGGAGTTATATGATCAAATATGGAGCGGCGATAAAGTAAACGAAGACCGGTATTCTGGACTAGCTGAAGCTGTCTGAATTGTTACTGAGGAAGTCCTATTAACAGAGAATTACAGTAATCCAATTGCAATATAATCATAGAATGTAAGATAATTCTAACAGAATCCTGATTTAGTAGAGATCTTCCAGAGCGAATTTGCCTCAATTTGAAAAAAGAGGAAGAAACGACACTGGAAATATGCTTCTTGTTCTATGTACTCTAGTCTTAATTATATGTGAACCAAGTCGAGCTCCACTGGGAGATGTCCCGGCATATAAACCGAAGATTAGATTAGATTAGAAGTATTATCTATAAATACGCCAAGAATTCTAAGGGAGATCTGAAATACTTTTGTAGATGAAAACAATACTGTAGATTTTTTTTTGGGGGGGGGAATTAATTTTTAATCTATTCATAGTTAGCCAGTCTGCAGTCTTATTAAGTTTACCAGAAATCAGAGAATAATCTTGAGAACAGCTAATATTAAGAGGATGCAACAAATGGATATCATCAGCATAGATGATATCTGGCCCCCCTGGCTTTACCTGGAGCAGTAAAGACAGGGGGGCCAGAAAGATGTTAAAAAGTATAGTCCCTAGTACAGACCCTTGAGGGACACCTGACTGAAGTGAACCTAAAGAAGAAACAGAGTAAGTCCTATCTGTCAGATATGATTTGAACCATTGAAGAGCCTTATTAGAGATGTGTAGATCTTCCAGACAGAAACAGGAAAATAGTGGATGGTGGGAGGAGAGAGAGATGACGAATGCTGGACGATGGTGGGAAAGAGACAGAGGGTCAGTTTTGGATAGTGGATGTGTATGAGAGACAGAGGGGTGATGTTGGATGGGGAGGGAATAAAAGAGATGAGATCTTGGATAGCAGGGCAACACAGAGCATATGCTGCATGGTAGGGAGGGGAAAAACAGAGAGGAGATGCTGCATGATTGGTGAGTAAGACACACACATACACAGGGGAGATGCTGAATGGCTGTGGGGGAAGACACACACACAAGGGTGGAGATACTGAGAATAGTGTAAGGAAACACCAAGACACAAAAAACAGAAGACAACAAGCAGACCATATGAAGAAAAAACTTGTATTTAATCAAAATGCTCCCAGGAATATAGTGTTTCCGTGCAAATTCACGGTTCGCGAATCGTGGACTCAGTAATTTGCGGTATGCTCCGACCACCTCTTCCTGTACTAAAGTCAGGCTACACCAATCAGGAGCTGCTTGTCAAAGCAGCTCTTGATTGGTGTAGCCTGACTTTAGTAACAGGAAGAGGCGGTTGGAGCATACCGCAAATGATTTTCTGCACCTGCTGGTGCCCCAGCTGCCCACTTCTGCAGGTGTTCCTGGAACAGAACCCCCGCAATTTTGGGGGGAGTACTGTAGTGCCTGATGTGGCCATGTTTCACCTACAATGCTGCGTCAGGGGCATACAACCGGCTGGTATCAAAAACAGCTTCTACCAACACTGAAGAAATAGTCCTGGGTATGTAACAATCTGCAACAATTATAGCCATGTCAGGCACTATTCCTGGGAGCATTTTGATTAAACACAAGTTTTTTCTCGCCCACTGGAAATGGGGGAAAATAGGAACACAGAAAAGGGAGATGGATAATGGACATGGAGAGAGGTGAACTATTAAATGAGCAAGAGACCCTGGCAAGAGAGTTAAGAGAATACAGAGAAAAAACAGAACCAGATACTGGAACCAACATGATTAGCAAAACAAAATGAGAGGCAATGAAAGTGGAAAAAGTAATTTTATTTTCTATTTCATGATTAGAACATGTCCTTTCCTTCCTCCCTCTTCTCTGCCTTTCTCATGTCCTGTGGAATGGCCACTCTGCTTCCAATAAGCTTGCTACCTTAGGACTTGGTGGGGGCTGGGTGAGCTTCAGGGGGTGGTGGTCAGGACATGCCTTTCAGGGAGGGGTTCCAGCAGGAGGGACTCTGCAATCTCAATTCAGGTGGCAGCAAGATGCCGGTATGGTAGCCAGGACAGGGAAAGAATTCAGCAATGGGGTTTTGAGTACTAAACATGTCCAAGGCTGTCCACATCCCATTCTCTCTGGCAGGAAGTTTGTCTCAGAGGAGCAGTACATTTCAGGTCTGGAGCATTCATTGGCATTCAAAAGGCACCACATCACATTTCCTGCTTGGGTCCTGGACAGAAGTAAAAGTTGTTGCAATGACAGCAAGGGGGTGGGGAATGTAGGGCATGCTGGAATGTTGAAAGGTGGAAGAGATGCTGGACACAATAAGGGGAGAGGAAGGAGAGATGCTGAATATGGGGCAATTAAGGAAAGAAATGCTGGATTTGGTGCGGGGAAGCAAGGAGACTCTGGACTATGGGGTGGGGGAGAGGGTGAGGAATAGGAGACAAATTGGGAACTGGTTGAAAGAAAACAGAGAATAAAGTTAAATGGTTTTTGTTTTTTTTACATATTTATAAATGATCTGGAAATGGAAATGATGAGTGAGGTGATCAAATGCAGAAGACACAAAACTATTCAAAGTTGTTAAATCACATGCAGAGTGCAAGAAATTGCAAGAAGATCTTAGAAGGCTAGAAGTCTGGGCTTCAAAACAGCAGATAAAATTTAATGTTGCACATTGGGAGGAATAGTATATGATGCTAAGTTCCACATTAAAAGTCACCACTGAAGAAAAGAATGTATGTGTCATCTTGGAGAATAGATTGAAATCTTCTGCATAATGAGAATTGGTGGCAAAAAGCAAACAGAATATTAGGAAGTATTAGGAAAGAAATAGAGAATAAAACAAAGAATATCATAATGCCTCTGAATCTTTTCATGGTGAGGCCACACCTTGAATAGGTTATGCAAATTTGATCACTGTATCTCAAAAAAGACATTGGAACTAGAAAAGATATAAGAAGAGTGACCAAAATGAGGATGGAATAGCTCTCATATGAGGAAAGGCTAAAGACGTTAGCTCTCTGTTCTTCAAGCTGAACAGCCCTAAGTGGAGTGGAACAGGTAAACGCAAACCGATTGGTTTTTCAAAAAGTACAAAAGTTTCAAAGGGACACTCCATGAAGTTACATAGACACACATTTAAAACAAATAGGACAGAATATTTTTTCACTCAACATGTAGTTGATCTCTAGAAATGATTGCTAGAGCAAGGAGTGAAAGCAGCTAATGGTCAACGATATGGCATACTGTCCTTTTGTGGTACAACCAAAGTGGTTTACATTTACCATATGCAGGTACTTTCTCTGCCCATAATGGGCTCACAATCTAAGTTTTGTACCCAGAACAGTGGAGAATTAGGTGACTTGCCCAGGGTTACAAGAAGCCAAATGAGAACTGATATAGTGGCTGATATATGTGTAGCTGTAAGTAGTGAGTATTCCCCATATAGATTCAGTGCCGATGACTATCCAAATAGTGGTACGTAATATGCGGGGCTTTTAAACACTGCAACTAGAAACATAGAAACATAGAAAAATGACGGCAGAAAAGGGCCATAGCCCATCTAGTCTGCCCACACTAAAGATCCCCTTCCCTAAATTTATTCTCCCAGATATCCTACATCTCATCAAGTCTGCCTATTCTGATAACTCTCCCCCCACTATTACCCTCTTGCTACCACAGTTGAATATTCACATGACACTGTTTTTATCTTACTACAACTGAGAAGAAAAAAAACTGCCGCCAGCAGCCTTTGACATCTTGTGGCAGTTCCAGTGACAGATTCAGGAATTTTGCCACCCTTGAGCACTGTTTTCCATTTTCTTCTTTCTATCTTCCCCTTACACCAAGGTGGTCAGAGAACAGCAATTAAATCTGAAGTCTATATAAGATTATAGAGTACCTAATATAAACCCTGCATATCCAGTTCTGTCAACACTCTGTGCCCACAGAAACTTCTGCAATAATAGACAAAGAGTAGATCGGTATAATTTCCTTTTATTACTCACCACACCAAAAAGAATATTCAAATTCTGGCTTTACCTCAGTATGAGAAATTTCCTCCTACTACCAGGCACTCTTTCAGAGAATACAAATTCCTGAAAATACATCCGCAGCTTGTATTGCAAACTTATATAAAAAAGCACTAATTCCCAGGACTCACACAGCAAAATCACTACCTAGGAAAAAAACAGACCCTAGAATGCTAATAACCCTCCATCCCCCTCCCCCCATCATAAAACAAAATTAGACTGATTACACAGAAAGTTCAGATAATCAGAATTCCACATACAACACATACTGTCCTTAACTGATCCAGAATAGAGGATCACCGATAAGACACAGAAATAATGCAGTCAAAAACTGAAATGGAAATTCTAAGATGCTAGACACTGAATCCAATGCAACAGAATATAGAAACAGAAATGATTTTTCTCCCCTACTGTGCAAAAGAGCAACATGGCACAGATGCATATTCCTAAACTTAACATACACAGAACATGTTGGCAGAAACAGACCATACATCCTATTCAGTCAGTCCATTCACACCAACTACTTAACTCTACAATCCCTTCCTTTCCCTTAGAGATCATCTGAGCTTATTCCATGCTTTTTTTATTTATTTGGATACTGTTCTTGTCTCCACTACCTCCATCGGGAGGCTATTCAATACATCTTTGATATACTATGTCCTTAGGATCAAGTGAGGACTGCTTTAAAAATTGAATGTACACTAGCCTGTTTTGCCATATTAGCTATTTTTTTCCATTCGCATCTTTATTCTCCTGATTACTTTTCCAGTTTCTCTGAGCTTTTCCAAATATTGTAGCCTGTCTTCACTTTTCTGTGATCTCTTGTTTTGTATGAACTCTAACCTTTTGGGTTTTTTTTCCCTAACTTTGTCCATTTTCTTTTAAAAAGCCATATTGGCTTCTTTCCTTTTACCATTATTTACTTTCCTAATAAGAAGAATTCCTTAAGATATTCCCTCATCTCTACAAAGATTGTTTTCCTGAAATCTGGGACCCTCACTTGCGTTTCAGTTGTGCAGTGGCCTGAGAACCAGGAGAATTGGGTTCAATTCCCATTGCTGCTCCTTGTGACTCGGGTCAAATCATTTAACCCTCTATTGCCCCAAGTACAAAATACACACCTGTATATAATATGCAAAAACTGTTTTGATTGCAGCTATAGAAAGGCAATACAGTACTCCCCTGATATTCGCGGGGGTTCCTTTCCAGGAACTCCCGCGAATGCTGAAAAACCGCAAAAAAACGTTTTTTAGCGGGGGGAGACAGGAGAGGGAAGGCGGAGAAGCAGGAGAGAGCAGCTGGAGCGTCAGCAAGTGAAGGAAATCACTCGCAGTATGCTCCAACCGCCTCTTCCTGCACTAAAGTCGGGCCTCACCAATCAGGAACTGCTGTCAAAGCTAGAACAATTCTCCCTACAGAGAATCTAGAATCTCTTTACTTCTAGAGGATGGCATAGCCAAGACAGAAAGAAATCACCTAACAAGTGCAGCTCTACTTTGTTTTGTTATGTACTCAGTGGTTTAGCAAGGGTAAGTAGCGCTCGGGAGGATGGCGCCCCTCCCCGCCCTCTTCTCCACCCCACCCCCGGCTCCTTCCCGACCCCCCTTACCTTCCCCCATAGTTTTTTAATTTTCCAGGTGAGAGCAACAGCATGAACTTGCTGCCTGCATCATGGTGGTTATCCCTCTGACATCACTTCCTAGGCATGGGGCCTACAAGTGACATCAGAGAGAGGCAACCGATGCAGACAGCAAGTTTGTAATGCTGCTCGCACAGGAAAAATTAAAGAGGTGGTTGGGGAGGGGAGCACACTCACAGCAGGGGGGAGGGGACAGAGAGGAGGATGGTTGCCTGTGTCCTTTACAAAGATCGTGCCCAGGGCGGACCGCCAGTGTATGTTCTTATAGTATTTACAACACATTCTGCCTATCAAATTTCCAAGACATACAGTATAACATAAATACAACAACAATGACACACACAGAAGCATCCCTAATCACACAATGTGACACCTACCAGCAAGCCTTTCTCAGGAAGAGCCCCACACTATGGAACTGAATCCCAGGTGATCTTCATTCAAAGCAAGATTACCTCTACTTCAGGAAACAGGTGAAAGCCTTGCTCTTTTGCCATTCTTTTAATGGATGAGGAGACTGGCTAACTTGTTGCAGACATGCTTTTCTGTGATATATATTAAATACAGGTACTTATCCCATGCTTGGTGAGGGTCTATTTGTGCGAGAGGCCAGTTATTTTGATAGCATTGAATGTCTATGTAAAATCAATATGTTCTATTCCAGTTTGTTTAGTAGCTTGGAAACAAGAGTATTTCTAAAACTTAATGCTAAACTGAACAGTTATAGTCGACACTGATTATTCTTTTGTCTATTTGGGCTTTTGGTTTCTCAATGAAAAAAGCAATAAGCCATGTGCTTTAGGTTAATGTTAAGGATTGCCTATATAGGTTTCAAGGTTCCTGGAAATGACTGAAAGAAAAGCATTCTTTTACAAAGCCATGATAGCAATGTGGTCTCTGTAAATGTACCAAAGTCTTGCACTTCCTATGAGCTTTAGTGCAGCTACTGTAGCTTTGTAAGAGAGGCCCTAAGTTATTTGCATGTGATATTCTGAGGGCTGTAATTGATTGAATTTTTCTTGTTTTATTTGCTGGCTTTGTTTTGTTGCTTGGAAATGGACATTGCCTGTTTATACTGTTTGGTTTCGCTTCACACTGAGAAAAGCACCAAGGGGCTCATAATTGAAAGAGAAAAAAGTCCAAAAAACAGCCTAAGTCGGCACTTGGACAATCATCAGTCAAAAACGTCCAAGTGTCGATAATAAAACCGGGTTTTGCACATATTTAAAAACGACCTAGATCTTCACAGTGCCACTGAACAACCATAGCTAAATGGGGCATTTCAGGAGGAGTGTCGAGGGCGGGATGTGGGCAGGCTTAGACTTAGTCGTAACCGAAAGTTATACAACACAGCATAGACGGAACTTGGATGTTGTGACTTACACCATTTAAAACATGGTCTAAGTCACAAAACCCACCTAAAGTCACCAGATAAGCACTGCAGGCACAAACTACAGACCCCCACACATTACCCCAGTGATCACCGACCTCCCCCCCCCATAAAAATATTAATCACAACTTGAAAATTGTGCCTCCAGAACATCATCACCTGGCAGCCTGGCATAGGAAAGCCTAGTTGTGCTACACAGAAGCGCCTTAAGTCGTCTTGGGGGTGGGTTAGGGATCCATGGAGAGGAGGACCTATGTCCATAAGCCCCTGTAATCAATGCATTGATATTGAAACATGTACACTTCCCTATACACCCCCAAAACCCTTTTGTACTGGCATATAAGTGGCTCCTGCAGCCATTAAGGACTATAAGTGGGTCTAGGGGATTCTGGAGGTGATTTGGGGGGCTCACCATGACCTATAAGGGAGCTGTAGTGAGATGATGACATGGCACCCTTTTTGTGAAGTTCACAGCAGTGCCCTGTAAGGTACCCCACTATTTAGGGGCCATGTCTGAGTGTTCAGTCCATCATTTTTCAGACCCCTCCCACATCCAACAGGGCTTGTTCTAGGCGGTTTTTGACTTGGACAAAAAGTTGGATGAAAATGTGGTATAAAGATGGATGATTTAGCAGCTTGGACGATCAGATTGGCAGGACATATATTCAGACGATTTTCGAAACGGAAAATAATTTGGACATATTTTTCGAAAATGTGTCCTAAGCTGTTTTTCTACTTTGGATGACTTGCGACTTGGACAAAAACGGACTTAGACATTCCTTTCTATTATGCCCCTCCACGGCTCCCTTTTACTAAGCTGCAGGAGCAAGTGCCATGCGGTAAATGCTCTGAGGCCCATTCAATCCCAATGGGTATCAGACCATTTAACGCTTTGGCCTGCGCTATTGGGCTTAAGTTATTTGTGTGTGATAGTCCGAAGACTGTTCTTGATATGTTTGCAATTGTGTCTAGTTCACAATTTTAAAAAATTCGCGTTTTACTTTATTTGTTTGTGATTTTGTGAACTGAATAAGAAGTAAAATTTTGTGGAAAGCTGGACTAAAATATCATTAATATTGAGCTGATGTTTGGTTTTCTATTTGCATTGCAGAACCCATCATGTCTCACAAGTTGTACTTTTATTGATGTTCTTTCAATCAACGTACAAGTTAGACCCCCCCACCACCACCACCACCTCCTCCACCACCACACATACACAAACTATAGGCTTAAAATGTTTATTTGCAATGCCTTAGACCCATAAAATTGCATAAAATCAATTTTCTGCTTTGAGTGAGGAAAAAAATTAAGACTACAGAGACAGGGATGAAAAATGTAGGGACAGTGAGTGCATGGGAATGAAAAATGCAAATCTCTGTAACCTAGCAGATATAATGGGGCAACTGACAAATTGAAGCATAACAAATCACCTTGACCAGATGATATACAAACCAAAATACTGATAGAATTGAAAAATGAATTTGCAGAGCTATTGTTATAATTTATCTTCAAAATCCAGTCTGGTATCAGAAGACTTGATGGTGGCCAATGTGTAGCATTTAAAAACTGTATGAAATTAATTGGATCTATAGTAAACAACAGACCTGAACAAATAAACATTTCAAGAAAACGGATATTGGGAGTAGAAGAGTGGCCTAGTGGTTAGAACTGCCGCCTCAGCATCTTGAGGTTGCAGATTTGATCCCAGCATCACTCCATGTGACCCTGGGCAAATCATTTAAATCTCCATTGCTCCAGATACCCTAGTCACATTATGAACCCACAGGGACAGATAGGGGAAAATGCTTAGAATACCTGGTTAGAAAAATAAAGTTGTAAACCGCATAGACACCAATTGTTGATATGTTGAAAATAAATAAAATAAAAATACTGACATTTATAAAATAATTCAGATAAAATAAGGAATTCAAACCCCTGCTTAACAGCTCATTCTGAACCTCACCACATACCATCTTTTGATACTTGATGCAACATATCTATGAAGTCCAAAGGTCTAAAAAGTACACCTATAATAAACTGTGACTATTTATTTCATGTAATACTTATATACCCCCCTACCCCTCTTTTACAAAATTGCAAGAGGTTTTTAGTGCTGGTCAGTGTGCTGAATGCTCTGTACTGCTCCGACGGTCAGAGTTCCTATGAGCGTTGGAGCAGGGCAAAACATTCAGCGCGCTGGCCAATGTTAAAAACCTCTTCTGTGCTTTTGTAAAAAGGGGGGTGGGGGATATGTAGGTATCGGACTTCCTATCCTCATCTGAACCTGCACTCACAATTCTAAACCAGACAAAGGATCACAAATCCGAGGACAACAAATGGGATGTGGTCTTACCAGGGTACAAACTCTACAGGAGAGACAGGACACACAAGAAGGGTGGAGGAATAGCGCTATACATAAAGGACTCCATTCCTTCAACCAGGATGGAAACAGCAATAGGGGCGGACAACTTGGAGTCACTATGGGTTAAACTACCAGGAGGTAATGGAGCTGACATAAAATTGGGACTGTACTATCGCCCACCAGGACAACCGGAAGCAAACGACCAGGACCTGGAGACTGAATTAAGGCAGGTATGCAAAAGCGGAAGTGTGATGGTGATGGGGGACTTCAACTACCCTGGCATAGACTGGAGTATTAGACACTCAAACTCCACAAGGGAAACAAAATTCCTGGAAGCTACAAGGGACTGCTTCATGGAACAGCTGGTCATGGAACCAACAAGAGGAGAAGCCACTCTTGACCTAATCCTCAACGGGCTAGGGGGACCCGTAAAAGAGGTGGTAGTACTAGAGCCACTAGGAAACAGCGATCACAACATGATCCATTGCAAGCTAGAAATAGGAACACCAAAAGTAAAGAAAACCACATCGACAGCACTCAATTACAGAAAAGGGAACTACGAGGCCATGAGGAAAATGGTAGGAAAGAAACTCAGCAAGAGCTCAGGGAAGATGGAGACCGTAGAAGAAGCCTGGTCCCTGCTCAAGGACACGGTACACGAAGCACAGAACCTGTACGTCCCCAGGTTTAGGAAAGGGTGCAAGAAGAATCGAACAAAGAACCCGGTGTGGATAACAAATGCAGTAAGAAAGGCAATAAGTGACAAGAAAGCATCGTTCAGAAAATGGAAAAAGGACCAAACCAAGGACAAACAAGATGAACACAAAAGGTACCAAAAGGAATGTCACCAAGTGGTAAAGAAAGCAAAAAGAGAATATGAGGAGAGACTAGCAGAGAAAGCAGGAAATTTCAAACCATTCTTCAAGTATGTGAAAGGGAGACAACCGGCCAGGGAGGAAGTGGGACCATTGGATGATGGAGACAGGAAGGGGGTGGTAAAGGAAGAAACAGAGATAGCTGAAAGGTTAAACAAGTTCTTCTCGTCAGTCTTCACGAGAGAGGACACATCCAATATTCCAGAACCCGAAGAGATCTTACATGGAGACCAGGATGGGGAACTGGTCAAACTAGAAGTAAGCCGGGAGGAAGTCCTCCGTCAGATAGACAGACTAAAAAGCGACAAATCACCAGGTCCGGACGGCATCCACCCAAGGGTACTAAAAGAGCTAAGAAACGAAATAGCAGAAACTTTTCACAAAATATGTAACCTTTCCTTAGAAACAGGGGAGATCCCAGAGAACTGGAAAATAGCAAATGTCATGCCCATCTTCAAGAAAGGATCAAGGGGTGACCTGGGAAACTACAGACCGGTGAGTTGACCTCGGTTCCTGGAAAGATGATGGAAGCACTGATTAAGGACACCATCTGCGGCCACATAGAAAAAAATGGGCAGCTGAAGGCAAGCCAGCACGGCTTCTGCAAGGGAAGGTCATGCCTCACGAACTTGCTGTACTTCTTTGAGGGAATAAACAGACAGATGGATAAAGGGGAATCCATTGACATCATTTACCTTGACTTCCAAAAAGCCTTCGACAAGGCTGCTTAAGAAGCTGTGGAACCACGGGGTGCAAGGGGATATCCACCGATGGATCAAACATTGGTTGGCAGGCAGGAAACAAAGGGTTGGAGTAAAGGGCCATTACTCAGAATGGCAATGGGTCACGAGTGGAGTCCCACAAGGGTCGGTGCTGGGACCGCTCCTGTTCAATATATTTATTAACGACTTGGAGACAGGGACGAACTGTGAGGTCATTAAATTTGCGGACGACACCAAACTCTACAGCAGGGTTAGAACCAAGGAAGACTGTGAAAACCTGCAAAGGGACTTAATGAGATTGGAAGACTGGGCAAAAAAATGGCAAATAAGTTTTAACACTGAGAAATGCAAAGTCATGCATGTAGGGAAAAAGAACCCGATGTTCAACTATAAAATGGGGGGATCGTTGCTGGGGGTGAGCAAACTTGAAAGAGACCTGGGGGTGATGGTAGACACAACATTGAAAGCATCAGCACAGTGTGAGACAGCCTCAAAGAAAGCGAACAGAATATTGGGTATCATCAAAAAGGGTATCACGACCAGGACGAAGGAAGTAATTTTGCCGCTATATCGGGCGATGGTGCGCCCACATCTGGAGTACTGTGTCCAGTACTGGTCGCCGTACCTCAAAAAGAACATGGCGGTACTTGAGGGAGTCCAGAGAAGAGCGACAAAGTTGATAAAGGGTATGGAAAACGTCTCATATGCGGACAGATTGGAAATGCTGGGGCTATTCTCTCTGGAAAAGCGGAGACTTAGGGGAGATATGATAGAAACCTTCAAAATCATGAAGGGTATAGAGAAGGTAGACAGGGACAAATTCTTCAGGCTGTGGGGAGCCACAAGCACAAGGGGGCACTCAGAGAAATTGAAAAAGGACAGGTTTAGAACAAATGTTAGGAGGTTCTTTTTCACTCAGAGGGTGGTGGACACATGGAATGCGCTCCCGGAGGCTGTAATAGGCCAGAGCACACTACAGGGGTTCAAGGAAGGTCTAGATAAGTTCCTAAAAGATAAGGGGATTGAGGGGTACAGAAAGAAGTAGAGGTAGGTTATAGGATTAGACAGAAACCACTTCACAGGTCATGGACCTGATGGGCCGCCGCGGGAGCGGGCCACTGGGCGCGATGGACCTCTGGTCTGACCCAGTGGAGGCAACTTCTTATGTTACATGTTATGACTAGTCAGTCTGTCCAAACTCTAAATAGCTTGCATTTGTCTGACTATCTCTGATTCTTAGGTATTTTGAATATAATCCAAACCAGTTTGTCCTTTACCTAAAGACACATATGGTGTTACTGTGCTATGCTATTTGGAGCACAAAATCCAGTGTCATACATATTTTGTAACAGACACAATAATTTTGGTCCAGATCCCAAATGAAATGTACTTCTAGATATCACTGGCAAAGTAGATGATAAATGAACAAAACCCATAAAACAGACAGCCTCCAGTTCCCTGGATAACTCATAAATGGTGTAATTGTACATTAATGGTCTTAAGAGGATGTACTTGGAACTCCTTAGAGAGTTTCTTAAGCAATTTGAATGCATAAGAAACACTTTTATAGTTTGGTTTTGAATATGAAAGCAAATGTTGAAATGTTTAAGCAGACAAGCTGTGTTTTATCAGCTTGAAGCACAGGTTTTAATTTAAGGTTGAAAAGAGTCTCAGAGAGAGGAGGAAGTGACGTCACCGATGCGAACGGGAGCTTGATCTCAGAGCTCCGTTCGGGCCCGGTGCTAAATTGCTCAAATAAGCTGAGAAATAAGCGCTGAAATATTTTCTTTGGCGACGGAGGGGAGAGCGCAGGGAGCGGAGACCCCATGGCAACGCGCAAAAAAATCCCGACTGAAAAAACCGGCCAGCGAACGCTGGAACAAGCGCTGAGCCGGACAGCACGTGGCAGTGGGGGACTGGAGACCGGCGGTGGTGAGGCGGCGCAATCGAGTGGGGCTGCGGCAGAGGTGACAGCGCTGGCGAGCGCGTCTGCCCCGGGGTGCTCCCCCACGGACCCCCTCACTAAGTCGGATATGCAGGGCTGGATCACCGAAGTCAAAGCCGAAATCTCGGCTGTGGTAGTGCAGGTCCGGGAGGTGGTGCAGGAGCTGCGCACGGACCTCGTGGAGGTGGGCAACCGCGTAGAGGCGGTGGAAATGCGACTGGATTGCTGCGAGGATTCGGTGACCGGGATGCAACGCTCCCTGGAGAGTGCCGCGGCGGAACATCAGCTTTTGATGGACAAGGTGGAGGATCTGGAGAACCGTACCCGGCGTAATAACCTGCGGGTGCGGGGCCTACCAGAATTGCAGGAATATAAGGATGTTAGCGCTACCATCACTACTTTGCTTCGTTGGTTGCTGCAAAATGACACTTTGGATCCGGGCTTGGAGCGTGCTCACAGGGCACTGGGGCCCCGCACATCTGATCAGCCTAAAGATGTTGTGCTGTGTTTGCGGAGCTTTGTGCTTAAAGAACAGATCTTCCGCAGAGCTCGAGAAATGGGCACAGTGACCTGGGAGGGTCATCGGCTGGAATTCTACCAAGATCTGGCGGCAAGTACGCTGCAGAAGCGCCGGGCGTTCCGAGAAGTGACTAAGGCTCTGCAGCGAGGCAATCTGCGCTACCGCTGGACTTTTCCCTTTGGAGTGGTCATCACTATCAATGGAGTGCATACCAGAGTCACTACAGTTCGGGAGGCCCGAACCCTGCTGCAACAAGCAGGCATCGAGATTCCTGAGGAACCTGCTTCTTCTGTGGGAGCGGGGCCCAGTCGAGTGGGACTCCCATCAGCTTCATCTGCTTCACGATGGCAGCGTGTGGAGCGGGGACCACGAAGTGGGAGGGGGGGTCGAGGCGGTGGCCCCTCGCCTCAGAACAATGCTTCTGCTTAATGTGGTTCCTCTGATGGGAGGGCCAATAATTTGCTTGGCTGTCCCTTCCTCCTTGCACTGTCCAGAGGCCCCCCCCCGCCTGTGGGGGTTTGGTTTGCCCTGGGTGACTGTGTTACTATGTTTTAACTATGGGGAGGTGTGCTTGGAGGGTCATCCTCGACCTGGATGCTCTGTGGAGGGGTGGGGGAGTGGGGGGCTGAGGGAGTGTTGGGAGGGATTACGAGGGAGTAGTGGGGGGTTGGTGGTGGAGGGTAGCTGGACGGGTGTGTTTGTTTGGGATTGCTGATATTTGTTATTTGACAATTTTGTATAGTTGTGGGGTGGGGTGATAAGGGCTTCGGGGATTGTTACTTTCCTGGTATGTGGGTGGGAGATCTGCGGACTCTCACATGGGGGAGTGGGGGGTGGAGGGGAGGGGGGGTGGGGGGGAGAGGATTGCTAGGGTTTTATATAGGGGAGCTTCTTACTGTGGGGGTGGGGGGATGGGGGGAGAGAGGGGGGGGGGGGGGGACATGTCTGTTGGGGTTGGTCTTGCATTGTCTCTGTACTCCTTTGAACAATGGGGGTGTTTAAACTAGTATCTTACAATATTAGAGGTCTTAATTCCCCTAACAAGCGGAGGGCCTTTTATAGGGAATTGATCCGTTTGAGGGCTGATGTTTGTTTTGTTCAGGAAACCCATTTACTGCAAGCCCATGAATCCTTGGGGGGGGATCATAGGTTTCCGCAGGCCTTCTGGGCCTCCCGGGTGGGCACTTCTAAGAGGTGCGGGGTGGGCATTCTTATCCGTAAGGGAATCCGTTGTGAGGTGCACAGGGTTGTGAGGGATCCCCAGGGCAGGTATATTATGTTGGAAGCTACGATTGAGGGGGTCTTATACTCCCTGGTTAATGTCTATGCCCCTAATGAGGGTCAGGGGATCTTCTTTCGTGAGTTGGTCCCCCGGATCCTCAAGTTCAAGGGGGGGGGCCCTGGTCCTTGGTGGGGATTTCAACCTTACCGTGACTCCTCACTTGGATAATTCTGGGAGGGCGGATTATTATGGGAGACGAGATCGCAAATTATTGCGTGAGACACTGGCTGGTTTGAATGTGGTGGATTGTTGGAGGTGGCTCCACCCTTCGGTGAAAGACTATACCTACTTTTCGGGAGTACACTCCTCCTATTCCAGAATTGATTATATATTGGTGGAGAGGGGACTTCTCCGGAGGGTGGAGTCTTCAGGGATTGAGTCCTTCACGTGGTCGGATCATGCCCCGGTGTGGTTGCGATTCCAGGGGGAGGGAGGGGGTGGGGGACGGAAATTTTGGCGCTTCAATGATAGTCTCCTAGATGATCCAGAGGTGGGAATGCAGATTGAGGGGTGGATACAAGACTATTTGGAGGTGAATGTGGAGTGTGGAGCTTCCTTGGAGGCGGTTTGGGAGGGGTTGAAGGCTACCCTTAGGGGCAGGCTGATAGCCCTGGCGTCGGCTAGGCAGCGTAAGCGGCGGGAGGTAGCCGCTACTCTGCTGATTGAAATTGGTAGGTTGGAAAGTTTACATAAGCGTTCCCCCTGGAATGTGGTATTGCGGGAGCGCTTGCTTCAGGCTCGTAGGGATCTTCAGGCTTTAGACTTGGAAAGATTGCACCATAATTTGCAGCTCCTCCAGCAGCGATATTTTGAGTTCTCCAATAAAGCTAGTCGCCTGGTTGCACACCGTCTTAAGGTGCGACAGACACGAAATCAGATTCTCTCACTCCGGGCTGCTTCTGGGGAAGTGTTACAGACCGAGGAAGCTATCCGGGCACGTTTTGTGGAATATTACTCTCAACTCTATACCCCGGAAGATCCAGGGCCTTCACAGGAACAGGATGCTTATTTGATATCAGCTGAGCTACCCCAGATTGCACAGGGAGATGTGGCAAGGTTGGACCGCCCTCTCACATTGATTGAGGCTCGTAGTGCGCTGCGTTCTATGAAACTTGGTAAATCCCCTGGATTGGATGGTTTTACTGTTCGGTACTATAAACGATTTCAGGATCTGCTGCTGCCCCCTCTATTGCGTTTTCTTAATTCCTTGCAGGGGAATAGTGCCCTCCCCTTCTTTATGCGTCTGGCGGGTGTGACAGTGTTGGCTAAGGAGGGGAAGGATCCTCTCCAGTGTGCATCCTATAGGCCGATATCCCTATTGGGGGTGGATACTAAGATCTTCACGCGCATTCTGGCGGACCGATTGATGAGTTGGATACCTCGGCTGATCCATCCGGATCAGTCGGGATTTGTAGTTGGCAGACAGGTGGGTGATAACACGCGTAGGGTCTATAACTTGTACGACCGGGCCAGGGGTGGGGTAAGAGAGACAGTGTTTTTGTCTATCGACGCTGAGAAGGCGTTCGATAGAGTCTCTTGGCCTTTTTTGTTTCGGGTCTTGGAGTCTGTGGGTTTGGGCCCGAGAATGAGAGACTGGATCCGAGTCCTCTATAATGGGCCCCTGAGTTGTATTAAAGTAAATGGTAGTTATTCGGAGACTTTCTCCCTAGCAAGGGGTACACGTCAGGGGTGTCCCCTCTCCCCGATTCTCTTTGCTTTGACTGTGGAACCCCTGGCGCAGCGTGTGCGGATGAATCCGGATATTCAGGGGGTCATGGTGCCGGGAGGGGACTTTAAGTTGGCTCTGTTTGCGGACGATATCCTGTTTACGGTGGAAGACCCTGCCGAGTCTTTACCGGCTATATTGCAGGAGTTGGAAATTTATGGGAATGTGTCAGGATTTCGGGTCAATATCGGTAAATCGGAGCTTCTTAACATCAACCTACCTGCTGACCGGGTTTCCTATCTTAGAGATCGGTATCCGTTTCGGTGGGTCTCGCATTCATTGCGATACCTAGGGGTATATTTTGGACCGCCGGGAGTGGAGATGTATGACCTCAACTTCCCTCCGCTCTTTCGTCGCATCCGCCAGGATTTGCTTAAATGGAAGGACCTGTATTTCTCTTGGCTGGGCCGGGTGGCCATTGTGAAGATGATGATTCTGCCCCGCTTGTTGTTCTTATTTCAGGTGTTGCCTTTATGGGTGGAGAGGAAAACATTAGAGGGAGTGCAAAGGCATATTTCTAATTTTATTTGGGCGGGTAGACGACCGAGGGTGAGTAGAAAGGTCTTGTGCATGGGGAGAGGGGACGGAGGGCTGGGAGTCCCGGATGTGGTGAAATATTATCAGGCTGCTCAGCTACGCGCCCTTTTAGAATGGCAGGCGCAGACACCGAAACTGTGGGTGGAAATTGAGCAAAGGTTAAGTGGGGGGGTGCCTCTGTTACATCGGCCGTGGGTACCCGGTAGGGCACGCCTGATGGGGGAGATATCCTCGGTAGCGGTTTCCCTGAGGGTATGGAATCAAACCAGAGCTTGTTTACTGGGGCGTGGGCGTCATTCCTGGTTTACTCCGTTGAGATTCAATCCTGATTTCCCACCGGGGGGAGCGGGGGGAGTTTTCGCAGAGTGGGAGGCACGGGGCTTAGTCTGCATGGGTCAGCTGTGGGACCCGGTGTTGGGTGGGGTGAGATCCTTTACGGACCTCAGGGGCAGGTATGGGCTTGGATTAAGGGATCTGTTCCCCTACATGCAGGTCCTTCACTATGTTAGGACATCGGGTATTTTGGGAGACTTGAGGGGTGGTAAGACGCCCTTTGAACTATTATTGGGCCCAGTGCTTAGGAAGGGAGCTCTCTCTGCGATTTATCGGTGTCTCAATGGTCGGGGGGCCCCCCTTCCATACATGAAGGCCTGGGAGGGTGATTGTGGCTCTGTAATTTCCTGGGACACTTGGGGTGACATATGGGCGGAGATCTCCTCGGCGGGTATAGCGGCTTTGCTAATTGAGAACGGATATAAGGTTCTTTTCCGATGGTATTATACTCCTCAGACTGTGGCTCGGTGGCAGGAGGGTGCGAGTGTGCTTTGCTGGAGGGGCTGTGGGGAAGTAGGTACCTACTTTCACATGTGGTGGCAGTGCAGGAGGGTGTGTGGATTCTGGACTGATGTTTTTGCTCGGGTGTCCCGGATCCTGGATGTCCAGATTCCGGCTGATTGGCGACACGCCTTGTTGTTTTGGCATCAATTAGACCTGGCTCGGGGGGACTCTCTGTTCTGCAAACTTGCATTCACTGCTGCTAGATTGGCTGTTGCCTCTCGGTGGAATCAGGTACTTCCACCCACATGGGCCCTGGTGGAGCAACGCATGCTTAATTGGCAGAATCTGTATTACTTAACAGCTTTGAGGCATGGTAAATTACATGGCTATGCTCATGTGTGGCGCCAATTTCGGGCCTCGGTGGGGGTGTGTGGTAGGGGTGGTCGGGGACCTTGAGCTACACTGGGGGTTGGGCCTGGGTGGGCGAGGTTTGGGGGGGCCCTTCTTTATATTCCTTTTTAATGTTTGGGTTGTGTCTGGAATTGTTTAGTTTTGACCTTATTGATAGCTGTGGGTATGATGTTTTGTCCCGGGGGGGGGGGGGGGGTGGGGGGTATAGGTTGTGGTGGGGTGGGTATTATAGCTTGTTCTTTTCAGTTTGTACGCTTTGCACATGACTACATTGCTGATTGTGTTTTCGTGTGTGCTTCTGGAGTGGGATGTTCTGCTCATTGAATTTATGTTCTTGTATCTCATGTGCTTTTGCTATGTACTGTTTGGAGTGTTTTCTCAATAAAAGCTTTTCAATTGAAAAAAAAAAGAAAAGAGTCTCAGAGGAAGCTCAAGCAAGACATAGAAACATGACAGCAGATAAAGGCCAAATGGCCCATTCAGTCTACCCATCCACAGCATCCATTATCTTCTCTCTCTAAGAGATCCTAATTTTCCCATGTTTCCTTGAATTCAGACACTGTCTCTACAACTCTACTGGGAGACTATTCCATGTATCTATCACCTTTTCTGTAAAAAAATATTTCCAGCAAGCTCATTACGAACCAGCACGTGCTCCAACAGATCAACAACCCCACACGATAGTGGCAAAGATATCATGATATCTAATGCAGTATTTATGAGTCGCTCTATACCTGAAAAGGTTCCTGGTGACGTACAAGTCAAAGGAAATACAACTCTATGAACATAAAAGGGAATAACCAGGAGGAGAGTTAGAAAAAGCAGAAACTCTATAACATAAAATGCTTGAAGTATGAGGTTTTCATTGCATATATAACATTTTCTATCCATTGTCAACGGAGTGTATTGTCTCAAAGAGAGCTTTTAGTTTCTTCCTAAATTTAAGGTAGTCGCATTCATCTTTGACAGTTGTTGGAGGTCATTCCAGTTCTTTGTACCGATGTAGGTGAAGAGCGTTTTAAATATGCGTTTGTATTTGATTCCTTTTGGTGAAGGGAGGATCTGGAGGAGTTTCTTAATGCTTCTCCCTGAGATGGACCAAGAATTGACAAAAAGGTTCATGAGAGGTTCTGCGGAGCTTGCATATAATATATGGTACATCCTCAAGTGGATGTCATTTTCGCAAAAATAAATAGGCAGGGCCAACAAATTTGCATTGTTCCAGATGTTGCTAAAGAAACCATAGAAACATAGAAACAGACGGCAGATAAGGGCCCACGGCCCATCTAGTCTGCCCACCTTAATGTCCCTCCCCTACCTTTGCCCTGTGAATAGATCCCATGTGCCGATCCCATTTGGACTTAAAATCAGGCACGCTGCTGGCCTCAATCACCTGTAGTGGAAGACTATTCCAGCGATCAACCACTCTTTCAGTGAAAAAGAATTTCCTGGTGTCACCTCGTAGTTTCCCGCCCCTGATTTTCAACGGATGCCCTCTTGTTGTCGTGGGACCCTTGAAAAAGAAGATATCTTCCTCCGCCTCGATGCGGCCCGTAAGATACTTGAACATCTCGATCATGTCCCCCCTCTCTCTGCGCTCCTCGAGCGAGTATAGCTGTAATTTGTCAAGCCGTTTTTCGTATGGTAGATCCTTGAGTCCCGAGACCATCCGGGTGGCCATTCTTTGCACTGACTCCAGTCTCAGCACATCCTTGCGATAATGCGGCCTCCAGAATTGCACACAGTATTCCAGGTGGGGCCTCACCATGGATCTATACAATGGCATAATGACTTCCGCCTTACGACTGACGAAACCCCTTCGTATGCAGCCCATGATTTGTCTTGCCTTGGACGAAGCCTGCTCCACTTGATTGGCAGACTTCATGTCCTCACTGACGATTACCCCCAAGTCTCGTTCTGCTACCGTTTTTGCTAGGATCTCGCCATTAAGGGTATAAGACTTGCATGGATTCTGGCTGCCCAGGTGCATAACTTTGCATTTTTTGGCATTGAAGTTGAGTTGCCATGTCCTAGACCATCGCTCCAGTAGGAGTAGGTCGTGCATCATGTTGTCGGGCACTGAATCTTCGTCTGTTGTGCATTTGCCCACTACATTACTCAGTTTGGCGTCATCGGCGAATAATGTTATTTTACCTCGAAGCCCTTCTGCCAAGTCTCTTATAAAGATGTTGAATAGGATTGGGCCCAAGACTGAGCCCTGTGGTATTCAACTAATCACCTCCGTCATTTCGGAGGGAGTGCCGTTCACCACCACCCTTTGGAGCCTACCTCCAAGCCAGCTCCCAACCCATTTCGTCAATGTGTTACCTAATCCTATAGAACTCATCTTGCTCAGTAACCTGCGGTGTGGTACGCTATCGAATGCTTTGCTAAAGTCCAGGTACACAATGTCCAGGGACTCCCCAATATCCAGCTTCCCCGTTACCCAGTCAAAGAAGCTGATCAGGTTGGATTGGCAGGATCTCCCCTTAGTAAATCCATGTTGTCGGGGATCCCGTAGATTCTCCTCATACAGGATCTTATCTAATTGGTGTTTGATTAGAGTTTCCATTAGTTTGCTCACTATCGATGTTAGACTCACTGGTCTGTAGTTTGCTGTCTCCATCTTTGAGCCTTTCTTGTGGAGTGGAATGACGTTAGCCGTCCTCCAGTCCAACGGCATTTAGGCCTTGTCTTCAAGTGCTGTAAGAACATTATGGCCTTCTTGCACCAGCTAGAATAATTACATAGCAAAATCAAACCAAGACATTCACAGAACAAGAATTGGAAAAATTTATTCAGAACCAGGAAGTTCTGAGTCAGATGGATACATAAATATAACTGCTGTCTGGCAGTTCAGACATCTATATGTACTTTCTCTATGTTATGCTAGCATGGATGTATTTTCACGATAGCCTTACTGTCTCTTTTCTTGAAAACTGTTAAGGCAGTTATTTTTCTCTTAACACATTTGAATTTCTCTTATTATTTTGGCAGTGGGAGGTATACCTATTAGCTACCTTCATCTGGGTCTCTTTTTCCAGTTTAAGCAACAGGGATGGGAGATTGGGGTATATGCTTGTGAGGAGAGAGTGGGGAATATGTGTGCGTATTTCTTTTTTATGATGAGTTAGATTAATGAAGTAGCCCATTACCTGCTTAAGTTGAGACATGTTCCTATATTCAAGTTTGTTATGCCATATTTACCATCAATATTATTTTTTTCTAAATAATGGATGATTACAAATTATCTTTGAACATGTAAGTCATCCCATTAAACAAACAAACAAAAAATCCTAATATATTGCCAATATTTACACGCTAATGTGGAGGGACATAATAAAAAAATACGTCCAAGTCCATTTTGGGCCTAAGTTGCTAGTTGTTCAAAGTCGGACATGTCCAAAGTCCATTCTTGAAAAATACGTCCAAAATATTTTTTTTTCAAGAATCGTCTACTTGTATGTCCAGCCATTTGATCGTCCAGACCACTAAGTTGTCCATCTTTATACCCCATTCTCTTCCAAAAATTCATCCAAGTCAAAAAAGCCTAGAACAAGACCTTTTGGACTTGGGAGGGACCAGCAAAGTGATGGACTGGCCACCTAGACATAGCAAAACAACAAACAAAAGCCAGGGGGATGTCTTTTCAACCAAAACAGTCTTTATTAAAAAACAGTAGGTCCCAACAAGGATCCCAGTTTCGGCATATAGAAGACGCCTTCTTCAGAGGAACTGTACTGAAGTGATGCTGTATAATAAAGGTTCTTGAACAGTGAAACTGTGCTGTACAAAATACTGTGAAAGCTTTCACAGCACTACATGGTTTCACTGTTCACAAAGCTTTTCCTAAGGTCTGCCTGCAATTTTTCACAATCCGCATGCATTTTAACAGTTTAGTGTGATCTTCAAATTTAATCACCTCACTAGTTGTTCCAATTTCCAGATCATTTATAAATAAGTGAAATAGCACTGGTCTCAGTAGAGATCCATGCGGCATTTCGCTGTTTACTCTCCTCCATTGAGAAAAATTATCATTTAACCCTATTTTTCTATCTGATAACCAATTCCTAATCCACAACTGAACTTTTGCCACCTATCCCATGACTTTAATTTTCTCAGGAGCTTTATCAAAAGCTTTCTGAAAATCTAGATACACTACATCAACTGGCTCACCTTTATCCACATGTATATTCACACCTTCAAAGAAGTCAAGCAAATTGATGGCCTTGCATTTTTGATGACTTGGTGTTAAATTTGCTTGTGCAGCTGGATATTTGACTGAAAAAGAGAGAGATTTTCTTATTATGAAAACACCTGTTATACCTACTTTCTACACACTCCCAAAGGTTCATAAATCCATGCTTAATCCACCAAGAAGGCCGATTGTTTCAGGAAATGGCTCGGTTTTGGAGCCCCTTTTTATTTTTGTAGATTTCTTCTTAAAACCCTATATTCCGCAGATTCAGTCCTACGTGAGAGATTCATCACATTTCATTAACCTGTTAAATGATTATAAAGGGCATTTTTCAGACATTCATCTGGTCACATTAGATATAGTATCATTATATACAAATATTCCACAATTAGAAGCTCTTATTATAGAAAATACAATTAGAAATAGAACTATATATCGTAGGATTCCCAATCATCTGGTGCTCACTATGGTTACCATAGCACTAACAAAGAATTATTTCATGTTTCAGGATAAAATATACCAACAGATTAAGGGCACCGCAATGGAGGCCACCATGGTTCTGGTGCAGTTTTTTGTAGCTCCGCCTTTCTGTCAATCATGTTTTTGAGCGGTTTACCTTTGCTCATTCCCCCGTTTTTATAGGATACCCTTTTTGTTTTCTGATTTTTGTAGTCAGCATTCAGTTTATTATTTTTTTTTATTTTTAGTTTTTTCCCTGCTTCTTTTGTTTTTTGACCGCATTCTTTTGTAGCTCCATCCATCCATCATGTTATTCTTCAGGGGGAGTGGCTCTATGCTGTTATTTAAATTGCTTATTTTCCGGCTGTTCTTCTTGAACTGCTTGATAGCTTTTCAGCGTTTCACTTTTTTCTGCGTGGGTTTGACCTCGGTAAATCTTTTTGTTTTAAGTTTAAAAGTTTTACTCACATTATCCTATTTGTTCACATCGTTATATCCTGCACGGAGTTTTTTTTTTACAAGGATTTAAAGTTTTTTTCGCTCGGCTCTTTATGCACGGTCTATTAACATTATAGCCTTCCAACGGAGGTACCTAACCATAAAGTATGGGTTTATAGGCCCGTCTTTGATTTTGGAATATTAAATCCTTGTGTAGGAATGTTTATCTTAGGAGCCTTACCCAGTTTTCACTTTTTTTTAACTTCTTACACCCTTCTAGTTTATTCACTTTGGTGGCCCCTCCCTTATTTTCGTTTGAAGTATTTTTATAAGTCTCGGTCCTTTTTTTATATGATGGTGGTGTTTTTTACATAATGCTGGTAGTAGTAACTGGCTGTTTTAACAGTATTATCGCTCGTGGATGCATTACTTTCTTTAGGTTTTTGAGTTATTTCATGGCTTTTTTGTTTTCAGAAAGTTTTTGTGTACTAGCTTATTATTATTTTTTGTTTTTTCCAATTTACTCAGTTGATTTGTCTTTGCTGTCATTTATTTTCTTTTTTTAATGTCTTTTTCATTTTGGTTTTTATTCCTTAGTTTGCTGCAGCTTGCAGCACTATTTATTTAGTATCCATTATGTGTGTTTAGTTTTGATATTGTTTGCTGTAGTCGTCTTTTGTTGTTTGTTTGTAAACTGGATTGGTTGGTGCTATTTGATGTTTACATTGTGTTTTTATCATATAGCCTTGTGTTAACAAAGGACTTGCTCACCTGTTTATTACAACATTATAGGTCAGTTTTTTTCTCTCCTTTTTTTATTCTCACTTACCTTGGTGGGTTTTTAATATCTTATAATTCACTTTCACAGTCTCACTTTTCTCATCCCCCTGGTATCTGATTGTTCTATTGATATTATTTTAGTCATTTATTTGTATTATGCTGCATTTTATAATTTGCTTTTATTATGTTTTTGTACTAGTGACTCCTGATGCAGGCGTTTTGATTCACCGAAACATAATACTGTGTTGTGTCCACAGTTGATGCTTGTCCTTTTGTTTTTATATTTTTTTACTTTTGTAGCGTGTTCATTGTCCGTTCCCACTGGTTTTTGTGTGGGATTGGTGCTCTCAGCCCCATGCTCCAAAGGGGCTGAAAGACAAGCGGCCATAGCCTCCACCTGACACCTTTTACTCTCAATGCCAAACAGGATGGGAATAAATGATCTTTCTTCCTCAGCAGGGGGTTTAAAGGATTACCAATCTCAATGGTCTCTATCAGTGCTCCAAGTCAAGGGTGATCGGGACACTCTCAATGTCGATGCAGCACAGTGATTCTGACACCAAAATCTATGGACTGGACTTGATGCCAAAAAATTTGTTCACACTATTTCTCTAAACCATTGATGCCTCTCTTTGACATCTGAGAACACAGAAGACATTGAGAGGGATCATGATCGGTTACCAGGCAATGCAGGCACCAATTATGCCTATTTATTATGGACATGTTCCTGCTGCACCAGGAACACTTTTTATAGCTTTTGGGAACTTTTTCAGGACATGTCCAAAAACAGTCACAGTGGAATCAAACAACTCTGTGATGAAAATTATCTGACCAGGAGCCTTACTCTTACTGAGGGCAAAATATGGCTAACAGAAAAAAAGATTTAATTGCTAGTTTTATACATATATTTTCCAGTCTTCACAAATGAGATTTTTGTTTTTAAAGATGCTAAATTTTCTATTATCCAAGGGAAGGGGGCGGGGGGGGGGGGGGAATACGAGAGTATGCTTTTATTGGTCCTCTGGCTTACGTCCTTTTAAAACAGAATAGATTAGCAGAATATATGCAACATAAAGTAGACAAATCATGGGATACTGTAGAACAGTCTGTATTTTACTATAATTTATATTCAAAATATGATTAAATCCTAAATTAAGCCCTTACTAGAGAAAAAAATAATCTCACTGAATAAATCATACAAAAAGGATATAGTTTTTTTTATTCAACACCTTCATTCAGTAATTGGAGGCACTTTCTCAAGCAGCAATAATTTCAACTTTTTTTTTTAAACAAATGTTGGTCAATTTCTCACATTCCCTTATGGAATTTTGGCCCACATAGATATATTTAGGCCTGACATTTGAGGGTTTCCTTGTAAGAACAACTTGTTTCAGATCTTGCCATAAAACTTCAGTTGTATTTAGATTATGACTCTGAACTGGCCAATTCAAAACAAAATAATTTCTTCTTCAGCCATTGTATGGGTTGTCTTGCTGCATGACACTTTCAACTCAGCTTCAGATGAATAACCCAATTATTCTTCTTTTTAGGTTTTGATATAAATTAGAATTCATACTGCAACCAATGAGGTAGCAAGTGATCCAGGTTCTGAAAAGCAAAACATTCCACTTTGCTTGACAATTAGGAGGTGATTTTTACTTTGAACTGTAATGACTGAAAAGTTCAATTTTTAACTTCTGTCCCAAAAACTTTGGGCTCCTTTTATCAAGGCGCGCTACGGGGATTAGCACGTTGGACATTTCATCACGCGCTAACCCCCGGGGCAGCCTAAAATCCTAATGCCTCGTCAATGGAGGCGTTAGGTACTAGCGCGGCAGGCGGTTTAACGCGCAGTATTCTGCACGTTAAACCGCTACCGCGCTTTTGTAAAAGGACCCCTTTATTTCACAAGTTTTGTGGCTCATTCAAATTCTTGCTACTTTCTCTTGTTTGCTATTGTAGTTTCTTCCTAGATGTGTATTTTTATTACTATGGGCTCCTTTTACAAAGGCGCACACTAGCCGCTACCGCCTCCTTTTAAGCAGGTGGTAATTTTTCGGCTTGCATGCGCTAATCTTGTTTGTGCGCTAAAAACACTAGCGCACCTTAGTAAAAGGAGTCCTATGTAAACAGCTTTGATAATTTTCTTTTTAGAAAGCAGTAATTTCTAACTCTTGAAAAAGAACAGATTTTTCCCAATTGACACATGAACGCTCAAATTAGCTGCAGTAAGAGAGGCCTAAAGATCTCAAATGCTAATCTGGGGTTGTTTGTGACTTCAGGCATGATTTTCTGGTTTGCTCTTAGTACGATCATGAAAGTATAAGTGCTTCTGAGTACAGTCATTACAGTCTTCAGAATATGCAATGTTTAGAAATGCTCTTGTAATTCCATCTGCTGTATACAATAACCATCAATCCTAGAGGACTAGGCTAAAATCAGAGTTTTATGGAAAATACGTTTGGTTGATTGGTACATGAAGTAGTAGCAGAGTCCTGGCAATGATTTAAAAGAAAATTTTTTTATCTAATTTTTATTTAGAATAGATCTGTTTTAATCCCCCCCCCACCTTTTATAAAACTGTGCAAGAGGTTTTTAGCACTGGCTGGCACAATGAATGCTCTGCTCTGACGGTCAAAAAGTTCCTATGAGCTTCGAAACAGCACACAGCATTCAGAGCGCCAGCCAGAGCTAAAAACCTCATGTGGTTTTGTAAAATGGGATGGTTAGTTTTTAATTATGTATTTTAAAATTTATATACCATCTATATTGACACTGTTTCCAAGAAAAAAACATACACAAAAATTTAAAAAGACAATAAAAACTATATCTGAGGTGAATTTTGCTTCAGCATGAAGCTGTGCTGCATATTCATCGATGTTTAAATTTTTGGGTAAATGAATTCCATTAATCAACTCATAATGTCATAGGCAATTTTTCTATCTAGAAGATATTATCACAGATGCTTGGTTTTGTATTTCTCAAACATGTGTTTTCTACCTGCAGAAATAACATGCTTCTTCACAGCAAAAATGTTATAAAATATACAGAGCTGAGAAAAAGATCTTAGCTCCATTGTTTCTTTGCAAATTGATGTGTAAAGAATCAACCCCTTACCTCTTAAGTGCTAAGTTTACATAACTACAAAAGGAGAAAAGTGGCAAGGAGGGAGGGACAAGCAGTAAAAATGAAAGTAAAACCTTTTGAGCAGAATACTCCAAAAGTCTTGGGATTTTTGTGTGTATAACCCGAGGTTTATCATATTATTCTCTACTTGGAGAAGAAAACCTATACAGTAATGGCAGCAGGCCATAAAAGAGACCCAATGTATGAATAATTTAATGAAGTTCCTTTATCTTTGGATAAAACAGGCAAGTGTTCAAAATACAAACACTGCAACAAAGAAATGCAAGGTCTGGTGGCCCGAATGAAACATTATGAGAAGTATTTTGATAAAGATGACAAAAGGAACATGTATCTTATATCTTAAAAACTGCCTAGAGAAACTGTCATATTTGAGCAAAAATATATTTGTTATTATTACTGCATGTTATTGTCATTTTGATACAGTTGTTATGAAGTATAAAGTTGAAATAAGCAAATATTCCTTTTTTGGGCAGTATTGAGTGACAGTGAGTATAATGAGCAATACTAAATAAGCAGAAATAATACCAATAATAAAATAACAGCATTGAATTTTTTGTTTTGGGGAGTCTATCATCAACCTAAAGGATTCTGGAAAATATCCACCTTCGAGATCACTATCTTCCTGTTTTACAGTTTCAGAATTATCTTTCCAGTATAGTGTTTCAGTCACATCATATACATCACATATCCACAATATATCACCTAAAAGAAAGAAAAAAAAATCTGACCATCCAAGAACCATCCAAGATAAGCTTGTGATAAAACCCAGCAGATTAGAAAAAGAGGTAATTTATGAAAAAGTGTGATAAACTCTTCTTTGCGTCTGATTGAAACCCCTCACTTCATTAATATGGCTCTGTCACTGAGACCAGAATACAGTCCACCCAGTAGATCAGATGTTGCAGGGAAACTGCTGGATAAAGTGTATGACAGAGAAATGGAGCAATGAGCAACAGGTCATAGTAACGTAGATGACGCAGATAAAGACCTAAATGCATCTAGCATACAGCATCTAGTCTGCCCAACTTGATTCAATCTAAAAATCTGTTGTTTTTTTTCTTCTTCTTCTTAGCTATTTCTGGGCAAGAATCCAAAGTTCTGCCTGGTACTGTTCTTAGGTTCCATCTACTGAAGTCTCCGTCAAAGCTCACTCCAGTCCATCTACACCCTCCCTGCCATTGAAGCCCTCCCCAGACCATCCTCCACCAAACAGCCATATACAGACACAGACCGTGCAAGTGTGTTCTTCAATATTTACTATTATTTTCTGATTCTAGATCCTGTGTTCATCCCACACTTTTTTGAACTTCATCACTACCACCTCTCTCGGGAGTGCATTCTAGGCATCCACCACCCTCTCCATAAAGAAGAATTTCCTAACATTGCTCTTGAGTCTACCACTCCTCAACCTCAAATTATGTCCTCTGGTTTTGCCATTTTCCTTTCTCTGGAAAAGATTTTGTTCTACGTTAATACCTTTGAAGTATTTGAATGTCTGAATCATATCTCCCCTGTCCTTCCTTTCCTCTAAGGCAGGGGTAGACAAACTTTTTGACCCGTGGGCCACAATGGGTTCTTAAATTTGACAGAGGAGCCCGCTGCTGAATCCTTGCAAATTTTCTTTTTGCGCATTGTGCCTCCCTATGTCCTTGGTGCCCCATTGCCTCCTTCCTATGTCCTTAGTGCCCCAGTGCCTCCTTCATATGTCCATGGTGCTCCAGTGCCTCCTTCCTATCCTTAGTGCCTCCTTCCTATGTCCTTAGTGCCCCCTTCTTTCCTCCCCCAAGCCAACCTGCACCAGCTGCATTTAATTATTCCCGCCGTCCCCCGAAGCTGTGCTGAAACCTGCCTGCCCCCAAGCAGACCCGCCGCCGATTCCTCCTTCCCCTCCCGGTCTGGCACCTGCCTGTCTGTCCGTCCGCTGGCTTCCCGCCCGTCCGCCGCCGCTCGCCCACTATATTTACTTACAGCCCCACTGGTGCCGCAATGAAGGGAAGCCTTCTCCCAATGTCAATTCTGACATAGGAGGTCCAGGCCAGCCAATCCCGGACCTTCTCTCCGTCACAACTGATGTCGGGAGAAGGCTTGTGGCCCTTCCCTTTGTTGCAGCACCAATGGGGCTGTAAGTAAATATAGCAGTCGAGTAGTGGCAGTGAGTGGATGGATGGGCGGCCCTTGTACTGAGTGTTTAGAAACCCTGCATTACACTGCAGACAAGGGCAAACTACAATGCCTTGGGCTGGCTTAAAAAGCTAAATGTGCTGGAATTGGCCCGCGGGCCTTAGTTTGCCCATGTCTGCTCTAAGGTATACATATTCAGGGCTTCCAGTCTTTCCTCATACGTCTTTTGGCACAAACCAATCATTTTCACCGCCTTCCTCAGGACTGCTTCAAGCCTTGCATCCTTCACCAGATACGGTCTTCAAAACTGAACCCAATACTCCAAGTGGGGTCTCACTACGACCTGTACAGGGGCATCAACACCTTTGTTCTTCTACTGGTTACGCCTCTCTTTATACAGCCCAGCATCCTTCTGGCAGCAGCTGCCTTGTCGCACTGTTTTTTTGCCTTTAGATCTTCAGTCACTATCACCCCAAGGTCCCTCTCCCCATCCGTGCATACCAGCCTCTCACCTCCCAGCATATAAGACTTTTTCTGATTATTAATCCCAAAATGCATTACTCTGCATTTTTTTGCATTGAATTTTAGTTGCCAGATATTAGACCATTCCTCAACTTTTGTAGATCCTTTTTCATATTTTCCACTCCCTCCTCAGTATCTACTCTGTTACAAATCTTGGTATCATCAGCAAAAAATAAAACCTATCCTTCTAAGCCTTCAGAATAAAACTGTTAACCTAATTCTTGATTGATGGAGTAATGTCCACAATGCTTGTATAATAACGGAAGAAGGGAATGTCTCTCTTGCAGAACAATCGATACCTCAGGAAATGCACATGCAGCAGAATACTTACAGGAAGTAGCAACAAAAGCTTAAATAAAATGAGAACAAAAAATTCAAATGCCTAGTATGCAGTTTATTCACAGATGCAAAGGTATCCATGAAAAATTTAAAAGAGCATAAAGAGAATATCAAGCTAATAACATATGGTTGCAGTGCTTTTACTGCACTTCCTAGCCAAAGTCTTCAGTGTCCTAGAAATAAAGACTATAAGGGACCACTGAAAAATTCTCAGCCCAATCAAAAATGATGTGGTGCCATGAAACCTACAAGTTGTTCCACACTTTTCTTTAAACAACTTCTTTTCAATGCTATGAAATGAAACAAAAAGTATCAAGAAAAGTGTGGAAGAACTTGTAGTTTCAAGGCTCCACCTCATTGTCTGCTTGGTTGGGCTGAGAACTTTTTAGCAATTCCCTCGTAATGTTGCTGAAATTGCTAAATACTTCTGTAACAATCATTTTGAAAGCAGGAACTCTGAAAAAAAATGGGTAGAACCAAGCTAACGCTCCTACAAGATTAAGGATGGATCTCTGTAGTGGACTGTTTTGAACAGTATATCAAGAACTGGCCTAGTCTAATGATGGCACTGTTATGACCAAAATCCTCAATATGGGGCTTAAAGGAAATGTTGAAGATATGCTGAGAATTCTGAAACCCATTTCTGACACTTTAAACAAAAATAGCTTTTTTATTGCTGATACTGTTGAAATTTGGAAGGAACTGAGTGTGCACACAGAATTGCACAATGACAGAATTAAATTGCAACCATTAAAAAAATTGAATAGGACAAGCACTATTTCCAGCTCATTTTCTTGCAAATATTGTCAATATCTTTTACTAGGGTCAAACCTTAAGGGCTGAAGGAGTTAGCTATGACGAATATCCAGGAATCATCCATCTGTAATGCCAACTATAATAAACTTCAGTGCTAAGGGGAACCATTCAAGAAATATGTTTGCTGATAATGTTTTAAAGAAAGTCGGTGAACTGGTGGAGGTCACTTATTAAGCACTTGGATTTCGAGACTGTTGAATGATCTCACTTTTAACTTCAGTAGCTTCTTCTGCTGGCATAGAAAGAATATTCTTTCCTTTGGACTCATTCATTCCAAATTGGGAAATTGCTTGGGACACGATAAAGCAGAAAAGCTTGTCTTTCTTTTTCAGATTATGAACATACAAGATTAAAATGAAGATGAGTGAGCTACAGCAGCCAGTATTTTAAGTTTTTCATATGCTGACCTTGCTGATAGTCTGTTTTTTAAAAAGATGTTTTGTTAACATGGATGTTTAAGCAAATACAATACATACATATCCTATATGTTATTGTTTTGGTTAAATAAAGCTATTTAAATTATTAAGGTAATGATTATTTTTATTCTTTCAATAAAGTACAGCAAAAAAGTTGTCCAAATACAAATGATTAACCTATTAAACTAGAGATGGTTCACCTCACAATAATTTCATAATTATTTATCTATGTTTTTTATAATACAAGGTCTGACAAGTTTGCAAACTTGCCTCCATGTGTTTACATTGGCAGCATTGTACAAACAATTCAGTAAGGTTTTATAAGTTTGATATATAAGTATGAGTGCAACGGTTTGCGAGTGTTTTGCAAGACGAGCAAAACATTCGCAAAATCGGCGCCTCGGAAACTGAGCATGGCTCGATTTATGACCCCCCCCGGCGATCTGGCACCCTCCCCCCCCGTGATCCGGCACCCCCCCGCAGCGATTGGGTACCCCTCCCCGCCACTGCCTACTGTCATCTGGACACCGGCATGTCCTGTGCGTTGGTGCCGGTGCACGAAGATCGGCCTCCTCTTCTTGCTGGGCTTTGAGCATCTGCTTCGGTGTATAGCTTCCCAAGGGAAGTACTTTGAAAGTGACCATAGTTATATTCAGCAATAAGGTTATGTAGTACTTTTTCTAGGATGAGTTCGTGAACTTAATTATCAGACCTCGTAGCATAACCAAATCAATAATTTTTTCATATAACTGTGAAACTAATCTGAAAAGCTACTTTTCAAAAGAATGAAACCTTCATCTGGTTTTAAATATTAAAATTATACCAGCAAAAATGAGTCTTTCTGTAGAAAACCGTGATTTAAATCAAATCTACCCTACTATTTCCCCATCAACATCTAGCACATGCTAACAACTAAATTTCTATAACTCGATTCTAAAAATTCCTCACATCATAATTTAGAAGATCTCATTGAATATACTCATCATCATAATTTAGGAAAACCCACTATATATACTCATCGGCAAGGAAAAGGGTGCCCCTGCAACTGAGCTCTGCTGGCAATAATTTTACATACTTGGTACTTGTTTCCTGACACTTCGACTACCCTGTACTGAAGACAGAGAAAGGTGGAAGGAGACATTTGATCTTTTACATTTTCACTGGGACTTACAGCTGTTTATATCTCATTGGCTTGCTGGTAAGCTACAGAGGATCTGAAACCATTCTCTTTATACACTGGCTCTAGATCTCTTGGAAACAACCTTCTCTCCTCTAATTTTCTAAGCAATGTGATTTGGTCAGACTACAGTATCACTACACTAAATTAAGCTCTGAAGAGTAGGGACTGTGGGCTAGATTCACTAACCTGCCCGAATCGGAACAATCTGTTTCCAATTCAGGCAGGTCCAACAAATTCACTAACCTAAAATATGCAGATGGGGGCGATCGGAGTAACGCCCCCATCTGCCTGCATGGATCGCAAATGCGCATACCTGTCCTAGTCACGACTTTTTTTTTAAACTTTAAACTTTTGCGGCGGCAGCAGCCTCTTCCCTCCTTCCCTTCAGTGCGAGCCCGCGGGTTTAAAGCTGGTGCTGCACTGTGGAGTGCAGCCCCGTTTTAAAAACCATGGGCTTGCACTGCAGGGAAGGGGGGCAGAGAGCAGGAGAGATCGGGGCAGGCAGCCTGGGGGTTCGGGGCTGGCAGGCAGGCTCATTTGGGGCTGAAGGAGATGGGCCTGACAGGTTAGAAAGCAGGGCGGCAGAAGGCAGGGCAGTCGCAAAGGGCTTCAGCGACTGGTCCTGAGCTGTCGCTTTTTGTGAGCCCAGTCAGATAAAAAAAAAGTTTAGTGAATCGCGTCCCTGCCTACTTTGCATGCAGTTCCCCTCATTTGCATGCGTGCACCGGAAGCGGATCGCTACACAGGTTAGTGAATACTGCAGGAGGGAAATCTGGTCACTAAGGGCTCGCAAACCAATCAGTACATGATCGGTTTGCTTAGTGAATCTAGTCCTGCATCACTTATTTACAGCATGTCATAAATCTAATAAGTAGTAGTAGATGATTGCTAGTCTGCCTTGCCCATCTGTTCAGCCTGCATTCTTTGGGTTCCTTTTCTCTCTGATTTGAGTTTGCAGACTATCTAGACCCAAAAAGCCTGCGAGATTTTTTTTTTTCTCTGATATCAACAAATAGTGCAGCTACTGGCTGATTTTCTCTCAGAGACTTTTCTGTAGTTTTTGGATGCTTTCTCTATTGTTTTGCTTTAATAAAGTAGTTTTTTGAAGCCATTACCTTTCCTCTGAATGCAGGAGAGAAAATGTTGAATTTGTGACACCATCAGCTATAGGATTTGGGAGAAGACAGATAGGAATAGCTTGTTTAACTGCTTGCCAAAAAGCATCAAGATGATTGATAAAAAGCTTCTAGATGATTGATAAAAAGCTTCTTTCCTTGCTCCCTATATAAAATGTTCAAATGACAATTTGGCCTCAGCCCAGCTCCATGGCTAGTTTAAAGAGTACATGAGCCAAAGATGGATTTAATTATCATGTTTTCCGATTTGTTTGAAAATGAATGCATGGCCCTAATGGATCAATGCACTACACAAGAGAAAGGAAAACTCATCCCCACCTTGAGAAAATGCACTAGGTTCCTTCCTGAGGTCTCACTGAGGATATGAAATAGATGCGATCCCCACTTCCAGACCTCTTCCACATAATTTATGGAGAGCTGCTACTGAACCTTGAAGGAGACCTGTGTGATTGCACTACAGCAAAATAAAAAAGTAGCAGATAAAGATCATAGTAAGAGCTGGGGCAAAACAGTTTAAGTAAAGATACAGGTAATAATTAGGAATGTATTAAAAATATTTTATTTTTATTTGCTTATAATGTCATTTGAAAGCTGTTTGATATTAATACAACTTTAATTTAATTCTTTGTAAGGGGGGAGACACAACACTTACGTCAACAGTAAAGTTAGAATAGGGTCATTAAATCCAGTGGCGTACCTAGTATATATTAATAATCCCTTCTAGAAACTTGTGCAACATATTATTACCACCAAAATATAGGCTAATGCTAAAGCCAGAAAGCCATAAATACCTACCTATACCTAGTATATATAACAGCCAGTGCTGATCATTTTTTTAACAACCCCCTCCTCTATATTAAAAAAGTTATTTTTAGTAATAATCCATGAGTCACACAAAAAGGGTGCACCTAGGAAAAGGCAGCATCTTAACACTGCAATAATAATAATAATAACAGTTTATATACCGCAATACCGTTAAGTTCAATGCGGTTTACAATAGATTAAGCGAGGTACAAATTGATTGAATTTAAGAGGGGGGAAGAGGAGAGTTAATAGGACCGGAAATGCGTTGTTGAGGAGAAAAAGATTAATAGGACAGAGGAATCACTATGGAGGAGAAAGAAGATGAGTGGGTCATGCATTGTAAAACTAAACAAGCCAGATCCTGCATTGTCAATTGATCCTGTACAGTTGATGCTAACAGAAAACCATGTCCTTTTCATACACACAGATACACCCTCACCCAATATGGAATAATCACAAACTAAAAATAGAAATATATAGACAAAAGTTAAACTGAACCGCCAAGAAACCAGATTCTGTGGTGTTGCATTATATGCAGAAACAGTGACACATGTCCCCTAAATACTTTGCAAAATATAAAGACAGTATATGAAAAAAACTGATACATAACAATCACTACTTTACAAATTAACAAATAGAAATAAAACAAATAACGAGAAAAAAGAAAATACCATTTTATTGGACTAATCCATTTTTCAATTAGCTTTCAGAGGCCAAATCTTTCTTCAAGACCGTACAGTATACTGCTGTTATGGTATCCTGTCCTGACCTGAGGAAAGGGGTTTAGTCCAAAAAAATGATCTTATTTCCATTTTCTATTTATAGACTTTTATCAATACAGTTACGTTACTTGATTCTACATAAAGCAGCAAAAAAAAATTTTCTTTCTACCTTTTGTCATTTCTGCTTTAATCTTCTTCTCTTCACTCTTCTTTCTATTCAGCGTTAGTCCTTTCTCCCTTCCATGCAACATTTGCCCTCTCTCTTTGCCCCTTCCACTCAGCCTCTGCCCTCTCTCTCTAACCTTTCCATCCACTGTCCACTCTCTCTCTGCCCTTTCCATCCATATGGCGTCTTCCCTCTTTTTATGTCCCTTCAATAAACTGTATATCCTGTGCTGTTTCTCTCCTTTGTACATGATTCATTTCAGCTTCAACTCCTCTCCATTTTTTTGGCTACACCCTCTCCCCTATGCTCTGGCATCTCTCTCTCTCCTTATTTCCTTTCTTCCTTCCTTCCCACTCCACCCCATAGTCTGGCATCTCAATCTCCTTCCCTTCCCTGCTCCCATGCCCTAGCATCTCTCTCCTCTCCTATGTCTCCCTCTCCCGCCTTGCTCTGGCACCTCTCTTTCCTTTCCCTCTGGTCTGGCATTTGTCTCCTTAGTTTTCCTTCCCTCCCACCCATGCCCTGGAATCTCTCTCCTCTCCTTCCATCTCCCCCACCTCCTCCATTATCTGGTATCTCCACTCCTTCCTTTTCTCTGGTCTAGCATCTGTCTCTTCCCCCCCCATATGCCCTGACATCTCTCCCTCCCCCTCCATGGTCTGTATCTCCTTTCCTTTCCCTCCCTTCCATGGTCTTGGCATCTCTCTTTCCTTTCCTATCCCTTCTCTAGTCTTCCTTACCCCCCAAATTGGGTGAAGCAGCGGCATTTCTCTCCCACCCAGCCCCTGTTGGCCCCCCTCCGGCAGATTCATTATAGGCTAAGGCAGGAGATAGGTCAGTGACAGAGGGAAGCTTACAACTTGGTGCTCTGGCTTGCTTTGGGCTTTTCTCGCTGCCGGGTCCTGTCTTCACGGAAACAGAAAGTAGGCAGGACCTGGCAGTGAGGAAGGCCCAAAGCAAGCAAGAGCACCAAGTTGTAAGTTTCCCTCCCTGCCCTATCTCCTGCCTTAGCCTGTAGTGAATCAATTTATTGGGCTTGCTTTATTCCTCTTAGGTACCTTCTCCCTCCTTTACCATGTGCCAGCCACAGTTACTGAAGCACGGAGCTGCAAGCTTCCGTCTCTCCTCTTTCTGATTGGTTTTGCTTTGTGCAGGAGAACCAATGTCCAGCCTGTCTTGCGGGATAAGCAGTAGAACAAAAGCAAACACGACGTCGGGGTTCTTCCTGTTTCGCGCACTCAGTCTTAATGAGCCTGCAGCCTCTGCCTCCAACTGCGACCGTAAAAACCGACCAGCAGTAGGAAAATTTTTTAAAAAAGTAAAGCTAAAAACCCGCTTTAAAAAAAAAAAAAAAAGTCAGGCTGAGGCAAATTTGTGACTGAGATGACAGCCGGGTGCTCACCTAAATTAGCCAGGCGAAGCGCCCAGCTAAAAGGCGCTAGGGAGAACACTGTAACTGCTTTCATACATATGAAACAAATCAGACGTAAATCAAAAGCAGTCTCAAAAATGTTTTAGGAATACCAAACATACCTGGTAGATGGCGCTGAAACATGTCTGATTTGTTTCATATATATAAAAGCATTTATATGTATTTCAACGATGTTCATGTCATCGGTATTTTATTATAATAATTTGTATGGTTTACACATTCTATTTGGTATATTTTTGATCATTGGTTCATTTTGATTTTATATATGATTTTTTATATACTTTTATTCTTTTTGTATTTTCTTGCATTTATACACCTTTACATTTTACAGATTACAAGTTCACCCCCTGAGGAAAGCTTTCTATATTAGGCTTGGATTTACATAAGGGATATGTTTTTACTATATGATTGTTCCTAATAAATTACATTTGTTCTAGAGCAGGGATGCTAAAGTCCCTCCTCGAAGGCCGCAATCGTCGGGTTTTCAGGATTTCCCCAATGAATATGCATGAGATCTATTTGAATGTGCTACTTTCATTGTATACTAATAGATCTCATGTATATTCCTTGGGGAAATCCTGAAAATCCGACTGGATTGCAGCCCTCGAAGAGGGACTTTGACACCCCTGTTCTCTAGAGGCTGATATGCACAGTCCCTTCCCCCACTTATTTCTTTGTAGTCCTAATGGATACCATCAAAGTAATGACCATAGCATAACTACATTATTATTACTGTGCTTTAAATGCATTAACTCAAACTTTCTTAAAGTTTTTATATGTTAGTTTCCAATAGTTTATGAACAAGAAAATATCCAGGAAGGTTTAGGAAGCCATTTATAACTGTACCATTAGCCAACCCTCACGAAGCTAATGAAAGCATTTTACCAGTGGAATGGTAGTAAAACATATTCATAACATTGTAAATAACAGATAAAAATCAACTGATCTATTCTGTCTGCCTAACTGAGCTTCCTCTGGTTCTCTATGCTTTGTCAATTTAGATTTAGCCTTTCAGCAGTGGTTCAAAATGAGCTACATTCAAGTAGGAGTATGAATCTCCCTATCTCCAGAAGTTTACAATCTAAGTGTGTACCTTAGGCAACGGAGGGATAAGTGACTTACCTGGGATGACAAGAAGTGTCAGTAGTATTTGAACCCTCTCTTTCTTGGTTCTCAGCCTACTGCTCTAACCGCCAGGCTATTAAAAATACTCCAAGTAAATGCAAAAAGTTTCTTTATATATTTTTATATTCTCATTTTTATTTCACATGCATTGCTCACAGCCAACAAACAGGCAGAAGTTTTAAGAATGGTAAAACATCACAAGCAGGGTTGAGAGTATTTCTTTAAAAAGAAAAAAAAACTGACATTAGCAAGAACCTTAAAATCAACAAATAACTTGGCTAAAATCATTACCCATTATTGCTTGTTTACTGTCAAGCAACAGTCCAATGACAGTTCAAAAGCATGGAAAGTAAAAATGGCATAATAGACACTGCTCCATTTTCAGACATTTATCACATCAATGAATGATATGTTTTACTGTACACAAAGGATTTATACAACACAAACAAATTTCATGCCTTAAAATTTTGATTGTAATGCCTCCTTTTCTATCATGAGATCTGCATATCGGTGCTGAAGTTCCTTTTCTCTTTCTTGCTGTCGCTGAACATCTTCCTTTAGACACTGTAAGAAAAATAATGCAATTAATGAAGCTTCCTGTGTCACAACACTGCATGCTTTGGAAAGGTTTTAAAAATATGACGGAGACCCTTAATGTTCCAACAGAAGACAGCTTGGACGTTGCAACTGGGGACAAGACCTTTTACTGCCCCCAGGAAGCGGTGAAAAGTTACTCCTGTAGTAAAAAAAATTGCGCCCATGTCAGACTCAGCATCTTCTCCCCAGCTCCTCTTGTGCCTATTTTACCTTCAGGAGCCAGCCATGCCATGATGAAGACAGAAGGAACCTAAAATCAAAGCCTGAGACCAATGTGATTTGAAGAATAAAATTACCAGACAACAAAAAGAAAAAAAATAAATTTATTTTATATTTTGTGATTAGAATATTTCAGATTTGAAATATGTATCCTACAAGAGCTGGTATTACACATAACTGGGAACCGCAAAGCCCAAGCTGTGCTGCTTTAGCTTCCAGCTGGCTTAGGGCTCTCTCTGACCAGGGGGCAATTGCCCTAGTTGCTCTCTCCTAACACTATTCTTGCCATGTGTGACTGTGGTATTCTGTTAGCTTGATTTTTCTTTGTAGAATTCTGTACTAATTTGGTTTGTTCAGTTTTCACAATAGTGGAGGGGATATTTGTGAAAGGGAGGGGGAGACAGGGGTTTTGTTGATCCTTGCTCTGTATTATTTGTATTTATAAAATTATTTTACAAGCCACCCCCGAAGTTCCCATAGGAGGTTTACTTATTTATGCAGTGCCAGATTGTCAGCAGCTTTAAACAGCATTAGTGTGAAAGAAAATAATTTTTTTGCCTTAGAAACAGCTCCAAATGGATCCAGACTTGAAATCTTCAGACTGCCAGCCAGCTAGCCATTGACTACGACCTCCACCCCCATGGATCCTTGTCCACACGGTTGGAGGAGGGAAAAGCAGCCTGCGCCTTAAAACCTAGGTGGATTTCACTCCAGACGCATACAGCCTGAACTTGAAACCTGTGACAAGGTCACTGGCAAGCAGACTCCCAAGGAAAGGGACCCAGAGTCTAGAAATGGCACACAGCAGGCTGGCTCCACAGATTCACCAGAGTTTCTCTGTGAAGCAGTAGTCCAGCACCACGGGACTACGTCCTTTCCTCCGACAGGGGACCACCTGTAAAGGGTATCAAGGCACAGAATCCAACAAGAAAATGAACTTTAAGTGAAAAAAATAAGAAAAAGAAGCAGAGCAACTGCAAAGACTTTTGTACAGATTGCTTGCAGAAATTGTAACTGAATATTGTTTGCTAGCTCTCAAGCTAAAGGGGTGGAGCATGTGCTCAGAAAAGTTTGTGGATTTCTACAACTCCCGGAATGCGGGCTGTGACTGAACAGAAAGAACAATATTTTCAGGATAGTTTCATGTTCCTAAATCTGTCAGATTTTTAGGATTTCCACAATGAATATTCATGAGTTATATTTTGCAAGCAAATCTATCTCATGAATATTCACTGAGGATATCCTGAACACTTGACCGGTTGGTGTTCTCCAGGACAGATGTGGGAACCACTAACATACGTGTTCGATGGAGAACAGTAGTATTTGACTTACTACATTTTAATACAATTCTCAATTGTGTGATTTTTATAACCTTACAATTTCTAATTTTGTTTAACTTTCTAAGACCAATTTAAGTAGATTTTTCCAATTACCTCTTGCCTCCTTGGAATAGCAGTATCTTCATGTTTTTTTAATTCTTCAAATGTACGTAGTTCCAGGTTAGCTTGTTCAATCTGATCCCACAAGTCATTCAGTTGTTTAATAAGTCCCATGGCCCGTGACTGATAACCACCTAGCAAAATCTTCATCTTTTTTTCCATTTTTGCAGCTCGCTTGGCTTCTGTCGTCATATGGCCTCTATTTATCTGAGGACAGAAAATCGTGATACTAATAGCTAAATCAGTTTATCATCAGTTGAATTTTTCACACCAGCATATGGAGAGCAATTCTATAAAGATATGTCTATTTGGAGCCTATTCTATAAAGTAAATTTGGTGACTACCTTTCTTTAAAGAATAGCCATATAAATGGATATATGTGTTTAGATGCAAGCACATATGACAGCCATTCAAGCGGGTGAAAATGCTTACAGCTAAATTGCTGAAAAACGTGCATAAATTGCAGTATTCTATAATTTATACAAACATGAAGGCTAAATGGCACTTCCAGTCTGCCCATTCATAGCGTCCACCACCTCCTACTCTTCCCAAGAGATCTCATGTGCATGTCCCACGCCTTCTTGAATGCAGTGCTTTTGACAGCCAGCTTTGCTTATATTGTGTAAGGACATTTGTCTTAATGGGCTCCTTTTACGAAGCCGCGCTAACAGTTTTAGCGCACGCACCGGATTAGCGTGCGCTAGCCAAAAATCTACCGCCTGCTCAAAAGCTCACAAGGAGGCGGTAGCTGCTAGCGCACGCGGCAATATCGTGCACACTATTCCACGCGTTAAGGCCTTAGCGCAGCTTTGTAAAAGGAGCTCTCTGTACTATTACTACACCAGTCTTTTCATAGAAACAACCCCCCCCCTTTATGAAGCTGTGTTAGACTTATAGCTGGCTACAGCTGATTGGGTGTTGGAGCTAATACTGCTGTGGCAGGCGATAAAATCTAATGTGGTTTTAAAAAAAGGGGGAAAATTTTTTTAATTAAATTCAACTTCAAGTCATTATCTGCTCATATAATTCTTTCCACTTTGAAGCTTAAATTTCAAACAAGGCAATGATTTCTGCTGTTACGGTAATTTAATACGTTCAAAGATTAAATGTATTTTCATTAAACTTTTTCTTTCAATTCATTACAGAAAAGAGTGTAATAAGAATAATAGCATTTATACAAGAATATGCACACATGCATACATAAACAAGTATTCTGATCATTTGTGCACGTTCCTGGTGCCCACTTTAGACAATCAGTCTCTTACTAAGCAAAACATTATTTTCAGAATTTTTAGAAATATATGGGATGCAGAATGAAAATAAAGAGAGATTAAACAGAGAAGCAATGTTTTAGAGATGAAAAACAAAAAAATTCTGGATTTTTCTAACTCATTTTGGGCAGGATCTGAGTACAGATTTCAGGACCATACCAAACGTAGAAAAAGAAAAAAATAAATCTAAAAATTCTACCATGAACACCAGAAATAGTTAATTTGAACACAAGAACCTTGTGAAAGCTGCATTTAAAATACATTTAGTTGAGTAGAAAAACAACACTGAGGAGACCAGCTATAGATGCCAGAGAGGCCATACAAACTTTATACTAAGTTCTGTGGTCTGAGACAGCTGTTTCATCCCAGCAATGTATGATGCCAACATCTCCTTATGTGCTTCTCTCACTTGCTGAGAGAAAATACATAATTAAAAAAACCCCCATAACATTAACAATGAAAAGCAAATATATTGTCACAGCATGTATAAAAAGAGATTAGGTTCTTACCTGGATAATATCTTTTCTAGTAGATAGCGATGGTATGCTGATCAAAATTTCACAAGTCTGTTGCAGGAGATACTGATCACTGTTTTCAGCACTTCCTCCTTCTCCCTGCTGCCCCCAATCAGTTATTTCTTCTGCAAGCGAGTCTGCAGAAGCAACCTTAATCTGCTCTGTCTTTTTTTTTTCCTCTCTTGTTTTTCAATTTTTGTTTGGGACTTTGTGTTTCAGTTCAGCTCCAGTGACTGCCTAGCCTGTGGGAGAGGAGTAGACTTTGGTCTGCAGCTGACAGGTGAATCCAACGGGGACCTGCTCGACCTGTGGAGCTTGGGGTTTTCCCCTTCTGTTTGCTCACGCCTTGACTTGATCAGGAGTGCAGCGTAGGCTGTCCAGACACCAATTGCATTTCTTTGGAGCGCACACAGTGTCGGCTACACTTTCCTTCCCTCTCATCGTAGCATCTGGATTCTGGTCTTGGGAGTTGAGGCTCAGTCTGGCAATAGCCCGACTGGAAGCTGAAGATTCAGAAAAGGCAGCTTTCCTGGTGGAAGATCCTCTCCGGTTTTCAACTACCCTTGCAGGAGCTGAGACAGGGTGCATAACTCCTTCCCAGCGTTTGGTCTGTTACAGCTAACAGGGCAGTTCGGGGTGGGTGGGGGGGGGGGGTCTGAATCTGTGATTTTTGTGGTTATATTTGTTTACCAACCTTAAAAATGCACTTTAAAGATAGAATGGGGATGGTTGAATGAGATAAAGAAAATAGTGAAATTGCAGAGCTAAGAAGAAGGTGGAAAACAGATGGGAAGGTGAGGTAATGAATTCAGGAGGTGGGCAATGTGGTCTTGAGTGGTTTGAGAAGGGGAAAGAGATTGGGGAAAGTTAGCATCAAGAGAAGACAGTGCAATGGAGTCACAGTACAGTTCCCCCTCCGAATCCATGGTTTCGGTACCCGTGGATTTGGTTATTCGTGATTTTTTTTTAAAAAAAACAAAACTCTGCATCGAGACTACAACGGGAACTCACGGCAGCCATTTTGATAATGGCTCTGCACAAGGCAGGAGTGTAGGATGATCGATCCTGCCCTGCATTGCCACTAGACCATCAGGTAAGGTCTGGGGAAGGTCCGAGACACAGGAGGGAGGCAGGGTGGGTCAGAGCCGGCCCTAAAAATGATCTGTGATTTTTCAATATCCACAGGCCAGCTCTGCCCCTAATCCCGCGAATTTTGAGGTTCTACAGTAGTAGAAAAAGAGGAAAGGGGGGAGGGTCAGTCAGGAAGTGTTGCAGTATCCGGCTTCCCCCCTGGCATCCCGCTCTTACATTTACCTAGTTACTGTAGAGCAGCCTTCAAAGAAGATCGCCGGTGCTAGCAATCCTTCTAGGCTACCATCAGCCTCCAGCGCTGTTGTTTCCTCTGCCACAATCCTACCCCTGATGTCAGAGGAGGGGGCGGGACCACGGCAGAGGAAACAACAGCTGCGGAGGCCGATGGCAGCCTGCAAAGATTGCTAGCACTGGCGATCCTTTCTACAGGCTGCTCCGCTGCTCTAATTAAGTAAAAGTAAGACTGAGAGGCCAGGGGGGAACAGGCAGGCCTTCGGGGGGGGGGGGGGGCATTCGTGGGGGGGACAGGCTTTCAGGGGAGGGGGTGCAGGCCTTCAGGGGGAACAAGCATTCAGGGGGAGTGCAGGCCTTCAAAGGGGGTGAAGGCCTACAGAGGGGAGCAGGCCTTCAAGGAGGGGCCTTGGTGTAGGAGTACACAGAGGGAGGGAGGGAAGGGGGGTTCAAAAAGACGGGCATATGCCGGACTGGGGGGGGGAAAAAAATAATGGGTCTAAAAACAGAAGAGAGGGAGAGAGATGGTGGACAATGGGATTTAGGGAGGGAAGGAGCAGAAAGGGAGAGAAGTTGGACACAAGGGAGGGGGTGGGGTATAAAGATACTGGATAGGAGGGTAGTTCGGAAAAGAAAGGGAGAACTCATAGACCTTGGGGTGATGGGGAAAGAGGGAGAGATGCTGGCTAAAAGGGTAGTTCAGTAAAGGAGAAATGGTGGATCTGGAGATGGTGGGGTCCTTCGCTGCAGGAAACTACAGGCCGGTGAGCCTCACTTCAGTTGTTGGAAAAATAATGGAAGAGTTGCTGAAAGAAAGGATAGTGTACTTCCTTGAATCTAATGGGTTACAGGATCCGAGGCAACATGGCTTTACAAAAGGTAAATCGTGCCAAACGAACCTGATTGAATTTTTTGATTGGGTGACCAGAGAGCTGGATCGAGGACATATGCTAGATGTAATTTACTTGGATTTCAGCAAAGCCTTTGATACAGTTCCTCATAGGAGGCTGTTGAACAAACTTGAAGGGCTGAAGTTAGGACCCAAAGTGGTGAACTGGGTCAGAAACTGGCTGTCGGACAGACGCCAGAGGGTGGTGGTTAATGGAAGTCGCTCGAAGGAAGGAAAGGTGACTAGTGGAGTCCCTCAGGGTTCGGTGCTGGGGCCAATCCTGTTCAATATGTATGTGAGTGACATTGCTGAAGGGTTAGAAGGAAAAGTATGCCTTTTTGCAGATGATACCAAGATTTGTAACAGAGTAGACACCGAAGAGGGAGTGGAAAATATGAAAAAGGATCTGCAAAAGTTAGAGGAATGGTCTAATGCCTGGCAACTAAAATTCAATGCAAAGAAATGCAGAGTAATGCATTTGGGGATTAATAATAGGAAGGAACCGTATATGCTGGGAGGAGAGAAGCTGATATGCACGGACGGGGAGAGGGACCTTGGGGTGATAGTGTCCGAAGATCTAAAGGCGAAAAAACAGTGTGACAAGGCAGTGGCTGCTTCCAGAAGGATGCTGGGCTGTATAAAGAGAGGCGTAGTCAGTAGAAGGAAGAAGGTGTTGATATCCCTGTACAGGTCATTGGTGAGGCCCCACTTGGAGTATTGTGTTCAGTTTTAGAGACCGTATCTGGCGAAAGACGTAAGAAGACTTGAGGTGGTCCAGAGGAGGGCGATGAAAATGATAGGAGGCTTGCGCCAGAAGACGTATGAGGAGTGACTGGAAGCCCTGAATATGTATACCCTAGAGGAAAGGAGAGACAGGGGAGATATGATTCAGACGTTCAAATACTTGAAGGGTATTAACGTAGAACAAAATCTTTTCCAGAGAAAGGAAAATGGTAAAACAAGAGGACATAATTTGAGGTTGAGGGGTGGTAGATTCAGGGGCAATGTTAGGAAATTCTACTTTACGGAGAGGGTAGTGGATGCCTGGAATGCGCTCCCGAGAGAGGTAGTGGAGAGTAAAACTGTGACTGAGTTCAAAGAAGCGTGGGATGAACACAGAAGATTTAGAATCAGAAAATAATATTAAATATTGAACTAGGCCAGTTACTGGGCAGACTTGCACGGTCTGTGTCTGTGTATGGCCGTTTGGTGGAGGATGGGCAGGGGAGGGCTTCAGTGGCTGGGAGGGTGTAGATGGGCTGGAGTAAGTCTTAACAGAGATTTTGGCAGTTGGAACCCAAGCACAGTACCGGGTAAAGCTTTGGATTCTTGCCCAGAAATAGCTAAGAAGAAAAATTAAAAAAAAAAAAATTAGAAAAAAAAAATTTTTTTTTAATTGAATCAGGTTGGGCAGACTGGATGGATCATTCGTGTCTTTATCTGCCGTCATCTACTATGTTACAGGGATGGAGATTAAAAAAGGAAAATATCAGACCTCTGGGGGAGGGAAGGGAAATGGAGGGGGAGGACAGAGGTGGAAGATGGATGGTTAGCACGGAGAAAGAAGAAAGGAGACCCTGGCAAGTGAGTAATCAGAAGACAACCAGAGCCTGGGATCAACATGATTTGAATAAAGACCAAACAACAAAAGGTAACTGCCGGGAGCCATTCGGAAAGCAGCGCGGGCCAAGCGGGAGGGAGTGTGTAAAACTTGGCCCTGACCGCCGCATTCCTGAATTGTGCGCCTGCTGGCCGGAAATAGTAAGGAGCCATCGAGGGAGGGAGGAAAGAATTTAAAAAAGGTACGGGGGGTATAATTAAAAAGGTGCAAGGGAGATGATTAAAGGTTCGGGGGGATGATTAAAAAAAGGTATTGTGGGTATGTGGGGGGGATGATTTAAGGTACTGGGAGGTATAGGGGGGTATGGGGCCTGCCTGTCACTAGGCCTGCCTGCCTGTTACTAGGCCACTAGGTCTGCCTGCCTGTCACTAGGCCTGCCTGCCCTGTGCTCTGTCCCAGCCTACCACTAGACCACCAGAGGGGGGGGGAGGACAGGGTACAGAGCCTGGCAGGGAGAAAGAACAGGGTAAATCCTGGCAAGGAATGTGGAGTTGGGTGCAGAGCCTAGCAGGGAGAATTTGGTTCAGAATGGTTTTTTATCTCGTTTTCCTTCTCTATATCTAGGGTGCGTCTTATGGTCTTATGCAGCGAAAAATACAGTAGTTATTAAAAAATTTAAAAACAAACAATAACAAACAGGAACAAAAGGAAAAAGGGCAAGAACTACAACAATCAAGTAGAAAGAAAAACATATAGGGGAAAAAACAAAAAGAAGGGTGTCAAAAAATAAAATAAAACTATGTAGCCTTGTAAAGGACATTTAGGTCTCGAAAGCATCAAGAAAAAGAAATGTTTTTAGCTTCGTCTTAAAATGGTGAAGAATTGATTCTTCCCGTAAGTGGGCCGGAATATTATTCTAAAGAGATGGAGCGCTGACAGAGAAGATGGTAGACCTCATTGTGTTGATATACTTCAAAGACGGAACAAATAGAAGATTTTTAGCAGACGATCTTAGAGTCTTAGAAGGACTATAAGGGATAAGAAAATTATTAATAAATTTGGGTTGGCTATTTTGTCTAATTTTAAAAGTTATGCCCTTGTAAAGAGCATTACAATAATCAATACAGGAAATCACAAGAGAGTGGATCAAAATATTCACAGGAACGGGCTCTAACAATTTGGATATGGATCTAATCATGAGTAGACGGTAAAAGCAGCGCTGGACCACTGTGCTGATATGAAGATGATAATTGAGCTTACTATCGAAAGTGATTCCGAGTAGTTTTAAAGAAGACACAACTTGAAGAGACTGAGTTTTAAATGTAAGAGGAATTGGCAGAGAAAGTCCATCCTTGTTGGGAAAGATCATTAATTTAGACTTTTTGATGCTCAAAGAGAGCATATGTAAATCTAGCCAGGAGTTGATTGTTTCCAATTTTTTGTTTATGAGATTTATTTCAGTTAAGTTGTTTAAATCTATAGGATGAACTAATTGCACGTCATCTGCATAGGCAAACACTGTGAAACCAATAGATTGCCCTAAAGTTAGAAGGGGTGCAAGGAAAATATTAAAAAGTAGGGGGGGATAAAATCGAACCCTATGGGATACCATAATCAGTTGTAAATGGATCTGATGATGTTGTATTGAAAACTACCTTGGAAGACCGATCAGTTAAAAAAGATGAGAACCAATCCAAGACCTGGTCTGTGATTCCAATTTCATACAGATGCGCCAGAAGAAGCTTATGATCAATCGTATCAAATGCAGATGATAGGTCTAAGGAAATGAGCAAAATGGACTGATGGTGATCAAGATAATAAAGAATTTTAGTAGTCAACCCAATAAGTGAAAGTTATGTGGAATGATGTTGGCAGAACCCTGTTTGATTTGGATGTAGTACATTTGTTAGTGCAACAAAATCTGAAATTTGGCTGAAGACAATTTTTTCTGTAAGCTTAGCCAAAAAAGGGGTATTTGAGATGGGTTGATAATTTGAAACTTCATGAGCACTAATTTTGTAGTCTTTAATTATTGGGAGAATGATTGCTTCTTTCCATGCTTTTGGAAATGTTCCTGTGGTTAAACAAGTGCATATCAGATTTAAAATATCTGAATAATCTCTGATTTGGAACCTTTTATGTTTAGTGTATTTAAGGTTCTCTGTAGATCCTGAAGAGTAGGCAGGTTAAATCTTGCACATTTAGAAAGAGGAAGATTTATAAGTTCAGACTGATTAAGTGGAGGGTTTATGAGTTTGGATTTATTTACAGACTTATTATCAGCATCCACTGAACAAGGGGAGCTGGCAGCACTTGCTTTGGAAATGCAGCCTCTAATATTTTGAACTTTCATAATAAAATAAGAAGCACAGTCAATTTCTACTGTCTGTTGCATGGATAATGTTTTCACTATGGTATATAATGCAAAAGAGTTTTTAGTTTTTCTATTTGTTTGGAGTAGTATTCCTTCTTAGACTGAATTATTTTGGCTTTATAATATATAGCCTGTTCCTTAAATTTGTTTAGGTTATGTAAAGTCTTGTTATGCCGCCATTTTCTCTCAAGCAATCTCAGTTGTCTTTTAATAAGGGTGAGATGAGGACTGTACCAGGGATTTCTTTGTTTATGTGGAGAAATAGTATAAGTAACAGTGGGAGGTACTGAATCTAAAGGTTTGGTAATAGAGGCTTTCCAAGAGGCAACTTTCTCATCAATGGATGATTCTGATAGTTTTGCTAGATTGGAATCAAAATTAGAAGAGATAGAAGCAACATCCAGTTTTGAGTAGTCGCAAGAGGTTATTATCTTAGGGCTAAGGGTAAAAACATTGGGCCTAAAGAAATAAGAGAAAGTAATAAGAAAATGTTCGGAGTAGGGAAATTGTGTACAAGCCACAACTTGGAATTGATCTTCCAGTGGAGGGGTTGTCAGGACCAGCTCTACTGCTTCAGGGCCGGAGGGAGGGGTGTTGTCAGGACCGGCTCTTCTGCTTCAGGGCTGGAGGGAGAGGTATTGTCAGGACCGGCTCTGCTGCTTCAGGGCCGGAGGGAGGGGCATTGTCAGGACCGGCTCTGCTGCTTCAGGGTTTGAGGGAGGGGTATTGTCGGGATGGCTGCCACTGCTGCTTTGGGGGCTGGAAGGAGGGATGGAAGAAGTGAGGGAGATTTGTGACTGTCTGCTGCTTCAGGGGCTGGACAGAGACGTTGTTGGGAGGGTGTCTGAGGAGTGGGGGAGACTTTTCTGGGAGGAGACTGGCAATTCTTTTGCCGGTTGAGTGTGCCGGATATTTGATGCTGGTTAACCGAGATTCTACTGTACAGGTCTTTTGGCCATGTGCCGTGCTTAGGTCCACAAGCATAGCTGTCCAAAGAGTTTGCCAGAGTACTCCCATTATCATACAATTTACACTGTACTTTTACATCTCATTTTCTTCACACTTAAATCTAGTAAATTTTTAAGTTAAGCAAAACTGTTATACAGAACAATACTGCCCTCTCCAGGAAGAACATTAGTTTAAGTTTTTCTACTTCATTTGGTTATCAAAGTAAGTACAGTATTATAATTTTATAATAGAAAATATAAACAATCCTAATTAATATTTTCAATTATTGTTTTATATGCCATTAATTTTATGTAATATTTCTATCCTGGCACCAGTCTAACAGTTCACAAAAATGCTGTATACCTTACAAAACCAACCTAAATCTTTACTTTTTAAGAAGTTATGAATCTACTTTGCAATAAAAATGCTTTATCAACAAGAAAGCCAAAACTAAAAGCAAGTCCAGATGTACATAAGACATCTCTCTATTAATAGTTAAACATAATTGTTTATTTGTAAAATTGTGGTTTTAGTTTGAAACAGTTTTTATTAGGATGTAAAAGGATACAAACAATATAACAGTCATTAATGTCTGAAAAGCTGTATCTCAACAAGTAATCAAGCTATTAACCCTTTCAGGACCAAGGGACATATTTGTCCCATAACTTTAAAATCCTATAAATTTTGATTGGGATAGTCTACAGTTCTAAATTTGATATGTACGGATTCCATATGATACTGCCTTTATGTAAACAAACTGGTTCCGACATTCATTCATTAGCGTCGTTGCCAGATTGACGAGAAGATTCACTTGCCACACTGTCCATAAGCCAGAAGTGTGATTTAAAAAAAAAAAAAAAAATGATATTTCACAAAAAAAAATCAATTTTTTGGCATCTGCAAGCCCTTTTTACCATAAAAATGTCGTCAAAACCACAAAAATTGGCCTACGATCCTTATGGTCCTGAAAGGGTTAAGCACTGAGCCCCCCCACACACACATAACCCTCTTAAACATAAGTCAATGGTGTTGGAAAAAAAGAAGGATAAGGCAGCATGAACTATGCATCAGAAGATACAGTACATGAACAATCAGAATCCTGGAATAACCCTTGCGGAGTCCCCCAAGGCTCCCCACTATCACCAACACTCTTCAATCTTTACATAGCCACACTTGGCACATGCTTAGACACACAAGGCATAACGTCATACAGCTACGCAGACGATATCACCATCCTCCTGCCTTTTGACCAAACCACCCCCAACACAACAAACAAACTACACTGCACTAGAAACAGTGTCAAAATGGATGAGAGACCACAAATTAAAATTGAACAAAGACAAAACCAAATTCTTACTTCTAGAAAGAAACAAAACTCCAACCATAACAAACCTAGAAATAAACTCCATCACACATTACTTACAACCCAACCTAAAACTGCTGGGAATAATGATAGACAAAGACTGCACCATGCAACTTCAAAACAGCAAAATGGTTCAGGAAGGCATCCGCAACCTTGCACAACTTAAGTCGTCCGAAAATACTTCAACAATGAACAATTCAAACTCATAGTACAAGTGCTAATCCTAGGACTCTTGGAACATACTTTACCTTTCATGCCCCACCAACATGCTAAAACAATTACAAACAGTCCAAAATAGAGCCCTAAGACTAATATACTCACTGAAAAAATATGACCACATTATCTCAGCTTTTCAAGACTAACACTGGCTCCCTGTACAAGCATGCATACAACACAAATTCTATTGCACCCTATTCAAAGCCCTAAATGTAAATGGACCAAGCTATCTAACAACTGTTTTTTTTTATTATTAAGATTTTATATACCGCCTATCAAGGTTATCTAAGCGGTTTTACAATCAGGTACTCAAGCATTTTCCCTATCTGTCCCGGTGGGCTCACAATCTATCTAACGTACCTGCCTAATCAGGAAAAACACATCCAGACCAAGGAGAACTCAAGCACACTTTACCCACCCCCCAATCAAAGGCATGCAAAGCAAAAAAAATATACGACGGTCTACTAGTCATCAGAGCAGCAAAAATAGACCACCACCTCTCAAATCTGCTGACCACGATGCCCAACTACAAAACATTCAGGAAAGAACTGAAAACCATACTATTCAAGAAATTTGTCAAACGATCTAACCAAAACACATCCAGACCAAGGAGAACTCAAGCACACTTTACCCACCCCCCAATCAAAGGCATGCAAAGCAAAAAAAATATACGACGATCTACTAGTCATCAGAGCAGCAAAAATAGACCACCACCTCTCAAATCTGCTGACCACGATGCCCAACTACAAAACATTCAGGAAAGAACTGAAAACCATACTATTCAAGAAATTTGTCAAACGATCTAACCAAACCATATCAACCACGTCCAGATCCCAACGCATACTATAGCTATCAACCTTGTAATCTCCCTGGGAATGCCTAGGCTAATTTCTTGTTGTAAACTGCCTAGAACTGAAAGGTATTGGCGGGATAGAAGACATCAATGTAATGTAATTCCTTATCCCGTTAGTAAACAGAGTAAACTCACGACCCGATATCCAGACAAAGTAAAAATAACATATTCCGGCAGAGAGTCTGTACTTTTGTAATCCCTTACCAAGGAAGCCCGAGAGGCCACCTTTTCACACCCCAATAAACCCAACCCAATAATCCTCCCACACCCTCCACTCAATGAAGGAAAGAAAATCACACAATGCTAACTAAGATAAACAAGCATCCAAAACAACCAATGACACATGCTCAGTGGGGATTCCCTGCAACCTATATCCCCAAAATCAGAACATCTGCAACTGATTTAAAATATGACTTCTAACTCGTGGGCTCAAAGAATGAATATATGCACCCCATATGGTATAAAAGTGTTTCTGTCATTTATATGTAATATGTAAATCTTTAAGTTCCAGCAACAAAAGTTCATGAAGCTTGTTACGCCAGTGTCAGAAAGAGGGCACCGAACTCTGGGTCCAGTACTGAAGAATATTTTTCTCCCCACCACAAAGGCCTTAAGTACCCAATATCTAGGCCCTGTACCCTTTAAACTCAAAACCTTTGTCTCGCACAACAAAATACCCGTAGGATGAAAATCCATGGGTTGATCCAATATATGTTCTATACTGTATATCCAACTATGGACCTCCAAAAGGACTGAATCTGCTCACACCCCCACCAAAAGGCATGAACAAAGGTCCCTACCTCCCGCTGACACTTTACACGCATCTCCGTAGCAATGCCTCCCATATAAAAAAGTCTATTCTGTGAGCTCGATAGAAAAATCTGTATTGGCACTCCCACAGTTCTACAAAATGAATTCAATAATAAATAGAGCAATTATAATTTAAACAGCTCATTCGCCCCCACATTACAAGATAGATCTGCACTCCATTTAGTCACCAACACAGAAAGATCTCTACAATAATTTTTTTGTGGAAAAGTGAAATGGCAGGCAGATCATCGGCTAGAGTCTCCTCTATTTGAACCGCCATTTCTAATCTGAGGGATAACATAGGCAAAGACTGAACGCAATGTTGGAGCTGGAAATAAGCAAAACTGTCCCCAAATGTAAAAGCTGGGCCACAAAGGGCCTCAAGGCTATTCATCTGTCCCTCTAGGTTTACAACATGCAAACCTTGAGTTTCTGAAACAAAAAAATGGGGGGGAGATCTCCATACCAGGCAAAAACTCCCCCATTTCCCCATATCCTCTATAATAAAATCCTAAGCACGCATGCGCACTTAGGATGGCGTGCTTCCTGACAGAATGCTGTGTCCTTCCGTGTCGAATTCCATTTTCGAACATGGAGGCAGGAAATACGCTGGAGACTCCCCTCTCCCTCACCACCAGAGAAACCTCCATAGGCGTTGGAATGGGGGGGGAGCACAGGCGCCCCTGCCGGCATCTACTTCTCCCCCTCGCCTGCTCACCCGCCTGCCGCATTTAACTTCAAATAAAAGCGCTGCACCGTGCTGCCGCTGGCCTCTCCGTCTTCTCTCCACTGTGGCCTGCCCTCTGACAACTTCCTGTTTCCGCAAGGGCGGGCCGCAGTGGACAGAAGATGCCAAGGCCAGCAACAGCGCGGTGCTTTTCTTTGAAGTTAAACACTGGGAGGGGTGGGTGGAACAGTTTTCAAATGTTTAAAAAATTCTTTATTCATTTTTACCTATTACAACAAGTGTATCAGATGAAATCATACGAATTTGTATATATACATTTGATTAACTTTCATGTAACACTTTACATATAACATTTCAGTCAATACCTGTGTTCTATAATATCTTGAATATTATATACTACATCTAATATCTAAAGAATTAATATAAGGATGAAAAAATACCCTCCCATCCCCTCCCTTCCTCTACAGAAATTCCATCTACAATATATCAAAAGTATTAACACATTCATATACATTATAGTATTAATAAATATTACCCATCCACAACCCCTCATGTCGAATATCTTACTTTGGGAAAATGCTATTACTCATTGCAAAAATCTGTTAATGGTCCCCATATTTTCTGAAACTTATCAAAATATCCTCTCTGTGTTGCTATTGTACGCTCCATTTTATATATATATATAACATACAGAATTCCACCAAAAATTGTAATTTAATCTGTCATAATTTTTCCAATTATATGTAATCTGTTGAATGGCTACTCCAGTCAATATAAATAAAAGTTTGTTATTATTTGATGAAATTTGACTCTTTGCTCTCATTGCCATGCCAAATAAAATAGTATCATATGTCAAGGCCACCGGATTATCTAACATCCTATTTATTTGAGGCCAAATTGATTTCCAAAATAATAATATAAATGGACAATAGAATAAAAGGTGATCTAATGTCCCAGCCTCAAGATGACAGTGCCAACATCTATTAGACTTAGAGCTATCTAATTTTTGTAAACGAACAGGGGTCCAAAAAGCTCGATGCAAAAGAAAGAACCATGTTTGTCTCATAGATGCAGATACTGTACATCTCATCCTCCAAGACCAAAGTCGTGGCCATTGAGATGCATTAATTTGATGCTTAATCTCAATACTCCAAATGTCCCGAAGCCAGTTTTTGTTTTTTTATTCACAAATTCAGATATTAATTTATACCAATGTGCGGCTTGGTGACCCATGAAATCCACCTGAAAGCATAAGAATTCCATACTATATTGATTATTAAGAGTTTTCCATTCAGGGAACCCCGCCTGAATGGCCTGCTTCAATTGCAACCATCTATAACTTTGTGATTTGTTGAGACCAAATTTATGTTGCAATTGTGAAAACTCAAGCATCTTATCATTAGATATTAAATCTTCCAATGTACGTATTCTTGCCATCATCCAATGCTTCCAGATGATTTTAAAACCGCCAATTTTGATCTTGGGGTTTAGCCAAATCGTTTGAGTTGTTAATTTGTTTATCAGAATAGGAGTTAGATTATTTACATATCTTAAGGTTGGCCATGTATCAACAAATATTCTATGATCTTTATATCTAATCTAATCTAATCCTTAGGTTTGTATACCGCATCATCTCCACGTTCGTAGAGCTCGACGCGGTTTACAGTAGGAGAAATAGGAAGGAACTACAACAGAGGGTTAGAGGTAGAAGTGTGAAGAAAATTTAGAGGACTTGGGATGCCAAGATATAAGAGTTTCCTTGATTCCTAAGTTGGAGGGAGACTTACATTTTTTGAGAAAAGCCAGGTTTTCAGATGTTTGCAGAAAACTTGGAGAGAGCTCAAGTTCCGAAGAGGGGAGGTAAGGTTGTTCCAGAGCTCAGTGATTTTGAAGTGAAGAGAGGTCCTAACCTTGGCATTTTGATACTAAGAACATGACCACGTCGCAAAGGAAACATGAGTCTCCATTCTAACCAGAAGCAGTCTGGGATATTATCAATGGGCTCTGGGAGGACCCAATACATACCTTGACGCAATATATAGACCTGATGATACCTATAGAAATTAGGAAAATTTACCCCACCCTCCATAATTGGCTTTTGTAAAGACACTAAAGCAATTCTAGGAATTTTACCCAGCCAAATAAATTTTGTTAGAATACTATTCAACTTTTTATAAAAAGACCCCTGGAAGAAAACTGGTAACATTCCCATTTGGTAACAAACCACAGGTAAAATCATCATTTTAACAGTTTGTACTCTCCCCCACCAAGATAAATGCAAAGGATTCCATTGCTCACACATTTCTGTCACCTTCTGTAATAAACATTTTTCATTTATTTTCATTATATCGTCTACTGTATTTTTGATCCAAATTCCTAAATATTTTAGACCATCTTCCTTCCACACAAAAGAAAATGCATCAAATAAACACTTTGTACAATGTACATTAAGTGGAAGAACTTCTGATTTATTCCAATTTATCTTATAACCTGAAAACTTTCCAAATTTCGCAATCAATTCAAGCAAACATGGAATGGTTGTTTCTGGATTTCTCAAATAAAGCAAGATATCATCCGCATACGCAGATACTTTATATTCTCGATCTGAACGCGGAATACCCTTTATCTCCTTTACCTGTTGGATAGCTAATAACAAGGGTTCCAAAACAATATCAAAAAGCAAAAGAGATAAGGGACAACCTTGCCTAACCCCCCTCTGCAAATTAAAGCGTTATGAAAAATTGTTATTAATATATAACCTAGCAGCAGGGGAGCTATACAATGTTTGTATTATTTGTATAAATCCTGAACCTATACCAAACCATTCCATTGCTTGATACATGAAGGTCCATTCTACTCAATCAAAGGCCTTCTCTGCATCCAAGAACACAGAGAAAGCCGGATCTTTCATGGATTTTGTTAAGAACAGCATATGGAACGCCACTCTAGTATTATTAGAAGAATGTCTTTGAGCAACAAATCCTGTTTGATGCATACCTATAATGAAAGGGAGAGCTTTAGCCAAGCGTAAAGCCAATGTCTTAGCTAAAAGTTTACCATCTACATTGATTAAAGAAATAGGCCTATAATTTGAAACCAAAGTGGGATCTTTATTTGGCTTTGGTAAAACTATAGTTAAAGATTCTGCCATAGTGCCTGTAATACAACCTTTATTTAGTTGAGTCTGATATAAATTTAATAAATAAGGCAATAGGGTATTTTGAAACAATTTATAAAACTCTACCATATAACCATCCCCACCTGGAGCGGATCCAACTCTAAGGGACTTCAAAGCTGTTTCCAATTCTTTTAATGATATTGGCTCTTCCAAACTTCGGTTTATATGTTCAGGAATTTTAGGTCCCTCTAACAAATTCAAAAACTCTAAACCATCTTTTTCTTTATCTAAATAAGTCTCAGAAGAATAAAAAGATTTATAAAACTTTAAAAATTGTTTTAAAATGGGTTCAATTTGAGTATGCGTATCCCCATTTTCATCCTTAATTGCAATTATTTTTGTTTTCCTTTTTTTCGCTTTTAGATAATTCGCCAATATTCTTCCCGCCTTATTTGAGTTTCCATAATACAAAGTTTGCTGAGAAAATAAATCTTTCCTTACCAATTTAGATAAAATCTCATTGTATTTACCTTTAACTTTTAAAAGTTTCTGTTGTTTAGAATATTCCCATTTTTCTATTAATTTTGATTCTAAAACTTTAATTTCGTGCTCTAAATCATAAAATTGTTTCCTGACCTGTTTCTTAAGATGAGCCGAATAAGAGATAATTTGACCTCTAATAGTTGCTTTAAAAGCATCCCATAAAACTTCCATGGAGATTTCATCTGTGGTATTAAGTTGGAAGTAATCCTTCATTTTTAATAGAAACTTTTCACAAAATATTGGATCAGCAAGCAATGTACAGTGGTGCCTCGCATAACGGACGCCTCGCACAGCGAACGCTGCGCACAACGAACTTTATGTCTTGATTCGTACAACGAACTTCGTTTCACACAACGAAGTCGCCCGAGCTGCATCCTTCCGCGCAGGCACTGCGCTTAACTGCCCTCTCTCCGCCTGGCTCCCTCTTGCCCCCCCCCCCCGACTCCCCGACACGATCGGGGCAAGAGGGAGCCCAAGCCCTCTTGCCCCCCCGACTCCCCGACACGATCGGGGCAAGAGGGAGCTCAAGCCCTCTTGCCCCCCCGACTCCCCGACACGATCGGGGCAAGAGGGAGCTCAAGCCCTCTTGCCCCCCCGACTCCCCGACACGATCGGGGCAAGAGGGAGCCCAAGCCCTCTTGCCCCCCCGACTCCCCGACACGATCGGGCCAGGAGGGAGCCCAAGCCCTCCTGGCCACGGCGACCCCCTAACCCCCCCCCGCACTACATTACGGGCAGGAGGGATCCCAGGCCCTCCTGCCCTCGACGCAAACCCCCCCCCCCCCCCAACGACCGCCCCCCCCCAAGAACCTCCGACTGCCCCCCAGCCGACCCGCGACCCCCCTGGCCGACCCCCACGACACCCCCAACCCCCTTCCCCGTACCTTTCTGTAGTTGGCCGGACAGACGGGAGCCAAACCCGCCTGTCCGGCAGGCAGCCAACGACGGAATGAGGCCGGATTGGCCCATCCGTCCCAAAGCTCCGCCTACTGGTGGGGCCTAAGGCGCCTGGGCCAATCAGAATAGGCCCGGGAGCCTTAGGTCCCTCCTGGGGGCGGGGCCTGAGGCACATGGGCCCAACTCGACCATGTGCCTTAGGCCCTGCCCCCAGGAGGGACCTAAGGCTCCCGGGCCTATTCTGATTGGCCCAGGCGCCTTAGGCCCCACCAGTAGGCGGAGCTTTGGGACGGATGGGCCAATCCGGCCTCATTCCGTCGTTGGCTGCCTGCCGGACAGGCGGGTTTGGCTCCCGTCTGTCCGGCCAACTACAGAAAGGTACGGGGAAGGGGGTTGGGGGTGTCGTGGGGGTCGGCCAGGGGGGTCGCGGGTCGGCTGGGGGGGCGGTCAGAGGTTCTTGGGGGGGGCGTTCGTTGTGGGGAGGGGGGGTTTGCGTCGAGGGCAGGAGGGCCTGGGATCCCTCCTGCCCGTAATGTAGTGCAGGGTGGGGTTAGGGGGTCGCCGTGGCCAGGAGGACTTGGGCTCCCTCCTGGCCCGATATTGTCGGGGAGTTGGGGAATCGGCGGGGCAAGAGGGCTTGGGCTCCCTCTTGCCCCGATCGTGTCGGGGAGTCGGGGGGGCAAGAGGGCTTGGGCTCCCTCTTGCCCCGATCGTGTCGGGGAGTCGGGGGGGCAAGAGGGCTTGGGCTCCCTCTTGCCCCGATCGTGTCGGGGAGTCGGGGGGCAAGAGGGCTTGGGCTCCCTCTTGCCCCGATCGTGTCGGGGAGTCGGGGGGGCAAGAGGGCTTGGGCTCCCTCTTGCCCCGATCGTGTCGGGGAGTCGGGGGGCAAGAGGGCTTGGGCTCCCTCTTGCCCCGATCGTGTCGGGGAGTCGGGGGGGCAAGAGGGCTTGAGCTCCCTCTTCCCCCGATCGTGTCGGGGGTGCCAGGGACCACACGGAGTCACCCACCGTACCACCCGATTCGGGTAAGCGCAGGTATCGGTGGGTGGCTTATTTGCGGGGGGGTGCCTTATTTTACATTTTTTTCTAAAAAGGGGGGGCTGTCTTATTTGATGGCCCTGCCTTATCATCGGGGAAACACGGTAGAAAAAAAAAAAAAAATGAACAGTTAAGTCCCAGTTTTTGCCGCTGAGACTCTGCCCTCTCTCACTGTAAAATTAGACTCTACTTAGTCTGTCTTTAAATTTAAAAAATGTGTGTTGTTTTAAAAAACAATTATGTTTTTAGATGTATCTAAATAAAAATAATAACCAAAAATTTATCTTTTTTTATGTCATCTTAGCATATTTTATGCTGCAGAACGAATTATTTTTTTTTACATGTATTCTTATGGGAAAACGCGTTTCACATAACGAACGTTTCGCATAACAAACTTGCTCCTGGAACCAATTAAGTTCGTTGTGTGAGGCACCACTGTATTATTAAATCTCCATATAGGTCTACTTCAATCTTGATCATCAACTTTAAGTTCAATCCACACCCCACCATGATCTGACAAAATGATTGGATCTATGGCAGCTTGTGTTACCTGATGCACTAATAGATTTGAAACAAAAATATAATCTATTCTTGAGAATGAATTATGAACATGTGAACAGAAAGAAAATTCTCGATCATCAAAATGAAGTACACGCCAAATATCTTTCAAGTCACAGGATTGTACAAAGTTATCTAACCCTAATGATTTTATAATTCTTCTGGGATTTTTATCCACCAAAGGATCCATAACAGCATTGAAGTCACCCGCCACCACTAATTTAGAGGAAGCCAGTGGAAGAATAACTTGTTGTAGAGTTTTAAAATATTCAATTTGGTTCGAATTAGGGGCATAGACATTGAAAAGCGTCATGGTAGTATTTCCCATGCTCATTTCCACATGTACTCATCTTCCAAGAGGAACTGATGCCTTTAACTTAAATGATGCAGAGCATTTCTTATTCACTAAAATAGCAATACCAGCCTTTTTCCCAATGGCCGAGGAGAAAAAACAATATTTGACCCAACCCCCTTCCAATTTCTTAGATTCTATACTTGACAGGTGAGTCTCTTGGATGTAGCAAATATCTGCATTCTGCTGTTTTAAAAATAGCAAAGCTTTTTTCCTTTTTATCGGATGGTTAAGACCATTAACATTCAAAGACAATATCTTAAGATCCATTAAATAATATCAAACTTGTTTTTATCAAAAATCAACCAATAAGTAAAGTGTAATAAATCATTTTCCCAATAAATAAGATTTACTATATATCCCCATCCCCTTCCCAACCCCTCATTATAAACCCCCCTCCCCATCCCCAAATAATTACGAAAACTTGGAAACGCAAAGCGAGATCAGGTATAGACCATCTCCCTACAAGCTATTATCTTATATTCTAATAGCTATTATTATATTTTATACATATATGAAATTGAATCATACATAAACCTGACAATTAACATATAAACTCACATAAATAATATTGATCAAGATATCATTGTATGTAATAAATAGAAAAATACCATTTTCTGAATATAAAATATCTTATATAATCTGCAAAACAAATTCATAGTCAGTTAATATTATAAACTCATATTAAAGTATTATATAATTATTCAAAATAAATTGAATCACAAGGAATACTAAACCCTTTTTTAAAAAATTCTATTTTTAAATTAATTCTGCTATCTATTAGATTTTATTCTGATTTCCAGAGTATCCAGAATCTATAAATAGGTGAACAAACCAAACTAGGTGTGAAATTATATCTAAATCAGCAGATATAGCCATATCTCATTGACTTATATCACACTTGTAAAGGATTAAAAATCAAACCACTATACAAAACTAATTATCTTCCTCACCCCATTTATCCCCCAATCTAAACAAGTTAATGTAGCATTTAATAGCAGATATTATCAAATTAAATATGTCATTATATCAGGCTTTACATATATCATTGCGACCTAAAAGAATTCATCATAACACTTTAGGGTAAAAACATAACCACGCACTAAAATTAAATCACTGCAAGTACAATATAACTTAATTTCATAAGTGCGTTCAAATTTTCTAAAAAAGGTCTATCTATACCACAAGTACTTTATAGTAATCTGCAAAAGTAGAGCCTTTAAACTATAACATCAAAAGTCAGTTCCTCAGTCTTCCGTTTTCATCTTCAGGAACAAAGATATTTTACTTTTTCAAAAAAAAAAAAAAAAAAGGCAGCGTAAGTGTGTGAATGTGGAAGTTGCTAAGTTTGTGAGTAATTTAGGGGGTTTGGTTTTGCAGCATGAATTGCTTTCTGTGGACTGTCCTGGGCTTTATCGTCCGGATGGTGTTCATCTTTCTGATATTGGTTTGGATATCTTTTTGAATTCCATTCAGGATCTGTTAGAATCTCTTTATGGGCAGTTTTGAAATGGTTTTGCTCCTTCATGATGAAAAGATGGGAGAAGGAGGCTGGGGGGTAAAAATGGGTTTGGAGCTGGGGCTGAAAATAGGGGACATGTGAGGGAAGGAGGCTTTACTAGCACCCATTAATGTAACGGGCTTAAACACTAGTATGTAAATACGGAGGATTGGATATGGGAAGGTTAAGTTTAAAGGTCTAGCCTACAAGATATACAGTAAATGCCACGGGTGACCTAGAGCCTCAGTATCATTAAACCAGTCCTACAAATGACGTAACTGACAGGCCATATAGCACAGTTACTTACCGTAACAGGTGTTATCCAGGGACAGCAGGCAGATATTCTCACATGTGGGTGTCATCATCCACGGAGCCCCGATACGGACAGCCTGATAAGCAATGTTGCTTGAAGAAATCTAGAAAGTTTGCAGCTGCCGCACCGTACATGTGCCTTCCTGCCCGACGTAGGGCGTGCGTCTCCTCAGTTCAGATAACTAGCCAAGAAGCCTACCAGGGGAGGTGGGTGGGTTGTGAGAATATCTGCCTGCTGTCTCTTGATAACACCTGTTACGGTAAGTAACTGTGCTTTATCCCAGGACAAGCAGGCAGCATATTCTCACATGTGGGTGACCTCCAAAAGCTAGCCAGAATGGGATGGTGGGAGTATTGGCGATTTAGGAGAATAGATTTTGTAATACTGCTTGGCCAAAATGGCCATCCCGATTGGAGAAAGAATCCAGACTGTAATGTGAGGTGAATGTATGAACCGAGGACCAAGTGGCTCTCCAAGATAAGAATGAGGCTTGGGAAAAAAACACTGGGAGAACAATTGATTGATCGAGATGAAATTCTATAACAATTTTGGATGAGTGCATAGAATCACCTTGTCATGATGGAATACTGTGAAAGGGGGGTCCGCTACTAAAGCTTGTAGCTCACTGACTCTGCGAGCAGAAGTGAGAGCAATGAGGAAGACCACATTCCAAGTGAGATATTTCAGATGAGCCGTAGACATTGGTTCAAATGGAGGCTTCATCAAGTGAGCAAGAACCACATTGAGATCCCAAACCACTGGAGGTAGTTTGAGAGGTGGGTTGACATTAAAATGTCCTTTCATAAATCTGGAAACCACAGGATGAGTAGAGAGAGGTTTCCCCTCTAGAGGCTGATGAAAAGCAGCAATTGCACTGATATGGACTTTAATGGAGGGTGATTTGAGGCCAGATTGAGATACATGAAATAGGTAATCCAGAACTGAAGACAAGGAGGAAGACTGAGGCTCCTTGTGATGAAGATCACACCAAGCAGAAATCCTAGTCCACTTTTGGTTGTAACATTGCCTGGTGCCAGGTTTTCTGGAAGCATCCAAAATGTCTTTGACAGATTGAGAGAACTGAAGGTTTGAAGTCATGTCGATAGGAACCAAACTGTAGAGACTGCGGGTTGAGATGAAGAAGAGAACCGTGACTCCCATCAAAAATTACAAAGACTAGGGGGACATTCGATGAAGTTACAGGTAAGTTCTCTTAAAACCAATAGGAGGAATTTTTTTTTCACTCAGAGTATAGTTAAGCTCTGGAACGCGTTGCCAGAGGATGTGGTAAGAGCAGATAACGTAGCTGGTTTTAAGAAAGGTTTGTACAAGTTCCTGGAGAAAAAGTCCATAGTCTGTTATTGAGAAAGACATGGGGGAAGCCACTGCTTGCCCTGTATTGGTAGCATGGAATATTGCTACATCTTGGATTTTGGCCAGGTACTAGTGAACTGGATTAGCCACCGTGAGAACGGGCTACTGGACTTAACAGACCCAGTGTTCTCCCTAGGGCCTTTTAGTCGGGCGGTTCGCCCGGCTAATTTAGATGAGCGTCCGGCTATCATCCGCTCGTGAATTCTGCTGCTGCCCGCTGCTCAACATTAAAAAACAAAAGAAAACAAATAAAAACCGCTTGGAGATTTCACGCCTTAGCCCGTAGCGAACTTATGCTCCAGGGCTCTAACATGTGCGTGCCGGCTTCCCTTCTCTTCCCTCCGAAACCGGAAGTTATGTCCGGGGGGGGGGGGGGGGGGAAAGAGAAGGGAAGCCGGCACGCACACGTTAGAGCCCCAGAGCATGCATTCGCTACGGGCTAAGGCGGCACTAGCCTGCAATTTGTATTTGGTGTGTGTATGTGATGGGCGGCTCCCATTCCCGATCAGGAAGACGGGCCTTGGGAGGTAAAAAATTGCTTTGGAGAAATGCAGCGCCGGCATGCTTCCTGCCTTCCTGCTGCCGCTGTCATTTTCTATTCTCTATACCTTGGACTAGCAGCAGCACCTCTCCTAATAAAGAAAGTAACACCCCTCCCCCCCCCGAAAAAAACAGGCGATTTTCAAACCCTCCCCGTAACACTAGCCTGCAATTTATATTTTGTGGGTGTATGCGCTGGGTGGCTCCCATTCCCGATTAGGAAGGCGAGCCTGGGGAGGTAGAAAATTGCTTTGGGGAAACTTGTTTCAAGGTAAAAGAATGTGAAAACGTCACTTATCAACTCGAGGCTACTTCCGTAAAGGAAATTAAATGTTTCCAGTGTGGTGCCAAGGTGATTTGGATCGCCTCTCCTTGGCACTTTTACTTTGGCATGCGCCTCCCCCCTCCCCCCATGATATAGTTCTTCTTCACGTTTTGAGAGGCCAAACGTTTTTCACCCGCCCTGGCTTTCTTGTGTTTACCTGCTTGTGAAGTAAATCTTAAAAGTAGTGCCCCTTGCTTTTCCAGGCAGGGGAAAAAGTTAAAAACCAATGATGAGGAACTGTTTGTATGTTCATTTTCAGTCCCTTAGTACAGAGGTGACCAACACGTGATATTTAGCGCCGGCAAGCTTCCCGCCTTCTTGCTGCCACTGTTATTTTCTATTCTCTATACCCTGGACTAGTAGCAGCACCGCTCTCTTCTTATTGTAATTTGCCTGATAGCTGCTGTAGTGTTATCGAATCGATTCCCTTCTGCAGCCTCGGGGATTTTGCTAGGCCGCTCCACCTCCAATGATATAACTTCCTTCTTCCTCGGAGGCCCCGAGGCTGCTGGAGGGAATTTACTCGCTAAAGCTACCGCAGCAGTCAGGCAAGTTACAATAGAGCCTGTTAATCGGGAGGGGGGAGTGGTGCCAATGGACCTGAGAGATAAGAGGGATGGGTGCTGATAGAAGGAGATGAAAAGAGGAGAGGAGGGAGTGGTGCTGCTAGACCTGGGAGGTGAATGGGTAAGGGAAGGGAGAGGAGCCCTGCTAGTCAGAGAGGAGAGGTACTGCTAGCCCTGGGGGTGGAAAGGAGAGGTGCTGCAGCTAGTCAGTGGGGGAAACGGAAGTAGAGGGGAGGGAGAGGTGCTGTTGGAGCTGAGTGGTGGAGGGAGGTGAGAGGGAGAGGTGCTGCTGGATTGGGAACAGAAGAGAGTGCTGCTGGACTTAAAATGGAAGAGGGAAAGCTGCAGCAGGACTGAGGGGAGAGCAGTGGAGGAGGAAAGTGGATAGGGGAAGGAGGAAGAGCAGTGGAGGAGGAGAGTGAGAGGGAAGGGGGAAGAGAAATGCTGCTGCACCCAACTGAGGAGAGACGGGGAAGGAAGGAGAAGAAAGACCAGGAATGGAGAGGAGAGGAAAGAGATGCCAAAACCATGGGAAGGAGGGAAAGGAAAGGCGATACTAGACCATGGAGGGAGAGATGTCAGGGCATGGGGGGAGGAGGGAGAAGCCAGACCAGGAGAAAGGAAGGAGGGAGGTTGAGAAAGGAAGGAGACGAGATGCCAGATAATGAAGGGGGAGAGGAGAGAGATGCTAGGGCAAGGAGGAGGGAAGGGAAACTAAGGAGACAAATGTCAGACCAGAGGGAAAGGAAGGAGAGGAGGTGCCAGAGCAGAGAGGGAGAGATAGGAGAGGAGAGAGATGCCAGAGTATGGGGGGGGGAGGGAAGGGAAAAAGATAGAGATGCCAGACCATGGGGTGGAGTGGGCAAGAAAGAAGGAAAGTAGAAGAGAGAGATGCCAGAGCATAGGGGAGGGAGTGGAGACAGAAAAATGGAGGGGATGAAGCTGAAATGAACCATGTATAAAGGAGAGAAAGGGCTCAGGATATACAGTTTATTGAAGGGACATAAAAAGAGGGAAGATGCTGTATGGAAGAGAGGGCGGACACTAGATAGAGAGAGGGTGGACAGTGGATGGAAGGGGCAGAGAGAGGGTGGACAGTAGATGGAAGGGGTAGAGAGAGCTGAGGCTGGGTGGAAGGGACAAAGATAGAGGGCAGATGTTGCATCAAAGGGAGAGAGGACAAACGCTGTATAGAAAAAAAAGAGCAAAGAGAAGATGATTAAAGCAGAAACTACAAAAGGTAGAAAGAGATATTTTTTTGTTGCTTTACATAGAATCAAGTAGTATTATAACTGTATTGATAAAACTTTATAAATAGGAAATGGAAATAAGGCTATTTCTTTTGGACTAAACCCCTTTCCTCAGGTCAGGACAGGATATCATAACAGCTGCATACTGTACTGTCTTGAAGAAAGATTTGGCCTCTGAAAGCTAACTGAAAAATGGATTAGTCCAATAAAATTGTATTTTCTTATTTCTTGTTATTTGTTTTATTTCTATTTGGTTTTTAAAGTGGTGATTGTTATGTATCAGTTTTTTTCAAATTTACATCTACTGTCTTTATATTTTGTACAGTATTAGGGGACATGTGTCACTGTTTCTGTGGTGTTGCATTAATTTAACTTTTGTCTACATATTTCTATTTTTAATTTGTGATTATTCCATATTGGGTGAGGGTGTTTCTTTGTTCTGTGTGTATGAAAAGGACATGGTTTTCTGTTAGCACTGACTACAAAATCAATTGACTGTGCAGGATC